>NC_058082.1:539119635-539763298 GCF_014858855.1 Bufo gargarizans
TATAATATATATATATATATATATATACTAAACAAAATTATAAATGCAGCACTTTTGGTTTTGCTTCCATTTTGCATGAGCTAAACTCAAAGATCTAAAACATTTTCTACATACACAAAAGACCCATTACTCCCAAATATTGTTCACAAATCTGTCTAAATCTGTGCTAGTGAGCACTTCTCCTTTGCCGAGATAATCCATCCCACCTCATGGGTGTGGCATATAAAGGTGCTGATTAGAAAGCATGAATATAGCACAGGTGTGCCTTAGACTGCCCACAATAAAATGACACTCTGAAATGTGCAGCACAATGCCACAGATGTTGCAACATTTGAAGGAGCATGCAATTGGCATGCTGACTGCAGGAATGAGTACCAGAGCTGTTGCCCGTTCAATGAATGTTAATTCCATCTCCAAAGGTGTTTCAGAGAATTTGGCAGTAAATCCAACCGGCCTCACAACCGCAGACCACGTGTAACCACACCAGCCCAGGACCTCCACATCCAGCATGTTCACCTCCATGATCGTCTGGGACCAGCCACGCAGACAGCTGAAGCAACAATAGGTTTGCATAACCAAAGAATTTCTGCACAAACTGTCAGAAACCATCTCAGGGAAGCTCCTCTGCATGCTCGTTGTCCTCATCGGTGTCTGGACCACAGTTAGTCATCGTAACCGACTGGAGTGGGCAAATGCTCACATTCGATGGTGTCTGGCTCATTGGAGAGACGTTCTGTTCACAGATGAGTCCCGTTTTTCACTGTTCAGAAATTATGACCGACAGCATGTGTGACATTGTGTGGGTGACCAGTTTGCTGACGTCAACCTTGTGGATCGAGTGGCTCATGGTGGCAGTGGGGTTATGGTATGGTCAGGTGTCTGTTATGGAAAAACAAACACAGGTGCATTTTATTTATGGCATTTTGAATGCACAGAGATACTGTGATGAGATCCTGAGGCCCATTGTGCCATTCATCCATGAATATCACCTCATATTGCAGCATGATAATGCACAGCCCCATATTGCAAGGATCTGTACACATGTCCTGGAAGCTAAAAACATCCCAGCTCTTGCATGGTCAGCATACTCACCGGACATGTCACCCATTGAGCATGTTTGGGATGCTCTGGATCGGCGTATACGACAGTGTGTTCCAGTTCCTGCCAATATTCTGCAACTTCGCACAGCTATTGATGAGGAGTGGACCAATATTCCACAGGCCACAATCAACAACCTGATCTACTCTATGCAACGGAGATGTGATGCACTGGTTGAGGCAAATAGTGGCCACACCATATACTGACTGGTTTTATATGAAACACCAAAACTAACACATATGTGTGTACACAATACATCAATATTAAAAATATATATTATGAGCCCACACAATTTATAAATGTGTAGGCACAATTAAGCAAGAGATTACCACGGGCAATAGGATACTAATCAACTGCATATGATATATAGCGTTATATTGCAGAGGACCACAGTTGTGACCATAACTCACGGTTAGTTGATACCAGTCACTAGCCCTGGGTGTCCCTGCTAATATCTTCTCTTCCCTCTTTGGAAGGAGAACATAGAAGATATTAGCAGGGACAGCCAGGGCTTGTCAGGGTTTAGCCACCGATAAGTGGGGTCACCCCTTTCGGGGTCGGTGCTCTGCTTTTAGGCAGGGAAACCTGTAGGGTCACCCTAGGGAATTTACAAATTCCCCACCCCATTTGTTGGTTGCTATCCCTGAGGACTGCCTTGCATCTAGTGACTGTATCAACTAGCCGTGAGTTATGGTCACATCATGTGGGCTCATGATATATATATTTTTTATATTGATGTATTGTGTACACACATATGTGTTAGTTTTGAAGTTTCATATATTTTGTTTTTAACTATATCCAGTAAAAGTAATATTTTTTTGGTCAGTGATATATTGTTTATGTCCCCTATTGGGAGTTTATTCCTATATTCTGTGAGTCAAGTGAATAATTCAGTTGTAATTACACTGCACAACTGCTACAAATAATATGTCACACAGCTAGTTTAGAAGCGGAAACAGCGCATTCATGAGCACCACTACTCATTCAAAAAGCTGATTGAGGATGACCTACTTTGACCATAGGTCAGTAATATATTTCCACTGCACAACGCCTTTAAGTGTTTATGGTTTGCCCACACAACCTGATTTCAAGAGGCAACAGCGAAGCATCTGTAACGACATTATATTTAGTAAATGCATGTTTGAAATGGTGTGCAGCATCATTCAGCATAGAATAGGCATACTTAGTAATTTAATCAAGAGCAGGTTTAATGTTATATTATTTAATACCTCAATGAATGTTGTAAAATATTCAGAATAATTTTCTGCATCTCTATTGTTGACCTCTTTTCATCTCCTGATAACTGTTATTAACACCAAAAACTTGTATGCCAGGTGGTACATAGATCTAATTTCTTTCAAACCATTTGATTAGATCATCAAGCTGTTTCCCATGCTGGGTGATAAGGTCAAGCTGCATTTGTAGTTTTTTGGAGCTGTCAAACAGGCATTTCAGCTCATGTGTCGGATAATTTCAATTTTCTCTTTAATACAAAAGTCAAGTAAAATTAGGGGTACATAGCACAGCACTGCTTTTTTCTGCTTTAATTGGTTCTAGTAACAGCATAACAAAAACATGGAAGCTGTCAACCCAGGCAATGCGTAATATTACTTTTTTTTAAAAACGATTTCAATGATTCTGTCAATCTCTGTGCAATTTATCTGATTCTAAATATTTCTGCCAACCTCTCCTTCGTGAATGTTGCAGGAAAACAATGAATATGCAAACTTTATTGTTTTCTGCTTCTTCATTAACTAGTACTAGAGAAATATTTCCTGACTTTTAATTACAACATTTCAAAACCCAGTTATGATTAAATAATAATGATAATGATAATAATAATAATAATAATAATAATAATAATAATAATAATACTAGTACTACTACTAATAATAATAATTTGCATTTATACAGCATATTATGCAAATTCTGCTGCTAGGGATGTATAAGTAAACCAGCATGAATATGTCACTCAACCAGCATTAAGCTAACACGACTATAAACTGTATAATAATGTTACAAGAGTAGCTGGTTGAGAACAGAAAATGGTGGAAATACAGTACCGTATTTTTCGCCGTATAAGACGCACTTTTTCTTCCCCCAAAATGGGGGGAAAATGCCCCTGCGTCTTATACGGCGAATGCAGTCAGTTTTACATCGCTGGCAGCGATGTAAAGCGAGCGGGGACTCTGGGAGGGACTGGGAGGTGGAGCTGGGGCCGGCAATAGCGGCGGGGCGGTGCAGTCACTGTACTAAAGGCCCGCCCCGCCGCTCCGGTGTACTAATAAAATATGTCATATTCAATTAATGGTTATTAAATATGCCCCTTTATGCCTAATAGTACCTTAAATCCTAAGCGCATCCGTACAATGCAGGCCGGGCGGGCGGCAGCGTAACTCCCTGATGTCACGTGCCTGCGCCGCCTACTTTATGAATGAAGCAGGCGGCGCAGGCAAGTGACGTCAGTGAGTACCGGCATTGTACTGAAGCGCTTAGGATTTAAGGTACTATTTGGAATAAAGATGCATATTTAATAACCATTAATTAAATCAGACATATTATATTAGTATACTGGAGCGGCGGGGGATCTGTGGATGGCACAGTTATGGGCTGGGAGGGTCTGTGGATGACACATGTATAACAGTGCCATCCACAGATCCCCCCCCCCCTGTAACAGTGCCAGCCACAGATCCCCCCATAACAGTGTCTGTCATCCACAGTTCCCCCATAACAGTGTCCGTCATCCACAGTTGCCCCCATAACAGTGTCCGTCATCCACAGATCCCCCCATAACAGTGTCCGTCATCCACAGATCCCCCCCATAACAGTGTCCGTCATCCACAGATCCCCCCATAACAGTGTCCGTCATCCACAGATCCCCCATAACAGTGTCCGTCATCCACAGATCCCCAGTAATAGTGCCATCCACAGACCACCTAGTTCCAAACCCACAGCACACCTTTTGGTTAAAAATATTTTTTTTCTTATTTTCCTCCCCAAAAACCTAGGTGCGTCTTATACGCCGGTGCGTCTTATACGGCGAAAAATACGGTATATATGACCGGATCAGGCTGTGCATTTGGATGGACTATAGTTATGTGACATTCGCTTCCTTGAAGAAATGATTTCACAGGGAACAATTACAAATGGGAAAGTAAACAGTAATTCTGATCGTATATGATAAAGACCTCAGAACTAGAGATGAGCAAAGTTTTAAACTTCAATTTGGATGTTTCGCCAAATTTTCCCCCAAAATGTTATTTGATCCAAATTAATTTTTGATGAAGCGCATTAAAAATCAGCTACTTCCCGGCTGCCGGGAGCGTGTATCTCGGTGTACAACACTATGTGTAGCAGAAACAAGCATATCTAGTCTGCTGTGCTAGTGAAACAGTTACTGTGTGTCAGCATGACAGGCAGTTGACAGGCGTCACTCTTAGAATCAGTTCACACTTCACTTACGTAGTCAGTTACATGTCCAAAACTCACCAAATAACTCAAGTGTGAAGTCAGCCTTACAGGTAAATGTTAGTGTCAGGTATAAAGGACTTAATAGTGCAGTGGCCCAAGATTCTACTATAGAGTGAAAGAGTGCACTCCTTTTACATTATCAGCTGATTCCACATACAGTTGCAAGAAAAAGTATGTGAACCCTTTGGAATGATATGGATTTCTGCACAAATTGGTCATGAAATGTGATCTGATCTTCATCTAAGTCACAACAATAGACAATCACAGTCTGCTTAAACTAATAACACACAAAGAATTAAATGTTACCATGTTTTTATTGAACACATCATGTAAAAAGTCACAGTGCAGGTGGAAAAAGTATGTGAACCCTTGGATTTAATAACTGGTTGAACCTCCTTTGGCAGCAATAACTTCAACCAAACATTTCCTGTAGTTGCAGATCAGACGTGCACAACGGTCAGGATTAATTCTTGACCATTCCTCTTTACAGAACTGTTTCAGTTTAGCAATATTCTTGGGATGTCTGGTGTGAATCGCTTTCTTGAGATCATGCCACAGCATCTCAATTGGGTTGAGGTCAGGACTCGGACTGGGCCACTCCAGAAGGTGTATTTTCTTCTGTTTAAGCCATTCTATTGTTGATTTACTTCTATGCTTTGGGTCGTTATCCTGTTGCAACATCCATCTTCTGTTGAGCTTCAGCTGGCAGACAGATGGCCTGAAGTTCTCCTGCAAAATGTCTTGATAAACTTGGGAATTCATTTTTCCATCGATGATATCCGTCCAGGCCCTGATGCAGCAAAGCAGCCCCAAACCATGATGCCCCCACCACCATACTTCACAGTTGGGATGAGGTTTTGATGTTGGTGTGCTGTGTCTCTTTTTCTCCACACATAGTGTTGTGTGTTTTTTCCAAACAACTCCAACTGGTTTTATCTATCCACGTAATATTTGCCAGTACTGCTGTGGATCATCCAGGTGCTCTTGTGCAAACTGTAAACGTGCAGCAATGTTTTTTTTTGGACAGCAGTGGCTTGCTCTTTGGTATCCTCCCATGAAATCCATTCTTGTTTAGTGTTTTATGTATTGTAGATTCGCTAATAGGGATGTTAGCATATGCAAGAGACTTATGTAAGTCTTTAGCTGACACTCTAGGATTTTTCTTCACCTCATTGAGCAGTCTGCACTGTTCTCTTGCAGTCATCTTTACAGGATGGCCACTCCTAGTTAGAGTAACAGCAGTGCTGAACTTTCTCCATTTATAGACAATTTGTTTTACCGTGGACTGATGAACAGCAAGGCTTTTGGAGATACTTTTATAACCCTTTCCATTTTATGCAAGTCAACATTTTTTAATCGTAGGTCTTCTGAGAGCTCTTTTGTGCGAGGCATCATTCACATCAGGCAATGCTTCTTGTGAAAAGCAAACCCAGAACTGGCGTGTGTTTTTTATAGGGCAGGGCAGCTGTAACCAATACCTCCAATCTCATCTCATTGATTGGACTCCAGTTAGCTGACACCTCACTCCAATTAGCTCTTGGAGATGTCATTAGTCTAGGGGTTCACATACTTTTTTTCACCTGCACTGTGAATGTTTACATGGTGTGTTCAATAAAAACATGGTAAAATTTAATTCTTTGTGTGTTATTAGTTTAAGCAGACTGTGATTGTCTATTGTTGTGACTTAGATGAAGATCAGATCACATTTTATGACCAATTTGTGCAGAAATCCATATAATTTCAAAGGGTTCACATACTTTTTCTTGCAATTGTAGATTTGTAGAGAATCTGTTCTGTTACACGCTGATACAAGTAATGGGCCCATGACAGTGGAGAGAGTGTCATCAGTAAGTTTGTGTTGATGTCACAAGAATAATCCCCAAAAAACAGATCCTGTCTTTTGATCATCCGCCTTCACAGGTCAGCATTTGGTCAGTAATCCATCAGTATTGCTAAGGCCAAAAACAGGAGTGGATTCAAAACGGAGATGACACATGATTGGAATATTTGCATGTGTTCTGTGTTTTGTACCCACTCCTGCTTTTGGCTTCCAAATCATCAGCAAATCCAGATGCCATATACTGACCATGTGAAGGAGGCCTAAGGATGCTCCAAAGACAGGATCTGTTGTGTTTTTCTTTTTTTCAATCCTTCTGACAGATCAGAAGGGTAAAATAAATGGTGATGTCAACAAGGCCAAACAGGGACACTAGTGGCCCTGTCACAAAGTGGTGAGAGTGTCAACAGTGAGTGGAATCAACAAAATGGCCCCAACAGAGTGGGGAGGGTGGCAACCTCATGAAAGATGAATGCAGTGGCTGAGTGACAGAATGAGGAGGGTGGCAGCTGCATGAGGAGTACTGGGCAATTACAGAGTGTGGAGGGGGGACAAATGTATGAGGAGTCAACACAGTGGCCCAGTCACAAAGTAGTGGGAGTAAGTTTCAAAGTCAATTAATGCAGTGCTCACCCATGTGCAATCCTAGGAAGCATGGAAACAGCACTGGACTCGACTGTGAGACAACTTGAATAGAAAAAAGTAGCGGTATGGTCCAGCTTCTAATAAAATACAGTTTCTTTATTTTGTTGCGGTAAAATCTAAGTACAAGATCACATGTCTACGCGTTTCGGACCACAAAACTTACACATACACAAAACTTACACATACACATCTCATGAGTAAGGACTGAATTTTCATGGTCCGAAACACAAAGACTTTATATGTGATCTTGTACTAGGATTTTACTGCAACAAAATAAAGAAATTGTATTTTATTGGAAGCTGGACCCTACCTCTATTTTTTCTATTTAAGTGGTGAGAGTAACAACCGTATGAGGAGTCAACAAAGTGGCCCAGTGATTATGTAAAGAGTCAAAATATTGGTCTAGTCACAGAGTGGGAAGGGTGTCAACTGCATGAGGAGTCAACATAGTGACCAAGTCACAGAGTGTTGAGGATGGCAACCGCATGAAGAGTCAACATAGTGGCCCTGTCACGGAGTGGGGAGGTGGGGGGCAACAGCTGTGACAGTAACAGCACAGGATAGTGGCAGTAGGAGAATATGGCAGAAGAGGCAACAGGTGTGTGGCATCAGGCGGATGGCAGCATCAGAATAGACCCAATTAATTACAATAAATGGCTGGCTCACAGTAATTTGCATACACTTTTACTATTTTATACACTATATTAAAAACAATACCTTACATGTACATGACAACTAAAAACAGAAGACAAAACTTCATACAGTCTACTATATGAACACGGTCCATTTCAATGCGGAGCTCTCGTATATATAAAAAAGTCAATACATGTGGAAAAATAGAAAATAAAATAAAAAAAATGGGGTTTCCTTGATTTGTGTATCTTTGCCTTGGCGTGTGGTTAACTTAATACTTATTAGTATGACAGTAGTTCATATTTAGCAGTATTAGCTGAATTATAAAGTTCACTTAGTTGTTAGTAAGTTTAGAGCGCATTCTGCTACAATGTTTCTATATATTTTGTGGGGTTTTGCTCTGGTAGACAGGCTAGCGGATGCAGTATAGAGGCAAACACATAGTCTTTAACTTAAATAGTTTGGTGTTTATTCACACATAGGGAAAAACAAGACGACCGTTTACAGTCTTGGTGTTTGTTCACACCATGCAATGTCCATAGAACAAAATCTTCACCTGGTTAGCAGTTTTCCACCCGCAGTCCACAGCAGGTTTTAGGGGCCTGTTTCCCGGCATGCGGCTCTTATCCCCCTTTTAGCAGGGCACAAATTCACAGGTCCCAAAACACAGAGACTCCCCAGCTTCTCTGTCAGATGGAGGATAAACTACAACCAGCTGAGACTGCTGGATGTTTTTTTTTTTTTTTTTAATATATATATTGACAATTTGTATTGTTTTTTTTATATGTTTGTAAATAGCCCTGGACAGTTTAAAATTACATCACAAGTATAATTCTGAAATGAAACAGGTACAAATAAAAATGGCATGTACATAAAGTGACCAGCGTGGACTGGTCAATACAGGTAATAAACAGGTTTAATCAACTGTACGGACTTAAATTAACAGTATGACATGAATATCTAGGCACATAGAATGTGTTATGAGTTAGGAAATTTCTAGTGCGTGATCACCTTAATGCTGGTATGTGGGTTGGGGAATGAGTCAGGGGTGAGTGCTAAGAGAATCTCCTGTAGATTCTCCAGGGAGTCCAGATCTGGAGAAAGGTGGATCTAGAACATAACTCCCAGTGAGAAATTTCTTCAAGCCTGTAGCTCTGGTCCACTTTGTTAACCCAATGTTCCACACTGGGGATCTCAAAGGAGAGCCAGTGTTTTGGTAGGAGTTATCTGGCAGCTGCTATCATGAGGGAAAAGAATGATAGTCTGTGAGGGCCCATTCCCCCAATCCCCAGGGAGAGCAAAGTTAGTTCAGGAGTACAGGGGAAGGAAGTCTGGCAGATCTGGTTGCTAAGTTTGACTATGTTGAACCAACAGGTTTTGATTAGCTCACAAGACCGCCAGATGTGGATAAATGAGCCTCTTTCTTTGTGACATCTCCAGCAGACATCAGAGGATCGAGGTTTATAGATACAGGTCTTATCTAGAGTCCTGTACCAGCATGTTAGGACTTTGTGGCTATTTTCTTGGATACGGGTGCATCTGGAGATCTTATGGGGGGTGATTAATATTTTTGTAGTCTCAGAAGATGTCAGAGTAAACTGTAGGTCCTTCTCTCAGAGGATGATTGCAGCAGACTTTGCCAAAGAGGGAGGTTATTTTAATTGTTTGTATATTGTAGATATGGTTTTAGAGGGATACAGCGAGTTTCCTATAATGTTCTCAAACCAACTAGACTCATGTAAGGAAGAGTCTTTTTTGCAAGGAGGAGTGATTCTGATCTAAGGAATCACATGAGAATAGAGTTCTGGATATGTGTTTTGAGTATCTTGCAGAATCACAAGGTCAGAAAGCATACAACCATCTTGATATACCAGCTTTGAAATGGTGATCTCAGACAACCTTATAGGGATTGGACAGCTCTCTTTCAGCTCTTTGGGAGCTAAGGCAATAACATCTTTTATAAGCATAAGGGGGGAGGGGAGTGTTAAGGCCCCAGACCTGTCCGAGAACCACCTCCAGACCTTTAGAGTATTTCGGATCAAGGGATTAGGAATTTAGCTGGGTACTAGAGGTGGTCTGTCAGCCAGCAGGAGGGCCCGGATAGGGGAAGGTAAGAAGGCATTTTACAGGATGAGCCAGGGCTTATAAGTTGGGCCTCTGATCCAGTCTACTACTCTTGAAATCTGGATAGCCTTTATGTACATCTCGGGATTAGGTAGCCCAATGCCCCCTTTAGTTTTGGGCTTGGTTAGTATCTCAAAGGAGATATGTGGATTTTTTCCTTGCCATATGAATTTGATGGGAAGTACTTGCATCAGATATGTGAGTCTCGGTATTACCAAGGACATGAGGATATTTTTTCTCCCGAACCAGGAGAGATAAGGAAAGTCCAATGAAAACAGCTGGGCAAACATAGATAGCAGTAAAGGTTTATAGTTTAGCTTAAATAATTTGGATAGGTGGGGGGAGAGTTTCACACCAAGGTATGTCAATTGTTGAGTGCGCCAATTAAAAGAAGAATTTGCCTGGAGGGATGAAAGAGTATTTGGGACTTGGAGGGGTTGACTTTGAATTTGGATAGGGATCCAAAGTGATTGAGTTTTGATAGTATTATAGGCATTGATTTGCGTAAGTTTGTTGTGAGGATCAGTAAATCATCAACAAATGCTGCTAATTTGAATTCATAGCCATCAACCAGTAGGCCCCTAATCTCGTTGTCTTGTCTGAGGGCTTGTAGGAGCGTTTCCATCACTAGGACAAATAGGAGGGGGAGAGTGGGCAGCCCTGTCTCATTCTAATTGGGAAATAGGAGGATAGGATCCTGTTGACCGACACGGACGCCGATGAGTAAGAGCACATAGAGAACAGAGCGTTGATACAAGTCTCTGGTATTTGAAATTTAGAAAAAGTCAACCTAATATGTTTCCAACTCTGTCAAATGCTTTTTCGGCATCCGTGCCAATCCAGACCAGAGTGGTGGATTTGTATAAGGCATAATATAAGGCGTTTAAGATCTTGGTGGTGTTATCCTTTCCCTCACATCCTTTGACAAATCCCACCTGGTTTGGATGGATCAGGTTAGGTAAAAAAAATTGTAGTCTAGTGGCTAGCATCTTGGCTAATAGCTTGAGATCTACATTAAGTAGGGAGATAGGGCGGTAATTGGAGCAGAAAGTGGGGTCTTTGCCTTCTTTGGGGATAATTGTAATGGTGGCTTTTGTCATGTCTATAGCAATTAGGTGGTTGGACATAGCAAAATTACAAATTGGGAGCAGGAAGGGAAGAAGGGTGTCCTTGAAGGCAGAGTAATAAGATATGGGGAGTCCGTCGGAGCCTGGGCATTTTCCTTTGGAGTTGACGTAATGGCTGTTATTAATTCTAAGGAGGTAAATGACTTAGTCAGAGATTATTGTTGTGAGGGGGTCAGAGACGGGAGATTAAGGGTGTCAAGGAATGAGTTAATGTTGGCCTCTCTACCCTGAGAAGGATTTGGGAGTCTAGGGGAGGGGAGGTTGTAAAGTTACTCATAGGATAGTCTGAATTGTTCAGCAATCTCTTCTGCTTTAAATAGTTGGGTTCCCTGAGGAGATTTAATGAACTGAACGTAACGGGAGTTTCTTTGCATCATAAATGTTGAAGCCTTGTTGCGATGGGCGAAGACTTTTTGTCGATCAGACAAGAAAAACTTGGCTGAACGTTCGTTCAGAAGTTTTGTTTAGTTCAGTTCTGAGAGAGGAAAGTTACAAGAGTTGCTGAGCAAGTAATACTTGTTTGTGGGCTTTTTCTAACACATGAATTTTGGATAGCAGAGTAGTGAGTTTTTTCTCAGATTCCTTTCTAAGGAAGAAGCAGAGACTAATAAGTCTGCCTCTAATGCAGGCTTTATTGGTGTCCCAGAGGATCTGGGGGGATATTCCTGGAGTGTTATTGGTTGAGAAATATTCCTCCAGGAAGGAGGATATTTGGGATCTATGTTTGGCATTGCCCAACAAAGACTCATTGAACCTCCAATTTGTGTATCTACTAGACCTGGCAATGGGATGGATATCACAAAATATTGGGGAGTGATCAGATAGCATTGCGTTGCCTATACAGGAGGATGGGCAGGATTGCAAGTGTTCTTTTGATATTAGGATGTAGTCTATCCTGCTGTACAAATTATTTGCTGGGGAGTAGAAGGAGTAATCAAGTACTTCAGGGTTAAGGCAGCGCCATACATCAAGGACACCTAAGTTATAGAGTTTCATTTGTAGTGATTTGAGTACTTTTGAAGAGACGGAAGATTTCTTTGAGGAGGTGTCAATAAGTGGATAGAAGGCTAGGTTAGTCTCCAGCCATGATCAGGAATCCCCACTCTGTGGGTTTCTACTAGTGAGATGAGGGTGGTGAGCCAGCTAATTTGGTCTGTATGAGGAGCGTATATGTTTACAAATGTGAAGAGAGTTTTTCCCACCAGGCCTTTGAGGAGGAGGTATCTACCCTTGGGATCCTGAATGTGGGAATTGTGCCAATACTGACTCCCCTTGAGGCAGCACCCCCAGCCCCGCAATGATACCAGCTGGGGAATTTAGAGAAGGATAGATTGGGATAGGTACCATGTTTGAAGTGAGTTTCCTGAAGGAAAACTATTGAGCTCTTCTCTTTGTTCAGAAGGGAGAATATCTGGCATCACTTTGAAGAAGATCTCAACCCCTTGACATTATATGATACTAGTCTGAGGTCAGATGTGTTTGAGTATAAAGAGGGGTATAGGAGGGCTGTGATTAGCTTGGTAAGATAAACATAAACAACTGGTATAAGAAGAGGGAGGGTGCCACCCCGAGAAAAGGATGCCCCCAGCCACTATCTTGGAGAGTGATACTTCAATATGTTCCTGCTTTGCACAAGCCTAATAACAAACACATATTTGATTAGTAAGGCTAATCGGTGGTACCTGTCATAATAACAAAAGTGTAAAACAAAATAAAACATGGAATAGAGAACAAAACTGACAGTAGTCCTGCTATTCAAGAGAGGACTGAGCAGCAGAGCCTCTCTGGTTAGGTAACATAAGGGGGTAAAGGTAAGATACCTTGACCATTGATCTGATTGACATTATCAACAAACACAATGACTCAGCCTTGGTGCTATGTCTTGACGCTGAAAAGGCGTTTGACCGCCTCAACTGGTCTTTTATGTTCGCCACCCTGCGGTCCTTTGGCATTGCTGGCCCACAAAACAGAAATTAAATCATGATTTATGGCCCATTTATTACAGCCTTTTTCACATAGCCCATTCCCTTGGGGGTGGTATGCTGTGGTCCTGATTTTCTGACAATTGTGAAAGGTACACAGTTCATTGAAGAGTTGCGACTCAAAGGCAGATCCCTGATCTGTAAGGATTATTTCTGTACATCCATATGGCAACAAGAAATGTTTCCAGAAAGCATCTGCAGTCGCTTTAGCGGTCAAGTCCTTGACAGGTACGGCTACTACAAATTTAGTACAATGATCAATAATGGTCATAGCGTATGTGAAACCTGAGCTTCACATGGTCAATTGCAACTATTTCTAGCGGTGTTCGGCTTACAATGGAATGTAAGGGTGCTTTTTGATCATGTTTTTCGTTTCTTCCAACAGCACAGGTAGAGAACTCTCGACACCACTTTTCAATGTCTCCTCTCATTCTGATCCAGTAGAATCTTCTATGGATGGTGGCTTCTGTTTTATGAATGCCATTTTTATGCACGCCAAAGTGTCCTGGTTGATCATGGTCCATCTCAAGGATTATTCTTGCATCTCGGCGCGGTATTAAGATTTGATACAGACGATCCCAGGTGATTGGATCTAAGGTCCGTCTTAATAGTAGGCCCTTCTGTAGAAAGAGGTGTTTTCTGTGTCTCCATATTTTTGACAATTCTGGATAGGCAGACCTCCTTTGGATTGGCTTGGATAAGTAAAAACGTTTTAAAGTTATCAACACATAAAGTGACATGTCAGATATGCAAAAAATGGCCTGGTCTTTAAGGTGAAAAATGCCAGGGTCCTGAAGGGGTTAAGGTCAGCAGGGTGACAACGTTCCCACTGATAGATAAAATTTTGGGGAAGTGTCAAAATGATTTGAATAGTATTCACTTTTTCTATGTAGTGTGAACAGGCTGGGCAAGTTTTTGTCTATAATCTATATTTTTTGGAAAAATGAATTAAGAGATGTTTGAATCTTATAAAGAAAAAATAATAAAAACCCTACTAGTTTTTAGAAACCATCCAAAATATACAATATTTATGATATTATGATTGTATTATTTAAATTTTAAATTATTAGTTTTTTTTAATTTCTGCATCTGTAGATGGCTGTAGTTGTACATATGAATCCTTAGGGAAATTAGATTTTTCATACATGCATTTAAATGAAATGGTTGCTTAAAACAATGCATGTCATTGTATCCTTTATTTTTTCAAGAATAAATAATGTTTCCATTTCCTCTGTACAATTCAGCAAGAAATTTAAAAGCACAGACATCATTTCTGTTCAATTTATGTTCTATCAGTTGTAATTTAAAGTGAAGCAGAATGTTATATGATAATAAAACTCTCTAAGTTACTTTAATGATAGTTCTATAGTTTCCATTATTTTCTTCCATTTACTATGGTCAAAAGGTATCCTTCTCAATTTTCTTTTCCCAGAAAAAATACATGGAACTGTTCTTTAGTCTTAAGTCTTTAGTCATACACTCATCATCTGATTCTTTTGAAAATATGTTTTCTTTATTCAGTATTTTCTCTTGATGTTAAACATATTTTACTCTCAAGAAGGAAATGTCTTTGTTGATGTACAAATCCATCTCCCTTTGTATTTGCTCTGATTTAAAAAAATAAAAAGAAAAGAAAAGAAAATTTACGAATTTCAGATCTTTTTGATCACTTAATTTACCTCACATCTAAACTTGCTATAAATATTGATACCGACAAATATGTCATTTAAATACAGAAAAGTTTGGCTTTAGTTTCCAAGTTAGCTAGTTAAGCAATCATCAAGCCATTTGACTATTCTGATTCAATGCAATATTTAATTCATAGACTAAGCGTAAAATGAGGGAACTACATGATGAGCTTATTTACAGGAATACAAGCCCTTAGCCCTTAGAACAAGCAATTTTCAACATTCTGAAGATTCACCAACCAATTTACACAAGATACTCAAGTTGTCTTTCTAATCAGTGGTTAAGCAATCTGTGAAATGTTTATTTTGTAGTTTGTATGTTGTAACAAGTATGGGGATGGTGGACATGTTGAAGCACTGGGGTCCTGGGTTACAAGCTAAGGAAAAATGCATGCAGTTTGCATGTTGAATCTAACACATATTAATTCAGGGAATTTTCACATTTATACAGGTAGTTTCTCAGCATGTCAGTTTTGTAGCAAATGTATCTAATGTCACCTGATATTTGATAAATTTGAATAATTTTATGTTGAATCTTATTGATGATGTATACATTAGAACATGTTGAAATATCTTTCTAAAACTGAGGTTCATCATGGTAATATAACTTCAGCTAGATTTGCCTGAAAGAACTTTGATTAGTCTACATTATGTAGACTCTAGCATGATTTTAGGGGTCATGCCAGTGAGTCACCTAGTGTGTTCTTGGGAGACTTCTAAGAAAATCAGTGCACTATAGAACTTTGCTGGGAACCAGAAAAATGATTGTTGCTTATAGTAGCCGGCTGGGAAAGTCTAGTCATAAAACGGGACTGCTTACAGAGATAATTGTGAGCTATTACTAAGTAATGAGTCTGAGTGTGCTGTCAGTAATGGGAGGAGTCTGCTCTAGGGAATCTGTGGAGTAAGACATCAGCCTGGGGAGGTATCAAGGTAGATTGAGTGGTATTAGATAGTGTTGAGCGAGCATGCTAAAGCACCCGATGACGCATGGTTCAGCTCAGTCTTAGGGAGATCTGTAGAAGGGACAAATAGCATAGGGAATTGAATTAAAAAAAAAATTCTTATGCAGGGTTGGTGTTAGAGACCCAAAAGTCCTAACAGCAATATATATTTTTAGTAGAGTTGAACACCTGGATGTTCGGGTTCGAGAAGTTCGGCCGAACTTTCCGAAAATGTTCGGGTTCGGGATCCGAACTCGACCCTAACTTTGCCCCGAACCCCATTGAAGTCAATGGGGACCCGAACTTTTCGGCACTAAAAAGGCTGTAAAGTAGCCCAGGAAAGGGCTAGAGGGCTGCAAAAGGCAGCAAAATGTAGGCAAATTGCCTGTAAACAAATGTGGATAGGGAAATGAAAAAAAAAATACATAAATAAATAACCAATATCAATTGGAGAAAGGTCCCATAGCAGAGAATCAGGCTTCATGTCACCCAGCACTGGAACCAGGCCACTGTCAGATATTTTTAGGCCCCGCCACCCAGACAGAGGAGAGAGGTCCCATAGCAGAGAATCAGGCTTCATGTCATAAGAGAGAATCAGGCTTCATGTCACCCACCACTGCAACATGCCACTGTCAGATATTTTTAGGCCCCGGCAACCAGACAGAGGAGAGAGGTCCCATAGCACAGAATCAGGCTTCATGTCACCCAGCACTGGAACAGGCCACTGTCAGATATTTTAAGGCCCCGGCACCCAGACAAAGGAGAGAGGTCCCATAGCAGAGAATCAGGCTTGGGCGTGTCTGGTGCCTGCAGCTCAGGTGATCAGACGTGTGCTAGGAGAGCTCCTGAACTTCCAGAGACTTCCAGGGTGATTTTTCCATCTGCTTCCCCTGTGATTGGATCCAGACTTGCGGGGAGTTTTTTTACATCTCTCCCCAGCCCAGGCCCTGCCTCTCCCTTGGAAGCTGGTAGGGTCCTGTGGCAATGGCATCCAGGAAGGGTGCCCCTGCTCCTCGGCCTGGGTCGGCGGGGAGTAGGGAGCTACAGTGACCGGCCAGGAGTGACGACGGCAAGGGGGTAATACCATCAGGACGTGGCAGAGGCAGCCGAGTCCCCCCTGAAGACCCAAAGACATCAGGAGGAAGAAGCCAGCTTGTGGTGGGCCGGAAGGTGTCGTCCCAGGTAGGTTGGGGGTCTCGGTGGGAGGGAGAGAGTACCTCCACCTACAGCTCTCGCTTGGCCACCCACCTACGTGAATACGATGAGCTGGGACGGCACCTGAGGGAAGAGCTGAAGGAGACAAGGGCGAAATCTACCATTTCTTCAAAGAAAAAAAGGCCCCCCCATAATGAAAAAAATAGGGGGTTGAAGGAAGAGTTGGAGGCCTCCTTGAGGCGGCAAGAACAGTTGCTGGAGGGTAGCGGTCTTTTCAAGGAAAAATTATTAAATGGGGATTGGTTCAGGGAAATGGAGGCTGTGAGGAGAGGGGAGCTGTGCGGGGACGCAGAGAGTGAGATTGAGGAGTTAGAAGACTCTGAATCTCTAGTGTCCCAGGCAGGCCCCCAAACCTTACAGCCTGAACCAGCCCCCCCTGTAACCCCGGTAAAAGAAACAAAAACATCATTTGAGAGATACAGTGGCATTCCGCCAGAACAAGTACATTTACCATCGTCAGATGAGGCCTCAGCAATGGAGGAGGAAGAAGGCAGTGAGGAAGATGGCGGTGGTTTGTTGCAAGAAATCCGGTTATTGGAATCGCCTAAGGTGGACTTTCATAACTTCGCCTTTGGGGATGATCTGCTTGAAGAAAATAGTGGCAAGAAAAAAAAAAAAAAAAAAAAAAAACAAGAACACAGAAAATATTCAGACACACTATTTCTATGTGTCAAATACACGCTTGGTGGGGGCTGAAAAGTCTACACCAAGCGTGTATCCCGCTAAACTCCCCGGCTCGGCATCTGAGGTGGTGTCTGAGCTGAGGAGCGGGGAGATTGAGCGCTCCAAAATTGCGCCGGACGCCGTCCCTGCTTGCGGAGGCGGGGAGGAGGTGCCGGCGGAGAGAGGGGGTCGGAGGTTGCCCATTGAAAGTGGAGGGGGCGGGCTGGAATATCGGAAGGCCCTGCCCTGCCTGTCATTCCGGTATGTAGGGTGGTGCTGGAGCGGTGTGATGAGGTTAACATCCCTCTTTCACAGGGCGGTGATGGCCCTGAATCCCCGCCTGCGGCTGCAAATGTGCGGCGGGGATCAGGGGAAGCGGCGGTGAGTGAAGCTGGAGGCGCAGCAGGGGGCGTGTCTGGAGGTGTGTCCGGGCGTCCTCCTATCGGCGCACATGTGGGCGTGGCCGCTTTTGGATGCGCTCCCGAAGCAATGAATGGATGTATAAGCGCAGGGGGCAAGCGCCTGCGCATAGAGGAGCCTCCACTATAAAAGGCTGTATTGCGCCAGAGCATATGGCGATGTACATTGCCACTGGACACGCCCCCTCTGTCCCTGCCTCCTCCTCCAGCGCTGAATTAAGTGCTGGGGAGGGGAGGAGTTTGGTATTTATTGCCCAGGTTTTGAGGGCAGCAGGGGAGGGGGGGGGGATCTAGGCCAGTGGCAATGAAAATGGCAGTGTAAATAATGAAGTAAATAATAGCAAAGCAAATAAAGTCAGGGATAATAATAAAGGTAATAGTAATAAAAATAATAAAGGTAATAAGGTGACACCTGCTGCACCAGCTGTCCCAGCGGGTGGAGAGGGTGCATGTGTGCAGGGTGTTGGTAGGGGTGTTGGTGAGGGTGCTGCGTTGGGTCCCAAAGGTGGGATGGATCCTGGGAGTCTGCGTGCTGTCGCTGACAAAGTGGCGGCTGCGGCTCCTGGTGTTCGCCTTCTGGCGGGATCCAACGTGGCATCTGGTACTAGTGTAGTGGGGGGGGGGCGGTTTGGTTGCCCCTCCTGCGGCCGTAACACCTGGCAGAAGTTATGCCAGTGTGGCTGCGACAGTGGGGGGGAGGGGCTTTCCTCGTTGGCTTCCTCATTCCCAGGAGTCACGGTTGGTGACTTGCAATGGCGACACCTGGAGGCCCTCAAAAAGAGGGAGAGCTCTATAACAGTAGAGGGAGAGAAGGTGGACCTATCCTTATGGATAAACAGGCATGGCCTGCGAGCTTTCCTAGAGGAAAGGGGGGGCGAGACCACCTGGTCCCTGCTTACAACCGTCCCTGGGACCAGGCAGAATGTAGTTTGTCTCAAGTGGAGAAGCAATGATGCCTGCCCTACGAGAAAGAGGGTGGTGGAGCTCCTGCTTGAGATGGGCTTCAGGGTGGCTGACATCTTCGCCCTGAAACATCCGTATGGTTCCAAGGAGTTCGACGTCAACTTTGCCGGGCCGGAAGGCCTAGAGCTTTTCTGGTCTGGGTATGAGCTGATGAAGAACTTACCGGATTGTAAGGGTTTTTTCGCTCAGGCGATAACCCGGCAGAACAACGTCAAGAAGGTGACCGTTTTTACCCGTAACGAATCCCTTTCTTGCGTTGACATTATGACGTGGCTAAGCAGGTATGGGGACGTCCAGGGTGTACCATCCAAAAACCTGGACGAATTTGGCATTTGGTCGGGAGCCTGGACTTTCAATGTGAAGTTGAAATGTCTAGGAAGCACGGTTTCCCACATTCCATCCTCTGCCTTCATCGGTTGGGATAGGATCCTGGTTTTCTACAGGGGGCAGCCTAAGCTCTGTGACAGCCCTTCACACTTCAGCGCCAGCTGCCAAGTCTAGAAATGCGCGTTGTGTGGAAGGACAGGTCACCTTGCCGCAACTTGTGGGGAGATTAGGTGCAACTTGTGTGGTGTGCTCGGACACCCATTTAGTCGCTGTCCCCTCTCTGAGGTCAATGCGGTCCGAGCTCATGCAGGAGTGGGCCAGGAGGTCTCTTCGGCTGAGGCGGGTGCTGGCGGAGACAGTCAAGTTAAGAGGTCAGTGAAGACCAAGAGCGGTCCGTCCCGGCAGAGGCGGAGGGAGAGACGCCAGGCGGAGAGGGAACAGAAGGAACCCCACCACAATGGGGTGATGTCTGCCTCTCCCCAAGTGGCTGACTCCCGTAGTTCAGAGACCCTAGGGGACAGGGAGCTAAGGGCGGAGATCAGGAGACTAGAACGAGCCGATGGGTCTAACATCAATATCAAGAGCCCGACCAAAGTAGCCAGGGAAGGCGAAACCGGCTCCCCTCTAGAGCTCTCCAACCGGTATCTCACTTTGGATGAGACCGCCGCCTCCTCTTCATCTGAGGAGGAGGTAAGAAGTGGGGTACCGGGGCGAAGGAGGGAGGGCTTTCAGGAGGCCCCGTGCCCCTCTCTGGTGAGGATGTAAGGTCCCCAGAAGAGGAGGCAAATCCGATTCCTGGAACTGAGAAAGCCAGGGGCGGTACGCAAGAGGGAGCGGTGGTGACAGATAGAATGGACACCACCGTCTCCTTCAAAAGAGGGCGTGCCGCTTTAGAGGATAGCCCCGGGAGGGGTAAGAAGGTTGGGAAGGAAGGAGGACATCTAGCTTAAACACCAAGTATGGCGGTACCCACTCAGCTGACACTGGCAACCATTAATGTCGCCAGTATTAAATCTGATGTGGCTCGTTACACAGCCTTTGATTTTTTCAGCCGAGTTGAAGCTGATGTTTTATTTTTGCAAGAGACCAGACTGTCAAACTTGGCAGAAGTCCATAAAGCGAAGAGGGAGTGGAGATCTGGGCCCTCCTTCTGGTCTCTTGCGGCTGAGCTGTATAGCGGAGTGGCGGTTCTTTTCACCGTACCGGTAGAATGCTGATGGGTGGTTGAACTAGAAATGGGGAGGTGTTTGATCTTGGATATCCTCATAAAGGGACAGGAACTGTGCCTGATCAATATATACGGCCCCAGTCCAGGTGGGGCAGAAAATATCTCTTTATGAGGATCAAGCCTTTCCTTTTTACGAGTCGGCAAGTGGTCTTTGGTGGGGACTTTAACACTGTCATAAGGTCCCAGGATAGGGGAGGCACCAGAGACCAGCTGACTTATGATAGTATAGCTCTAAACAGTATAGCTAGTGAGGCTCGTCTGGTGGATGTGCACATTAGGCACACCCCAGACCACGGTGGTTTCACTTTCTACAGAGGTAATAAGATTAGGTCTAGAATAGATAGTTTTTTTGTTTTTTTTTTGGGAGGGGGGTGGAGCTAGCTGAAGAGAGTGTAACTAAAATCAGCCATAACTCGGCTAGAAAAGATTTATTAATTCTGAAAATCTCAGATCCTGACACAGGACACTGCCTGGAACACCAGGATATCTTTATTTTCGAAATTTGAGTCGGCGAGGAGTTGCGGCCTACATAGCCTGGCAAACACCGGACTTTGTTAGAGAGCCCATACGGGTCACAGGAGCTTTACCGCCGATATTAATAAAGATCCTCGGTTCCCATTTGGATCATCTAGGGGAACGAAGATAACAGTCTGGAACTCCTGCAAACCATCGGTGTCTCTCACTCCGGGTTCAGCTACACTAAGGACCGGCGAAAATAGATCTGTCCGGGAATCGCGACGGACCTGAAAAGAATAGACCCGCAGCATCTCATCACTGATACAAACAGTGGCGTACCGCCCATAGAGGCAGACCACGCCACTGCTATGGGGCCCGCGGCACTGGGGGGCCCATAGCGCAGATAAGGCCCCGCCCACACTATTTGGCCCCGCCCACTCATGACCTGCAGCCGGCTATGCGGCTGCTTTTCTCCCCAGGGCCCAGCCCCAACATCAACTCATCATCGCAATCGCCGCGCCCCCCCCCCCCCCGCCTCCATGTTTAGCTGAATCGCCTCCCAGAGGCGCGGCTAAGTCCTCAACACCCGCCCCCCTCCTCAGCACCGCGCTCTGCAAACACCCGATCCTCCTCTCGTCCCAAATCCCGCGCAGGCGCAGTGCCGGCGATTGCCTGCGCCTGCGCTCTGATAATACGGCTGAGGGCAACAGCTTCAACATCGTCACTGGGCATGCGCCGAGCCCAGTGACGATGTTGAAGCTGTTGCCCTCAGCCGTATTATCAGAGCGCAGGCGCAGGCAATCGCCGGCACTGTGCCTGCGCGGGATTTGGGACGCCGACGAGAGGAGGATCGGGTGTTTGCAGAGCGCTGGCGCTGAGGAGGGGGGCGGGTGTTGAGGACTTAGCCGCGCCTCTGGGAGGCGATTCAGCTGAACATGGAGGCGTTAGTAGTTTTCATATTTAGGCGGGCACAGCACTTCAGAGGGGCACCGTTCCTGGGCACCGTGGAGCCCTCTGGGCTCCAGTCCTTACAGCGTCATTTGCATATCCTAAGAATCGATTTTTAGAAGAAAGGACAAGACTGACATGGAAAAGAAGAACACAGATGGAAAAAAGGTACTTTATTAAACATGGATCCATGAGTACCTTTTTTCCATCTGTCTTGTTCTTTTGATTGTGAGTCTTTTCATTTCTTCAAAAAAACGATTCTTATGATATGTAAATGACGCTGTAAGGAGCCCAGAGGGGCGTTATTCTTTCTCCACTGTGCCCAGGAACGCCCCTCTGAAGTGCCGTCTAAATTTGAAAACTAATAACGCCTACAAGTTCATCTAAATCGCCTCCCAAATCCGATCCTCCTCTCGCTGGCATCCCAAATCCCGCGCAGGCGCAGTGCCGGCGATTGCCTGCGCTATGATAAGATGACTGACGGCACTCCGCCTGCGCGGGATTTGGGATGCCGGCGAGAGGAGGATCGGGGTGTTTGCCGCAGAGCACGACACTGAGGAGGGGGGGTGTTGAGCACTTAGCCGCGCCTCTGGGAGGCGATTTAGATGAACTTGGAGGCGTTATTAGTTTTCAAACTTAGGCGGGCACGGCACTTCAGAGGGGCGTTCCTGGGCACCGTGGAGAAAGAATAACGCCCCTCTGGGCTCCTTACAGCTTCATTTACATATCATAAGAATCGATTTTTTGAAGAAATGACAAGACTCACAATCAAAAGAACAAGACAGATGGAAAACAGGTACTCTGTTAAACATGGATTCATGAAAAAAAAATTGGGGGTAAATTGCTAGTGACAGATTCCCTTAACATGGCACCCCAAATAAGGAGACCTGCAGGCTGCAGCAGATATCCCATGTGACAGGTCACCCCCAGGAAACCCCTAACAGTTTCTGTAGGTCATGTATAAATTTATTTAATGGGGGTGTGGCATGGGAGGAGCAAGGTCAGGAAGTGGGAGGGGCCATGGTGGGTAGTGGGCGGGGTTAAGGGGCCCAATTCAGATTTTTGCTATGGGGCCCAGTGATTCCTATGTACGCCTCTGGATACAAATCTACATGCTGACACAGAAGCGGTGAGTGCCCAGGGCTGTTACCTCTGCAATCGGCACCAAAAAAAGGGTCTCTGTGGGACTATTACTTGCTCCACTAGACGCCACCTGCACTGCGCAGACGGGACCCGGCAGCCGCTCTAGCAAAGAGATTCGTCCGCCGGCCCTGTAACAGGTGTAAAAGAATTACAGTGCACATTCATAGTCCTAGCAGCACTGTCCCAGCTAAAGTGAATTAGATTAAAGTGCACAAAGAATACTAGTAGCACTATCAGTTGGTTGCAACCCAGCCTGTATAAGACCTCACTGTGGATTACTATTACAATAAAGACTACCGGACGTGAATTTAATTAAATTAAAGGCACAGTAGCGCAATATTTACATGGCACATAACCCCTTACAGACCTCATCTCAGATCCCAGGAGTCTTGGATTGACTACCGCTCCGTTTTGAGACCTTTCTGGAGCTGAAAGTCCATCAAGCTTGATGTGAAGCAGATAGGAAGAAGAGTCGAGACCCTGGAAAAAATCCAGGCAAGCATCATCCAACATCAGAAAGCGGTAACCAACCGCGTCTCCTCGATTCAGAAAAATCTTAACAGCTTGTTCAGCGCAATCGAAGACCAAGAAAATAGAGGTAGGCGTAATAACCTTCGCTTTTGCGGTATTCCTGAGTCTGTAGCCGCAAGTGAGTTACCATACACAGTAGTACAGATATGCCTCATGTTTCTGGGACCTGACACAGCTCACAAAGTCATCCTGGAGAGGGCCCACAGAGCGTTAAAGCCTAGACCTGCACCATCTGAACCCCCCATAGACGTGATCTGCAAGTTCCTAGCGTTCCCCATGACGGAAGCAATCATGTACAAAGCAAGATCCAGGGGCCCCATTCAATGGGAAGGAAAAGATATTTTCATATTTCAGGACCTGGCCCAGTCTACCCTAATAAAAGCGAAGAGCACTTAAACCTCTTACTGACTGGCTTAGATCCAAGAAGATACTCTACAGATGGTCATTTCCTTTTGGGATCTCCTTCATGTTCGAGGGAAGCAGATTGTCTATTTCCTCACACTAGGACCAGGACACTTACATATCCCTCTATCTTGCCTTCATTTCCTGTCAATTTACCTCTTTAAAGATATGCTGTACCCTGCATACTCAGACACCTATTGTTCTCCAGATGGTTACTAACCTATTCATAGGGTGAGCCAACTAATTCCAAACCTATACTCCCCCCTCCCCCCCTCTCCCCCTTTTCCCTCCACCCGTTTTTTTCCGGGCTTTGAAACCACTAATTACCACTACTCAGCGTATTTCTAAAAGTTACTTGTTGTACTGTTCAGCAATGGCTCGTACACTAACCCGGCATATTGCTTATTTTTTGTTTATGTTATTGTTAGTTTACAGTGACACTGTGACGCTATGCAGAATTTGAGCTATGGAGACAATTCAAGTCATGTAAGCGGGGTGTTTGCTCCTCTGGAGGCTGGAAACTTGGAATCCGTCTATACCCGTGCTATAATAGCATATATGAGATACTCCTTCTTGCTTATACAATGACGGATCTCCAAATTTCCTCATATAATGTCAAAGGCTTCAAATCACCTTCAAAAAGAGCCCAGATATTCTCTCTACTGAAAAAGGAGAACTGCTCTATTATTTTCCTTCAGGAGACACACTATAAATCTGATCACTATCCTAACTTTTCATTTTCTAATTTTCTAGTGTGGTATCATAGCGGATCCGATTCTTCAGCTTCCAGGGAAGTCAGCATAGGTTTCAAAAAGGGTAGTCCATTCCAGCATGTCTCCCATATACAAGATCCGGAAGGCCGGTACATAATGGTGAAAGGTACCAGTTATACACATTTATCAACATTTATGCCCCTAACACCCTTCAACACAAATGGTATAATGAAATCTCTCCTGCAGTCGAAAAGTTTAAAGAAGGTATAGTGGTTATGGGTGGGGATTTTAACATCTCACTAGATCCTATTTTAGATTCCACCTCTCAAAAATCCTCTCTCTCCCAAAAAAAGCTCAGGACTATTCACAAACAACTCCACTCTCTCCAGTTGGTGGATGTTTGGAGAATCTTAAACCCACTAGGTAGAGATTACACTTTTTATTCCAATATGCATCAATCCTATCACAGATTGGATTATCTTTTTATCTCTAAAGAACACCTCCAGTATTGCACTAATGCCAAGATTGGTTCCATACACCTTTCAGACCACTCCCCCATTTACTTATCGATTACCATCCCCCAAAATACACCCAAAGCATTCAAATGGAGGTTAAACGAACAACTAATTACTATCCCAGAACTTAAAAATCAAGTACAAAGCCACCTGGAGGAGTACTTCCACCTGAACGCCATTCCTGAGACCTCCCCCCATGTGGTGTGGGATGCACACAAAGCTTATATAAGAGGGCAGTTTATCAACTCAAAAAAAAAAGAGGACGGCGAAGGTGGAACAGCTTCTTTCAGAAATCCAAAAAATAGAAGAGATACACAAGAAGAGCCTACTAATCTCCAACCTCTCCCAACTTAATGATCTTAGATCAGAATTACAAAACCTCCTTAATACAAAATCAACCAGACTCTACTTGCACTCCCAATTTAAATATTTTGCTCACGGCAACAAAGCCTCCAAGCTAATGATGGGCCTCATAAAAAAGAGGAAAGTCCAAAACCATATTAGTAAAATTAATAAAAAAGAAGGGGGAATGGCCATAACTTCTAAGGAAATTGCGGTTCAGTTCCAAGAATACTACCAAACTTTATATAACATCCCATAAAGCAAGTTAAAAGACCAAATTTCACCAAATTCGGATGCCATAGAATCCTTCCTCAACACTATCATCCTCCCCAAACTGTCCGAAACTCAAAAGTCAGCCCTCATTGCTCCCTTCAACTCTGAAGAACTAAAAAAAAAAACATAAATAATCTCCCACACGGTAAAGCCCCTGGCCCAGACGGACTTCCGGCCCTTTATTACCGCTCATTTAGTAATACCCTCATCCCACACTTGTTACAGATATGTAACAGCTCCCTCCTAGGCTTACCCCTCTCAACAGACATGACTATAGCCCATATTACCATTCTTCCCAAAGAAGGTAAAGATCCATCTCAGTGCTCAAACTACCGCCCTATCTCCTTACTAAACTTAGACTTAAAACTTCTTGCTAAAATGCTGGCTAACCGTCTTTCCCCTTTCCTTCCAGACCTGATCCATAGAGATCAGACAGGTTTTGTAAAAGGCCGAGAAGGGAAAGACAACACAGCTAGAATCCTCAACGCCATTTATTACGCAAAAAAGAAATGTATCCCCCTGATATTGCTGAGCACTGATGCAGAGAAAGCATTTGACAGGGTCAGCTGGGAATTCATGCGCTATGCACTGAATAAGTTTGATATTCCTACCCCATTCATAGATGCTACTTTTGCCATGTATTCCAATGCCTCTGCATCAGTGCTAGTAAATGACACTATATCCCCCTCGTTTGTAATTAGAAATGGCACGAGGCAAGGTTGCCCCCTATCCCCCCTCTTGTTCGTAATAACCATGGAGCCACTATTACAAACTATCAGGCAAGACTCAAAGATTGCAGGTATAAAAATGGGAAAACAAGAACACAAGACCGCAGCCTTTGCGGATGTTCTTTTAATCCTCACCACAAACCCACAAACCTCCTTATCCGCCATATACAATTTACTAGAACGATTCAGCGCCCTGTCCAATTTTTAAATTAATATGAACAAATCCCAAGCTATGGGTATCGGCATCCCAACATCTACACTACCCTCCCTAAAAGCTAAATCACCCTTTAATTGGGACAACCCTTACATTACTTACTTGGGAATTAAAATAGGCCCCGACCCCGATAACCTCTTTAACTTCAATTACAACCCGTTACTTCAATCTATATCCGACCAGCTCCATCACCTAGATCTTCAAACGTTGTCGTGGTTTGGTAGGAAAAACTTAGTCACTTCCCTTATTATTCCTAGACTTAACTACTTACAGCAAGTACTACCTATCCCAATAAAAAAATAAATATTTCACTGCCTTAATAAAAATGGTCCGTAAATTTATTTGGAAACAAAAAAGCCAGAGACTGGCGACAACTACTTTGCAAAAACCCAGGGAAATGGGAGGTATTGGCCTTCCCAACCCCAAACTCTACAACAAAGCTATCCATTTAACCAGAGTTCTTGACTGGTTTCGTGAACCATCCTATAAATCTTGGGTAGAAATGGAGTCCTCCATAGTTCAATTCTCATTCAGGGCACTGACGGGTGACAAGGAAAAACTTGCTTCCCTTTCCAATACCAGCCAGATTATAAACTCCTCGCTCAAAGTATGGAAATGGTTTCAAGAATCCAACTGGGGTTTTCCCTTACCCTCACCCTTGATTCAAGTGAGAGATGTGTTGGAGCTGGCTCCATTGGAGTTGAAAAAATGCCTCCCCAAATCACTTAAAACATCCCAAATCCCTATTATATCATTATTTGACATAGAAGGGAAGATAGCAAAAAGAAAAAAAAAAATATTGCCGCATTATTCTCCACTTCAGATTAACTTCCTTCTCCAATATCTTTTCTCCACAACTACATTACTAAACATATCCCCCCTCAAACTCTCCTCAGACCAATTACCTGGTTTGAATAATGGATATGCAGCCAAACCACAATTAGCAAGCCAATCTCTCAACTTTACAAAAGATTGAATTTACCCATTAACATGCCAAAACCAGCTTATGTGGGCTTGTGGGAAAAAGATTTGAATACCTCTTTCTCACCACAAGACTTAAACAAGCTATATATTACCCCTCATAAATCCTCAAGGTGTGTCCTCATTCAGGAAAATGGTTACAAATTATTGACAAGGTGGTACAAAACCCCTGACATCACGTCCAAATATGAAAGTTCGGATAGGTGTTGGAGGTGCAATTAGTCTAGGGGAACCTTCTTCCACATATGGTGGCTATGCCCCCGAGTATTAAGTTGGTGGGAAGATATATTCAACCTGAGCAATAAAATATGTGAAACCTCAATACCACCAAACCCCCAGCTTGCCTTGCTAAGTCTGCCTTCACCAGATTCTACCTCAAGGATTCCTTCATTATTCTACACTCTTCTCATGGCCGCACGCCTCCTTTTACCTCGTTTCTGGCTCACAGCCGAACTTCCATCTCCAGATCTATGGAGAGAAAAGATCAACTCTATATTTAGGTTTGAAGAGCTAGCAGCTGCTGAAGCACGCAATTACCCAAAATTTAAAGGTAGATGGATAAAGTGGGTCAAACACAGACACTCTAATCAAGGGCGAGCTACCCCTACCCCTATCAATTAAACAACCTTTGCCGACTGGTTTATTTACAGTATATATAGTACCCTCTAGTCAGTAGAGAGTTAGTAGAGAGTTAATTAAGAGTTTAATAATAGTCATCTAATCAAAATATTGGAAAAGTAAGGGAATACAAACCTTTCCTCTTCTCAAATTCTCATAGAAATATGTTCACTCAACTGCACTTAAGTCATCAAATGTGTCCATTTTACAGTTTCACTTCTCTGTTACTGCTTACAACTGAATTATCTACCCTGTACAATTTTTTATTGTCTATGTATGACTTATGCTTCTCTATGATTGTACAATTACAAATACTTTAAATAAAAAAATTAAATATAAAAAATAAAAAATAAGAATTGATAGGTTTTTTTTTTAAGGAGGAGGCTACCTTCTCACCCTTAAGGGTTGTAGAGGTAGAATTCTCCGACCACTGTCTGATTATGTTTTCTCTGAATATTTCAGAATCCCCCAAAATGGGAAGAGGTTAATGGAAGCTGAATGCGCGAGTCCTGGAGGAAGCAGAGGTGAGACAATCCTTTGAGGACTTTCTTCAGGTAGCTTTGCTGGATCTCTGTGACACTAAGTCAGAGTGGTGGAGGTATTCAAAGACCGGGCCACAAAGTTCTTCCACCAGCTCTCGAGCCTCAGGGCTCTGGACAGGTACCGCCTGTATCAGAGTCTGAGGAGGAAACTCGAAGGTCTGGTCTCGACTGGAGGTAGCAGCAAGGATATCTCCAGAGTGAAATCTTTGCTCAAGAGGTGCCAGTATGATAGGCACACATCTTTAGTTTTTGAGAGGGACTTCAGGGGGTACCACTCCTCCGACCCTACAGAAACTGTAAGATGTCAGTGAAGAGTAAGTTAAAGGGAACCTGTCACCGGGATTTTGTGTATAGAGCGGAGGACATGGGTTGCTAGATGGCCGCTAGCACATCCGCAATACCCAGTCCCCATAGCTCTGTGTGCTTTTATTATGTAAAAAAAACGATTTGATACATATGCAAATTAACCTGAGATGAGTCCTGTCCCTGACTTATCTCACGTACAGGACTCGTCTCAGGTTAATTTGCATATGTATCAAATCTGTTTTTTTAACACAATAAAAGTACACAGAGCTATGGGGACTGGATATTGCGGATGTGCTAGCGGCCATCTAGCAACTAATGTCCTCAGCTCTATACCCAAAATCCCGGTGACAGGTTCCCTTTAATAACAGGACTGGTTGATAGTACGGGATCTCTGAACAGGTCCAGATCAGGGATCCTGGAAGTCGTCAGATCCTTTTACTCGTGCCTCTTGGGAAAGAGGGATCTGGATCGGGACAAGATGTCGGCTTTCCTGGCTGAAATCACCCCTGAGTCAGAAGCTCACCTCTCTTTTGACATTTTGGTGGAAGAGATCAGGAAGGAGGAAGATATCCTGGCGGTGGAAGGGTCAGCTCTGAAGAAGTCGCCAGGCCCGGATGGCTTAACATCCGAGTTTTATAAGACCTTTAAGGACTCTTTATGTCCCCTCTTGACTGAGGTGTTCAATGAGTGTCTATCCTCGGGCACTCTGCCTTGGTCACTGAGGAGGTCAGCCCTGATCCTTCTATCAAAGGGTAAAGATCCGAGCCGTATTGAGAACTGGCGTCCCATAACACTTCTCAATACGGACAGAAAGATTCTGGCCAAGATACTGTTTAACAGACTGGTGAAATTTGCGCCTCAACTCCTTTCGGTGGCTCAGCATTGCTCGGTTCCAGGCCGCAGCACTTTTAGTGCTGTACTCGGTGTCCGAGAGGCAGTGGAACAGAGTAGAGCAGGCCACTGGAGGGGGTACATGCTGTCCTTAGATCAAGCAAAGGCGTTTGATCGGGTGAACCACGAGTACCTCTGGTCGGTCCTTTTGAAGTATGGCCTGCCGGGGGGGTTTGTCGATTGGTTAAAGATCTTGTATGCGGGGGCAGAGAGTTTCCCACTTGTGAACGGTTGGTCTGGCTGCCCTTTTGAGGTTGGGTCCGGTGTTCGCCGGGGTTGTCCTTTGAGCCCGCTTTTATATGTGTTCACGATTGATCCCTTTCTTAAGAGGGTATGTCGTAGACCATTGGCGGGAGTCAGGATGGATCGGGCGGCGCCGGAAGCCACTCTGGGGACAGTAGCGTATGCCGACGATGTCACCATTTTCGTGTCCTCGAAAGGGGAGGCGGAATACGTGATGTCTGAGGTGGATCGCTACTCGGAAGCATCCGGGTCCATGATCAACCGGGATAAGTGTGAGAGTCTCTGGCTGGGAGGGGGTGATCCAGCTTTTGATCTCCCGGACACCCTCCCGGGGCCCCAGTCGTCAGCCAAAGTCCTAGGCATCCATTTCGGTCATGGGGATTATCCCACTCAAAATTGGGACGACAGGCTTAAGATTGCCGCTCAGAAGGTCGACCAGTGGAAGGGCTGGTCTTTGACCCTCAGGGAAAGGGTGCACCTGATCAAGGCTTTCCTGCTCCCTCTGCTTATCTCTTTGGGCAGTGTGTGTATCTTGCAAGAGCCTCTCTCGACTCGGGTTTACAGTCTGTTCTCCCAGCTCTTATGGGGGAAAAGATTGAACCTGATCAAGAGGGAGGTGACTTACCGCACGAGGAGACTAGGGGGGTTATCTATGGTCAACCCCGTGGTGTTTTTTTGTAAACACATTTGTTAAAGTAAATCTGACGAACCTCTGGATGGAGAGGGCTTCTCCGTGGGTAGTCTCCTGCCGGGGTGGTTTCGGCCTTTCTTCCAGGAATCGGAGACAAGAGGGCAAGTGAAGGACTTGCGTACGCCTCATGGATATCTTCCGGCTTACATCACCCCGATTCTGAAGGTAATCCGCCGGTGGGGTTTGGAGGTAGGGGAAATCAGGACTCTGTCAAGGAGGTCCCTTGACGAGAGGGTCTCGCTGTCCCACTTCCAGAAGCCCCTAGCCCTCAAGGATTGCCCAAGCCGGGATCTAGACAAGGCGTTACAGTTGCTAAATTCTGCAAGGATCCCCTTGAAGTTTTGGGACTTGGCTTGGCGCTGCTTTCACGGGAGGCTGTATGTAAGGGACAATCTGAAGTACAGGAACTCTGATGAAAGGGGTTGTCCCCGGGAGGAGTGCTGCTGGTTTTAGTGTACTAGTGTCTAGTAGTACTCTTCCTGGTGGTGGGCTGATTCTCTCACCCTAGATTTTTGTTTCGGATAAAGTGTATGGTTTTGAAAGGCTTGCAAAGGCTGAACTTGGTCCTTCGGGAGTGTTTATGTGTGGTTATAGTAATGTTTATTGTATGTTTATTGTATGGTATATTGTATATATTGTGTATATTATATTGAAGGATAGGGTAAACGGGGGTTAGTAGGTTAGGTTGGGTGGGTTAGGGTGGGGGGGGGGGACACTTACAAAATGTGGGGAGTCCTACATCCAGTCCTGGACTATGCGGACATGGGAGGACATGGGGTGAGGGCTGGATGTGGGTGGTGGAGGTAGGGCTGGCCTTGGACTATGAAGACATGCAGAGGACATGAGGCGGAGGTCAGTCCTGGGGGTTTTATTTTAGGATAGGGAATGGCTAGGGACAGGTTAGGTTAGGGTAAGTTTGTAGTTTGTAGTGTTGTTTATATTTAAAAAAATAAAATAAAAATTTATATATATATATATATATATATATATATATATATATATATAAAAATTGTTTTTTGTTTAGGGGCAAGTTGCCTGGAGTTAACTTACGGCGAAGTAGCCATATTTTTGTTTGAGCTTGATTTTTATTCTGTGTTTTATTTCAATTTCTTTAGGTTAGGTTATTTCGGCCGAACCGGCTGGGTAAGTTTTATTTATTTTAGGTTATTTATTGTAGGTTATTTATTGTAGATTGTAGGTTTGTAGTTTTATATGTAGGTATGAATGTGTGTGTGAATGTGGCTGGGGCAGCTAGAATGCTGTCTATGTTTAAGTTTTGTTTGTCTGTACTTGTAATTATTTATGTAACGTTTTGTAATTTTATAATAAAAAAAATAGTTCCCATAGCAGAGAATCCGGCTTCATGTCACCCACCAGTGGAAGAGGCCACTGTCAGATATTTTTAGGCCCCAGCATCCAGATAGAGGAGAGAGGTCCCATAGCAGAAAATCAGGCTTCATGTCATAGCAGAGAATCAGGCTTCATGTCACCCACCACGGGAACATGCCACTGTTAGAGATGTCGCGAACATAAAATTTTCCGTTCGCGAACGGCGAACGCGAATTTCTGCAAATGTTTGCGAACGGGCGAACCGGGCGCGCCATTGACTTCTATATGCAGGCGAATTTTAAAACCCACAGGGACTCTTTCTAGCCACAGTAGTGATGAAAAAGTTGTTTCAAGGGGACTAACACCTGGACTGTGGCATGCCAGAGGGGGATCCATGGCAAAACTCCCATGGAAAATTACATAGTTGACGCAGAGTTGGATTTTAATCCATAAAGGGCATAAATCACCTAACAATCCAATTTATTTTTGAACAACGTGGTTTAAAACATTCAGTGTGTGTATACGATCAGGTATGATGTTGTATCGAACAGGTAGTGTAAGGGTTACGCCCGCTTCACCTACATTGACAGACCAAACTCCCCTTTTAATGCACCGCAAACAGTCCATTTGCCCAACAGCAAACTTCCTATTTGCACAAGGTTGGATAACAAGCTAGCCATGTCCCGTTGATGTCATTGAAGGTTTCTTCCTCCACCCAGCCACGTACAACACCAAGGGTCCCCGAAAGGTGAATTGAATTGATTTTCTGAACGGGGAGATGGTAAAAAGAAAACGCTGGCTCCCTCCCCTTTGTTTGAATCCACGCCACGGTCACTGCGTCTGTGCCGTGTAATTTACTGTCACACCCGATATGAGTGGTATCTTCTGTACTACTATTCTCATCAGTTTAATCCCTGTTACGTGATGTCCCCAATCTGGGGTCCATTTATTAAATTGATTTTTTTGACCGGGGAGATGGTTAAAAAAAACCTGGCTCTCTCTCTCCTTTGTTTGAATCCACGCCACGGTCACTGCGTCTGCTCCGTGCAATTTACTGTCACACCCGATATGAGTGGTATTTTCTGTAATACTATTCTCATCAGTTTAATCCCTGTTACGTCCCATATCAGGGATTGCCTTTTGTGAAAACAAATTTAGGCCGGGTACCTTCGACTGCCTTCACAGTGACAGACCAAACTCTCATACACCAAAACTGAATTGATTTTAGGAACCCGGAGATGGAAAAAGCAGCTTGGTCGGTCCTCTTACTCCCAAGTTGGGGCATTGCGCGTGCACGGAACAATGTGCTGTGACACCCTATATGAGTGGTGTCTTAACTAGTACTATTCCTATCAGTTTAATCCCTGTTACGTCCCCTATCCGGGGACGTGTGTCGAATTGATTAATCATTGTCAAATTAACGACATCCTGAAATAATTTTGTTCTGAGCTCTGTACTTGCTTTGTATTGGAATTGATGGGTATTTTTTAAATTGTCTGCATTATTTCTAATAAAAAAAATCATAATAAAGTCTCTTAATAGTTTATTTTATGTAATAAAACCCCCCAAAAAAATAAAGAAAAAGAAAAATAATGTTTTTTCTATGAAAAATGATCCAGCCGATCACTTTTAGTCTGATCATAATGAAGCAACGGCCTTATCTGGGGTGTGGCAACATTGCCAACACACTCATAGAGGTAATGATCGCTTCATTGTGATACGCAAGCCCCTTCACCACAACAAGGTACCGATCATGAAGGGGAATTGACACATGTATGTGCCTTTTTATTTGTTTTGTTTTGTTTTTGCAGCCACAGTGCAGCACTAGAGGCCAGAAAAATTTGGTATTGTTGAAAAATTGATGTGTTCCAGGCAGAAAGGTGACTAAAACATTGTGGCTTGAACCCTTGTTGGTGGCGGAGAATTCACGAAAGTCATCCGGTATGCAGACATTAAATACAGCAGCGTGGGGACCATTTTGAGGCCAAGGCATGTCATCAGGCCTTTTGTTAGTCAAACGTATCCCCCACTGTCAGTCCCTTCGGGATCCATGCCTCATTCATCTTAATGAAGGTGAGGTAATCAACACTTTTTTGACCAAGGCGACTTCTTCAGTGACAACACCTCCTGCTGCACTGAAGGTCCTTTCTGACAGGACACTTGAAGCGGGCGAGGCCAGAAGTTCTATCGCAAACTGGGATAGTTCCGGCCACAGGTCAAGCCTGCACACCCAGTAGTCAAGGGGTTCATCGCTCCTCAGAGTGTCGATATCTGCAGTTAAGGCGAGGTAGTCTGCTACCTGTCGGTCGAGTTGTTCTCTAAGGCTGGATCCCGAAGGGCTGTGGCAATGTGTAGGACTGAAAAAGCTCTGCATGTCCTCCATCAACAACACATCTGTAAAGCGTCCTGTCCTTGCCGCCGTGGTCGTGGTAGGAGGAGGATTACTTTCACCTCTTCCCCTGTTAGATTCCCATTGTGTTGTGACATCCCCCTTATAAGCTGTGTAAAGCATATTTTTTAGTTTGGTTTTGAACTGCTGCATCCTTTCTGACTTCCGGTAATTTGGTAACATTTCCGCCACTTTCTGCTTATACCGTGGGTCTAGTAGCGTGGCCATCCAATACAGGTCGTTCTCCTTCATCCTTTTTATACGAGGGTCCCTCAACAGACATGACAGCATGAAAGACCCCATTTGCACAAGGTTGGATGCCGAGCTACTCATTTCCCGTTCCTCCTCCTCACTGATGTCATTGACGGTCTCTTCTTCCCCTCAGCCACGTACAACACCACGGGTCCCAGATAGGTGACAACAACGAGCACCCTGGGATGCCTGCTGTGGTTGGTATTCCTCCTCCTCAAAGCCACATTCCTCCTCTGACTCCTCTTCCTCATACTCCTCTTGCAGCGTTGTCGCAGGTCCGGCAAGCGATGATGACAAGGCTGTTTCTGGTGGTGATGGTGACCACAACTCTTCCTCTTCACGCTCATCTACAGCCTGATCCAGCACTCTTCGCAGGGCACGCTCCAGGAAGAAAAAAAATGGGATGAGGTCGCTGATGGTGCCTACGGTGCGACTGCCTAGGTTTGTCACCTCCTCAAAAGGACGCATAAGCCTACAGGCATTGCGCATGAGCGTCCAGTAACGTGGCAAAAAAATTCCCAACTCCACAGAGGCTGTCCCAGCACCCCGGTCATGCAAATACTCGTTGACGGCTTTTTCTTGTTGGAGCAGGCAGTCGAACATTAGGAGTGTTGAATTCCAACGTGTCGGGCTGTCGCAAATCAAGCACCTCACTGGCATGTTGTTTCGGCGCTGAATGTCTGAAAAGTGCGCCATGGCCGTGTAGGAACACCTGAAATGGCCACACACCTTCCTGGCCTGCTTGAGGACGTCCTGTAAGCCTGGGTACTTAAACACATTGCGTTGTATGATGAGATTCAACACATGTCCCATGCACGGCACATGTGACAACTTGCCCAAATTTAATGCCGCCAACAAATTGCTTCCATTGTCACACACCACTTTGCCGATCTCCAGTTGGTGCAGGGTCAGCCACTGATCCACCTGTACGTTCAGGGCGGACAGGAGTGATGGTCCGGTGTGGCTCTCTGCTTTCAGGCAAGTCAACCCCAAGACAGCGTGACACTGTCGTATCCGGGATGTGGAATAGCCCCTGGGGAGCTGGGGGGATTCAGTCGATGTGCAGCCAGACGCCTCAGCAGAAGATGACTCAGCCGAGGAGGTTATGGAAGAGGATGGAGTAGGTGGAGTAGAGGAGGTGACAGTAGGCCTGCCTGCAAGTTGTGGCAGTGTCACCAACTCCGCTGCAGAGCCACACATTCCATGCTTGCCAGCCGTCAGCAGGTTGGCCCAATGAGCAGTGTAGGTGATATACCTGCCCTGACCGTGCTTTGCAGACCAGGTATCAGTGGTCAGATGGACCCTTGCCCCAACACTGTATGCCAGAGATGCCATGACTTCCTTTTCAATCACTGAGTATTTGGGATTGCCTTATTTTGGGATTGCCTTATTTGAAAAAAAAACATTTGTCCGGGTACCTTCCACTGTGGTGTCCCAATAGCGACAAATTATTTGAAGGCCTCAGACCCCACCAGCTGGTATAGTAAAAGCTGGCGGACTAAGAGTTCCGTCAAGCCAGCTGTCAGACGCCGGGCAAGAGGGTGACTCTGTGACATTGGCTTCTTACGCTCAAACATTTCCTTTACAGACACCTGACTGTGGGCACATGAGATGGAACTGCTGAAGGTGAGAGGCGGAGTGGCGGGTGGTTGAGAGGGCGCAAGGAGGACAGCAGTGGTTGACGTGGCTGAAGATGCTGGACCAGGAGGAGGATGGTGGCTTTGAGCTTGTGTGCTGCTTCTACTCGTCATCATGTGTTGATCCATTGGCGTTTGTGATGTGCAAAGCAGTTGTACCTAGGTGGGTGTTGGATTTCCCACGACTCAGTTTCTTTTGGCACAGGTTGCAAATGGCATCGCTGTTGTCAGAAGTAGACACAGCAGTGCATTGCGTCGTGTCATTGATCAAGCCGTCAAGGAGCAGGAAGATGAGGAAGTCGTAATGCTGAATGAATTCCCAGAGGTGCTACTCCATTTGAGACAAGTCAACAGGAGTCTGAAGAGGAGTCAGAGGAGGATGGTGTCTGGGGGAGGAGGAGGAGTAAGATAAGCAGGCTTTAAACGTTTCTGGGATCCCTGGTGTTGCCCGTGGCTGTGGATACCGAGAACAACATTCTCCTGGGCGATGAGCAGGAGCCAGGCTACTCCACCGCTTCCAATTTAGTTGCAAATAGGGGCCTTCATGCTCCAGTGTTTGAAGAGGGACCCCCGTAAAAGCATAAAGTGCAAGGACCAGTACAGGATGGCAACGTACTTACACCCGCAGTACAAACAGAAAATGGCAGACATGTTACCAGCATCACAGAGGGCTGTTAAAAAATTCAGCGTTTCCAGGCCTTGCTTTGATAGATGCTGCATTCTGCTGTTGCGGGTGCTGGCAGAGGAATTTCCACCCACAGAGAAACAGTTGCGGGTACTAATCCTACAGCATCTGCAAGAAGAGGGCGGTTTGAAGATGCGTTGCTCACTTCGGATATGAGATCATTCTTGCAGCCAACCCATCGACAGCCGTCCTCTGGATCCAGCCTCAGCGAACGCCTAGAACGACAGGTGTCCGACTACATAAGGTTAACGTCCTATGTAGACGCTCTGAGAAGCGAGGAGCCCCTTGACTACTGAGCGTGCAAGCTTGACCTGTGGCCACAGCTGGCACAATTTGCCATTGGGCTCTTGGCTTGCCCGTCATCGGGTATCCTGTCCGAAAGGACGTTCAGCGCAGCAGGGGGGGTAGTGACCGAAAAGCTGTCACGGACGGTGTACAGGAAACAAGGCAAAGCAACATGTATAAATGACTCGCTGGATCCAAAAGCTAAGGAACCAAGGGAGACCCCTGCAGAAGACCTGGCACTTTCCCTGGCTGCTCAGCCTATGCAAAGATCCTAATGGTGGAGGTTTGCATATCCACGAACCTTGACTATAAAGCCCTGAGCACCCTACAATAGTGAGGGGACACGACCACCGGCTCCCTACACAAGATACGGAGGGAGTCAGGGTCACCTGGGATCCAGCAAACAGAAAATAACAGATAAAGGTACAACACTTAGCTTTGTAGCAGACAGGAGAACAAAGTCAGCATGCACACACACTCCAGGAAGAAGTATAAGCCGCCCAGAAAAGCATTCTGGGGAGGAATTTAAAGGGAAGCAATTAGTCCAACACATGACAGCTGAGAGAGGCTAACGAGAGGAGGAACTGAATACCACAACACAGAAACTCAAGGAGGAGGTTCTGAAAGGCCTCTGTCAGAGCTTCTCAGCTGTCTGGTTGTGACAGTACCCCTCCCTCTACGAGTGGACTCCGGACACTCAGAACCCACCTTCTCAGGATGGGACCTATGGAAAGCCCTGATGAGACGAGAGGCCTTAATGTCCGTCACTGGGACCCACATCCTCTCCTCAGGACCATACCCCTCCCAATGAACAAGGTACTGAAGAGAACCGCGGACAAGACGAGAATCCACAATCCTAGAGACCTGAAATTCAAGATTCCCATCAACCATAATCGGAGGAGGAGGCAAAGGCGAGGGTACAATGGGTTGAACATAAGGTTTCAATAAGGACTTATGAAAAACATTATGGATCTTCCAAGTCTGAGGAAGATCAAGACGGTATGCAACAGGATTGATGACAGACAGGATTTTGTAAGGCCCAATAAACCTAGGACCCAACTTCCAGGAGGGAACCTTCAATTTGATATTCTTGGTAGACAACCACACCAGATCACCAACATTCAGGTCCGGACCAAGCACACGTCTCTTATCTGCCACACGCTTATATCTCTCACTCATGCTCTTTAGATTATCCTGAATCTTTTGCCAAATAGATGACAAAGACGAGGAGAATCTGTCCTCATCAGGTAAACCAGAAGACCCCTCTCCCGAGAAAGTCCCAAACTGCGGATGAAACCCATATGCACCAAAAAATGGTGACTTATCAGAGGACTCCTGACGACGGTTATTTAAAGCAAACTCAGCAAGGGACAAAAAAGAACACCAATCCTCTTGATTCTCCGCCACAAAACAGCTGCAGATATGTCTCCAGATTCTGATTGACGCGCTCTGTCTGGCCATTCGACTGCGGGTGGAAAGCAGAAGAGAATGACAACCGAACCCCCAAGCGAGAACAGAAAGCCTTCCAGAATCTGGAAACAAACTGCGTGCCCCTATCAGAGACTATGTCTGAAGGAATACCGTGCAATTTGACAATGTGATCAATAAATGCCTGCGCCAGCGTCTTAGCATTGGGCAAACCAGGAAAAGGGATGAAATGCACCATTTTGCTAAAACGGTCCACCACCACCAGAATCACGGTCTTCCCCGAGGAACGAGGCAGGTCCGTTATGAAGTCCATGGACAGATGTGTCCAAGGACGGGAAGGAATGGGTAAGGGAAGGAGAGGACCTGATGGCCGTGAATGAGGGACTTTGGCACGAGCGCAAGTCTCGCAGGCTGCCACAAAACCCTCAACCGACTTACGAAGCGCAGGCCACCAGAATCTCCGAGCGATGAGATCCAGTGTGGCTCTTACCCCCGGGTGCCCAGCAAGGACCGTATCGTGGTGTTCTTTAAAAATCTTGTGTCTTAAAGCGAGAGGCACAAACAACCTCCCAGGAGGACAAAGATCAGGAGCCTCTGACTGGGCTGCCTGCACCTCTGCCTCCAATTCAGGAAAAAGAGCAGAGACCACCACACCTTCAGCCAAAATGGGACCCGGGTCTTCAAAATTCCCGCCTCCCGGAAAACAACGTGACAGGGCATCTGCCTTCACTATTCTTAACTCCAGGGCGGAACGTGACAACAAAATTAAACCTAGAAAAGAACAAAGACCATCTGGCCTGTCTCGGGTTCAGACGCTTGGCTGACTCCAAGTAGGCCAGATTTTTATGGTCAGTAAATACGGTAATAGGGTGTCTGGCTCCCTCTAGCCAATGGCGCCATTCCTCAAAAGCCAACTTGATGGCCAACAATTCCCTATCTCCCACATCGTAATTTCTCTCTGCGGAGGAGAGTTTTCTTGAGAAAAAGGCACACGGTCGCCAATTGGCAGGAGAGGAACCCTGAGACAAGACCGCCCCCACACCCACCTCAGAAGCATCAACCTCAACTATGAAGGGTAAAGAAACATCAGGTTGCACCAAGATGGGAGCGGAAGCAAAACTCTCCTTGATATCAGAAAAAGCCTTACGCGCCTCTACTGACCAAGAAGAAAAATCTACCCCCTTTCTGGTCATATCAGTGAGTGGTTTAACAATAGAAGAATAATTCAAAATGAACTTCCTGTAATAATTGGCAAAGCCCAAAAAACGCATCAGCGCCTTCTGATTCTCAGGAAGCTCCCACTCAAGCACAGCGCGGACCTTCTCGGGGTCCATGCGAAAACCAGAAGCGGAGAGAAGAAACCCCAGAAATTGAATTTCTGGAACCGCAAACACACATTTTTCCAGTTTCGCATATAATTTATTCTCCCGCAGGATGAGCAAGACCTGACGTAAATGTTCCTTATGAGTTTTGAAATCGGGAGAAAAAATCAAAATGTCATCCAAATACACCAATACAAATTTTCCCATCAAATGATAAAAAATGCTGTTCACGAAATGCTGAAAAACGGCTGGGGCATTCATCAAACCAAAAGGCATAACCAAATTTTCAAAATGGCCCTCAGGGGTATTGAAGGCCGTCTTCCATTCGTCCCCTTCTCTGACCCTGACCAGGTTGTATGCCCCTCTTAGATCTAATTTGGAAAAGACTTTAGCCCCAACAACCTGGTTAAACAGGTCCGGGATCAGAGGAAGCGGATAAGGGTCACGAATTGTGATATTGTTCAGCTCCCTGAAATCCAGACAAGGTCTTAAAGAACCATCTTTTTTCTTAACAAAGAAAAAACCAGCGGCAACAGGTGACTTTGAGGGTCGTATGTGTCCCTTTCTCAGACTCTCAGAGATATAAGCACGCATAGCGATCCTCTCAGGTTGGGAAAGATTGTATAAACGAGATTTAGCCAGCTTGGCGTCTGGGATGAGATTAATAGGTCAATCGTACTCCCTGTGCGGGGGCAAATCCTGAACTCCACTCTCAGAGAAGACATCCGAAAATTCAGAGAGAAAAGATGGTACAGTCTTAGTAGCAACCTCAGAAACAGATGTCATGAGGCAATTCTCTCTGCAAAAGTCACTCCAACCATTTATTTGCCTCGCTTGCCAATCAATGGTGGGGTTATGCTTAGTGAGCCAGGGCAGCCCCAACACCAGAGGGGTAGGTAAACCTCTAAGGATGAAACATGACACATCCTCAACATGAGCATCACTCACAATTAAACGGATATTGTGAACTATGCCCTTTAATGATTTTTGAGAAAGTGGAGCGGAATCGATAGCAAAAACAGGAATATCCTTTCCCAAAGTGCGCACCTGGAAACCATGAGTTATCGCAAATTGATTATCAATGAGATTGACCGCTGCTCCACTATCCACAAAAATCTCACAAAAAATGTTCTTGCTCTCTAGCGCCACCCTAGCCGGCAGGACAAAACAGGAACTACAAGCAAAAGGAAAACCTTCAATTTCCGCCTCAACCCTGCCAATAGTAACAGACGGAACATTTTTAAAAGATTTTTTCCTGTTTGTTTCTTTATTACTCCCAGAAAACTGCCTGAATCTCCTAGAGGGACAAATATTTGCCAAATGATTTATACCTCCACAACAAAAACAAACCCTCCCATGCGAGCTGAATCTTCTATTGTCAGAAGCAATCAACCCCAGCTGCATAGGCTCCTGCTCAGAAGGGGCTGACAGCGACTGAGACCCCTGCGCACAGAATGGGACCGCTGCACTGTCCTGGGACTGAGTATGACAGGAAGGGGACATCTCTCCTCTCTCTCTAAGACGCCTGTCAATACGAACGGCCTGAGACATAGCAGAGTCCAAAGAAATAGGCCTCTCATGAAAGGCAAATGCATCTTTCAATCCCTCTGAAAGACCATGGCAAAATTGACTTCGGAGTGCAGCATCATTCCAACCAGTATCAACTGCCCATCTCCGAAATTCTGAGCAGTATATTTCTGAGGATTGTTTACCCTGGCATAATAGACGTAGTTTAGACTCAGCCAGAGCAATACGATCCGGATCATCATATATCTGACCCAGGGCTAAAAAGAATTCATCCACTGAACGGAGAGGCCGTGCCCCCTCCGGCAGCGAAAAGGCCCAGGACTGAGCGTTACCTCTGAGCAGCGATATAATGATCCCCACCCTCCGTTCCTCATCACCAGAGGAGTGGGGAAGAAGGTGAAAATGGAGTTTGCAAGCCTCTCTAAAACGCACAAAATTCTCACTACCCCCGGTGAACGTATCCGGGAGCGAGATCTTAGGCTCAGAACAAACTCCATGAACGCAAGCTGAACCGGTCACTTGAAGCTGAGAAAAAGTCTTACGGAGATCAGCTACCTCCAATGAAAGACCCTGGAAGCGTTCAGCCAAAAGTGAAACCGGATCCATGCTTGAGACGGTTATGGCGGCTTATAATGTCACGGACGGTGTACAGGAAACAAGGCAAAGCAACATGTATAAATGACTCGCTGGATCCAAAAGCTAAGGAACCAAGGGAGACCCCTGCAGAAGACCTGGCACTTTCCCTGGCTGCTCAGCCTATGCAAAGATCCTAATGGTGGAGGTTTGCATATCCACGAACCTTGACTATAAAGCCCTGAGCACTCTACAATAGTGAGGGGACACGACCACCGGCTCCCTACACAAGATACGGAGGGAGTCAGGGTCACCTGGGATCCAGCAAACAGAAAATAACAGATAAAGGTACAACACTTAGCTTTGTAGCAGACAGGAGAACAAAGTCAGCATGCACACACACTCCAGGAAGAAGTATAAGACGCCCAGGAAAGCATTCTGGGGAGGAATTTAAAGGGAAGCAATTAGTCCAACACATGACAGCTGAGAAAGGCTAACGAGAGGAGGAACTGAATACCACAACACAGAAACTCAAGGAGGAGGTTCTGAAAGGCCTCTGTCAGAGCTTCTCAGCTGTCTGGTTGTGACAAAAGCACACTCGCCTAGCTCACGACAGTGTGGACTACCTCTTATTTCTAATAATGAATGAGGCATGGATCTTGGAGTAATTCATCACCTTTGACAACCACGTTTAATTGAATTTCCTCATGCCAGCCCACACATATCCGCCACCACTCAGATTAAATAATGGTCCCTGTCTCATGTAAATACAGAGGGATAATGTCCGGTCAATGCCTAATGTTTGGGGCCACGGAGTAATTCAACACCTCTGACGAACTCGTGTTATCGAATTTAAACTATTATTATTAGGTTTTTGTTTTTTTCAAGAGAGGAGATTTTGTTAGCCATGTTTTTAATCCAATTTTCTATTTTTTGTTCTTTTAAACATATGTATTTGACATATATTTCTACTGGCCTGCAGTAAAATTGATATCCGATGACTGTCCAATATACCTCCAGCCACATAATCACTTGTTCTTTTCTGTACATTGAATGAATAAGTGTACTACAGTGACATGAAGTAAAATTGTTATCCAATGACCGTCTAATATACCTTCAGCCACATAATCACTTGATGTTTTCTGTACGGTGAATGCCTAATGTTTGGGGCCTGTACTTCAATGGACTTCAGTAAAATTTATATTCAATGACTGTCTAATATACCTCCAGCCACAAAATCACTTGTTCTTTTCTGTACAGTGAATGAATAATTTTTGGGGCCTGTACTCCACTGGCCTAAAGAAAAATTTATATCCAAAGACCGTCTAATATACCTCTCGCCACATAATCACTTGATGTTTTCTGTACGGTGAATGAATAATTTTTTGGGCCTGTAGGTACTGGCGTGCAGTAAAATTGATATCCATTAACCGTCTAATATACAGTAAGGAACAGAAGTATTTAAACAGCCTCTGATTTAGCAAGTTCTCCCACTCATGGAGGGGTTTTAAATTCACATTGTAAGTGCATTCCCACTCTGAGAGACAGAATTTGAAAAAAAAAAAAATCTGGAAATCACATTGTATGATTTTTAAAGGATTTCTTTGTCTTGCACTGCTGAACATGAGTATTTGCACACCCAGAAACAGCAATAATTCTGGTTCTCAAAGACCTGTTACTGTGCCTTTAAAAATTCCACCTCTGCTCCATTCATTAATCTAACTTAGTTGCACTTGTTTGAATTCTTTAAAGACCCTTGTCCACCCCACAGTCAGTAAGATGCCAACTACTACCATGGGCAAAACTGAAGAGCTGTCAAAAGACACCAGAGACAAAATTGTGGACCTCCACAAGGCTGGAAAAGGCTACAGAGCAATTGCCAAGCAGCTTGGTTAAAATAGTTCAACTATTGGAGCAATTGTTAGAAAATGGAAGAGGCTAAAGAAGACTATCAGTCTCCCTCGGACTGAGGCTCCATGCAAGATCTCACCTCATGGAGTATCACTGATGATAAGAAAGGTGAGAAATCAACCCAGAACTACAAGGGAGGAGCTGTTCAATGGCATGAAGAGAGCTGGGACCACAGTTTCAAAGGTCACTGTCGGTAGAACACTACGCCGTCATGGTTTCAAATCATGCATAGCACGAAAGGTTCCCCTGCTCAAGTCATCACATGTCCAGGCCCGTCTGAAGTTTGCCAATAACCATCTGGATGATCCGGAGGAGGCATAGGAGAAAGTCATGTGGTCACTTGTTGTGTTTGGAGGAAAAAGAAGGATGAGTTGCATCCCAAGAACAATATCCCTACTGTGAAGCATGGTGGTGGTAACATGCTTTGGGGGTGATTTTCTGCGAAGGGGACAGGACGACTAAACTGTATTAAGAAGGGGATGTTTGGGGCCTGTACTCCACTGTCCTGCAGTAAAATTAATATCCAATGACCGTCTAAATTACCTCCAGCCACATAATCACTTGTTCTTTTCTGTATGTTGAATGAATAATTTTTGGGGCGTGTTCTCCACTGGCCTGAAGTAAAATTGTAATCCAATGACCGTCTAATATACCTCCAAGCCTCATAATCACTTGATGTTTTTTGTATGGTCAATGCCTAATGTTTGGGGCCTGTACTCCCCTGGCCTGCATTAAAATTGATATTCAATGCCTTTCTAATATACCTCTAGCCATATAATCACTTGATGTTTTCTGTCCGGTGAATTAATAATTTTTAGGGCCTGTAGTCCACTGGCCTGCAGTAAAATTGATATCCATTGACCGTCGAATATACCTCCAGTCACACAATCGCTAGATCTATGTACAGTGAATGCATAATTTTTGGGGCCTGTAATCTAACTGGCCAACAGTAAAATTATTATACAATGACCGCCTAATGTACCTCCAGCCACATTATCAATTGTTCTTTTCTCTACGGTGAATGAATAATTTTTGGGACCTGTAGACCACTGGCCTACAGTAAAATTGATATACAATGACCGTCTAATATATCTCCAGCCACATAATCACTTGATGTTTTCTGTCCAGTGAATGCCTAATGTTTGGGGCCTGTACTCTCGTGATGTAAAATACAAATTTACTAGGCTCCAGCAGGGCACATTTTTGACAGTTTCCGTTTAAAATGCATAAAAATGGCCCCTGATTAAAATACATATTTTTGGTGGGAATTTTTGCCATTGATCCCCCTCTGGTATGTCACTGTCCATGTTGTGGGAAGATTTGTGCACATCTAGTAAGTATTTAGTGGCTGCAAATCTGACCTGAAGTTTTTTCAGGTTCGCCTGCCATTAAAGTGAATGGGGCCCGCTGCGAAATTGCTGTTTGCGAACATTTGATCGCGTTGGCTCTGTCAGCATGAAAAGCACAATCAACAAGACCATGCAGATAGCTAAATTCAACACATTCTATCTAAATAAAATAAAAAAAAACATTAGATGCCAACATCTGATTTTCATTCGATCCCACAGCTGTTTCCCAGTGTTCAGAAATGCATGCACTGCCATACATTTTATTATCAAAATGTACAACAAAGAAACAGATGTCTAGTCTACATTAGCATTTAGAATTTGGTTATGCTCTCATTTCAGAAACACAGTGGAGATATTCTGACTATTTTCAACAGGGAATTGAAGCTACGTTCATGTTTATTTGAAAACATATTTTCCTCAAAAGCTAACACCGATGGACATCTTCCTGACACAGGCGCTGGAAGATCTTGTAATGTATAACGAAGGAATGGATGTCAAGAAGGAAAGAGAACATGCTCTTTGGGAGTTTACAAACCACTAAATGAATCGCAAATAGTCAAGTAGTGAATTAAGAGATTAAAAAGTAATGATGAAAAGTAAAAGTTTTAAGCCTCCCGGCATTATTGCATATTACTAAGGGTTCTGATAAGAGAAACTATTATTAATGAGCTGTGTATTCTGCACAGCTTGGGCTAGTAAAAGGAAAATGATACAGATGGCTTGCATCATCCTCTCCAAAAGGAAAGAACAAACAAATATCCTAGTAATTACTGACCTCTAGTGATGGCCTTGCGGTTCACCCGGCGGTCGGTTGACAGCAAACTTTAAGCGTTCGCAATCCGCAGAACATGTGAACATATGGCGATGTTTGCGCGCACCATATTCTTTCGCATTTACACATCCATCAGGTGGGACAGGACAGCTAATTGAGACGTTTCAGAACATGGACACGCCCCCTACCCTATAAATAAACCCGATCTGGACGCCATTTTACATTCTGTATTTTGTCAGTGTAGGAGAGGTTGCTTTGTGGAGCAGGGACAGGCTGTTAGGGACACAAAATGCTAGCTAATAGGGACACAAACGTCATTTTAAGGACGAGTATAGGTGTGCTATCGATAGGTGTGATATACAGAGGGGTGTAATATAGAGTTGAGCGAACACCTGGATGTTCGGGTTCGAGAAGTTCGGCCGAACATCCCGGAAATGTTCGGGTTCGGGATCCGAACCCGATCCGAACTTCGTCCCGAACCCGAACCCCATTGAAGTCAATGGGGACCCGAACTTTTCGGCACTAAAAAGGCTGTAAAACAGCCCAGGAAAGAGCTAGAGGGCTGCAAAAGGCAGCAACATGTAGGTAAATCCCCTGCAAACAAATGTGGATAGGGAAATGAATTAAAATAAAAATTAAATAAATAAAAATTAACCAAAATCAATTGGAGAGAGGTCCCATAGCAGAGAATCTGGCTTCACGTCACCCACCACTGTAAGAGTCCATTTTCATAAATTTAGGCCCAGCACCCAAGCAGAGGAGAGAGGTCCCGTAACAGAGAATCTGTCTTCATGTCAGCAGAGAATCAGTCTGCATGTCATAGCAGAGAATGAGGCTTCACGTCAGCCACCACTGCAACAGTCCATTGGCATATATTTAGGCCCAGCACCCAGGCAGAGGAGGGAGGTCCCGTAACAGAGAATCTGTCTTCATGTCAGCAGAGAATCAGTCTGCATGTCATAGCAGAGAATGAGGCTTCACGTCAGCCACCACTGCAACAGTCCATTGGCATATATTTAGGCCCAGCAACCAGGCAGAGGAGAGAGGTCCCGTAACAGACAATCTGGCTTCATGTCAGCAGAGAATCAGTCTGCATGTCATAGCAGAGAATGAGGCTTCACGTCAGCCACCACTGCAACAGTCCATTGTCATAAATTTAGGCCCAGCACCCAGGCAGAGGAGGGAGGTCCCGTAACAGAGAATCTGGCTTCATGTCAGCAGAGAATCAGTCTGCATGTCATAGCAGAGAATGAGGCTTCACGTCAGCCACCACTGCAACAGTCCATTGGCATATATTTAGGCCCAGCACACACACAGGCAGAGGAGAGAGGTCCCGTAACAGAGAATCTGGCTTCATGTCAGTAGAGAATCAGTCTGCATGTCATAGCAGAGAATGAGGCTTCACGTCAGCCACCACTGCAACAGTCCATTGGCATATATTTAGGCCCAGCACCCAGGCAGAGGAGGGAGGTCCCGTAACAGAGAATCTGGCTTCATGTCAGCAGAGAATCAGTCTGCATGTCATAGCAGAGAATGAGGCTTCACGTCAGCCACCACTGCAACAGTCCATTGGCATATATTTAGGCCCAGCACACACACAGGCAGAGGAGAGAGGTCCCGTAACAGAGAATCTGTCTTCATGTCAGCAGAGAATTAGTCTGCATGTCATAGCAGAGAATGAGGCTTCACGTCAGCCACCACTGCAACAGTCCATTGGCATATATTTAGGCCCAGCACCCAGGCAGAGGAGGGAGGTCCCGTAACAGAGAATCTGGCTTCATGTCAGCAGAGAATCAGTCTGCATGTCATAGCAGAGAATGAGGCTTCACGTCAGCCACCACTGCAACAGTCCATTGGCATATATTTAGGCCCAGCACCCAGGCAGAGGAGGGAGGTCCCGTAACAGAGAATCTGGCTTCATGTCAGCAGAGAATCAGTCTGCATGTCATAGCAGAGAATGAGGCTTCACGTCAGCCACCACTGCAACAGTCCATTGGCATATATTTAGGCCCAGCACACACACAGGCAGAGGAGAGAGGTCCCGTAACAGAGAATCTGTCTTCATGTCAGCAGAGAATTAGTCTGCATGTCATAGCAGAGAATGAGGCTTCACGTCAGCCACCACTGCAAAAGTCCATTGGCATATATTTAGGCCCAGCACACACACAGGCAGAGGAGAGAGGTCCCGTAACAGAGAATCTGTCTTCATGTCAGCAGAGAATTAGTCTGCATGTCATAGCAGAGAATGAGGCTTCACGTCAGCCACCACTGCAACAGTCCATTGGCATATATTTAGGCCCAGCACACACACAGGCAGAGGAGAGAGGTCCCGTAACAGAGAATCTGTCTTCATGTCAGCAGAGAATTAGTCTGCATGTCATAGCAGAGAATGAAGCTTCACGTCAGCCACCACTGCAACAGTCCATTGGCATATATTTAGGCCCAGCACCCAGGCAGAGGAGGGAGGTCCCGTAACAGAGAATCTGGCTTCATGTCAGCAGAGAATCAGTCTGCATGTCATAGCAGAGAATGAGGCTTCACGTCAGCCACCACTGCAACAGTCCATTGGCATATATTTAGGCCCAGCACCCAGGCAGAGGAGGGAGGTCCCGTAACAGAGAATCTGGCTTCATGTCAGCAGAGAATCAGTCTGCATGTCATAGCAGAGAATGAGGCTTCACGTCAGCCACCACTGCAACAGTCCATTGGCATATATTTAGGCCCAGCACACACACAGGTAGAGGAGAGAGGTCCCGTAACAGAGAATCTGGCTTCATGTCAGCAGAGAATTAGTCTGCATGTCATAGCAGAGAATGAGGCTTCACGTCAGCCACCACTGCAACAGTCCATTGGCATATATTTAGGCCCAGCACACACACAGGCAGAGGAGAGAGGTCCCGTAACAGAGAATCTGTCTTCATGTCAGCAGAGAATTAGTCTGCATGTCATAGCAGAGAATGAGGCTTCACGTCAGCCACCACTGCAACAGTCCATTGGCATATATTTAGGCCCAGCACACACACTGGCAGAGGAGAGAGGTCCCGTAACAGAGAATCTGTCTTCATGTCAGCAGAGAATTAGTCTGCATGTCATAGCAGAGAATGAGGCTTCACGTCAGCCACCACTGCAACAGTCCATTGGCATATATTTAGGCCCAGCACCCAGGCAGAGGAGGGAGGTCCCGTAACAGAGAATCTGGCTTCATGTCAGCAGAGAATCAGTCTGCATGTCATAGCAGAGAATGAGGCTTCACGTCAGCCACCACTGCAACAGTCCATTGGCATATATTTAGGCCCAGCACACACACAGGTAGAGGAGAGAGGTCCCGTAACAGAGAATCTGGCTTCATGTCAGCAGAGAATTAGTCTGCATGTCATAGCAGAGAATGAGGCTTCACGTCAGCCACCACTGCAACAGTCCATTGGCATATATTTAGGCCCAGCACACACACAGGCAGAGGAGAGAGGTCCCGTAACAGAGAATCTGTCTTCATGTCAGCAGAGAATTAGTCTGCATGTCATAGCAGAGAATGAGGCTTCACGTCAGCCACCACTGCAACAGTCCATTGGCATATATTTAGGCCCAGCACACACACAGGCAGAGGAGAGAGGTCCCGTAACAGAGAATCTGTCTTCATGTCAGCAGAGAATTAGTCTGCATGTCATAGCAGAGAATGAGGCTTCACGTCAGCCACCACTGCAACAGTCCATTGGCATATATTTAGGCCCAGCACCCAGGCAGAGGAGGGAGGTCCCGTAACAGAGAATCTGGCTTCATGTCAGCAGAGAATCAGTCTGCATGTCATAGCAGAGAATGAGGCTTCACGTCAGCCACCACTGCAACAGTCCATTGGCATATATTTAGGCCCAGCACCCAGGCAGAGGAGGGAGGTCCCGTAACAGAGAATCTGGCTTCATGTCAGCAGAGAATCAGTCTGCATGTCATAGCAGAGAATGAGGCTTCACGTCAGCCACCACTGCAACAGTCCATTGGCATATATTTAGGCCCAGCACCCAGGCAGAGGAGGGAGGTCCCATAACAGAGAATCTGGCTTCATGTCAGCAGAGAATCAGTCTGCATGTCATAGCAGAAAATGAGGCTTCACGTCAGCCACCACTGCAACAGTCCATTGGCATACATTTAGGCCCAGCACACACACAGGCAGAGGAGAGAGGTCCCGTAACAGAGAATCTGTCTTCATGTCAGCAGAGAATTAGCCTGCATGTCATAGGAGAGAATGAGGCTTCACGTCAGCCACCACTGCAACAGTCCATTGGCATATATTTAGGCCCAGCACACACACAGGCAGAGGAGAGAGGTCCCGTAACAGAGAATCTGTCTTCATGTCAGCAGAGAATTAGTCTGCATGTCATAGCAGAGAATGAGGCTTCACGTCAGCCACCACTGCAACAGTCCATTGGCATATATTTAGGCCCAGCACCCAGGCAGAGGAGGGAGGTCCCGTAACAGAGAATCTGGCTTCATGTCAGCAGAGAATCAGTCTGCATGTCATAGCAGAGAATGAGGCTTCACGTCAGCCACCACTGCAACAGTCCATTGGCATATATTTAGGCCCAGCACCCAGGCAGAGGAGGGAGGTCCCGTAACAGAGAATCTGGCTTCATGTCAGCAGAGAATCAGTCTGCATGTCATAGCAGAGAATGAGGCTTCACGTCAGCCACCACTGCAACAGTCCATTGGCATATATTTAGGCCCAGCACACACACAGGCAGAGGAGAGAGGTCCCGTAACAGAGAATCTGTCTTCATGTCAGCAGAGAATTAGTCTGCATGTCATAGCAGAGAATGAGGCTTCACGTCAGCCACCACTGCAACAGTCCATTGGCATATATTTAGGCCCAGCACACACACAGGCAGAGTAGAGAGGTCCTGTAACAGAGAATCTGTCTTCATGTCAGCAGAGAATTAGTCTGCATGTCATAGCAGAGAATGAGGCTTCACGTCAGCCACCACTGCAACAGTCCATTGGCATATATTTAGGCCCAGCACACACACAGGCAGAGGAGAGAGGTCCCGTAACAGAGAATCTGTCTTCATGTCAGCAGAGAATTAGTCTGCATGTCATAGCAGAGAATGAGGCTTCACGTCAGCCACCACTGCAACAGTCCATTGGCATATATTTAGGCCCAGCACCCAGGCAGAGGAGGGAGGTCCCGTAACAGAGAATCTGGCTTCATGTCAGCAGAGAATCAGTCTGCATGTCATAGCAGAGAATGAGGCTTCACGTCAGCCACCACTGCAACAGTCCATTGGCATATATTTAGGCCCAGCACCCAGGCAGAGGAGGGAGGTCCCGTAACAGAGAATCTGGCTTCATGTCAGCAGAGAATCAGTCTGCATGTCATAGCAGAGAATGAGGCTTCACGTCAGCCACCACTGCAACAGTCCATTGGCATATATTTAGGCCCAGCACACACACAGGTAGAGGAGAGAGGTCCCGTAACAGAGAATCTGGCTTCATGTCAGCAGAGAATTAGTCTGCATGTCATAGCAGAGAATGAGGCTTCACGTCAGCCACCACTGCAACAGTCCATTGGCATATATTTAGGCCCAGCACACACACAGGCAGAGGAGAGAGGTCCCGTAACAGAGAATCTGTCTTCATGTCAGCAGAGAATTAGTCTGCATGTCATAGCAGAGAATGAGGCTTCACGTCAGCCACCACTGCAACAGTCCATTGGCATATATTTAGGCCAAGCACACACACTGGCAGAGGAGAGAGGTCCCGTAACAGAGAATCTGTCTTCATGTCAGCAGAGAATTAGTCTGCATGTCATAGCAGAGAATGAGGCTTCACGTCAGCCACCACTGCAACAGTCCATTGGCATATATTTAGGCCCAGCACCCAGGCAGAGGAGGGAGGTCCCGTAACAGAGAATCTGGCTTCATGTCAGCAGAGAATCAGTCTGCATGTCATAGCAGAGAATGAGGCTTCACGTCAGCCACCACTGCAACAGTCCATTGGCATATATTTAGGCCCAGCACACACACAGGTAGAGGAGAGAGGTCCCGTAACAGAGAATCTGGCTTCATGTCAGCAGAGAATTAGTCTGCATGTCATAGCAGAGAATGAGGCTTCACGTCAGCCACCACTGCAACAGTCCATTGGCATATATTTAGGCCCAGCACACACACAGGCAGAGGAGAGAGGTCCCGTAACAGAGAATCTGTCTTCATGTCAGCAGAGAATTAGTCTGCATGTCATAGCAGAGAATGAGGCTTCACGTCAGCCACCACTGCAACAGTCCATTGGCATATATTTAGGCCCAGCACACACACAGGCAGAGGAGAGAGGTCCCGTAACAGAGAATCTGTCTTCATGTCAGCAGAGAATTAGTCTGCATGTCATAGCAGAGAATGAGGCTTCACGTCAGCCACCACTGCAACAGTCCATTGGCATATATTTAGGCCCTGCACCCAGGCAGAGGAGGGAGGTCCCGTAACAGAGAATCTGGCTTCATGTCAGCAGAGAATCAGTCTGCATGTCATAGTAGAGAATCAGGCTTCACGTCACCCACCACTGCAACAGTCCATTGGCATATATTTAGGCCCAGCACCCAGGCAGAGGAGGGAGGTCCCGTAACAGAGAATCTGGCTTCATGTCAGCAGAGAATCAGTCTGCATGTCATAGCAGAGAATGAGGCTTCACGTCAGCCACCACTGCAACAGTCCATTGGCATATATTTAGGCCCAGCACACACGCAGAGGAGAGAGGTCCCGTAACAGAGAATCTGTCTTCATGTCAGCAGAGAATTAGTCTGCATGTCATAGCAGAGAATGAGGCTTCACGTCAGCCACCACTGCAACAGTCCATTGGCATATATTTAGGCCCAGCACACACACAGGCAGAGGAGAGAGGTCCCGTAACAGAGAATCTGTCTTCATGTCAGCAGAGAATTAGTCTGCATGTCATAGCAGAGAATGAGGCTTCACGTCAACCACCACTGCAACAGTCCATTGGCATATATTTAGGCCCAGCACACACACAGGCAGAGGAGAGAGGTCCCGTAACAGAGAATCTGTCTTCATGTCAGCAGAGAATTAGTCTGCATGTCATAGCAGAGAATGAGGCTTCACGTCAGCCACCACTGCAACAGTCCATTGGCATATATTTAGGCCCAGCACCCAGGCAGAGGAGGGAGGTCCCGTAACAGAGAATCTGGCTTCATGTCAGCAGAGAATCAGTCTGCATGTCATAGCAGAGAATGAGGCTTCACGTCAGCCACCACTGCAACAGTCCATTGGCATATATTTAGGCCCAGCACCCAGGCAGAGGAGGGAGGTCCCGTAACAGAGAATCTGGCTTCATGTCAGCAGAGAATCAGTCTGCATGTCATAGCAGAGAATGAGGCTTCACGTCAGCCACCACTGCAACAGTCCATTGGCATATATTTAGGCCCAGCACACACACAGGTAGAGAGAGAGGTCCCGTAACAGAGAATCTGGCTTCATGTCAGCAGAGAATTAGTCTGCATGTCATAGCAGAGAATGAGGCTTCACGTCAGCCACCACTGCAACAGTCCATTGGCATATATTTAGGCCCAGCACACACACAGGCAGAGGAGAGAGGTCCCGTAACAGAGAATCTGTCTTCATGTCAGCAGAGAATTAGTCTGCATGTCATAGCAGAGAATGAGGCTTCACGTCAGCCACCACTGCAACAGTCCATTGGCATATATTTAGGCCCAGCACACACACTGGCAGAGGAGAGAGGTCCCGTAACAGAGAATCTGTCTTCATGTCAGCAGAGAATTAGTCTGCATGTCATAGCAGAGAATGAGGCTTCACGTCAGCCACCACTGCAACAGTCCATTGGCATATATTTAGGCCCAGCACCCAGGCAGAGGAGGGAGGTCCCGTAACAGAGAATCTGGCTTCATGTCAGCAGAGAATCAGTCTGCATGTCATAGCAGAGAATGAGGCTTCACGTCAGCCACCACTGCAACAGTCCATTGGCATATATTTAGGCCCAGCACACACACAGGTAGAGGAGAGAGGTCCCGTAACAGAGAATCTGGCTTCATGTCAGCAGAGAATTAGTCTGCATGTCATAGCAGAGAATGAGGCTTCACGTCAGCCACCACTGCAACAGTCCATTGGCATATATTTAGGCCCAGCACACACACAGGCAGAGGAGAGAGGTCCCGTAACAGAGAATCTGTCTTCATGTCAGCAGAGAATTAGTCTGCATGTCATAGCAGAGAATGAGGCTTCACGTCAGCCACCACTGCAACAGTCCATTGGCATATATTTAGGCCCAGCACACACACAGGCAGAGGAGAGAGGTCCCGTAACAGAGAATCTGTCTTCATGTCAGCAGAGAATTAGTCTGCATGTTCATAGCAGAGAATGAGGCTTCACGTCAGCCACCACTGCAACAGTCCATTGGCATATATTTAGGCCCTGCACCCAGGCAGAGGAGGGAGGTCCCGTAACAGAGAATCTGGCTTCATGTCAGCAGAGAATCAGTCTGCATGTCATAGCTAGAGAATCAGGCTTCACGTCAGCCACCACTGCAACAGTCCATTGGCATATATTTAGGCCCAGCACCCAGGCAGAGGAGGGAGGTCCCGTAACAGAGAATCTGGCTTCATGTCAGCAGAGAATCAGTCTGCATGTCATAGCAGAGAATGAGGCTTCACGTCAGCCACCACTGCAACAGTCCATTGGCATATATTTAGGCCCAGCACACACACAGGCAGAGGAGAGAGGTCCCGTAACAGAGAATCTGTCTTCATGTCAGCAGAGAATTAGTCTGCATGTCATAGCAGAGAATGAGGCTTCACGTCAGCCACCACTGCAACAGTCCATTGGCATATATTTAGGCCCAGCACACACACAGGCAGAGGAGAGAGGTCCCGTAACAGAGAATCTGTCTTCATGTCAGCAGAGAATTAGTCTGCATGTCATAGCAGAGAATGAGGCTTCACGTCAGCCACCACTGCAACAGTCCATTGGCATATATTTAGGCCCAGCACACACACAGGCAGAGGAGAGAGGTCCCGTAACAGAGAATCTGTCTTCATGTCAGCAGAGAATTAGTCTGCATGTCATAGCAGAGAATGAGGCTTCACGTCAGCCACCACTGCAACAGTCCATTGGCATATATTTAGGCCCAGCACACACACTGGCAGAGGAGAGAGGTCCCGTAACAGAGAATCTGTCTTCATGTCAGCAGAGAATTAGTCTGCATGTCATAGCAGAGAATGAGGCTTCACGTCAGCCACCACTGCAACAGTCCATTGGCATATATTTAGGCCCAGCACCCAGGCAGAGGAGGGAGGTCCCGTAACAGAGAATCTGGCTTCATGTCAGCAGAGAATCAGTCTGCATGTCATAGCAGAGAATGAGGCTTCACGTCAGCCACCACTGCAACAGTCCATTGGCATATATTTAGGCCCAGCACACACACAGGTAGAGGAGAGAGGTCCCGTAACAGAGAATCTGGCTTCATGTCAGCAGAGAATTAGTCTGCATGTCATAGCAGAGAATGAGGCTTCACGTCAGCCACCACTGCAACAGTCCATTGGCATATATTTAGGCCCAGCACACACACAGGCAGAGGAGAGAGGTCCCGTAACAGAGAATCTGTCTTCATGTCAGCAGAGAATTAGTCTGCATGTCATAGCAGAGAATGAGGCTTCACGTCAGCCACCACTGCAACAGTCCATTGGCATATATTTAGGCCCAGCACACACACAGGCAGAGGAGAGAGGTCCCGTAACAGAGAATCTGTCTTCATGTCAGCAGAGAATTAGTCTGCATGTCATAGCAGAGAATGAGGCTTCACGTCAGCCACCACTGCAACAGTCCATTGGCATATATTTAGGCCCAGCACCCAGGCAGAGGAGGGAGGTCCCGTAACAGAGAATCTGGCTTCATGTCAGCAGAGAATCAGTCTGCATGTCATAGCAGAGAATGAGGCTTCACGTCAGCCACCACTGCAACAGTCCATTGGCATATATTTAGGCCCAGCACCCAGGCAGAGGAGGGAGGTCCCGTAACAGAGAATCTGGCTTCATGTCAGCAGAGAATCAGTCTGCATGTCATAGCAGAGAATGAGGCTTCACGTCAGCCACCACTGCAACAGTCCATTGGCATATATTTAGGCCCAGCACACACACAGGCAGAGGAGAGAGGTCCCGTAACAGAGAATCTGTCTTCATGTCAGCAGAGAATTAGTCTGCATGTCATAGCAGAGAATGAGGCTTCACGTCAGCCACCACTGCAACAGTCCATTGGCATATATTTAGGCCCAGCACACACACAGGCAGAGGAGAGAGGTCCCGTAACAGAGAATCTGTCTTCATGTCAGCAGAGAATTAGTCTGCATGTCATAGCAGAGAATGAGGCTTCACGTCAGCCACCACTGCAACAGTCCATTGGCATATATTTAGGCCCAGCACACACACAGGCAGAGGAGAGAGGTCCCGTAACAGAGAATCTGTCTTCATGTCAGCAGAGAATTAGTCTGCATGTCATAGCAGAGAATGAGGCTTCACGTCAGCCACCACTGCAACAGTCCATTGGCATATATTTAGGCCCAGCACCCAGGCAGAGGAGGGAGGTCCCGTAACAGAGAATCTGGCTTCATGTCAGCAGAGAATCAGTCTGCATGTCATAGCAGAGAATGAGGCTTCACGTCAGCCACCACTGCAACAGTCCATTGGCATATATTTAGGCCCAGCACCCAGGCAGAGGAGGGAGGTCCCGTAACAGAGAATCTGGCTTCATGTCAGCAGAGAATCAGTCTGCATGTCATAGCAGAGAATGAGGCTTCACGTCAGCCACCACTGCAACAGTCCATTGGCATATATTTAGGCCCAGCACACACACAGGTAGAGGAGAGAGGTCCCGTAACAGAGAATCTGGCTTCATGTCAGCAGAGAATTAGTCTGCATGTCATAGCAGAGAATGAGGCTTCACGTCAGCCACCACTGCAACAGTCCATTGGCATATATTTAGGCCCAGCACACACACAGGCAGAGGAGAGAGGTCCCGTAACAGAGAATCTGTCTTCATGTCAGCAGAGAATTAGTCTGCATGTCATAGCAGAGAATGAGGCTTCACGTCAGCCACCACTGCAACAGTCCATTGGCATATATTTAGGCCCAGCACACACACTGGCAGAGGAGAGAGGTCCCGTAACAGAGAATCTGTCTTCATGTCAGCAGAGAATTAGTCTGCATGTCATAGCAGAGAATGAGGCTTCACGTCAGCCACCACTGCAACAGTCCATTGGCATATATTTAGGACCAGCACCCAGGCAGAGGAGGGAGGTCCCGTAACAGAGAATCTGGCTTCATGTCAGCAGAGAATCAGTCTGCATGTCATAGCAGAGAATGAGGCTTCACGTCAGCCACCACTGCAACAGTCCATTGGCATATATTTAGGCCCAGCACCCAGGCAGAGGAGGGAGGTCCCGTAACAGAGAATCTGGCTTCATGTCAGCAGAGAATCAGTCTGCATGTCATAGCAGAGAATGAGGCTTCACGTCAGCCACCACTGCAACAGTCCATTGGCATATATTTAGGCCCAGCACACACACAGGCAGAGGAGAGAGGTCCCGTAACAGAGAATCTGTCTTCATGTCAGCAGAGTAATTAGTCTGCATGTCATAGCAGAGAATGAGGCTTCACGTCAGCCACCACTGCAACAGTCCATTGGCATATATTTAGGCCCAGCACCCAGGCAGAGGAGGGAGGTCCCGTAACAGAGAATCTGGCTTCATGTCAGCAGAGAATCAGTCTGCATGTCATAGCAGAGAATGAGGCTTCACGTCAGCCACCACTGCAACAGTCCATTGGCATATATTTAGGCCCAGCACCCAGGCAGAGGAGGGAGGTCCCGTAACAGAGAATCTGGCTTCATGTCAGCAGAGAATCAGTCTGCATGTCATAGCAGAGAATGAGGCTTCACGTCAGCCACCACTGCAACAGTCCATTGGCATATATTTAGGCCCAGCACCCAGGCAGAGGAGGGAGGTCCCGTAACAGAGAATCTGGCTTCATGTCAGCAGAGAATTAGTCTGCATGTCATAGCAGAGAATGAGGCTTCACGTCAGCCACCACTGCAACAGTCCATTGGCATATATTTACGCCCAGCACACACACAGGCAGAGGAGAGAGGTCCCGTAACAGAGAATCTGTCTTCATGTCAGCAGAGAATTAGTCTGCATGTCATAGCAGAGAATGAGGCTTCACGTCAGCCACCACTGCAACAGTCCATTGGCATATATTTAGGCCCAGCACACACACAGGCAGAGGAGAGAGGTCCCGTAACAGAGAATCTGTCTTCATGTCAGCAGAGAATTAGTCTGCATGTCATAGCAGAGAATGAGGCTTCACGTCAGCCACCACTGCAACAGTCCATTGGCATATATTTAGGCCCAGCACACACACAGGCAGAGGAGAGAGGTCCCGTAACAGAGAATCTGTCTTCATGTCAGCAGAGAATTAGTCTGCATGTCATAGCAGAGAATGAGGCTTCACGTCAGCCACCACTGCAACAGTCCATTGGCATATATTTAGGCCCAGCACCCAGGCAGAGGAGGGAGGTCCCGTAACAGAGAATCTGGCTTCATGTCAGCAGAGAATCAGTCTGCATGTCATAGCAGAGAATGAGGCTTCACGTCAGCCACCACTGCAACAGTCCATTGGCATATATTTAGGCCCAGCACACACACAGGCAGAGGAGAGAGGTCCCGTAACAGAGAATCTGTCTTCATGTCAGCAGAGAATTAGTCTGCATGTCATAGCAGAGAATGAGGCTTCACGTCAGCCACCACTGCAACAGTCCATTGGCATATATTTAGGCCCAGCACCCAGGCAGAGGAGGGAGGTCCCGTAACAGAGAATCTGGCTTCATGTCAGCAGAGAATCAGTCTGCATGTCATAGCAGAGAATGAGGCTTCACGTCAGCCACCACTGCAACAGTCCATTGGCATATATTTAGGCCCAGCACACACACAGGCAGAGGAGAGAGGTCCCGTAACAGAGAATCTGTCTTCATGTCAGCAGAGAATTAGTCTGCATGTCATAGCAGAGAATGAGGCTTCACGTCAGCCACCACTGCAACAGTCCATTGGCATATATTTAGGCCCAGCACACACACAGGCAGAGGAGAGAGGTCCCGTAACAGAGAATCTGGCTTCATGTCAGCAGAGAATCAGTCTGCATGTCATAGCAGAGAATGAGGCTTCACATCAGCCACCACTGCAACAGTCCATTGGCATATATTTAGGCCCAGCACACACACAGGCAGAGGAGAGAGGTCCCGTAACAGAGAATCTGTCTTCATGTCAGCAGAGAATTAGTCTGCATGTCATAGCAGAGAATGAGGCTTCACGTCAGCCACCACTGCAACAGTCCATTGGCATATATTTAGGCCCAGCACCCAGGCAGAGGAGGGAGGTCCCGTAACAGAGAATCTGGCTTCATGTCAGCAGAGAATCAGTCTGCATGTCATAGCAGAGAATGAGGCTTCACGTCAGCCACCACTGCAACAGTCCATTGGCATATATTTAGGCCCAGCACCCAGGCAGAGGAGGGAGGTCCCGTAACAGAGAATCTGGCTTCATGTCAGCAGAGAATCAGTCTGCATGTCATAGCAGAGAATGAGGCTTCACGTCAGCCACCACTGCAACAGTCCATTGGCATATATTTAGGCCCAGCACCCAGGCAGAGGAGGGAGGTCCCGTAACAGAGAATCTGGCTTCATGTCAGCAGAGAATTAGTCTGCATGTCATAGCAGAGAATGAGGCTTCACGTCAGCCACCACTGCAACAGTCCATTGGCATATATTTACGCCCAGCACACACACAGGCAGAGGAGAGAGGTCCCGTAACAGAGAATCTGTCTTCATGTCAGCAGAGAATTAGTCTGCATGTCATAGCAGAGAATGAGGCTTCACGTCAGCCACCACTGCAACAGTCCATTGGCATATATTTAGGCCCAGCACACACACAGGCAGAGGAGAGAGGTCCCGTAACAGAGAATCTGTCTTCATGTCAGCAGAGAATTAGTCTGCATGTCATAGCAGAGAATGAGGCTTCACGTCAGCCACCACTGCAACAGTCCATTGGCATATATTTAGGCCCAGCACACACACAGGCAGAGGAGAGAGGTCCCGTAACAGAGAATCTGTCTTCATGTCAGCAGAGAATTAGTCTGCATGTCATAGCAGAGAATGAGGCTTCACGTCAGCCACCACTGCAACAGTCCATTGGCATATATTTAGGACCAGCACCCAGGCAGAGGAGGGAGGTCCCGTAACAGAGAATCTGGCTTCATGTCAGCAGAGAATCAGTCTGCATGTCATAGCAGAGAATGAGGCTTCACGTCAGCCACCACTGCAACAGTCCATTGGCATATATTTAGGCCCAGCACACACACAGGCAGAGGAGAGAGGTCCCGTAACAGAGAATCTGTCTTCATGTCAGCAGAGAATTAGTCTGCATGTCATAGCAGAGAATGAGGCTTCACGTCAGCCACCACTGCAACAGTCCATTGGCATATATTTAGGCCCAGCACCCAGGCAGAGGAGGGAGGTCCCGTAACAGAGAATCTGGCTTCATGTCAGCAGAGAATCAGTCTGCATGTCATAGCAGAGAATGAGGCTTCACGTCAGCCACCACTGCAACAGTCCATTGGCATATATTTAGGCCCAGCACACACACAGGCAGAGGAGAGAGGTCCCGTAACAGAGAATCTGTCTTCATGTCAGCAGAGAATTAGTCTGCATGTCATAGCAGAGAATGAGGCTTCACGTCAGCCACCACTGCAACAGTCCATTGGCATATATTTAGGCCCAGCACACAGGCAGAGGAGAGAGATCCCGTAACAGACAATCTGGCTTCATGTCAGCAGAGAATCATTCTGCATGTCATAGCAGAGAATCAGGCTTCACGTCACCCAACATTGGAACAGTCCATTGGCATATATTTAGGCCCCGGCACCCAGACACAGGAGAGGTTCATTCAACTTTGGGTAGCCTCGCAATATAATGGTAAAATGAAAATAAAAATAGGATTGAATGAGGAAGTGCCCTGGAGTCCAATAATATATGGTTAAGGGGAGGTAGTTAATGTCTAATCTGGACAAGGGACGGACAGATCCTGTGGGATCCATGCCTGGTTCATTTTTATGAACGTCAGCTTGTCCACATTGGCTGTAGACAGGCGGCTGCGTTTGTCTGTAATGACGCCCCCTGCCGTGCTGAATACACGTTCAGACAAAACGCTGGCCACCGGGCAGGCCAGCACCTCCAAGGCATAAAAGGTTAGCTCTGGCCACGTGGACAATTTAGAGACCCTTGAAGTTGAATGGGGCCGAACCATCAGTCAGTACGTGGAGGGGTGTGCACATGTACTGTTCCACCATGTTAGTGAAATGTTGCCTCCTGCTAACACGTTGCATATCAGGTGGTGGTGCAGTTAGCTGTGGCGTATTGACAAAAGTTTTCCACATCTCTGCCATGCTAACCCTGCCCTCAAAGGAGCTGGCATTGACACAGCTGCCTTGGCGACCTCTTGCTCCTCCTCTGCCTTGGCCTTGGGCTTCCACTTGTTCCCCTGTGACATTTGGGAATGCTCTCAGTAGCGCGTCTACCAACGTGCGCTTGTACTCGCGCATCTTCCTATCACGCTCCAGTGCAGGAAGTAAGGTGGGCACATTGTCTTTGTAGCGTGGATCCAGCAGGGTGGCAACCCAGTAGTCCGCACAGGTTAAAATGTGGGCAACTCTGCTGTCGTTGCGCAGGCACTGCAGCATGTAGTCGCTCATGTGTGCCAGGCTGCCCAGGGGTAAGGACAAGCTGTCCTCTGTGGGAGGCGTATCGTCATCGTCCTGCCTTTCCCCCCAGCCACGCACCAGTGATGGACCCGAGCTGCGTTGGGTGCCACCCCGCTGTGACCATGCTTCATCCTCATCCTCCTCCACCTCCTCCTCATCCTCGTCCTCCTCGTCCTCCAGTAGTGGGCCCTGTCTGGCCACATTTGTACCTGGCCTCTGCTGTTGCCAAAAACCTCCCTCTGAGTCACTTCGAAGAGACTGGCCTGAAAGTGCTAAAAATGACCCCTCTTCCTCCTCCTCCTCCTCCTCCTCCTCCTCCTGGGCCACCTCCTCTTGCATCATCGCCCTAAGTGTTTTCTCAAGGAGACATAGAAGTGGTATTGTAACGCTGATAACGGCGTCATCGCCACTGGCCATGTTGGTGGAGTACTCGAAACAGCGCAACAGGGCACACAGGTCTCGCATGGAGGCCCAGTCATTGGTGGTGAAGTGGTGCTGTTCTGTAGTGCGACTGACCCGTGCGTGCTGCAGCTGAAACTCCACTATGGCCTGCTGCTGCTCGCACAGTCTGTCCAGCATGTGCAAGGTGGAGTTCCACCTGGTGGGCACGTCGCATATGAGGCGGTGAGCGGGAAGGCCGAAGTTACGCTGTAGCGCAGACAGGCGAGCAGCAGCAGGATGTGAACGCCGGAAGCGCGAACAGACGGCCCGCACTTTATGCAGCAGCTCTGACATGTCGGGGTAGTTGTGAATGAACTTCTGCACCACCAAATTCAGCACATGCGCCAAGCAAGGGATGTGCGTCAAATTGGCTAGTCCCAGAGCTGCAACGAGATTTCGCCCATTATCGCACACCACCAGGCCGGGCTTGAGGCTCACCGGCAGCAACCACTCGTCGGTCTGTTGTTCTATACCCCGCCACAACTCCTGTGCGGTGTGGGGCCTGTCCCCCAAACATATGAGTTTCAGAATGGCCTGCTGACGTTTACCCCGGGCTGTGCTGAAGTTGGTGGTGAAGGTGTGTGGCTGACTGGATGAGCAGGTGGAAGAAGAGGAGGAGGAAGCCGAGAAGGAGGAGGTGGCAACAGGAGGCAAAGAATGTTGCCCTGCGATCCTTGGCGGCGGAAGGACGTGCGCCAAACAGCTCTCCGCCTGGGGCCCAGCTGCCACTACATTTACCCAGTGTGCAGTTAGGGAGATATAGCGTCCCTGGCCGTGCTTACTGGTCCACGTATCTGTGGTTAGGTGGACCTTGCCACAGATGGCGTTGCGCAGTGCACACTTGATTTTATCGGATACTTGGTTGTGCAGGGAAGGCACGGCTCTCTTGGAGAAGTAGTGGCGGCTGGGAACAACATACTGTGGGACAGCAAGCGACATGAGCTGTTTGAAGCTGTCTGTGTCCACCAGCCTAAATGACAGCATTTCATAGGCCAGTAGTTTAGAAATGCTGGCATTCAGGGCCAGGGATCGAGGGTGGCTAGGTGGGAATTTACGCTTTCTATCAAATGTTTGTGAGATGGAGAGCTAAACGCTGCCGTGTGACATGGTTGAGACGCTTGGTGACGGAGGTGGTGGTGGTGGTGTTGGTGGTACATCCCCTGTTTGCTGGGCGGCAGGTGCCAACGTTCCTCCAGAGGCGGAGGAAGAGGCCGAGGCGGCAGCAGCAGAAGAGGCCGAGGCGGCAGCAGCAGAAGAGGTAGCAGGGGGAGCCTGAGTGACTTCCTTGGTTTTAAGGTGTTTACTCCACTGCAGTTCATGCTTTGCATGCAGGTGCCTGGTCATGCAGGTTGTGCTCAGGTTCAGAACGTTAATGCCTCGCTTAAGGCTCTGATGGCACAGCGTGCAAACCACTCGGGTCTTGTCGTCAGCACATTGTTTGAAGAAGTGCCATGCCAGGGAACTCCTTGAAGCTGCCTTTGGGGTGCTCGGTCCCAGATGGCGGCGGTCAGTAGCAGGCGGAGTTTCTTGGTGGCGGGTGTTCTGCTTCGTCATCATCAGAGACATGCTGAGGTGGTATTCCCATGTCCTCATCATCAGGAAACATAAGTGGTTGTGCGTCAGTGCATTCTATATCTTTCACCGCTGGGGAAGGGCTAGGTGGATGCCCTTGGGAAACCCTGCCAGCGGAGTCTTCAAACAGCATAAGAGACTGCTGCATAACTTGAGGCTGAGACAGTTTCCCTGGTATGCATGGGGGTGATGTGACAGACTGATGGGGTTGGTTTTCAGGCGCCATCTGTGCGCTTTCTGCAGAAGACTGGGTGGGAGATAATGTGAACGTGCTGGATCCACTGTCGGCCACCCAATTGACTAATGCCTGTACCTGCTCAGGCCTTACCATCCTTAGAACGGCATTGGGCCCCACCATATATCGCTGTAAATTCTGGTGGCTACTGGGACCTGAGGTAGTTGGTACACTAGGACGTGTGGATGTGGCAGAACGGCCACGTCCTCTCCCAGCACCAGAGGGTCCACTAACACCACCACGACCATGTCCACGTCCGCGTCCCTTACTAGATGTTTTTCTCATTGTTATGGTTCACCACAACAACAAAAATATTATTTGGCCCAATGTATTGTATTCAAATTCAGCGGGATATAAATTTGAGGCCTAGTATTTAGGCGCTGGGTGACCGGTATGGATTTACTAACAGAATTAGACTTGGAAATGCACAGTAGCGTGTGTGTGAAGTTATTCTGAATGACCCTATGTGCACCTTGAATATTATATACCCTTTTAGGGATAGATTTCAAATAGCTCTGATATAGCAGGAACCACTAAATTATGAAATTGCTAAATTGGGAATTGTACTTCAACCCAGAACAAAAAATGTGCTTTGACGGACACTAAATAACTTTCCCAGCCACAACAGGACAGCGGTAACGAGAGATTTAGCGGGATATAAATTTGAGGCCTAGTATTTAGGCGCTGGGTGACCGGTATGGATTTAGTGACAGAATTAGACTTGGAAATGCACAGTAGCGTGTGTGTGAAGTTATTCTGAATGACCCTATGTGCACCTTGAATATTATATACCCTTTTAGGGATAGATTTCAAATAGCTCTGATATAGCAGAAACCACTAAATTATGAAATTGCTAAATTGGGAATTGTATTTCAACCCAGAACAAAAAATGTGCTTTGACGGACACTAAATAACTTTCCCAGCCACAACAGGACAGCGGTAACGAGAGATTTAGCGGGATATAAATTTGAGGCCTAGTATTTAGGCGCTGGGTGACCGGTATGGATTTAGTGACAGAATTAGACTTGGAAATGCACAGTAGCGTGTGTGTGAAGTTATTCTGAATGACCCTATGTGCACCTTGAATATTATATACCCTTTTAGGGATAGATTTCAAATAGCTCTGATATAGCAGGAACCACTAAATTATGAAATTGCTAAATTGGGAATTGTACTTCAACCCAGAACAAAAAATGTGCTTTGACGGACACTAAATAACTTTCCCAGCCACAACAGGACAGCGGTAACGAGAGATTTAGCGGGATATAAATTTGAGGCCTAGTATTTAGGCGCTGGGTGACCGGTATGGATTTAGCGACAGAATTAGACTTGGAAATGCACAGTAGCGTGTGTGTGAAGTTATTCTGAATGACCCTATGTGCACCTTGAATATTATATACCCTTTTAGGGATAGATTTCAAATAGCTCTGATATAGCAGGAACCACTAAATTATGAAATTGCTAAATTGGGAATTGTACTTCAACCCAGAACAAAAAATGTGCTTTGACGGACACTAAATAACTTTCCCAGCCACAACAGGACAGCGGTAACGAGAGATTTAGCGGGATATAAATTTGAGGCCTAGTATTTAGGCGCTGGGTGACCGGTATGGATTTAGTGACAGAATTAGACTTGGAAATGCACAGTAGCGTGTGTGTGAAGTTATTCTGAATGACCCTATGTGCACCTTGAATATTATATACCCTTTTAGGGATAGATTTCAAATAGCTCTGATATAGCAGGAACCACTAAATTATGAAATTGCTAAATTGGGAATTGTACTTCAACCCAGAACAAAAAATGTGCTTTGACGGACACTAAATAACTTTCCCAGCCACAACAGGACAGCGGTAACGAGAGATTTAGCGGGATATAAATTTGAGGCCTAGTATTTAGGCGCTGGGTGACCGGTATGGATTTAGCGACAGAATTAGACTTGGAAATGCACAGTAGCGTGTGTGTGAAGTTATTCTGAATGACCCTATGTGCACCTTGAATATTATATACCCTTTTAGGGATAGATTTCAAATAGCTCTGATATAGCAGGAACCACTAAATTATGAAATTGCTAAATTGGGAATTGTACTTCAACCCAGAACAAAAAATGTGCTTTGACGGACACTAAATAACTTTCCCAGCCACAACAGGACAGCGGTAACGAGAGATTTAGCGGGATATAAATTTGAGGCCTAGTATTTAGGCGCTGGGTGACCGGTATGGATTTAGCGACAGAATTAGACTTGGAAATGCACAGTAGCGTGTGTGTGAAGTTATTCTGAATGACCCTATGTGCACCTTGAATATTATATACCCTTTTAGGGATAGATTTCAAATAGCTCTGATATAGCAGGAACCACTAAATTATGAAATTGCTAAATTGGGAATTGTACTTCAACCCAGAACAAAAAATGTGCTTTGACGGACACTAAATAACTTTCCCAGCCACAACAGGACAGCGGTAACGAGAGATTTAGCGGGATATAAATTTGAGGCCTAGTATTTAGGCGCTGGGTGACCGGTATGGATTTAGCGACAGAATTAGACTTGGAAATGCACAGTAGCGTGTGTGTGAAGTTATTCTGAATGACCCTATGTGCACCTTGAATATTATATACCCTTTTAGGGATAGATTTCAAATAGCTCTGATATAGCAGGAACCACTAAATTATGAAATTGCTAAATTGGGAATTGTACTTCAACCCAGAACAAAAAATGTGCTTTGACGGACACTAAATAACTTTCCCAGCCACAACAGGACAGCGGTAACGAGAGATTTAGCGGGATATAAATTTGAGGCCTATTATTTAGGCGCTGGGTGACCGGTATGGATTTAGTGACAGAATTAGACTTGGAAATGCACAGTAGCGTGTGTGTGAAGTTATTCTGAATGACCCTATGTGCACCTTGAATATTATATACCCTTTTAGGGATAGATTTCAAATAGCTCTGATATAGCAGGAACCACTAAATTATGAAATTGCTAAATTGGGAATTGTACTTCAACCCAGAACAAAAAATGTGCTTTGACGGACACTAAATAACTTTCCCAGCCACAACAGGACAGCGGTAACGAGAGATTTAGCGGGATATAAATTTGAGGCCTAGTATTTAGGCGCTGGGTGACCGGTATGGATTTAGTGACAGAATTAGACTTGGAAATGCACAGTAGCGTGTGTGTGAAGTTATTCTGAATGACCCTATGTGCACCTTGAATATTATATACCCTTTTAGGGATAGATTTCAAATAGCTCTGATATAGCAGGAACCACTAAATTATGAAATTGCTAAATTGGGAATTGTACTTCAACCCAGAACAAAAAATGTGCTTTGACGGACACTAAATAACTTTCCCAGCCACAACAGGACAGCGGTAACGAGAGATTTAGCGGGATATAAATTTGAGGCCTAGTATTTAGGCGCTGGGTGACCGGTATGGATTTAGCGACAGAATTAGACTTGGAAATGCACAGTAGCGTGTGTGTGAAGTTATTCTGAATGACCCTATGTGCACCTTGAATATTATATACCCTTTTAGGGATAGATTTCAAATAGCTCTGATATAGCAGGAACCACTAAATTATGAAATTGCTAAATTGGGAATTGTACTTCAACCCAGAACAAAAAATGTGCTTTGACGGACACTAAATAACTTTCCCAGCCACAACAGGACAGCGGTAACGAGAGATTTAGCGGGATATAAATTTGAGGCCTAGTATTTAGGCGCTGGGTGACCGGTATGGATTTAGCGACAGAATTAGACTTGGAAATGCACAGTAGCGTGTGTGTGAAGTTATTCTGAATGACCCTATGTGCACCTTGAATATTATATACCCTTTTAGGGATAGATTTCAAATAGCTCTGATATAGCAGGAACCACTAAATTATGAAATTGCTAAATTGGGAATTGTATTTCAACCCAGAACAAAAAATGTGCTTTGACGGACACTAAATAACTTTCCCAGCCACAACAGGACAGCGGTAACGAGAGATTTAGCGGGATATAAATTTGAGGCCTAGTATTTAGGCGCTGGGTGACCGGTATGGATTTAGCGACAGAATTAGACTTGGAAATGCACAGTAGCGTGTGTGTGAAGTTATTCTGTAATGACCCTATGTGCACCTTGAATATTATATACCCTTTTAGGGATAGATTTCAAATAGCTCTGATATAGCAGGAACCACTAAATTATGAAATTGCTAAATTGGGAATTGTACTTCAACCCAGAACAAAAAATGTGCTTTGACGGACACTAAATAACTTTCCCAGCCACAACAGGACAGCGGTAACGAGAGATTTAGCGGGATATAAATTTGAGGCCTACTATTTAGGCGCTGGGTGACCGGTATGGATTTAGTGACAGAATTAGACTTGGAAATGCACAGTAGCGTGTGTGTGAAGTTATTCTGAATGACCCTATGTGCACCTTGAATATTATATACCCTTTTAGGGATAGATTTCAAATAGCTCTGATATAGCAGGAACCACTAAATTATGAAATTGCTAAATTGGGAATTGTACTTCAACCCAGAACAAAAAATGTGCTTTGACGGACACTAAATAACTTTCCCAGCCACAACAGGACAGCGGTAACGAGAGATTTAGCGGGATATAAATTTGAGGCCTAGTATTTAGGCGCTGGGTGACCGGTATGGATTTAGTGACAGAATTAGACTTGGAAATGCACAGTAGCGTGTGTGTGAAGTTATTCTGAATGACCCTATGTGCACCTTGAATATTATATACCCTTTTAGGGATAGATTTCAAATAGCTCTGATATAGCAGGAACCACTAAATTATGAAATTGCTAAATTGGGAATTGTACTTCAACCCAGAACAAAAAATGTGCTTTGACGGACACTAAATAACTTTCCCAGCCACAACAGGACAGCGGTAACGAGAGATTTAGCGGGATATAAATTTGAGGCCTAGTATTTAGGCGCTGGGTGACCGGTATGGATTTAGCGACAGAATTAGACTTGGAAATGCACAGTAGCGTGTGTGTGAAGTTATTCTGAATGACCCTATGTGCACCTTGAATATTATATACTCTTTTAGGGATAGATTTCAAATAGCTCTGATATAGCAGGAACCACTAAATTATGAAATTGCTAAATTGGGAATTGTACTTCAACCCAGAACAAAAAATGTGCTTTGACGGACACTAAATAACTTTCCCAGCCACAACAGGACAGCGATAACGAGAGATTTAGCGGGATATAAATTTGAGGCCTAGTATTTAGGCGCTGGGTGACCGGTATGGATTTAGCGACAGAATTAGACTTGGAAATGCACAGTAGCGTGTGTGTGAAGTTATTCTGAATGACCCTATGTGCACCTTGAATATTATATACTCTTTTAGGGATAGATTTCAAATAGCTCTGATATAGCAGGAACCACTAAATTATGAAATTGCTAAATTGGGAATTGTACTTCAACCCAGAACAAAAAATGTGCTTTGACGGACACTAAATAACTTTCCCAGCCACAACAGGACAGCGGTAACGAGAGATTTAGCGAGATATAAATTTGAGGCCTAGTATTTAGGCGCTGGGTGACCGACATGGATTTAGTGACAGAATTAGACTGGGATATGGCCAAAAAATAACCACACTATTGCTGGTTAAATGCACTTGGTGTGACAGCTTGACGAACCACACTACTGAGGGTTAAATGCACTTGGTGACGGGCGCAGCTTGCCCCTGATGTAGTATATGGCCAAAAAATGAACAGACTATTGCTGGTTAAATGCACTTGGTGTCACAGCTTGACGAACCACACTACTGAGGGTTAAATGCACTTGGTGACGGGCGCAGCTTGCCCCTGATGTAGTATATGGCCAAAAAATGAACAGACTATTGCTGGTTAAATGCACTTGGTGACGGGCGCAGCTTGCCCCTGATTTAGTATATGGCCAAAAAATGAACAGACTATTGCTGGTTAAATGCACTTGGTGTGATAGCTTGACCAACCACACTACTGAGGGTTAAATGCACTTGGTGACGGGCGCAGCTTGCCCCTGATGTAGTATATGGCCAAAAAATTAACAGACTATTGCTGGTTAAATGCACTTGGTGACGGGCGCAGCTTGCCCCTGATTTAGTATATGGCCAAAAAATGAACAGACTATTGCTGGTTAAATGCACTTGGTGTGATAGCTTGACCAACCACACTACTGAGGGTTAAATGCACTTGGTGACGGGCGCAGCTTGCCCCTGATTTAGTATATGGCCAAAAAATGAACAGACTATTGCTGGTTAAATGCACTTGGTGTCACAGCTTGACGAACCACACTACTGAGGGTTAAATGCACTTGGTGACGGGCGCAGCTTGCCCCTGATGTAGTATATGGCCAAAAAATAAACAGACTATTGCTGGTTAAATGCACTTGGTGTGACAGCTTCACCCTGATGTAGGCTTTAGCCAAAAAACAACCACACCATTGAGGGTTAAATGCACTTGGTGACAGGCGCAGCTTGCCCCTGATTTAGTATATGTCCAAAAAATGAACAGACTATTGCTGGTTAAATGCACTTGGTGTGACAGCTTCACCCTGATGTAGGCTTTAGCCAAAAAACAACCACACCATTGAGGGTTAAATGCACTTGGTCGCAGCTTGGATGCACTTGGTCGCAGCACCGCACAAGACACAAAATGGCCGCCGATCACCTCAGAAAAAAGTGACTGACAAACGGTCTGGGCAGCCTAAAAACAGTGAGTGAGCATTTGAATTTCAGCAGCTCAATGATGCACAGCTGCAGATCGATCGATTAATCAAGTGAAGTCCTTTGGAGGAGTTAATCTGCCTAATCTCGCCCTACTGTCGCATCCGCAACCTCTCCCTACGCTAATCAGAGCAGAGTGACGGGCGGCGCTATGTGACTCCAGCTTAAATAGAGGCTGGGTCACATGGTGCTCTGGCCAATCACAGCCATGCCAATAGTAGGCATGGCTGTGACGGCCTCTTGGGGCAAGTAGTATGACGCTTGTTGATTGGCTGCTTTGCAGCCTTTCAAAAAGCGCCAAGAAAGCGTCACAAAAGCGCCAAGAAAGCGACGAACACCGAACCCGAACCCGGACTTTTACGAAAATGTCCGGGTTCGGGTCCGTGTCACGGACACCCCAAAATTCGGTACGAACCCGAACTATACAGTTCGAGTTCGCTCATCCCTAGTGTAATATACTGTACTTATAATATACTTTCTAACATAGAAAGTATATTATAGTGCATTTGTATTGTGCAGCAGTTGTGTGCGGTTCTGCTGCGATACCACAGCTATATAGAGGGACAAATGCTATTGAAACAACTAATTGAAAAGGGTATACCAGTTGCCCCCCCCCCCCCCCCCAAAGAAAAACTGATTGATTCAGGGGTGTGATATACCTATAATATACTTTCTATATAGTGTATTTGAACTGTGAAGCAGTTGTGTACTATTCTGCTGCGATACTGCAGCTATATAGAGGGACAAACGCTATTGGAACAACTAATATATATCTGCTTCCACCAAATATTGATTGAGGCCTGCAATATATTTGCTTCCACAAATACTGCTCTTCTCTAGGGACTTAGGCACAGGGTAATTTTGAAAATGACAGGCAGAGGAAGAGGCAGGCCATTCCACAGGGGTTGTAGGGGTCAGGCAGGTACACCAGTGGGAAGTTAAAGTAGGCGCGTGCAATTACTTCAAAGGACGCACCAGAGTTGGTTGAGTGGCTCAATCACCCTTCCACTTCTGCACCCTTCTCATCCGCTGTATCTGTACCCTCCTTACTCTTAGCTGTGTGCACCCCCAAATCCACCACCACCACCACCACACTAGCCCCTCCACGTGAGTCAGCCAATTATTTTCCCATCCATTCCCAGACCTTACTGATGCGCAGCTATTCTTGACATGGGATGGGGAAGAGGAAGTAGCAACGGCCGCCACCCAGTGGTCTGATTACAGTACCCAGATCAGCCCAAGGAAGGAGGTCCCCGCTGTTGCTGCCTACTCCGAGTTCTCTAATGTCAGTGGCGGTGAAGGTGAGGATGATGAAGGGTCGATGGACATCACGTGGGTGCCCACAAAAGAGGAAGAAGAAGGGAGTTCATAGGGTGAGATGGAGCAGCAGAGAGGGAGGAGAAACAGGAACAGCTCGCAGGGCACAGGAGGCAAAAAGCAGACTGCAAATGTATCTGGAGCTAGCCATCCACCATGCACGGTCACTTCTGGCGCTTCCAGGACTGCGGCAAATGGCTCCGCAGTGTGGGCTTTTTTTAAAAGTGTCAGTTGCTGACAATAGTGTTGCCTGTGTTGCCTGTGCTGTCAACGCATAAGTTGCGGTAAGCCCAACACTCAGCAAGGGACGACCGCCCTATGAAGGTACCTATGAAGGTACCTGGCCTCCCATCACCAAGCCCAGTGGGAGCAAGGCAGAAATCAGAACCCACAAAGCCACACTCCTGGTGCTCCACCTCCTGCTTCTTCTCCTTTATCCTCCCATTTGTCCTCCACTCCACCTTTCACCATGCCATTGTCGCGTTCATCTGGCAAAAGGCAGGCTTCCATAGCCCAAATATTTGAAAGCAAAAAGTTTGATGATGCCGGAAAACCCTCTTGCCTAATGGCTGACCACTGGCTTTTTGGAACTGCTAGCCCGCCAGCTACTGCCATATAAACTAGTGGACTCTGAGGCCTTTACAAAATTTGTGACCATTGGCACACTGCAATGGAAGGTTCCAGGAAGGAAATATTTCTCCCAGAAGGGCATCCCAGAGCTATATGGCCATGTTCAGCTGCAAGTGAATATATCTCTGGCACACATTGTCTTTGCCAAGATACATCTGACCACAGACACTTGGTCTAGAAAATACGGGCTGGGAAGGTACATAACTTTTACTGCCCACTGGGTAAACCTTCTGATGGCCATCAAGCATGTAACCGGTGGCTCCTATGTGGATTTGGTGTTACCGCCACGGATTGCATGCAGACCTGCCTCTTCTTCTCCTTCTCTTACTCCATGCTTCATCTCCTCCTTGGCTTACTCCTCTTCTTCCACTGCTACCGCCTATTCCACTGCGACCCCCAAGCTCCAGAGAACCTATTCAACGTCCTAGGTGAGATGTTGCCATGCTATGCTGCGGCTGTTGTGCCTGGAAGCCAAGAGCCAAACCGGTCCTGCGCTGCTTTCAGCTCTGCGGTCACAGGCCAATCAGTGGCTAACCCCGCTTAATTTGACAGTTGGTAAAGTGGTGTTCAACAACGGTGGCAATCTACTGAGCGCGCCATTTTATAAGATCTTACACGGCCATGGCTCGTCTTGCTGACGTTCAGTGGAGACACTGCATGCCCATCAGATGTCTAGTTTGTGACAGCCCGACGCGCTGGAACTCCACCTTGTAAATGCTTGATAGGCTGCTTAAGCAGCAACGTGCTATTAACGTCTATCTGTACGAACTCTGCAGCAGGACAGGTTCTGGGGAGCTTGGTTTCTTTTCACAAAGCCAGTGGCTTCTCATGTGCGACGCATGTAGACTTCTGTGTCCGTTTGATAAGATAACCAAACTGGTCATTTGCAGCCAGGGCCCCATCAGTGATATCGTACCTTACGCCATCTTTCTGGAGCGTGCATTGCGTTGTGTCATTGATCAAGCCATCGAGGAGCAGGAGCAGAAAGATGAGAAAGTCGCAATGCTGGAAGAATTCCCGGGGGGGGGGGGGGCTACTCCATTTGAGACAAGTCAGTAGGAGTCTGAAGAGGAGTCAGAGGAGGATGGTGCCTGTGGGGAGGAAGAGGAGGGGAAAGGCTTTGAGGGGGACTTCAAACTTTTCAGGGATCCATGGTGTTGTCCGTGGCTGTGGGAAGGAGACTGAGGACGACATTCTCCTGGGAGATGAGCAGGAGCCAGGGCGCTCTACCACTTACAATTTAGTGCAAATGGGGGCCTTCATGCTCCAGTGTCTGCAGAGGGACCCGGTATAAAAAAAATAAAGGGCAAGTACCAGTACTGGGTGGCAATATACTTAGTCCCCCGGTACAAACACAAAATGGCGAACATGTTACCAGCATCACAGACGGCTGTCAGATTGCAGCATTTCCAGGCCTTGCTGCAAAATGTGCTGCATTCTGCTGTTGCGGGCGCTGGCAGAGGAATTTCCACCCACAGCAAAACAAGTGCGGGTACCAATCCTACAGCGCCTGCAAGAAGAGGACAGTTTGAAGATGTGTTGTTCACTTCGAATATGAGATCATTCTTGCAACCAACCCATCGACAGCCAAGCTCCAGATCCAGCCTAAGAGAACGCCTAGACCGACAGGTGTCCGGCCACATCGGGTTAACGGCCAATGTGGACACTTTGAGAAGTGAGGAACCCCTGGACTACTTGGTGTGCAGGCTTGACCTGTGGCCAGAGCTGGCACGATTTGCCATGGAACTCTTGGCTTTCCCCTCATTGAGTCTCCTGTCCAAAAGGACGTTCAGTGCGGACTAGAGATGTCGCGAACATAAAATTTTCCGTTCGCGAACGGCGAATGCAAATTTCTGCAAATGTTCGCGAACGGGCGAACCGGGCGAACCGCCATTGACTTCAATAGGCAGGCAAACTTTCTAGCCACAGTAGTGATGAAAAAGTTGTTTCAAGGGTACTAACACCTGGACTGTGGCATGTCGGAGGGGGATCCATGGCAAAACTCTCATGGAAAATTACATAGTTGACGCAGAGTTGGATTTTAATCCATAAAGGGCATAAATCACCTAACAATCCTATTTTTTTTTTAACAATGTGGTTTAAAACATCCAGTGTGTGTATACGATCAAGTATGATGTTGTAACGATCAGGTAGTGTAAGGGTTACGCCCGCTTCACAGAAATTGACAGACCAAGCTCCCCTTTTAATGCACCGCAAACAGTCCATTTGCCCAACAGCAAACTTCCCATTTGCACAAGGTTGGATACCAAGCTAGCCATGTCCCGTTGATGTCATTGAAGGTTTCTTCCTCCACCCAGCCACGTACAACACCAAGGATCCCGGAAAGGTGAATTAAATAGATTTTTCGAACGGGGAGATGGTTAAAAAAAAATGCTGGCTCCCTCCCCTTTGTTTGAATCCAAGCCATGGTCACTGCGTCTGCGTCGTGCAAATTTACTGTCACACCCGATATGAGTGGTATTTTCTGTAGTACTATTCTCATCAGTTTAATCCCTGTTACGTGACGTTCCCAATCTAGGGTCCATTTATTAAATAGATTTTTTGAACGGGGAGATGGTTAAAAAAACGCTGGCTCCCTCCCCTTTGTTTGAATCCACGCCACGTTCACTGCGTCTGCGCCGTGCAATTTACTGTCACACCCGATATGAGTGGTATTACCCTTTCGGTATTGCAATCTTAAAGAATGGAAACGCATAGCGATCCATACCCCAGACGACCTGGAAAGAGCTTGGGAAACCATAGGTATCCACCCGTTGGAAGTACCATCATGGATGCCGATTGCCCACCCTGCAGACCTCCCCCTACTTACGCAGATTGAAACCTGGAAGAAGGTGTCCAAGGGGAAATCCAGGGGGAACAGAGCGGCAGCAGAGATCCGATCCCCTCCACCTTGAAACTGCGACTGGGGGCCACGGAGGTTCGTCCACTACGGGTATCCTGCAAAGAACTGTTCCGATAATGTTATGAACACAGTTCGATGTTCGGGACTCAGGTTATGTAATGTATCCCTCCTGCCCTACACCGCGAGTGGAGTGAAGAGAATCGCCAGGGCTTTAGTTCGCCTACAACAACGAACACTTATGTTCTCACTTAGTTCAAATCTCGATATGCCTTAGACCTAAGCAAGGTCTCATGTTATTGATTATTCATTGCCTCTTTCTCCCCCATTCATGACCCAATCCTTAGATATGGTGACATCGCCCCCCCCCCCCTCCCCCCGTTATTCCTTACCATCTTCCACCATTCTTCTAATCATCTCTCCAATCACAATGAAAAGTAGGGGGTAAAAATGCGATTAGGTTACCCACCACAGCATTTTTTTTTTCCTATAGTCTTTTCCAGTAGGTGAAGTGCCTTCCCCGCTGTCTTTAGACGGCTCCTCATCCTCAGCATTACCCCCCGACAACGAAGCACTCCTCTAGGTATCCTTCCCCCCCCCCCCTCTTATTTCCCAACCCCCCGCAATATCACAAAAAAAAATTAAAAAATCATACAAGACGATAAGCCTAGAACAAAGCAAATGGGCTCACATATAGTTTTCTTGCAGGAGACACATCTGCGCCAGAAAAAGTTGACAAAATTGCCCTCCCGACCATACAACCAGTGGTTCCATAGTACCCACCCTACCTCAGCCTCAAAGGGCGTTTCCATAGCCATTCATCAGTCCATACCTTTCTTGCTCTCTCATTAACTTTCCGATGAGGAAGGGAGACTCTTGATAATAAAAGGGGAAATTGCATCAAGGAAATACACTCTAGCAAATGTTTATGCTCCAAATACAGCCACTGTACAATGGCTCCTTAAAGCTCTAGACACTCTCAAGCATTTTGCAGAAGGACAGGTGATTCTGGGGGCGGACCTTAACCTGGAGCTAAACCCAATCCTTGATTCCTCCAAATCTAAGTCCCACATTGCACAGAAACATATCAGTAGATTACATAGAAAGCTCCATGACCTCAAACTGATAGATGTTTGGAGAAACAGCAATCCAACTGTCAAAGACTACTCCTTCTTTTCTAACCCACATGGCTCATACCAGAGACTTGATCACATCTTAACATCCTCTTCTCTTTTGCCTGTTTCTAGCAACGCTGAAATTGGGAGCATCAGCTTTTCCGACCACGCACCATGTCATCTGACCCTCGCCCTGGCATCCCTACCAAGGAGGGAATGGACGTGGAGACTCAACGAATCTCTGCTGAACAACAAACTACATCGGGAACAGGTCAGATCTCACTTGGAGTTGTATTTCGGTATCAATTCCCCTGCACACAGCACCTCACCTATGGAATGGGAAGCACACAAAGCGTACGTGAGGGGATGCTTTATCTCAATTGGTACTAAAGTAAAAAGGGAACATCAGAAAAAAGTGGATTCCATATTAACCCAGATAGTGTCCTTAGAGAAAATAGACAAACTATCCACTTGCAAACAGAAGCAGGGGGAGTTAACAGACCTTAGAATCCAACTTAAAAATCTCTTAGTGCAGAAAGTGAAAAAGCAAATGATAAAGTTTCAGCATAAAGTATATGCGCATGGGGACAAGGGGGGCAAGCTGATGACCTCTCTTCTAAAAAAGACAAAAAATTTAACCTATATCCCCAAAATAAAACACCCCAATGGAGAGCTAACCCAAGATACGCCAGAAATAGCAAAAGCTTTTCAACAATTTTATGAAGGTTTATATAACCTAAACAAGTCAATGTCCCCAGGCCAATCTGACTCCAGACAGTCACATACCAGAGAATTCCTAAACTCCCTCAAACTCCCAACAGTTCAACAAGCGGACAGGGACCTCTTAACCACTCCAATCACTCTAGAGGAAGTAGCCACCATCATACGCAGTTTCCCCCCTGGAAAGAGCCCGGGACCAGATGGACTTCCCTTACTCTATTATAGAAGCTTTCAAGACATCTTAACCCCCCGACTTACTGACGTATGTAACGCACTTCTGCAAGGAGGGTCATTGCCTAGACAGACGTAGGAGTCGCATGTAACATTAATCCCTAAAGAGGGCAAAGATCCCCAGAACTGTGGAAGTTATAGGCCAATTTCCCTCCTGAATTTGGACTTGAAAATTTGGGCCAAAATCCTCGCCACCAGACTAAACAAAATATTGCCTTACTTGATTGGCCCAGAACAATTGGGGTTCATACAAGGCAGAGAGGGAAGGGATAACACACACAGGATCTTCCACACGATCCAGGCAGCCAGGGCAGCGGGATCCCCGTTGACCCTCTTGAGCATTGATGCCGAAAAGGCGTTCGACAGGGTCAACTGGGATTTCATGAAGCTAACGCTAGAGAGATTTGCCATCCCAGATCCCTTCATACACTCAGTATTCTCACTTTACAGACAACCGCATGCTAGACTGAAAGTAAATGGAACACTATCCCCAGTCTTTGAGATTACCAATGGAACAAGACAAGGATGTCCGCTGTCCCCTTCACTATTTATTCTGGTAGTAGAGAAACGTATCTAGCTGGTTAGACAGACCCGAGAAATTGAGGAAGTTAAACATGACAGGGGAGAGCTCAAATGCACTGACTTTGCGGATGACCTTCTCTTCCTGGTGACCAATCCAGAAAGAGGACTAGACCAGTTAGCCCAAAAGATTGAGATATTCAGCCAAATATCAGACTTTAAGGTAAATCACTCTAAGTCCGAAATATTGAACATCTCGCTCTCAGATTCTAGAGCATCCTCTCTGCAGAAACGCCTCCCTTTTCACTGGACCAAGGGCCCAATAAAATATCTAGGAATAAAGATCCCAAAGGAATCTGGACGATCTATTTAATTGCAATTATGCTCCCCTTAAAAAGGATATAACACAGTTTTTACTGAAATACAACATGCCTTACCTATCTTGGATGGGCAGAAAAAATGTGATCAAGGCCTACGTCTTTTTCCAAGATCCTCTATGTCATGCAACTGATCCCGATACACCTACCAAAAAAATTCTTCCAAGAGATCAGAAAACTCTTCCAGAAGTTCCTATGGAATGGGAAGAAACCTAGACTAGCACATGACCTCTTGGTTAGGAATAAAAAGGGTGGCGGACTGGGATTCCCAGATGTCCTGAGATACTATCAAGCAATACAGCTAAATAGATGGCTGGAGTCGGTAGACCCGCAGAGACAACCAGACGTAGCAGATCTTATGCGACACAGTGTAGGGCCTACGCTCCAACAGCTTCTTTGGTTAACTGACACCAGTCAATCCAAGGACAAGACAGGTGACCCCCTACTGAAAGGGATAAGAAAGACTTGGAAAGTACTGAGCAAAAAACTAGCACCAGAGCCGCCCCCCCTTCTGCCTGCAAATCTCATTCCAGACCTCCTAGGGAAAAATGGGGACATACACCAGGAAGTGTGGTCATCATTAGCCAAAGCGAGACTAGGTGAGCTAGCCCCAGACGCAGAAATATCAATTATGAATAGATGGCCAGAACGAATAAAAAATTCCCCTAGCTTCTTTCTGACAAGGGCTTACATAGGTGCTGTGTGCAGGGAGTTGAGAGAGAGGCCTAATCCAGTGAGACAACTGACAGAGTTTGAAAAAACTCTTCTGTCCCCACTCCGTAAACAGAGGAAAATATCGGCATTGTACTCCTTGGTGGGAGCTGAGAGTGAGGCTGGAAAACCTCTATATATTAGAGACTGGGAGAAGGAGCTTGACATGATTTTCACTGATCAAGACCTCAAAAAGCTATTGGCCTTCTCACATGGACCATCTCCTTGTATACGACTACAGGAAAATCATTTAAAGCTTCTCACCAGATGGTATAGAACCCCAGAGTTCTTACACAAATGCGGTCTGTCTCCCGATCGGCTTTGCTGGAGATGTGACGATGGAGAGGGGTCTCTGTCCCATATTTGGTGGACATGCCCTCTAATCGTCCCATTCTGGGAAAACGTTAACAAGACAATTAATAAAGTCCTGGCCACCGACCAAAAGATCACAATTGAAATGGTGCTCTTTTCACTCCCCTCTGACCTTTACAGACCGTCAAAGCATAACTTGGCGACTCATCTGATAGCAGCGGACAAATCTATCATTCCTCTCCACTGGAGAGACACCCAGGCCCCCTCATTGAAGGAGTGGATAGCTAAGGTGAACCAAATATGTAATTTTGAGGAAATGTCAAGCTGGATCAAAAGGAATCACAACAAGTACCTGAAAACTTGGTGCCCCTGGAGGTCGTGGATTGGGGCGCAGTGATGAGTAACATATATGCAACCACATGAAGCTACTAGGCGTAGATGGCCTTACGCAACCTGACTGATACCTTTTCTTGGATTTACTTTGTCATCCCATATTTCAGTTGCAACGAGAGTCGAGGCAGCTCAACCTGCCCCCCCCCCCCTTTTTCTTCTTTCCTTCCTCCTTTCTTTTTTCTTCTCTCCCCCCCTTCTCTCTCTTATTTATCTTTCTAATTTTCCTCTGTGTTATACATAAATGGTATATAATCTAGGTAGCCATTGTCTTCCCTGAAGTGTCATGCTTTATTTTGTAAAACATCTCATAGCTTCCGCTGCCACTCAGGAGACGGGGGCTCTGCCGCGCAACGAGTTACTGGACATGGACTAGAGATAGCGCGTCTTCCATCTGTTAAATGATGTGTCTATGATCTGTGACATCCTTAATGTATACCTAAAATCTGTGGTCAATTGACCATTGTTTGTTCATATTTGATGAAAAAATCTTTGAAAATAAAGAATTTATAAAAAAATAAAAAAACGCTGGCTCCCTCCCCTTTGTTTGAATCCACGCCACGGTCACTGCGTCTGCGCCGTGCAATTTACTGTCACACCCGATATGAGTGGTATTTTCTGTAGTACTATTCTCATCAGTTTAATCCCTGTTACGTCCCATATCAGGGATAGCCTTTTGTGAAAAAAAATTTGGCCGGGTACTTTTGACTGCCTTCACAGTGACAGACCAAACTCTGATACACCAAACTGAATTGATTTTAGGAACCGGGAGATGTAAAAAGCAGCTTGGTCGGTCCTCTTACTCCCAAGTTGGGGCACTGCGCGTGCACGGAGCAATGTGCTGTGACACCCTATATGAGTGGTGTCTTAAATAGTACTATTCCTATCAGTTTAATCCCTCTTACGTCCCCTATCCGGGGACGTGTGTCGAATTGATTAATCATTGTCGAATTAACGACATCCTGAAATAATTTTGTTCTGAGCTCTGTACTTGCTTTGTATTGGAATTGATGGGGATTTTTTTAAATTGTCTGCATTATTTCTAATACATTATTAAGAGACTTTATTAAGATTTTTTTTTAATTTTATGTATTAAAAACCCATACAACTTTAAAAAAAAAAGTTTTTTCTATGAAAAATTATCCACAAAGGGGAATTGACACATGTATGTGCCTTTTTTTTTTTTTTTTGCAGCCACAGTGTAGCACTAAAGGCCAGAAAAATAAGGCATGTACACATGCCTGAAAAATTAGGTATTGTTGCTGCAGCAGCGGCCGGAAAAATTGATGTTTTCCAGGCAGAAAGGTGACTAAAACATAGAGGCTTGAACCCTAGTTGGTGGCGGAGAAATCACGAAAGTCATCTGGTATGCAGACATAAAATACAGCAGCGTGGGGAATCTTTTGAGGCCAAGGCATGTCATCAGGCCTTTTGTTAGTCAAACGTATCCCCCACTGTCAGTCCCTTCGGGATCCATGCCTCATTCATCTTAATGAAGGTGAGGTAATCAACACTTTTTTGACTGAGGCGACTTCTTTTGTCAGTGACAATGCCTCCAGCTGCACTGAAGGTCCTTTCTGACAGGAGACTTGAAGCGGGGCAGGCCAGAAGTTCTATCGCAAACTGGGATAGTTTAGGCCACAGGTCAAGCCTGCACACCCAGTAGTCAAGGGGTTTATCGCTCCTCAGAGTGTTGATATCTGCAGTTAAGGCGAGGCAGTCTGCTATCTGTCGGTCGAGTCGTTCTCTAAGGCTGGATCCCGAAGGGCTGTGGCAATGTGTAGGACTGAAAAAGCTCTGCATGTCCTCCATCAACAACACATCTGTAAAACATCCTGTCCTTGCCGCCGTGGTCGTGGGAGGAGGAGGATTACTTTGACCTCTTCCCCAGTTAGATTCCCGTTGTGCTGTGACATCCCCATTATAAGCTGTGTAAAGCATATTTTTTAGTTTGGTTTTGAACTGCTGCATCCTTTCTGACTTTCGGTAATTTGGTAACATTTGCGCCACTTTCTGCTTATACCGGGGGTCTAGTAGCGTTGCCACCCAGTACAGGTCATTCTCCTTCATCCTTTTTATACGAGGGTCCCTCAACAGACATGACAGCATGAAAGACCCCATTTGCACAAGGTTCGATGCCGAGCTACTCATTTCCCGTTCCTCGTCCTCACTGATGTCATTGACAGTCTGTTCTTCCCCCCAGCCACGTACAACACCACGGGTCCCAGATAAGTGACAACAATGAGCACCCTGGGATGCATGCTGTGGTTGGTCTTCCTCCTCCTCAAAGCCACATTCCTCCTCTGACTCCTCTTCCTCATACTCCTCTTCCAACGTTGCCGGCTGTTTCTGGTGGTGATGGTGACCACAACTCTTCCTCTTCCTCTTCACGCTCATCTACAGCCTGATCCAGCACTCTTCGCAGGGCACTCTTCAGGAAGAAAACAAATGGGATGAGGTCACTGATGGTGCCTTCGGTGCGACTTGACTATGTTTGTCACCTCTTCAAAAGGACGCATGAGCCTACAGGCATTGCGCATGAGCGTCCAGTAATGTGGCAAAAAAATTCCCAGCTCCGCAGAGGCTGTCCTAGCACCCCGGTCATACAAATACTTGTTGACGGCTTTTTCTTGTTGGAGCAGGTGGTCGAACATTAGGAGTATTAAATTCCAACGTGTCGGGCTGTTGCAAATCAAGTGCCTAACTGGCATGTTGTTTCGGCACTGAATGTCTGAAAAGTGCACCATGGCCGTGTAGGAACGCCTGAAATGGCCACACACCTTCCTGGCCTGCTTGAGGACATCTATAAGCCTGGGTACTTAGACACAAAGCGTTGTACAATGAGATTCAACACATGTGCCATGCACGGCACATGTGACAACTTTCCCAAATTCAATGCCGCCAACAAATTGCTTCAATTGTCACACACCACTTTGCCAATCGCCAGTTGGTGCAGGGTCAGCCATTGATCCACCTGTGCGTTCAGGACGGACAGGAGTGCTGGTCCGGTGTGGCTCTCTGCTTTCAGACAAGTCAACTCCAAGACAGCGTGACACTGTCGTATCCGGGATGTGGAATAGCCCCTGGGGAGCTGGGGGGATTCAGTTGATTTGCAGCCAGATGCGCAGCAGAAGAGGACTCAGCCGAGGAGGTTATGGAAGAGGATGGAGTAGGAGGAGTAGAGGAGGTGGCAGTAGGCCTGCCTGCAAGTCGTGGCGGTGTCACCAACTCCGCTGCAGAGCCACACATTCCATGCTTGCCAGCCATCAGCAGGTTGACCCAATGCGCAGTGTAGGTGATATACCTGCCCTGACCGTGCTTTTCAGACCAGGTATCAGTGTTCAGATGGACCCTTGCCCCAACACTGTATGCCAGAGATGCCATGAGTTCCTTTTCAATCACTGAGTAGAGTTTTGGGATTGCCTTTTTTGAAAAAAAAATTTATCCGGGTACCTTCCACTGTGGTGTTCCAATAGCGACAAATTTTTGAAGGCCTCGGACTCCACCAGCTGGTATGGTAAAAGCTGGCGGGCTAAGAGTTCCGTCAAGCCAGCTGTCAGACGCCGGGCAAGGGGGTGACTCTGTGACATTGGCTTCTTACGCTCAAACATTTCCTTTGCGTGAGTGGATGTTAGGCAGTGAACGCCTAATGTACGTCCAGCCACATCAGCCAAAGTTCTTTTCTGTTCAGTGAATGCCAAATTTTTAGGGCCAGTACTCCAGTGGCCTACAGTAACATTTTTATCCAGTGAATGCCTAATGTACCTCCAGCCACAGAATCACAAGTTCTTTTGTGTCAGGTGAATGCCAAATCTTTGGGGCCTTAACTCCAGCGTCCTACATTAACATTTTGATCCAGTGAATGCCTAATGTACCTCCAGCCACATCAGCCAAAGTTATTTTCTGTTCGGTGAATGTCAATTTTTTGGGGTTTGTACTCCAGTGGCCTACAGTACATTTTTTTATCCAGTGAATGCCTAATGTACCTCCAGCCACAGAATCACATGTTCTTTTGTGTTAGGTAAATGTCTAATTTTTGGGGCCTCTACTCCAGTGGCATACAGTTCTATTTTTATCCAGTGACCACCTAATATACCTCCAGCCACAGAATCACAAGTTCTTATCTGTGAGGTGAATGCCTAATTTTTGGGGCCTGTACTGGCAGACAGTTCTATTTTAATCTAGTAACCACCTAATGTACCTCCAGCCAAATCATCACAAGTTCTTTTCTGTGAGGTGAATGCCTTATTTTGGGGGCCTGTACTGGCCAACAGTAACATTTTTAGCCAGTGACCCCCTAATGTACCTCCAGCCACATAATCACAAGTAATTTTTTGTCAGGTGAATGCCTAATTTTTGGAGACCGTGCTAGAAAAATGAAATTTTTCTAGGCTCCAGCGGAGCACAGTTTTGAGAGTTTCCTTTTAAGATGCATAAAAATGGCCCCTGAATTAAATATATATTTTTTTGTGGGAATTTTTGCCAATGATCCTCCTCTGGTATATTACTGTCCATGTTGTGGGACTATTTGTGTACTTCTACTAAGTGTTTGCTGGCTGCAAATATGACCTGATGGTTTTTCAGGTTCACCTGCCTTTAAAGTGAATGGGGCCCGCGACGAACGCTCGGTTCGCAAACATTTGATCGCAAACGCACTTTCGCAAATCGTCGCGACTGATGTTCGTCCATCACTACTGACCTTTGCCATTAACACCTTCAAGACAGGGCCAGTATTCACCTTCCTGACTAGGTTTATTTTTATAAAACTGACATGTGTCTGTTCAATTCAATGCAAGACATTCTGAGTTTTTTTTTTCGAGACACCTTGAATTTTATGCTAGTGATAAATTTGGGTCAATATGTCTTACCTTTTTTTTATAACATTTATAACATTATGGGGCACATTTATTAAGACCAGCGTTTTAGATGCTAGCCTTAATAAACCCCTAAACTGGCGATAGATCCGCCGCACAGGCCTCTTTATAACTTTGGCTGATCCTCCGCCAGTTCTGAATGTAAGACAGCTGTCTTTCATTTAGACCCTTTCTATGCCTAATGCAGACAAAGAAAATGGTAATTGGGATGGGCATGTCCCCTTCCTGGCCTATGCCACACCCACCATTTTAGACCTGCCGTGAGCGGGGAAAAGTCACAGATTGAGCCTAAGATATGCTTAATGTAGGCATATATCTGGATAATAAATTTATAATCAGTTTGAAGAAACAATTCGTATGTGGTTGTAATCTGCTATATGGGCATGCTGCAGGGTTCGGAAGGGAAATAGCAGCATGGTTTTTGGAGGGCAGATTTTGCTGGAATGCTTTTTCAGTGCTATGTTATATTTGAAGAGACCCTGAGGTAACCCTACAGTGGAAACCTCTAAAAGTGAATGCATTTTTGAAACTACACCCCTCAAACTTATTGTGAGTGTAGTGAGTGCTTTGACCCCACAGACATTTTATAGTATTTTGAAACACTAGGCTGTCAAAATTAGTGTCTCTCCTTGCTTGTATCTCTCTGTCCTACCCGACTACTTGCTGGAGGGGATAACGAGTTCCAGAAACATATTTCTATTCATGGTGGGATTGCCCTAATATCTATAATTTTTGGAAGGCTAAATTTATGTTTTTTAATAAAGATAACTGGGCTTAAGGTCCATAATCCTTTCTCATTGACATTGTGCTATGTAGGTTTAAGGAAATCCCCCTTAATGCGCATATAGCCATTGGTCAAATCTTGTTGTAAGCCAGACTTAAGATGGAAAGTATCAATTGCTCTATTTCTGAACTGACTAATACAGTACAGGTTGCTTATACTAATGTTGAGCGGCAGGGGCAAAATTCGATTTTGCAATATTTCTCAAATATATGGGCGAATTTGTCACATCCATTTTCCTGCCACACACTATATACACCAACACGCACACAAACACAGTCTATATTAGAGTTATTGTCCTGTTGGTCAGGACTCAGGAGAAGCTTTTTTTCTTACCACCGGTATTTGCTGGTTCATTTAGAGTTACCCAGGTTGCACTACGGGGAGGCGAACCAGCTGTACACCCCATATCGTACCGTCACTTCACTAGACAATAACATCTCTGCTCAGCTGGCCAATATCTGATTGCTTAGACCCAGGGACAACATCAGGGGGGTACAGCCGATACCCCAGTAAGGGGCCTGGATCCCGGGGGGGTGCCAGACCGGTCCTGAGCCTTTTTTTTGGGGGGGGGAGTCAGTTGTCAGTGACTTGATAGGCCGTGTTGCTACAGGGAAGCAATTGCTTCTGTCTGTTCTGTTCCTGCTCAGTTTGGGTACCTCCTGACGAAGCTGAGGCGAAACGCGCGTCGGGGTTCCAGCCTGCCCTGTGTCCGGTGTCTCTGCCCTCCATCATGTCTGTGGGTATGTCTGTTTTTCCAGCGGGTACCTGTGTGAGAGCTTTTTCTTTGTAGCCTGTATATGTTGGCTTGGTGTACAGGGGCGTATCTACCTGTATATTCCAGATAGATACTGTGCTATTATTTGTTTTATTTTACACATTACTTAGGGCCCCACAACTATATATTGACTCTCCTCAGGGTTATGCAGTGAAGTGAGGATCACAGTTACCTGTAGTCGTTTTGTACCAGATGCTATCTACTTGTAAATCATCTCACTGCATATTGTACTCACATCTTACATGTATTTTATCTGTTTGACGGGTTATTGAGACACCGGCGGGGGGGACTACGGCATCCAGGTTGTTTTGCTGACTGTTCTCCAAATAAATTCTGTGTAAATGTCTTATGAATTTTTGATCAATTGATGACATAATAAAGTATTTATATTTTTAATTGGGCATTATATGGTTGTTTTTTAGCAACACTTTTAGGTTTATATAGCGTTACCATTTCCCTGTTGCTGTCTGTTCTGTTCCTGCTGATTTACACTCAAATACTATATGTGTACGCCTGTATGAAGAACTTCCCAGTAACTGTGTTAGGTTATTTTACCTTCCTTCTACTTAATCCACGTGGATGCCTACTCCTAACAATGGACGTAGACATCTATGTGTATCAAGGATATGTGTACACACACTTCCGAGACATTCAGTCTGCTTCTAACCACAAGACTGATCTACTTAATTAAAATACACAAGATAACACTTTGGCCATTGTCTTGGAAAAGCACAGTGATTGCTTGTAAGCCATGTGACCAAGCCCCTGTTTTGTAAATTGAGTTTCCAAAACTCCATTGTCTCGCTGGCTCAGAGGAGGAGTTTGATGCTGTTTAAATTGAATGCCCTTGCTTTACATTAAACGTGCTTTGTTCCAGCATGAAGCTTTTGGCTCCTGTGTGGATTATTATGCGATACCAGCGATATTTTACTCTGTGGATTTTGGACGATATTATTTCATGGGAATAAGGGAATGACAGACGGTAACTCATATTCAGACCGTCACAACTGGTGGCAAGCAGTGGGATCATCCCTTTTCTATGCACTAAGAATCCAAGGAAGGCACTGGTGTACAGTGAATGGAAGGCTTGTAAAGACAGCTTAAGTGCAGCACACTAAAGGAACTATTGGGAGTTAATGGAGGAATTGCCAGCAACAAAGCCAAGTGGGTCATAATTGCTAAATTAATTGAGATAGACCGGAAGAACTTGGCTGCGGCAACACCGACCGGTCGGGAGACAGAGCTACCGATCAACAGGGATATCAGGGAACGACTGCCACTGTTCGGGCCAACCCCAACTACCAAAATCATTCTACAGGTGATCAATAGTGTGACAGTGCATGTAAACCAAAGGGAACAGCAAGAGCTACAACTGAGGCTGGATGAAAACCAGCAAACTGAAGCAATTCTACCGAACGAAGGGAACAGCACAGTTGATTCACGGAAGATTCCCTTCAGCGCATTTAAAAGCTTTAACAAAGTTGAAAGCGAGATCAATGGCTATCTGGCAGATTTTGAGCGCCAGTGTGCCCTACACAGAGTGGCTGCTGACGAATGGGTCTCAATATTATTAGGAAAACTGTTGGGCAAAACAGCTGATGCCTTCAGGGCTGTACCAGAGCAGGACATCCACAGCTATTCACGAGTGAAGGAGGCGCTCCTAGCTTGGTACGCACAAAGTGGACAAAGAGACTCCTATACAGAATTGGCCTGCCGGTTGCAGCCCTCCACTTCCAATTGAGTCATAAACTGCCAGGCCACCACAGTGGATGACATCCTGCAGCTCATTTTACTGGAACAATTTTACGACCACGTCCAGACTGACATCAGGGATTAGGTAAGGGACCACAGACCCCTCTCCTTTCCTGAAGCAGCCAAACTCACGGACGAGTATGCCGATACCCGCAAGGTGGCATGTACAACGCCTCGGATACAACCCCTTCGGACTGAGACACCACCACCACCGGCGGCAGCAACAGGTACAAACCCCCCAGCGTACCGATACTCTCCAACCCACGACGCCCATCTGGCAAGGAGCCCCACTGTTTTCGATGCAATCAGGTGGGACACATGCGACGCAACTGCCCCGAAATCACCCGTGGTCTCTGCAGTGGAACCAAGCTACAGATTTTTTTTATTTTTTTTATTCTGTCTCTCAGAGTGGGAATGCACCTACAATGTTAATTTGAGACCCTTCCATGATTTATAAGTGGGAGAACTTGCAAAATTGCAGGGTGTTCAAATACTTCTGTCCCTCACTGTATAAATAAAGTAATCAATAAATAAATATATTTAAAAATGCATCGATAAATAAATACTTACATAAATAAATTTATCAATAAATACATAACAAAATGAATCAATAAAGAAATATACACAGCCTGTCCAAAAAAAAAAGTCACCACCTGGATTTAAATAAGCAAATAGTTATGAGCCTCCTATTGGATAATTACTGCATGAGCGATTATCTTTCAGCTGGCAATAAGTTATTTAACCTCAACTGGTGCAATGAGTTGCTTCTCATTTCTTAAATAATCATGTCGAAAGACACATCTCACGGTCGTGGAAAAGATGTTGGTCTGTTTGAGAAGGGTCAAATCATTGGCATGCATCAAGCAGAGAGAACATCTAAGAAAATTGCAGAAACTACTAAAATTAGGTTAAGAACTGTCCAACGCATTATTAAAAACAGGAAGGATAGTGTGGACTTATTGTATTCGAGGAAGAAATGTGGCAGGAAAAAAAATCCTGAATGATCGTGATCGGCGATTACTTAAACGTTTGGTGAAATCAAATCAAAGATAAACAACAGTAGTACTCAAGGCTACAGTATGTTTAATAGTGAAAGTAAGAGCATTTCCACACACACAATGTGAAGGGAACTCAATGGATTAGGACTGAACAGCTGTGTAGCCATAAGAAAACCACTAATCAGTGAGGCAAACCAGATAAAAAAGGCTTCAAATTGCTAGGGAGCATAAAGATTGGACTCTGGAGCAATGGAAGAAGGTCATGTGGTCTGATGAGTCCAGATTTACCATGTTCCAAAGTGATGGGTGCATCAGGGTAAGAAGAGAGGCAGATGAAGTGATGCACCCAGGGCCGTCTTTGCCGCAGGGCAAAAGGGGCAGCTGCCCCGGTCCCAGTTGCTCATGGGGGCCCTGGCCCAACTCGCGACTCTGACTCTATGTATCGTATCTAATATGCAGCAGCGCCGGGCACAGGATTATTCATTCAAACTGCAGTGTGGTCCGACCGACCGAGACTCCGATCGCATATTTAAGCTGTCACTCCGGGTGATCAGCTGAGCGCAGCGCTCCCGAGCCTCCCTCCTCCCTCCTCCAGTCTACACACTACAGTGATGCCAGGCAGCGCTGTGTGTTCACTCACTGTTCAGTCTCCTCCTCTGCCTCCCAGTCCCTCCCTCCCTCTCTCTGATAAGGAAGTCAAGTCCACAGGAAGTGATGACATCAGAGAGAGAGAGAGAGGCAGAGGGAGCTCCGTGGGATAAATCATTCTTCTTCTCCTTTCCAGTCCAGCTCCAGCAGCCTGAGCCTGCCCATGTAGTGCCCAGCCCAGTGCCCTGTGCAGCAGTTTTTTTCAACCTGACCAAGACAGTCCTGACTCTGAGTCCTGACTCTGTCCTAGATAGTCACTCACTTCTAAAAAGGTATAAATATAAAACATTTGAATTGTGTAATTGTATGTAACAGTGTGGGCTTCTGTCACCCCACTAAACTCTTTTTTTTTTTTTTTGCCTTCTTATAATCTCTATACTGCGATATATGAATACATAATGTTATTAATCATTTTGGTTCAGTAGATAATGAATAAAACGGACTTTTATAATATGTAAATTACCTGTCTAGCAGTAAGTAGGGCGGTTACTTGCTGGTAGCAGCCGCATCCTCCTATCATAATGACGCCCCCTCCGCATGTTGATTGACAGGGCCAGCGGACGCGCTCGTTCTCTGGCTGGCCCTGTCTGCTATCAAGATCTCGTGCCTGCGCCGTACCTGTCTTCAGTCGGCGCAGGCGCACTGATAGGAGGACGCTCGCTCGGCCGCTTCTTCCTCAGTGCACCTGCGCCGGGTGTAGATGTGACGTCATCGGTGTAGACGCATTAAGGAAGGAGCGGCCGAGCGAGCGTCCTCCTCTCAGTGCACCTGCGCCGACTGAATACCGCTACGGCGCAGGCGCGAGATCTTGATAGCAGACAGGGCCAGCCAGAGAACGATCGCGTTCGCTGGCCCTGTCAATCAACATGCGGAGGGGGGCGTCATTATGAGAGGAGGATGCGGCTGCTACCAGCAAGTAGCCGCCCTACTTGCTGGTAGACAGGTAATTTACATATTATAAAAGTCCATTTTATTCATTATCTACTGAACCAAAATGACTAATAACATTATGTATTCATATATCGCAGTATAGGGATTATAAGAAGCCAAAAAAAAAAAGTTTAGTGGGGTGACAGAAGCCCTTTAAACAGGTTTCTGAATCTGTCAATCATCAGAAAAAACGTTATGTTATGTAGCTGACTGACATTAGTGATGTGCTGATGTCAGCAGTACATAACTCCCTGCCTGCCGCCGGTCTCTTAAAATAAAGACTTATAATATGCTAATGAGCCTCTAGGTGCTATGAGGGCGTTGCTGCAGCACCTAGAGGCTCTGTCTATTCACCCTTTGGCAGTGGCACGCCCATGTCCAGTTGATGGCGCAGGCGTGGGATCAGGGGCGTAACGATCGCGGTGCGACAGCGACCAGTCGTGGAGACGGGACATGGTTGGAGGCGGCGCATGGGCATGGATGGAGGCGGGGCCTGGAAGGGGGCCCTCCCTCCCTTCTGTTCGGGTTTGGCTTGAAGAAAAGGTGGCAACCCTACCCCCGCCCCCGTCACTCACGTGGTAAAAGGGTGTGTGTCTTGTGTGAGTCACCGCAGCCTGGTGAAGCGCCACGGCGGAGCAGGCATCAGCAGGGACTAAGTCCCCGCCTCCGGTCCGGAGGCTAAAGGGATTGGGTGGCGGTGGTGAGTGAGTGATGTGACCACTTACCAGACAAGCCTCACGTGATGTGACCACTTACCAGACAAGAACCAGACCAGTCTCAAGTCACTGACCTGCTGACCTGACCTACCTAATAATAGTACAGTCAGTCAGGCAGCCAGAGTCGACCTGCCACTGCTGCACCAGGAGGGGAGGACAGGACTGAGGAGGAGGTAAGCAAAAAGCAGTGGCACGCTGCGCATAGGCATATATATATATTGACTTTATTTTATATTAGAAGAAACCGGTCAGGTCACCAGATCCGACCATTCATAAATTTGTGGGGGATTATTATAGAGAGCCCCAGGAGACATAAGGGCAGGGGTTGGGTTCTTCTCTCTGCTGCTGAACTGTGGCCTGGGGCCATCACTTGCCACATTTACTAATCTTTGCTCAGGGGGGCCCTCATGGTGTGGACTGGACTGGTCATTTTCACTACGGAATAGTTATAGTTTAACCATTTATGTGCAAAAGAGAAAATAAGAAGTCAGCTCCAATCAGATATCTGCACATAGACCAAGACTCTGGGTCTATGCAGATATCTGATTGGAGCTGACTTAGTGACCTCTTTTTTTCTCTTTTGAACATAAATGGTTAAACTATATTCCTTAGAAAAGAATGACACCATGAGGGCCCCCCTGAGCAAAGGGTGACACCAGCCATAGCAACGCCACTGCCTCTATCTGTGAGTCGCTGGAGTGCACGGCAGGCTCGCTTTTCTGAAGGAAGTGGAACTGTGAACTGTCTGAACTCTGAACGGCTGTACAGTCAGTAGTGGCATGTGACACATGTGGCAATAATAATGTGTCTGCTGGCCTGCAGCCTGGTAAAGACCTGTGTCATGTCATGTGTGATGTGCATCCCAATTATGCCATACATACATGTGCAGATACTGGTCCTGTACTCCTGTGAGGCTGCAAGGCAGGGGTGATGTGTGGACCACTCCTGAGACTGCATGCGCTTAGGCCTCATGCACACGGCCGTTGTTTGGGTCCGCATCGGAGCCGCCGTTTGGCGGCTCGGATGCGGACCCATTCACTGTGTGTTGTGGTGGAGGGCGTGATTGCATGCTAGGGTGTGTGAAGGCGGGATCCAGGGGGCCCAAGTAAATTCTTGCCCAGGGTCCAATCAATATTAAAGACGGCCCTGGATGCACCCATCATGCCTAGTGCCTACTGTACAAGCCTTTGGGGGCAGTGCTATGATCTGGGGTTGCTGCAGTTGGTCAGGTCCAGGTTCAGAAACAGTATGTGCTCCAAGAATGAGGTCAGATGACTACCTGAACATACTGAATGACCAGATTATTCCATCAATGGATTTTTTCTTCCCTGATTGCATGGACATATTCCAAGATTACAATGCCAGGAATCATCCGGCTCAAATTGTTAAAGAGTGGTTCAGGGAGCATGAGACATCATTTTCACACATGGATTGGCTACCACAGAATCCAGACTTAACCCCATTGAGAATCTTTGGAATGTTCTGGAGAAGGCTTTGCACAGCAGTCAGACTCTACCATCATCAATGCAAGATCTTGGTGAAAAATGTATGCAACACTGGATGGAAATAAATCTTGTGACATTGCAGAAGCTTAATGAAAAAATGTCACAGCGAATGAGTGCCGTAGTCAAAGCTAAAGGCTTTTTTTGGTGGCGACTTTTTATTTGGACAGACAATGTATAAATAAAGTTATGAATAAATAAATGCATATGTTCAAAGATTCATCCATAAATAAATAAATAAATTCATCAAGAAATATATACAGAAGTTAAAAAAAACTACGAAGTTTGGAGGGAGAGCCAAGGACAGGGATTGACAAGGGACCCTTCAGCGCCCGGAACCGACGGCGGTGGCCAAGAAGTCAGTGCAGATCCAGGACTTGTTCATTTTGATAAATGTCAGTCTGTCCATGGAGTCAGTGGACAGACGGATCCGCTTGTCGGTGACCACCCCACCTGCCACGCTGAATGTCCGCTCAGACAGTACGCTGGAAGGGGGTCAAGACAGTACTCCCAGCGCATACTTAGCAAGCTCACGGCAGGTGTCCAGCCTGGCAAACCAGTACTCTATGGGGTCGTCGGTGCTGAAGCTGTTGAAAGCACCGACGGAACCCATATAGCCTGCCACCATGCGGGCCAGCCGCTGGTGGTGAATGCTGCTGCTGCTGCTACTGGATCGTACAGACTGTAAGAACAACCTCATCTCACCTATACAATCACCTACTCTGCTAGAGCTTCTTGGGCCAGCCACCTTCTGGGTAAAATGGGCAGGGAGAACTGGAGCATGAGGCTGAAGGTTTACCTTCTCCAGCCGGAGGATCAGACAGGCCAGCAGGTTAATCATACGGGCATCCATCAGGCTGGCTGGGATGAACTGCTCTAGTTTCCCCTTGCAGCGAAGGTTTAAAAGGGTGGCCAACCATTTTCTTGATCTGGGGGTCCCTCCTGAGGCATTGCAGCATGTCGGCAGCCATGGGGAAGAGGACAGCCAGCTGTGACTCTTCTTGGCTGCCCAGTGTAAGATGGAGAAACAGCTACTGATTCTTGAATGACGTTTCTGAGACTGTCATTCTGTTTTCTGCCTCAAGAGGCTGCTGTTTCCCCACACAGTGAAGTTACTGCCGGATCTAGATATGCAAAACAGATGATGACTCATTATGCTGTGTGCCAGACTGAGCAGGAAATGGTGCTAAGTCTGAATACAGGATCCAGTGCCATCCTCAGGTCTGTGGGACTTGGAGTGGTCAAAGTCACTGTCAGAAGTTTCTGATGCCTGTCAGCAATGCAGATGTTGTCAAGGGAGAAAGGATCGGTTCCCGAAAGGTCAGTTGGACCGTGGAATGTGGTTACAGACCCTGTGAGGCCTCATGGTGGATGGAAGGACCTGCGAGTTGGTGTAAGTCCCCATCGGATAAGGACCAGGCCAGGGTCAGCGATCCAGAAGACTTCCCAGAGAGAGAGAGGACCGGGTCCCAGAAGGCTGTAAGAGCCGTGGAACGGTTGGAGCTACCAGGAGAGGTGGAGTTGCTCAGCTTGGAGAAGAAGTAGTCCGCCATTTTGTGAGCTGCATGAGAGAACCGTGTAGATCCGGACTCTGTTCGCAGGAATGAGTATCGGCGTCAGGAAGCTGATCGGAACAGAGGGTCAGAGTACAGGTTCTGAAGGGTCACATATTTTAGCAGGGACATGCTGTCAGTCTGGAGCAACCAATAAACACAGGACAAACCCAGGTCAGTGACTTAGCGGCACGGTTATTGACTTCAGGCTCTGCCGTGTGAGCCAGGTCAGGTCCGTTACCCTGCAGCGCAGTATCGACTTGCGGGCTCTGCTGTGTACGCCGCCTTGGGTACGGTTGTTCAGTTGGGCTGGTACCGTGACTTTGAGCCTGGGGTATTGGGTATTCTGGTCACTCCGTTATTGCTGAGAGTATTCAGGGCAAGTAAACAGTGTCATTTGGGGGCAAGAGAAGGAATGTGACGTGTTGTTCATTGTATTTGATATATATATATATATATACAGTTTATATATATATATATATATATATATATATATATATATATACTCTCTGTAACTACTGTTAATACTACTGTTTATCCCCATGTTCAGTAAAGTTCTGTTTAAAAAAAAGTTCTGTTTTTACATCAGGAGCTGGTGTCGTGTCGCTTTCCTTATTCCATGACTTCGCTGTATCCTGGGGGTCCCTCCCCGGTTCATGATCTTACACCGGGACCATGACATCTTGGTCCTCCTGCTGCTGCTGCTCCTTGTGGGAGCCGCCCCACCCCCAGACTAACGGTGCCCCCAGCACCGGCTCTCCCTCCTGACCAGGCCCAGAGTCCTGGATGTCGGCAGACTCCTCAACAAATTCTTCTTCCTCCTCGTCCTGGGCCTGGTATTGGTGGAGCATTGTTGCCTCTTATTGCTACACCAAGGTAGTCACCCCAGCATTGAGCAGGCAATCTAGTGTCCTGTCCAGCAGGAACCCTATGGAGGAGCATGTCATTGAGGCCGACATGCTCCCTGCTGACCATCTTGGTTTCTGTCTCGAATGGGGCCAACACGTGGCAGACCTGGTGTATCTGCCCCCACTCCCCCACATACATTGGTGATGTATTCGATTGGGTGTGATGGCCCGGAAGTGCCTTGCTCCAGCAGTTATTCTTTCACCACCCATCGCTGCTCCCACAACCTTTCCTGCATGTGGAGGGAGGAGATCCACCGCGTCATGCTGTCAACAATCAGCCTGTGAGGTGGCAGGCTGTTGTCCAGCTACAGTTTAGACAGGGACGTGGTGGCGGTTGGGGAGCATCGGAAGTGGCTGGAAATCCTACGTACACGTCTCTCGACCTTGGGTATGTGTGTAGGAACTTCTGTTCCGCAAGGTTCAGGACATGTACCATGCAGGGCACGTGTGTTAGACTGCCAGCAATAAGGGCGGCGAGGAGGTTTCTGCTGTTGTCACAGACAACCATACCTTCCTGGAGCCTTTGGGGTGTCAGCCACTTGTGGACCTGAGCCTGGAGGGAGTCCAGAACATCAGGTCCAGTGTGTCTCCGTTCCTCTAAGCTCACAAGCTGGAGCATGCGGAGGTGCCCCACACTTTCGTAGTTACAGAAAAGCTTGCTGGGAGGCTCAGCAGCGGTGGAAACAGTGGCTTGAGGGTAAGCAGCAGATCCCCCCTGGACACGCCAAGGCAGCACCACAAACTGAGATGCCGCCACATCTGATGATCCCTCCCCAATGGGCTGTAAAACTGATATATGGTCCCTGCCCATGTTTGCTGGTCCAGGCATCCATTGTCAGATGCACTTTGTCTCTGATAGCGTGATCCAGCAACAGGAATACATTCTGCACAATGTCCTGGTGTAGGGCAGGGACGTCGGTTCTGGCAAAGAAATGGCGGCTGGGGACATGCCATCTGTGTTGGGCCTGCTCCAACATCTGCCAGAATGGATTGCAGTCCACAATATTGAAGGGCAGCATATGTTGGGCGATAACCCTTGCTAGGGGCCCATTGAGTGAACGTTTGCATTGGTCCCCGAGGGCAAAGGGCGTGGTATGTTCAAATGCATTGTCAACCGACGACTGTCACCGAACAGTAGTGGAGGCGATAGAGGAGGGTGCAGAGGAGGCAGAGGTCTGGATTCCGGTACCAGTACCTCTAGGAGAGGGGAATGCATTGTTGGAAAGGGGTGGGGTGGCTGCAGGACACTGACAGGAGCTGCTGTCCCCTGCGCAATGCTGCTGGCGCTGCTGCGACCAACCTGCATCTTTTCTCACTCCCACCGGTGGTTGACTCTCAGGTGCTGGGTAAGGGCAGTGGTAGCCAGCCAAGCAACAAACCTCCCTCTCCTCACCCTGGCATGGCATAGCTGACAGATGGCAATTTTCACATCGTCTGCTGCCAGGGTGAAGTAAGCCCAAATAGGAGACTTATGCACCAACCTCCTGTCAGATGGTTGCGACTGTTAGGCATCAGTGTACACAGTTGGAGGTGGCGCCTGCTGCTGCCACCTCCTACTGCCATTACCAGTGGAGCCCCTGCCACTGGGCTACCTTGTGACCTGGTGCAACATTTGCCTCGGGTGCCTTCCTTCCTCATTAGTGCTGCTGTCACCTGACTAGGGAGGCGGCACCCATTCTAAGCCACCCTCATCTTCATCCCCTGTAATGTCAGACCCAAGGTTGACCAGTGGGTGACTGAGGGGAAAAGCAGACATGGAGCCCCTGACCTAGCTCCACTGTCCCCTTGCTGACGCCTGGTCTGACTAGGTGCTAGGGTTCTATGGCTGAAACCACTCACACCAGTTGGAAGGGATGTCACTGGGTTACTGACGGGCGGTACCCCCGCCCTTCTTCTCCTCCTCCACTTCCTCCATCCCTTCCAAAAGGTCCTGAGCATCCAGACCAAGCTCTAGCTCACTCCACTGCATTACCACCCCCAATATGTCCCTCTCACTGTCACTGTCAAACAGCATCAGGATCGATTCTTGGGGGCTGGTCCTGCAGGAGGCGGAGAGCTGCTGCTACTCAAAACCATGGCAGAGGACTCCGTGCCACTAGCTTATGTCACGAATTACACCACTGCCTCGGCGTCTTGAGATGAAATAGGGTGACTGACACACTCCCAAAAAATCATGGATGAGGCAGACACCCCTGCCAAATGCGCCCGACACTGCATGGGTAGAGGAGCGGCCCCGTGCTGGCAGCGGTCCAGCACTGGAACCAACTCCCCTACCACGACATTGGCTGCCAGCAAGCCCACATGCATTCATGATGTGTTTTTATATCCAAAAATAATATTGAGGGAATTTGGGCAAACTTTATTAGGTTGGGACAATGGGGCAACAAAAAAGGTAAAATAAAATATACACAAACCTTAAAACACTAACCATAAAACACAGAAAAATACTTTATTTTATTTTTTCACAGAGAAAAGACGATGACACTAATCACTACCCACACGAAACCCTAAAATACTAACCCTAAAACACAGAAAAATCAGTTTCTTTTCTTTTTTTTTTTTCAAAGACAAAAGAAGCTCACACTAATCACTACCCACACAAAACCCTAAAAGACTAAAACACAGAAACAAATGTATATTATTATTTTTTTACACACGAAACAGACAGCAAAAGCCTACACTATACTATAGCTTTATCTAACCTACACTAAACCCTGCACTGGACCCTATCAGCTACACTATTCATTCACTAACCTACACTGACTATCTAATATCTATCTGGAATATATATATATATATATATATATATATATATACAGTATAGACCAAAAGTTTGGACACACCTTCTCATTCAAAGAGTTTTCTTTATTTTCATGACTATGAAAATTGTAGATTCACACTGAAGGCATCAAAACTATGAATTAACACATGTGGAATTATATACATAACAAAATAGTGTGAAACAACTGAAAATATGTCATATTCTAGGTTCTTCAAAGTAGCCACATTTTGCTTTGATTACTGCTTTGCACACTCTTGGCATTCTCTTGATGAGCTTCAAGAGGTAGTCACCTGAAATGGTCTTCCAACATCTTGAAGGAGTTCCCAGAGATGCTTAGCACTTGTTGGCCCTTTTGCCTTCACTCTGCGGTCCAGCTCACCCCAAACCATCTCGATTGGGTTCAGGTCCGGTGACTGTGGAGGCCAGGTCATCTGGCACAGCACCCCATCACTCTCCTGCATGGTCAAATAGCCCTTACACAGTCTGGAGGTGTGTTTGGGGTCATTGTCCTGTTAAAAAATAAATGATGGTCCAACTAAACGCAAACCGGATGGAATAGCATGCCGCTGCAAGATGCTGTGGTAGCCATGCTGGTTCAGTATGCCTACAATTTTCAATAAATCCCCAACAGTGTCACCAGCAAAGCACCCCCCCCCCCCCACACCATCACACCTCCTCCTCCACGGTGAGAACCAAGCATGTAGAGTCTATCCGTTCACCTTTTCTGCATCGCACAAAGACACGGTGGTTGGAACCAAAGATCTCAAATTTGGACTCATCAGACCAAAGCACAGATTTCCACTGGTCTAATGTCCATCCCTTGTTTTCCTTAGCCCAAACAAGTCTCTTCTGCTTGTTGCCTGTCCTTAGCAGTGGTTTCCTAGCAGATATTCTACCATGAAGGCCTGATTCACACAGTCTCCTCTTAACAGTTGTTCTAGAGATGTGTCTGCTGCTAGAACTCTGTGTGGCATTGACCTGGTCTCTATTCTGAGCTTCTGTTAACCTGTGATTTCTAAGGCTGGTGACTCGGATGAACTTATCCTCCACAGCAGAGGTGACTTTTGGTCTTCCTTTCCTGGGGCAGTCCGCATATAAGCCAGTTTCTTTGTAGCGCTTGATGGTTTTTGTGACTGAACTTGGGGACACTTTCAAAGTTTTCCCAATTTTGAACTGACTTAAAATAATGATGGCCACTCGTTTTTCTTTACTTAGCTGCTTTTTTCTTGCCATAATACAATTTTTAACAGTCTATTCAGTAGGACTATCAACTGTGTATCCACCTGACTTCTACACAACACAACTGATGGTCCCAACCCCATTTATAAGGCAAGAAATCCCACTTATTAAACCTGGCAGGGCACACCTGTGAAGTGAAAACCATTTCAAATGACTACCTCTTGAAGCTCATCAAGAGAATGCCAAGAGTGTGCAAAGCAGTAATCAAAGCAAACAGTGGCTACTTTGAAGAACCTAGAATATGACATATTTTCAGTTGTTTCACACTTTTTTGTTATGTATATAACTCCACATAATTCATAGTTTTGATGCCTTCAGTGTGAATCTACAATTTTCATAGTCATGAAAATAAAGAAAACTCTTTGAATAAGAAGGTGTGTCCAAACTTTTGGTCTGTACTATATATATATATATATATATATATATATGAGCTAACTACAGTATATAATGTCCCTACACTGGAACCTATCAGCTGCACTATTCACTCACTAACCTACACTATCTGGATTATATATATGATTTATCAGAAGTCATAGGAATTCAGCACAGCACAAAGATCCCACCTCTCTCTCTCTCTCTCTCTCTCTCACACAACTGCATAAAACAGCACAAAATGGCAGCTGGGGAGGTTCTCTTATATAGTAAGGGGTATGCAACTTTCCTATTGGTTGCTAGGGAAGTTGCTAAGCTCTTGCAGCCTTCTCATTGGCCCACAAGCTAGAAGCAGGGAGGGATCATGTGTCCTGTGAAGAAAAATAAAATAAAAATTATGAATATATAGCGCTATATTCTAAATATTAGAAAATTCTTGAAGTGCCGATATTCGCGATTAAAATTTGCTATTTGAATATTCGCGCTGAACGCTAGCTTATACTAAGGGAAAGATGGTTGCTTACAGAATCCGCTCTCTAGACATGTTTAAGACTATATGGGATCTCTGGCTGTCCTTTTATAACACTGATCCAACCTTTCTGCATTTGGTATTTACTGGGATGCACATATTGATAGATTGATGTTTTAAATAATTAACTTTTTTATGTTAGTATATGCAGACGTGGAAAAAGTCATGCTTTCATTACACTCTTTTTTGTGTTGCTTTATAATACAATATCATTTTCCAGTTGTCTTTGATTTATTAATAGATCCCTGCGCGGATCTGATGTACCATACTGTGTTTTGCATATTTTGCCAATTTCTTTTAAAACAGATAAAAAGTTATATTTATATAAAATGTATATTTATATTTAGATAAAAGTTATATAGGAATATAGCAAACATTAATCTAGCTAGCTCTTTAACCTATAATTGTATTGGATGCCAATAACATATCATTTTTATTATGTGTAGACTCTGCTAAAAGTGTAAATTATTCAATTTAGGTTAAGGTCAGCTTAAACTAACCATAACCATTACACCTAAAAGCTCTGGTTTCTTTGCAACTGCCGTGTCCTGTCAATCAAAGTGGAGAGGATGTGTCAACGTCAGCACCCCAGTTTCTCCAAGAGGCTGATTTGCATATATTAAACCATCTTTCTATTTTCTCAGAAATGCGGACATATGCCTTCAGCTGCAAAGCATACAGTAACAGGTCAGCAAGTTTCATGGTTACAAATCTTCTGACAGATGCATAGACGCATACTTCTGTTTACCGCCAGAGCCCATTGATTATAATGGGATCTGGTAAGGATCAGGCTGTTTACGGCATGAGTGCTGGGATTCTGCCAGACAAAAACTAGTGCAAGCTGTGATTTTTTTGTCCATCCAAATCCAAGCACTCATGCCGAAAACAGCCAGATCCCATTATAATTAATAGGCTCTGGCTGTGAATGGAAGTTGCATCTGTCAGAAGATTTGGAAATTGGCCAGATCCTCATCAGATCACATTATAGTCAATGGCATCTAGCATAGCTTGGCCCTATCCAGCTGTGAACTCCAACAAACTTTTCTGGAAGAGGCATAGCTGGATAGCTTCAACCAGTTTTGTAACTAGAAATGACTGGGCCCCACAGACAAATTTTGAATGGGCTCCTTCCCCTCAGCAACCTACTTGCATCCCCCTCTTCCCATGCATCCTCCACTCTTGTGGCTCGCCAAGATCACTGTCTCAGACCATGCTTATCAGCCATTCTGTCCGTTTCCTACACATATATACTGTATGTCATGTCACTGTATATACTGTAATTGTATATACAGGTCCTTCTAAAAGAATTAGCATATTGTGATAAAGTTCATTATTTTCTGTAATGTACTGATAAACATTAGACTTTCATATATTTTAGATTCATTACACACCAACTGAAGTAGTTCAAGCCTTTTATTGTTTTAATATTGATGATTTTGGCATACAGCTCATGAAAACCCAAAATTCCTATCTAAAAAAATTAGCATATCATGAAAAGGTTCTCTAAACGAGCTATTAACCTAATCATCTGAATCAACTAATTAACTCTAAACACCTGCAAAAGATTCCTGAGGCTTTTAAAAACTCCCAGCCTGGTTCATTACCCAAAACCGCAATCATGGGTAAGACTGCCGACCTGACTGCTGTTTAGAAGGCCATCATTGACCCCCTCAAGCAAGAGGGTAAGACACAGAAAGAAATTTCAGAACGAATAGGCTGTTCCCAGAGTGCTGTATCAAGGCACCTCAGTGGGAAGTCTGTGGGAAGGAAAAAGTATTGCAGAAAACGCTGCACAACGAGAAGAGTTGACCGGACCCTGAGGAAGATTGTGGAGAAGGACCGATTCCAGACCTTGGGGGACCTGCGGAAGCAGTGGACTGAGTCTGGAGTAGAAACATCCAGAGCCACCATGTACAGGCGTGTGCAGGAAATGGGCTACAGGTGCCGCATTCCCCAGGTCAAGCCATTTTTGAACCAGAAACAGCGGCAGAAGCGCCTGACCTGGGCTACAGAGAAGCAGCACTGGACTGTTGCATGTCATTCGGAAATCAAGGTGCCAGAGTCTGGAGGAAGACTGGGGAGAGGGAAATGCCAAAATGCCTGAAGTCCAGTGTCAAGTACCCACAGTCAGTGATGGTCTGGGGGGCCATGTCAGCTGCTGGTGTTGGTCCACTGTGTTTTATCAAGGACAGGGTCAATGCAGCTAGCTATCAGGAGATTTTGGAGCACTTCATGCTTCCATCTGCTGAAAAGCTTTATGGAGATGAAGATTTCATTTTTCAGCACGACCTGGCACCTGCTCACAGTGCCAAAACCACTGGTAAATGGTTTACTGACCATGGTATTACTGTGCTCAATTGGCCTGCCAACTCTCCTGACCTGAACCCCATAGAGAATCTGTGGGATATTGGGAAGAGAAAGTTGAGAGACGCAAGACCCAACACTCTGGATGAGCTTAAGGCCGCTATCGAAGCATCCTGGGCCTCCATAACACCTCAGCAGTGCCACAGGCTGATTGCCTCCATGCCACGCCGCATTGAAGCAGTCATTTCTGCAAAAGGATTCCCGACCAAGTATTGAGTGCATAACTGAACATAATTATTTGAAGGTTGACTTTTTTTGTTTTAAAAACACTTTTCTTTTATTGGTCGGATGAAATATGCTAATTTTTTTAGATAGGAAATTTGTGTTTTCATGAGCTGTATGCCAAAATCATCAATATTAAAACAATAAAAGGCTTGAACTACTTCAGTTGGTGTATAATGAATCTAAAATATTTGAAAGTCTAATGTTTATCAGTACATTACAGAAAATAATGAACTTTATCACAATATGCTAATTTTTTGAGAAGGACCTGTAATGTAATTGTATAACACTGTTGAGAGGGCCCTCACAATAAAGCATTTTAGTCCTCCTCCAAGGTGGGCCCCTTCTGAGTTCAGGCCCCAAAGCAGCTGCTTCCCCTGCCTCCTCTATAGCTACACCACTGGTTTAACACATATATGAAAGTACCCAATGAGATAAAAGTCAGTGTAGTATAATGTTCTATTGTAATTAAATACTCCTAAAAAATACATAGCAATCAAGCTGAATTTTAAAGAAACAAAGGAGAAATTACTTAATGTGTAGATTGTGCACAAAGTACATAAACAAAGGAGGTTTCTGAGATTTAAACTTGGATGGCCTATCTGAGGACTATACCATCAATGATTGATCCGTTTATCTCCAACCACTGAGACAAGCACAATATCCTAAGAAAATGGTTATGTTTCTAAGTGTATGATCAAGTAAATTATTCAAAATCTTGTGGTACTGTACATTGCAATGGACAGTAGGGAACAAAAATGAGCATGTTGAAATTTAGCAGGCCTCATCCCTTTTTTTCCCTGTCACTGAAGAACCTATACACATTAGAAAATAGGTCAGTTATGCCAAAACTGGACGGACTGGGCAACTTACAGTACATGTTATGTGTATGGTCAGCATTAGATCTTTAGGGGTAATAATACAAGATTTTGGGGACTTGTCCAAGATATAGATAGAAGTTATTTCAGAATGAGTTGTGTTAAAAAAAATCTACAGTAAGTTAACATCTGATAGTCTGCAGACCTAACTTAACACTGTGCAGCCTGTAATGCCAATTTTTTTTAATTCTGATATTTTTTTTTGTATTGAAAAACTGAAAACTGCACAAATGCAACAGGCAGAGGATTTGAACCCACTGTACCGACTAATCAGTTTATATCTGGGCAATATCCTGACAGTCCACTGGTTTTCACCCATTAATCCCTATACAGGGATCTGGTCTTCGCTGCAGAGGAGTCACCAGGCTTCTACCCCTGGCGATAGTACCAGTGTAGTTGATGGCTGACCCATGGGAAACACTGGTGCAAAGCACAGAGGGAACAGATCATTTTTGTAGTCCTTTAGGCAAGGTCTGGGTAGGCAGAATACAAATGAATCCAAGAAACAAGTGCGAGGCCAGGGCAGGCAGCAATGGGGCAATACAAAAAACAGGCTAAAGTCAGGGCAGGCTGCTTGGAGTCAGTTGTCAGGCAGGAGTACAGTACATGGGTAGTCAGAGAGAATATAACCTTCACTGCTAATTAGAGACCAGGAAGCTAAATACTTATGCACCCTTTTACTAGGGGTGGGACCTTAAATACCCTACCTAGGACAACAAACCATAGGCTGGGGAAGAAATTGGATGTGTGCATGCTGGCCCTTTAAATGGCCAATACAGAGTGCATGCACGTCATCAGAGACAGGCCTGGAGGTCTTTCCAAGGGAACATAGACTGCAGCCTACAGAATACACTGTAGAGGCTGGCGACGGGGGAGGGAATCCTAGTAAACTCTGACCCCCTGGTGAACAGAAGGACTGGCTGGGTGAGTAGCATGGAGCCCATGCTTGCAAGGAGAAGCAGGGCAGAGGCGGGCACAGGACACCTATGCAATAGTAATCTTAAGTGTAAAAGATGGTTGAATATTTCTTTTTCTCAAAAACAAAATTAAAACATTGGTCCTTTAAGATAAGATCACTTTATTTCATTGGAAATAATTGTGAAGATATTTAACCATCCAGATGTTTCATCAAGGTTATAAAGTCTTTGTGTCATTTTCATACTTGGCATTCTCATAAGTAGGGCAATACGTGATGTGAAAACTGAGTGTTCTGTCCATCTTAAGTTTTATTACTCACATTTATGATTAATTAAATAATTGGTTCAAGGTACATAGAGGCCTTACGCTTACCTTTAATTTAATGTTATTAAAGCACTATACTAATTCACCAAATATCGAATACTGTGTGTTTGAAGCCCTGTAAAAAAAATATAAAAAATATAATAAAGGGATTAGAGTTAGACTCATCTTACAAATTGCTTTTGCACTACATTCAACATATGCAGTGGACAATCCTGGCACTTACAGCAAATGCAATTGCTCTTTTGGCATATAGTGAGCCAGTATGCATTGGCATACCTTTTTTTCATCATATAGGAAATCATAATATTCAGTGTTTTCCTAAACTTTGAGTCCACCCCTCACATTTTTTGTAAATATTTTATTATATCTTTTCATGGGACAACACTGAACATGACACTTTGATACAATGTAAAGTAGTCAGTGTACAGCTCATATAACAGTGTCAATTTAGTGTTGGCAATCTTATAGCCCAGGCCATCTTTATGTAAAGCAAAAATTATTTTTTTCAGATCCCCAGAGAGTTCTTTGCCATGAGGTGCCATGTTGAACTTCTAGTAACCAATATGAGTATGAGAGTGATAACACCAAATTTAACACACAGGCTTCCCATTCACAGCTGAGACCTTGTAACACTAACGTATGACATGACATCGGGGAGGGAAAATGTCTAATTGGGCAACATTTGGCCATTTTCATTTAGAGGTGTACTCACTTTTGTTGCCAGAAGTTTAGACATTAATGTCTGCGTGTTGAGTTATTTTGAGGGCACAGCAAATTTACACTGTTATACAAGCTGTACACTGACTACTTTACATTGTATCAAAGTGTCATATCTTCTGTGTTGTCCCATAAAAAGATATAATAAAATATTTACAAAATGTTAGATGTGTACTCACTTTTGTGAGATACAGTATATTGCATTGTATAGTGTATATAATTTTTTTCAACAATTGGACCCCTGGACAATGTATGCCACTGTCACAATTGTAGATACAGTCTAACCAAATATAAATAATAACATAAAAACAGCTGTACTGTTGTATGTCTTTTATTAAGCACACTAAGTAAATAGCTACAATGCAGGGAGAAAAAAAAAGTTAACCTCTGTGTTAATGACTTCTCTAAACTAAATGGCAAAAGATGTTTCGATTAAGGGAATATAATTAGAAGTGTGGGCTTCACAGATGCTTTTTCCGTTAGATAAAGACATTCAAAGCCTGGTTACTGACAAATCTGTTCTTCTCGAGTAAGATCAGTTTGTATGAACCATACCTACTGTAAATGCAAACAAAATTTGGAAGATCTCAAAAGAACTGTTTTCCAGAAAAGTTAAGCTGGTGAATACAAGCATTGCTGAAGACATGAATAAATGTCAATCCATGGTTAGACAAATCTATCTTGTTCTAATGGAAAATATGAGGACTGTTGCTACCCTCTTGAGGAGTTGAGCATCCTTTTAAGATCACTTTGAGAGCAGCAATTTTTGAAAGAGATGAGAAGGAACACCAGGGTAACAGCAAAATACCTTCAAGATGCTCCATAAACTGCAACAAATTTGGTTTGTGTGCCCACTGTTAGAAAATAACTGAACAAGAATGATATTCATGGTATGACGCCACAAAGGAAGCTATTGCAAACATAAATAAAATCTTAAAGGGTTTCTGTCATCAGAAAAATTGTTATGTAGCTGGCTGACATTAGCAATGTGCTAATGTCAGCAGAACATAACTGTATGACTTATATCTCCCTGCCTGCCATCATTTGCGCTACATAATGACTTTTATAATATGCAAATGAGACTCTAGGTTCTAGTGGGGCGTTGCTGCAGCACCTAGAGGCTCCGTCCTCTCACCATTCGGTATGCCCTTGTATAGGTGATTGACATCCTCGGTCTCCTCCGTGATCTGCAGATTCCGCGCCTGCGGCGTCCAGTTTACTATTAGGCGCAGGCACAGTGAGTGAAGGACACTCACCTGCTGCCATCCTTCTCTAACTGTGCCTGCGCCTAACACTAAAATGGCTGGCACAGGCTTCGGCACTGTGCTGTCTGAGCTGCAGGGATAAAGTCATCCTGCCTCCCGCCCCAGCAGCTGACCTGAAGTTTGTTCTGTATTTTATTTTTTAAAACTCCGTAAGCTGCGGGTAGGGAGAGGGCATGGTCTCTGGGTGTGGCTTAGCTGAACTAGAGGGCGAGGTTGTAATGTCTGGCTTTTGCAGGTGGTCTAAGTGGCCACCCTACGCATAAGTACAACACTATTTTTGAATAGAAAACTACACATCAACACCACCTCATCCCAACTATGAAGCATGGTGGAGGGAGCTTTATGATTTAGGGTAAGGATGAGCGAATTAACTATTAGTTTGAAAGTTGCCCCAATTTTCCCAAAAGTTCTGATTTTTTATGTGCTCTTTTTTTCTTGTGTTTTTTTTTGTAGATTCATCTCCTACATTAGTACACCCGCACAATCCTCTTTATAAAGAAAAACACTCTCCACTTTCACTTTTATTCTTATTTTTTCTTATCTTCATTTTTATTTATATTTATATTTTTATATATTTCATTTTAATTTATTTTATTATTTTTTATTATTATTATTATTATTTATTATTTTTTATATATTTTTTTCAACCCACACCAAATTCCCCACATGACATCAACAACACTGTCTGGACGGAACTTTGCATATATGCTATGGGACCCCCTTACTACTCATGAGATGAATCTCCAAAAAAAAAACACAAGAAAAACGCACATAAAAAATGCAACTATTAAAATACAACACCAAAGCTCTTTGAATTAAAATGATATCATAAGCTCACCTCAACACTCACATCATATCAAATAATCCATCTCAACATTTCTCAAAAAAACAACCTCCACAAGAAAAAAAGGAAGAAAAAAAAAAATAAGACGCTCTCTGAACAAAATCCACCCCGGATCTTGGAAATTGTCGGGTGCCACTATAAAACATCCTGGGAATCCTGGACAGATTACCACTGATGAAGAAGTCAGCTCTAGACTTCGAAATACGTTTGGGAAATCTGCATACAGACAACTAATTGACATTGCCTTGGAAGCACTTCCAACCAAGAAGGATCTCCCAGGAGCACCCATTTGTCCGCGAATGCCAGAAGCCTGCGCAATACCGGCTCACATCCAACGCCATACACGTGGGACGCCGCTCAGAGAAAGGCCCGCTCGACTAAGGTGAATACATGGGAACATCCACTTCAACATCAGCGACAGTTTCTTCAAAGAGAAAGGAGACCGGTGAGCGACGAGACCCAGAGCAGACATCGAGAAAGGTAACACAGGCCAACACATAGAATTTTTTTTTGTACAACACGATGGACTGTGAATTTCGTTGATTTTCTCACCCGTGACCAGCTAGCACCATCTGCTCTAGACCGCAGCACCATTTACCCTACTGTGTAGCTGTCTACTGAATAAACCTATCTGGAGGAGACTCTGACTATTAACAGTAACTGCAACAAAGTAGCCAGGAAAACACTATACACCAACAGCTATATCCTGCAATCCTTTTGAACATTATCAACTGTCATCTACAGTTTATCAGCATTTTGAGTCACTCCTCATGTTTGCCACAAAACCGAGATCACCCACATAGGGTCACCTTACCCTCATTTTTATTGCCTACTATTATCTTTATTTTTATTTACATTTTTATTTTTTTCAATTTCATTTTTCCAATTTTTTATCCAATTTTTTAATACTACACTATACAATTCCTTTATTATTTTTTTCGCCTCTATCATACAGGTGAGACTTTTAGTCCTCATTGGACACTGTGGAATGACCACCACCAGGTCTTTTTACCAACTATTTTTAGTATAATAAATTCTGCTTTCTCCTATATTTGAGTGCCGGTCTATACTTTCATTTGTATTATACTCCTTCTGACTGGGTGAGTCAGATTAGATCTAGAGCACCTCTCATATTGCAACACTAGGTGAGCCACCCCTTCTACACAGTCCTTATCTAAAATTTAAAGGTTCACTAAAGAAAATAACATTGTGTGCTATTATTTAAGTTAGATTGTGTTTCAATACTGCAATTGTGACTTGAATAACAAGTAGACCACATTTGCTGGTAATAAACACAGAAATACAAGGTTCACTTATGTTTGTTTATTTATTTATTTTATTTATTTGTACTTTATTTTCACACAATCTTTGTCAGGGCTTTTGAATTTTTTCTTATTGTGGTTCTCACCAAGAATAGTGAGGCAATTTTAAGCATTAATTAACCAAATTTAATAACAAAAATAAATACAAAAATATGTACTACTCTGTGCACTCTCTATTATATGAATAGACAACTGCTCTAAATCTGCTTTATACATCCGAATGTGATTGTTTTTGTAGTGTGTACATACATTTTTACAAATCCCACTCAGATGCATGGAACATTTGCAGAAATTTCTGCAACAAATCTGCTGCATCTGACCCTACCCTTAATATGCCATTTGATGATTTAAATTATTTTCCCCAAAAAACATACCGTATTTTACGCTTTATAAGACACACTTTTTCCCTAAAAAAAGTGTGTGTGGGGGGGGGGGGGGGGAATGTCTTATTAAATGAATACTAGTAAGTGCTTCCATTATGGAAGTGCTCACTAGTATGTATTAGGAGCAGGGAGCAAAGCACCGCAAGCGCAGGTAATACTTACCCTCCCTGCGCTCTTCTTCAGCTGTCACACTCCCATCTTCTCAACCTGCACTGCACTGTTCTAACCCCGTACAGCAGGGATGTCAAACTCGTGGCCCTCCAGCTGTTGCAAAACGACAACTCCCATCATGCCTGGGCATACTACAGCTATCAGGGAACGATGGGAGTTGTAGTTTTGCAACATCTGGAGGGCCATGAGTTTGACATCCATGCCGTACAGCATCAGGACATAGTGTGACGCTGCAAACAGTAATGTGTCAGTGCAGCTCAGGCCGGGAAGATGGGAGAGCGGCAGCTGAAGAGGAGCCACGGTGCAGGAAAGGTAAGATGATTTTTCTTTTTTGTCTGATCTGAGGTCTAATGGGCTATTCTGAGGTCTGGGGGTACTGATGGGCTAATCTGAGGTCTGGGGGGTACTGATGGGCTAATCTGAGGTCTGGGGTCATCAGTGTACAGACCCACATAATAAAATTATGATATTTTCCCCTTAAAAATAGAATAATAAAAGTAATTTAATACACAGTATATGCCACAAAATGGTAAAATATATATATATATAGCTAATTCTGCAAAATAAAAAATAAAATAAAAAATTTGAAGAAAAATTTAAAGGTTGTGACTGATAGAACACAAAAGGGGAAAATATTATTGGTCCTTAAGGCTAAAATTAATGATGTCACTAAGGGGTTAAAAATTTAATAGTGTCCCCTGAGTTGTGCGCCAACAATATTTACTGCCAACATACATTAGGGAGAGCTTTACCAATTTTTATGTGACTGTTAGAAGGTTAAATAAGTGTTTATGACCTCTTAGTAGTTTAGAGATAAGGGTTATTGGATGACCGGCACAAAGTTAAAATACCAGTCACACAGTTAGAAAAACTGTTAACTCTTTGTGACAGAATGGCTTAATATTTTTAATATTTAATATTTAAAGACTAATTGAAAATATGATTTTTAGCCAAAAATAAGTAGGTGTACGTAACTTTTAAGTGACATGATTGCCATACAGGACATGCAGATAAACAGACAGACAGAAACAGTATATAAGCTGCTTAATTCAATTGAACACCCCCCAAAAAAAAATACCTTGCAACCTTGTGGAAACTGAATAAATGTAAGCAGGTAACAGATACTCAATTTCACATTAATACACACATTTTTATATGCTGTTTAATTAAATAGAACCCCACAAAAAAGGATTTCTATAAAAATGGGGGGAAAATGAAAGTATTTGCTTGCAGGTAGCTGCTGTTGAGTTCTGCACTGCAGCACCTGCTCTGCTGATAACAGGCAAGGCCATAGTTCCTGTCTCCATTTCTGTCAGCTGCCCTGCATGGAATCTTAGCATTATCCCTTCACTCTCCCTGGCAATAAGCTTGATTCAGTGTCCCTAATTAATTTCTGACTCTCTGACTCCCTAAGATCATTTTCCTGGCAGACACTGTAATACCCAACCAACCTCATGCATAGCCAGGCACAGAATGGTGTTTGTTCATTTTACTAGGGAACCTCTCAGCCTGCTGCAGCGAAAATTTGGCTAATCCAGGCTGTATGTCATCCTGAAAGCCAATACGGGCAAGCACTCCCATCATTTCCTCTCAGGGTGAAGTGAGACCCTTTATTTTTCCTCCCTAGTGCTCTTTTCCCACCATGTGCTCTAAACTGGGTCTATGTGTCATTTTAGCAGATTCGTCTGAAAGGAACCTGAAAATATTCAGATTCATCTGCCGTCCGAAAAATAGCAAAGTTCGGATCGAACCCAATTTGGTCCAAACTGGTTCACTCATCCTTAGTCTGATGAATAAAATGCAATCATTGTTACACGTTATAACCATGTCTTACCTGCTTATGCCCCCACAAAATGTCCAATTGCTTTTTTTTTTTTTTTTTTTATTGTGACAAACCCATGATAAAACTTTAAACTACAACTTATGAATATAACATGGGTCAATAGTTTGGTTGTAATTGTACATGAAATAGGGGCAGATAGGCTCGAACACATGGTAGCTGAGGATCTTACTGAAAAAGACTTACCATTGTTGCATACACATGAATAATGAAACCAGAAAAACAGCCAAGAAGAATATATCAGGAGTTATAAAAAAATAAAATAAAAGGCATATTTGAAAATCAAAATTCTTGCATGACCAGAAAATAATGGGGATGTCTGTAGTTAGAACCTTTTACATACTAATCTGGTTTAATTTGCCGATTCTGTATTTTTAATTTCATATCTAATCAGAGCTTTTCTATTGTTTACTAATGTACAGTTCAAATTTCTTTCTGTGAATAAGAAATCAATATGTGACATTCTACTCCTCTTCAGTGGCCATCCTCAGTATGATGTTAGAGGCTATGGAATCGGATGGCATTACTCCAAGTTCCCTGGTGCGTTCTAACAGCTCATAAATCAAGTTAATTAAGATCTGTTTAATTACTTAAGCATAATAAAAAAAATATATATAAACTGATGTTATTTTTTTTCGACCACATCTTTAAAAATAGGTTAATTTGGATAGTTATGTGTTTCTTTCATAATTCTGAATAAACCTATGAATTATTACTGTATTGTTGATGCAATTGTTCTGCACTTATTACAACTGTGGAAACTAATATAATAATGACCACAGCATATTGCAAAACTATTATTCAAATTGTACTCACTGGTGTCATCCTAACCATGTGTACAAAGGCTGACAGACCTTGTTTCGTCCATGTAAGTACAAAAAGGTGATCTATATTATGATGGAGCATGCCTTTTATTTTTCATGGATTCATACAGAACCCGTCCAAGTAAAATAAAACTGTCTTCTTAGGGAATCCTAGGCACACGGAGATACAATGAATATATTACATAGCTGCACAAATCCCTAATAAATTCATACAGTCACCTGTATGATAAGGTTGCCAACCTATATTTTTTTTTTTCATGAACAACTTATCCATTATTCAGGGGGAGTCAACTTTTTTGGTCACATTCACACATTTGTGCTGCAAATTTCACTTAAAATTAAAGACATTCAGTGTATTCAGAAAGTCTTCAAGCCCTTATACTTGTTTTCTATTTTGTTATGTTTTGTCTTTGTGCTAAAATAAAAAAAAGTATATGTTTTTCCCCGAGACTGCAAAAAAAAATTGCAGTCACCCCTGAGTGTTAGTGAACGAGTTATTCTTTGAAAAGAAAGTGTTCAACAATTTTACCACAATAACATTATTGCAATCATAACGCCTTTATCATAGCCGTTTTATTAAATGTATTGCACATTGCCACAAGATGAGGGCTGTATACAGCAGCAAACACATTTCTTATTAGTGATGCAAATTATAACCATGTAAATGAAGGAATTACCGCATCACAGTGTCTAGATCAAAAGATGACTATCATCACTGCAAGAAAATCGCATTGTCACACCCTAGTTTTAGTCAGACACACCTGAGTGTTACCCTGGGTTCACACCTGAGCGTTGCGCAAACGCGCGTTTTACGTGCGTTTTTGTCGCGCGTTTTTATGCGCGTTTTTTGTAATAGTAAACGCGCGTTTGACGCGCGTTTGTGTCATTGACTGCAGTGTCCTATGGCCACAAACGCGCGTCAAAACGCCCCAAAGAAGCTCAAGTACTTGTTTGAGCGTCGGGCGTTTTACAGCGCGTTCATACGCGCTGTAAAACGCCCAGGTGTGAACCATTCCCATAGGGAAGCATTGGATTTCATGTCTTGAGCGTTTTACAGCGCGTTTGAACGCGCTGTAAAACGCTCAGGTGTGAACCCAGGGTTAGTGAACTGTGGTTATTCTCTCTCACCGTATACATAAATCGGGATAGGATGTCATGTTTAAGTACGCTTTTTCCCCATCATTCTAAACTGAATGCCCCGTAATGACAAAGTGAAAATAGAAAGTTTAAAAGATTTGCTAATTTACTGATAAGTAAAAGCTGAAATATTGCATTGATGTAAGTATCCAGAGCAGATCTTTAATTCCCTACTTAGTTGAAGCACCTTTGGCACAGATTACAGCCTCTATTCATGATGCCACAAGATTTGTACACCTGAATTTGGGAATTTTCTGCCATTCTTCTTTACAGATCCACTCAAGTTATGCATATGGTATGCTATATATGTCATATCATAGCATATCACATTTATATGAGGTAGCATATCATATAAATGTGCAGAGGAAAAATTATTCACAGACCTATTGGAAACATGTTTTATAGCTCAAAATAAATACAATGAAAAAGTGCATTCAAATGTAATCAGAGCATTTAAACCAGCTTCATGCGTCGCGGTAGTGAGAGTGGTTCCTCGGAACCGAACCCAAGTTTGGTTTCAAGTTTTAAAGTGGTTTTCCGCTTTAAAAATAAACTACCAAAGTTATTAAAAGAAGTCACAGGCGACTTCGTGAATAACTGACTTCAGCTCATCGGAGCTCATACATTTTGATATGGCACCGAGACTGATCTCTGTACAGTATTAATCCGAAGTTTTGAACCAAGCAACTCCGGATATAGCATCTGAAGTTCTCTTCTCTCATCACTAATCGCGATATATAAAGTAAAACGTTTTATTAGGTGAATTTTTTTTTTATCAGTAAAAGGATTATATGAACCAGCCATTAGCCAGATCATTAACCAGATAATAATAAGAATGTGGAAATAAATTTAAATAAGGGCTTGTTTGCACTAGCATTATAGCTTACCAACAGTGCTGAAACCTTTTTCAAATAGATAGTAGTAAATCCTGACTGTTCCTTTTCACCTTAAAAGATTCCATATTTTAATACAATGATATTGTAGTTTTATTCTTGTTGCCAAAAGGAAATCATAAATAAATAAATTAATAAAATACCTATCCAGGCTCCCAAAAAAAAATAAAAAAAAATAATTGAACTTTATTATGTAAGTGTGGACCGAGGCTAAAAGGTACAATACAAAGTAATAACTGCCTAGAAATTGTGCAGTGGTTATTTGATAATTTCCTCATCAGAATCCAAGTTACTGGAGCTAAATTTTTAATTCTTCAACATTTTGAGCTCTTTTCATCCTAATTTTGTGATGCATAGGTTATTCCTTTTCAGATCTTACATTTTTATGCACCATGGTTTTACCCAGAAAGCGATTTCAACTCGTTTTTAATGACTGACCTTTATTTTAAATGAGCAGAGCTTGACTTTTAAGTAATTGCATGAATTGTCTTAATTGTGTTTGTTAATGCTTTCTTAGCAACTTCCATTAGTAATTAATCTTTTTCCTGTTTTTGATGGCATGGTCTACAATATTGATCCTTCCACCAATTAGATATTTTATCCTTTTGTAAACTGATACATAGCTAGGGAAAAAAGGTAACTGGAGGTTATGTTTGCAAACATGCATGTCTCTAGGTGATTTAGACACAACTATAATTGTTCAATTCATTTAGATACACAAGCAACATAAAACATTTAAATCCACTCAGCTTGTTTAACGAGGGAAAAGAGGCAATATATTGGCTTCAAAAAGAGTCACTGTAACTGTAGCTTAAACAGGAATTATCAAAGGTTGATACATTTTGCTGGCTAACTAAGAATAGTTTTGTCTAACTTACCACAATAATCACACAGATTGACTATAGATTTTCTGAAATAAACCATTAGAAATGCTGAAATTCATGTGCTAGCCACCGAACCAACTAGAATCACTGAGCTGAGCTTCCCATCATACACAATCTAACTTACCTCTCATGCATCATCTACTGGCACACTAATTGTAAAAGTACTCATGGACTTATCTGGAGACACACTAAACTGTAAAAAAATAAATAATAATAATAATAATAATAATAATAATAATATTGTATTTACTGTATATAAAAAGCAGGTGGATGTACTTATCCCGTTAGGATACCAGGCAATACATCTACATAAGGGGCTGGGACAATCTGGGAAGACATTCTGCTGGATATTTATTTGCTGATTTTAAGACCCTACAGAGTCACGCACTATGCAATAAATAATGTGACAGAAAAAATAAATAGATAAATAAATCCAGGGTATATAAAACAGAGTTTACTTAGTTCTCCATTTCACTTGTCCATCACACACATCAATAAGAAGGCTTTGATCACCAAGATAACAGAGGGAGCAGGAATAATTTGTATGATGGTTATTGGAGTCATTTGGAGAAGTAAGAATTAGGGTTCATAGCCACTTTGGGAAATCTCTGGATGGGGATGCACTTTTTCTAGGCAGAAACCCTGTATCAAGTCCAGAGCTTGCTAGCATTTTAGGGTTTGTTTTACTGGATACTGGTTATGTTCCACTCGAAATACTCAGACCAGACCATAAAGCCCTTGATGAACAGGCAGTCTAGCTATAGTATACTTTTTTCAAGACTATTATTATCTATCACAAATGTGCAGTCAATGTTGAATATTTTTCTAGGTCTGCTACTTTAGCAAACATTATGTGTTAAGTATTGTCCACATGCTGCGCAAATGAGAATTTTGAAATTTTGATCATCAAGATGCAAATTGCATCTTGATGATCTAGAGATTCTTGACAGCAAAGTCCCAATAGATCTTGGTGTCTTACCAAACCTTACTCCACTAACTTTGCAAAATCTTTTAGTTGCAAAGGAAAAGGACAGATCCCTAGACATGTTGATGCTAAACTTGATTATGCTGTATTGGATGCAATTGTGCTCCCATATTTATATACCCTAGCATTAGAATTTTAGTAGCAGTTTGAGAAAATGCAATGATAAGACAAAATAGTCTGGATAAGAAGGTGCATCAGCTGGAGGAGCTGCACCGTAAGGGGATCCAGGAGTTGCTGGACCTCCATAAACAACTAAAAGAGTTGCCTTAAAGGCATATTTGTTCATCAACATTGTTAATAAATATTTCTGTACGTTCTAACGTGTGCTTTTGTTTTTAGATATTGCTATGTTTTTTATTACTTTTAACCTACAAGGTTGCAGGAATGCCCCTTTAGTCCTGGGGCAAACTCATCTGGATCAGGACAGACAGCAGCAGCAGGCAAAGGTAACATGGAGCAAATAACCTACACAAAACTCAGCAGGATCAGGACAGACAATAGCAGCAGCAGTTACATGGTAAAGGTGTAGTAAAAGGCCTACACATAGCTCGCCCAAACTCATCCAGACAGACATTAGTAGGTAAATGGTAATTGGTGTAGTATAAGGCCTACACTTAGCTCCACCACACTCATCAGGACATACAACAGCAGGTAAATGTTAATGGTGTAGTATAAGGCCAAACTCAGTCAGAACAGAATGGAGCCGGTTCTTTGTTTGTAGCAGGAATATGTTTCCAGGAATGGGCGCCCGCCAGACCAGAGCAACCCCCCAAATAACTTGGATACCTCTGACAGCAGTCTGTTCTTTGTAGGCAGCAGGAATGTGTTCCCATGCATACAAATTGAAATATATTCCTTTGCCATTTTTGTATTTCAAAGGATTTTTAAGATTGTAAAGCCCACAAGAAAATAAAAAATGATATTTATATATATATATATATATATATATATATATATATACACACATGCGATGGCACAGCCTCAAGAAAATGTGCGTTTATTCAACCAAAAGCAACTTTCAGTCCACACAATGGAACCTTTCTCAGGCAGTGACAAAAGTGAATGGTGCCATTTACAAATACAAACTCAGGTGATTATTTCATGAAAACTATTAATGATTGAATTAGATTTAATGTGTTTGATTCATATTGTGTCTAAACATAAAAAATAATGTAAAAAAAAATCTATAATATACAAGTAGCCATACTTAAGAGATTATTAACTTCCATTAAAGTATGTAAATTCATATTATCTCTTTAATTCATCACAATTACATATTTAAAAAATATGTCAAAAAGCAATTTTGTCATTAAACTATCCAGTGTACCGATTAAAAACATAATGGAGGAGGCCAAGAACTTACCAGCATGGATCCAATATAGATTCCCATTTGGTTAAATGTTGGCGCATTGTGATGCAATAATGTGATCGCATCAAAGAATGAACACACATAGGCTACTAGTGTCCATAGACAGGGTGTTCACATTATAACAGATCAAGTGTTCGCAACAGAAACTGAACACAAGCTGAGCCACAAATGCATCCTGTCTATGCAGTCACATGACAGCAAACATTGGAAATGATAAGAATAACTCCCAAAATGGTGACATGGCTTCAAGAATATTACATATACCACAGTTTATATTGAAAAAATGAAAAGCTTTAATTCCATAAAAATCTCATGTGTACAGTATCATTGCATAGTTGTCAAGAAGTAACATTAAATAAAAAAAATGTATATATATATATATATATATATATATATATATACATATATATATATATATATATATATATATATATATCCTCTTTGGAACTTAGCACTCCCCGCCCATCCCTCAGCCCTTGGTGTTTTTAAATCAGAGTGAAAATGGAGCTGGACCCTCCATGTTAGAGTAGGACCCACCTGATAAGAAGCTACCTTGTCGTCTGGTAGGTGGGCTCGACATATTTTTTAACAATAATATGCGCTAAGAGCTTCTTCACTGCATATGCAGTAAATATTGGCGTCATGTATTTGACCCTGTTCAAACATTCACCTGTATACTCAGTCTCAGTGCATTTAGTGGTGTGCTGCTACTTTATTAGTTTGCTGTATTATTGCCAGGTAGCTTGCACCTGCGATTTGCCTCAGGAGGTGCTGTTCCATTTTTTTGCTTATATGTATATATATATATATATATATATATATATATATATATATATATACCGTGTTTTTCGCCCTATAAGACGCACTCCCCCCCCCCCCAAAAAAAAAAGTGGGGGAAAAATAGCAATGCGTCTTATGGGGCGAATACTGCATTTTGCCAAACTGTCAATGATACGTCGCGATGCCGCGCGGCGGGTGTATCAGCTGAGAGGGAGGAGGGGCTGGGGGCCGGCATCTGTTTTTATAATGACAGCGGGGCCCGTGCAGTGACTGTATTCTACTACACGGGCCCCGCTCGCTGTACATACCATAATCTTATCAATAATTGTGGCATTGTTAATAGTAATCAGCGCTGTGTATTACTTACAACAAGCGCTCGGTAGCAGAGAGGAGGTATGAGGCAGGCCGGGAGGACGGGTGCTGGCAGCATGAGTCATACGTCATGCGCCGCCCACTTTATGAATGAAGCATGCGGCATGGGCGCATGACGTATGACTCACGCTGCCAGCGCCCGTACTCCCGGCCTTCCTCCTCCCTCCTCTCTGATACCGAGCGCTTGTTAAACATTGCCTGCAGTTACAGTAGATACAATTAGTACAATGAGCAGGGCCCGGTGCAATAGAATACAGTGACTGCACAGGGCTCCCGCTGCCATTAAAAAAACTAGTGTAGATGTCAGCCCCCACCCCCTGTATTTGGGGTCATTCACAGTGGCTGACACTGTTATGGGGGGGACCTGTGGATGTCAAATAGCATAAGATGCTATTTATCTGTCATCCACAGATCCCCCCCAGTGTCATGCCATCCACAGATGCCCCCATAACAAAGCCATCCACAGACACCCCCATAACAGTGTCAGCCACAGACCTCCATAACAGTGTCAGACACAGACCCCCATAACAGTGTCATCCACAGACCCCCATAACAGTGCCATCCATAGACGCTCATAACAGTGTCAGCCATAGACCCCCATAACAGTGCCACCCACAGTCCGCCATAACAGTGTCATCCACAGATTCCACATAACAGTGCGTCATCCACAGATCCCGCATAATAGTGTCATTTACAGGCTACCATTAGTTTAAAGCCCACCAAAAGCATACCTTTTGGTTAAAAATATATTTTTTCTTATTTTCCTCCTCAAAAACCTAGGTGCGTCTTATGCGCCGGTGTGTCTTATATGGTGAAAAATACGGAGTATATATATATATATATATATATATATATACAATACAAAGAGAGCGCAGCAGCACTACTTTTGGATGAAGTGGGTGCAGTATCCTCTGGCCTTAGGCTGTTCGGTCTGTAGTTATAGATATCTCAAAGAAGAGGCAGCACTCCAGGATAAAATGAAACAGTGGCCCGCTTTATTTCCCCTGTGCAACGTTTCAACTGCTAATTGCAGTCTTTCTCAAGCATAACATTGGTGTCTCAACATCTACATTTATACCCACAATGCTTAGTGGGTCAATTAACAAGGTAATAATATATCAAAAATATATCAAAAGTGTGCATATATATAAAAGTTTTTACATATTCATATGTGCATTCGATAACATGTGCCATAAACATGTGCCATAATCACATACATAGTGGATTTCATAAATTTTCAAGAAACATTATCCGTTTCATAAAGTGCATTTGTGCTGACATTATGATGACCACCTGAAAATCAGGAAAAGGATTCAACTATTCATAAAGCTATCTTCACCGTGGAGGAGAATGGTGGCAATCGTCTTGGTGTTTTAGGTTTGGAACAAGAGAATGGGGTTGGATTCGTGGCTTTGTACTTAAAGAAGAATAAAACAATAATGGACAAAAAACCGTGAATGGAGGAAACTGAGATCAGAGGAGATGTATAGGGAGTGGAAGCAGAATGTGGGGATACAGTGTGTGGACAACACACTGTAGACCCATGCCCCCTGTTGGTGTATGGGGGGGGACCACTGGAGTGGTATATCCTCGTACACCGCACCCCCTTTTCTCCATTTATTTAATCAATATATGTAACATCCTTTTTAGGATTACAATCCTCCGATATTCACCTTTCTGGTTTCCTGATACAAGTATCTATATAAATAACCATGTGGACAGCATTTAAAAACCCGATCATTCTCTACCTATATATATAAAAATTCTTTCCCGATATAGGTCACATTGCCGTGCTTAAACTGATCCTGGAGATGGCGAGACGTTGAGGGTAAGCGCTTCCTGGTTGTCAGGCAACGATTCACGTGACGGAGTCATGTGATCGGGAGGCCGAACTGGAGGAGGTTGCTCTCCGGATCGTCATGCTCTGGGGGAGGTACCTGGTTGCCTGTATGCGCATCGAGACTGGCGTCACTTGTAGGCACGGTCTCTGTTTGTATACGCAGGTTCCCTGGATACCGGGCATGCGTGGTAGGACCTGAGGGACGCCACGACGGCTGCCACCATAAAACTCCACGCTGTAAGTCAGTACTTGTTTGTTTGAAACCACGCGGCCATTGATCGCATGATTAGCACTTTCAGGTGGTCATCATAATGTAAGCACAAATGCACTTTATGAAACGGATAATGTTTCTTGAAAATGTATGAAATCCACTATGTATGTGATTATGGCACATGTTTATGGCACATGTTATCGAATGCACATATGAATATGTAAAAACTTTTATATATATGCACACCTTTGATATATTTTTTATATATTATTGAATATGTTATTGTCAATTACCTTGTTAATTGACCCACTAAGCATTGTGGGTATAAATGTAGATGTTGAGACACCAATGTTATGCTTGAGAAAGACTGCAATGAGCAGTTGAAACGTTGCACAGGGGAAATAAAGCGGGCCACTGTTTCATTTTATCCTGGAGTGCTGCCTCTTCTTTGATATATCTATCTATCTATATATATATATATATATATATATATATATATATAGTACAGACCAAAAGTTTGGACACACCTTCTCATTCAAAGAGTTTTCTTTATTTTCATGACTATGAAAATTGTAGATTCACACTGAAGGCATAAAACTATGAATTAACACATGTGGAATTATATACTTATCAAAAAAGTATGAAACAACTGAAAATATGACATATTATAGGTTCTACAAAGTAGCCACCTTTTGCTTTGTTTACTGCTTTGCACACTCTTGGCATTCTCTTGATGAGCTTCAAGAGGTAGTCACCTGAAATGGTTTTCACTTCACAGGTGTGCCCTGTCAGTTTTAATAAGTGGGATTTCTTGCCTTATAAATGGGGTTGGGACCATCAGTTGCATAATATACAAGTAGCCAAAAACTAAACCCTCCCAAAACAGAAATCCAAATTCCAAACATAAACTCAGTAATGAGTAGCTCCGCCGTTATTGTTTATCACTTCAAAAATTTGTTTCGGCATGCTTGATGCAAGCGTTTCCATGAGGTGAGTGGGAACATTTCTCCAAGTGGTGATGACGGCCGCACGAAGGCCATCTACTGTCTGGAACTGTTGTCCATTTTTGTAAACTTCCCCTACCATCCGTCCCCAAAGGTTCTCAATTGGATTTTAGATCAGGGGAACACGCAGAATGGTCCAAAAGAGTGATGTTATTCTTCTGGAAGAAGTCCCTTGTCCTGCGGGCATTGTGTACTGTAGCATTGTCCTGTTGAAAAACCCAGTCATTACCAAACAGACGAGGGCCCTCAGTCATGAGGAATGCTCTCTGCAACATCTGGACATAGCCAGTGGCCGTTTGACGCCCCTGCACTTCCTGGAGCTCCATTGTTCCACTGAAGGAAAAAGCACCCCAGACCATTATGGCGTCCCCTCCACTGTGGCACATAGAAAACATCTCAGGTGGAATCTGCTTGTCATGCCAGTAACATTGGAAACCATCAGGACTATCAAGGTTACATTTTTTCTCATTAGAGAATAAAACTTTCTTCCACCTTTGAATGTCCCATGCTTGGTGCTCTCTTGCAAAGTCCAAACGAGCAGTTCTATGGCATTCAAGGAGATGAGGTCTTTGAAGACGTTTTTTGTTTTTGAAGCCCTTCAGTCTCAGATGCCGTCTGATGGTTATGGGGCTGCAGTCAGCACCAGTAAGGGCCTTAATTTGGGTCGCGGATCGTTCCTTTGTCTTGATGGGCAGCCAATTGGATCCTCCTGCTCAGTGCTGATGACATTTTTGGGGGTCTTCCACTTGACTTTTTTGTTCTATAACCCTCAGGATCATTTAAGAAATTCCAAATGACTGTCTTACTGTGTCCCACCTCAGCAGCGATGGCGCGCTGTGAGAGACCCTGCTTATGCAGTTCAACAACCCGACCACGTTCAAAAAAGGAGAGTTTTTTTGCCTTTGCCATCACAACGTGTGACTACCTTACAGAAAATGACAATTAATCCACATCTTTGCACAGATTTGGCCTTTTAAAGGCATGTGGTCCTGAAAAACAGCCTGTTTCAGTTTTTTTTTTTTTTTTTGCCACAAAGCTATATATTTTTTTATTCGGCAAAGCAGCCTAATCAAATTTTCTAATACTTTGCTTATTTCTTTTTTTTATTTTATTTTTATTTATTTTTTATTCAAAGTAATTATGAATGTACAGTCATGAGATAGATGAGTCGTACATAATCCATATTAGGTTGTACAGAGCATACAATATATGAAAACATTAGATGTAAACATTAAATGTAAACATTAGATGTAAACAGTAACAACCAGTGAAACTGTAATGAGAATGTGAGCAGGAAAGTGAAGGAGTAGTTGAGTATCACCACTCCTATTGAGTCTGAGTCGAGAACAATATACATAAATGTAATTACAGAGTAATTCTTACTAAGTAGTAAAGTTAAAGGAAAAGGCCAGCCCTTAGACCACTATAACCTCTCTTTTCGTTGGCCGAAGGGGAATATATGTATTATCCTTATTAATGGGTCGGCACATTATTAACAGAAGTCTGCATGTGATTGGAATGGTCGTGTTTCATCCATCTATCCCATTTAACACTAAATTTTTGTAAATTACGCTCTTCAGCAGCCGCCAATTCTTCAAATCTATATAAGCTGTCTATCTTATCCTTCCACATTTCTGGGGACGGGAGTTCTGTTGAAAGCCAGAAGCGAGGCAGAAGGAGGCGAGCTGCCATGAGAAGGATATGGAACAAAGGGGGGATCCTAGGGATGCAGTCCGAAGGTGGAAGGCTCAATAAGGCCAATTGAGGATTTGGCGGTATTGAGGTTTTACATATTATATTGCTCCTGTCGAATATGTCTTTCCACCATTTAGATACAATGGAGCAAGACCACCAAATGTGGAAAAAATTTCCCTTTGAGTCCCTGCACCTCCAACACCTATCTGAATTCAAGCTATCGTATTTGGAGGTAATATCAGGGGTCTTATACCACCTCGTTAGAATTTTATAACTGTTCTCCTGAATCAGTACGCACCTTGACGATCTATGAGGGGAAATATAAAGTTTGGTCAATTCTAGCGGTGAAAAGGAGATTCCCAAATCTTTTTCCCATAAACCTATAAAGCTGGTTTTGGCATGTTAATAGAAGAGTTTAATTTTTTGTATATTTGAGAGATCGGTTTGCTTATTGCGTTCTGACTACTAATCCATCCTTCGAACCAGGTAATGGGCCTAAGGAGAGTCTGGAATGGAATGTGTTTAGAGACGTAATTGTGGAGGAATGATATCGGGGAGGGGAGTGTATCTGAGGTTAAAAGTAACTCAGCCATTTCTTTTTTGTTGATTAACTTACCCTCCTCATCAAACAGTGAACTAATGGGAGTTTGGGATGATCTAAGTGAGTTAGGGAGACATTGTTTTAATTCTAGAGGGGCTAAGTCTAGAATGTCTCTTACTTGGATTAAGGGGGAGGGTAAAAGAAAACCCCAATTAGATTCCTGAAACCAGTTCCATATTGAGAGCGAGGATTTAATAATCTGGTTTGTATTGGAGAGAGAAATTATTGTTCCTTTGTGACCTGTCAGGAGTGACCTGAAGGAAAGTTGAGCTATGGATGATTCCATGTCCACCCATGATTTATGGAGTGGCCTCCGAAACCAGTCAAGGATTCTAGTCAGATGGATAGCCTTGTTGTATGTTTGTGGGTTAGGGAGGCCTATGCCACCTTGATCCCTGGGCTTTTGCAGAGTGGTCATCGCTAATCTCGGGCTTTTTTGTTTCCATATAAATCTACGAATTGCTGACGTCAATGACCTGAAATGTTTTTTCTTAATTGGAATGGGAAGTACTTGTTCTAAATAATTAAGTTTTGGGATGATCAAAGAGGTGATTAAGTTTTTCCTACCAAACCACGACAGGGTCTGGAAATCTAGATGGTGTATCTGATCTAAGATAGATTGAAGTAATGGGGTATAGTTAAGATTGAAAAGGTTATTGGGGTCGGAGCTTATTTTTATTCCCAAATATGAGATAAAGGGGGTGTCCCAGCTAAAAGGAGATTTGGCTTTTAGAGAGTTAATTACGGATATGGAATGCCAATGCCTATGGCTTGAGATTTGCTCATGTTGATTTTGAAGTTAGAGAGGGGGCTGAATCTTTCTAATAAATTATGGATGGCCTTCAAGGAATTTTGAGGATTTGTAGTGATGATTAACAGGTCATCCGCGAAAGCTGCGGTTTTATGTTCCTGCTTACCTAGTTTTAACCCCGCTATTGTTGTGTCCTGTCTGATAGTTTGTAGAAGCGGTTCCATTGTTAAAACAAATAAAAGGGGGGACAGGGGACATCCCTGTCTCGTACCATTTTTAATTACGAATGGAAGAAAAATAGTATCGTTAACCAGCACTGATGCGGAGGCATTGGAATACATAGCGAAAGTAGCATCTATATATGGTGGTGGAATACCAAATTTGGCCATTACGCAGCGCATGTAAATCCAATTGACCCTATCAAATGCTTTCTCCGCATCAGTGCTTAGCAAAGTCAGGGGAATGCTCTTCTTCTTTGCGTGGTAGATGGCATTGAGAATTCTTGCAGTATTGTCTTTCCCTTCCCGGCCCTTCACAAAGCCTGTCTGATCCCTATGAATCAGGTCCGGGAGGAAAGGGGCGAGACGGTTAGCCAACATTTTAGCCAGGATTTTTAAGTCTAAGTTTAAGAGGGATATGGGGCGGTAGCTAGAGCATTGAGACGGGTCTTTCCCCTCTTTGGGTAAAATGGTAATATGAGCTTTAGTCATGTCTGCTGAAATGGGTAACCCTAGAAGAGATCTATTGCATATCTGAAGTAAGTGTGGGATGAGGGTGGTACTAAATGAGCGATAGTAAAGGGCCGAGAGACCGTCTGGGCCAGGTGCCTTGCCGTTTGGGAGGTTCTTTATAGTTCTGTTGAGTTCTTCAGTGCTGAAAGGGGTAATAAGGCTCAATTTTTGTTCTTCCGTCAATTTGGGAAGGGTAATGGCATCACGAAAAGAGTCAATAGTATTTGGGCTAGATAAGTCTTGGGCATATGGCTTACTTTGTGGGATGTTGTATAGGGTTTGATAATATTCTTGAAATTGAAGGGCAATGTCTTTGGAAGTGATAGCCACCCCCCCATCCCTCCTATCAATTTTACTGATGTGGTTTTGGACTTTCCTCTTTTTTATGAGGTTCATCATTAATTTTGAGGCTTTGTTGCCATGGGCAAAGTATTTAAATTGGGAGTGTAAATACAATTTGGCAGAGTTAGTGTTAAGGAGGTTTTTTAGTTCTGATCTAAGGTTGTTAAGTTGGGATAAATCCGAGGCTAGAAGAGATTTTTTATGGGACTCCTCCAGCTTCTGGATTTCCGAGAGAAGCTGTTCCATCTTTGCCATTCTCTTTTTCTTTAGTATGGAACCCAGTTTAATAAATTGTCCCCTTATGTAGGCTTTGTGAGCATCCCACACAATTTGGGGGGATGTTTCGGGAATGGCATTTAGGAGAAAATATTCTTCCAGGGAGCTCTGTATTTGTTTTTTGCAATCCGGGAAAGTGATTAGTTGTTCATTTAACCTCCATTTGAACGCTTTAGGAGTAATTTGTGGGTTAGAAATTGATAGGAAGATGGGAGAGTGATCTGAGAGGTGTATAGACCCCATCCTAGCATTAGTGCAAAACTGGAGGTGTTCCTTTGAGACTAATATGTAATCCAATCTATGATAGGAGTGGTGCATATTAGAGTAAAAAGTGTAGTCCCTATTTAAAGGGTTTAAAATTCTCCACACATCAACCAGTTGGAGAGAGTGGAGTCTTTTAAGGACACCTCTGAGTTTTGTTCGGGAGAGAGAGGATTTTTGTGATGAGGAATCCAGAGTGGGGTCCAATGTTATGTTAAAGTCCCCACCCATGACAACAACTCCATCTTTGAATTCTTCTACCAGTGGGGTTAAGGAGGAGAACCATTTATGTTGCTGAGTGTTAGGGGCATAGATGTTGATAAAGGTGTATACTTGATTTGCAAAGGTACCTTTTACCATTATGTACCGGCCTTCAGGATCTTGTATATGGGAGGTATATTGGAATGGACAACCTTTCTTGAATCCAATGCTTACTCCCCTGGCGGCTGAAGAGTCGGATCCACTGTGGTACCACACTGGAAAACTAGAGAATGAGAGGTTAGGGTAATGGTCGATTTTAAAATGTGTTTCCTGAAGGAATATAACCGAACATTTCTCTTTTCTTAATAAAGATAGGATTTGAGATCTTTTGGAGGGCGTTTTGAAGCCTTTGACATTATAAGAGGATACTTGAAGATCTGTCATGGCTTAAGAATGTTGGGGGGTTTCAGACTCACCACTCGTGATGGGAAGCTAATGGAACCTAAGTCTCCAGCCACCAGGGGAGCCGCAAACCTATCCATATGACAGTTGGTTTTCTCATTGCTCAGACTCAGAGTTACAATACAGTTTCCTATTAAACTAATAGTAACATAAACATACAACGAGCAATATGCCCGGGTCAGTGGACGGGCCATTGCTGAAAGGTATAACATAATAACTTTTATAGCCATTAAATGGAAGTAGTTAGTTAAAGTGGAACCCAAGTGAATTGGGTAGAAGGAGTATTTAGGGAGAGGGGAGAAAAGTCAGTGACAGTTAGATCACCCTAAGTAGAGGTTAATAACCTACTCCAAGACAGTAAAGGTCTATTTTTAGATCGTTCTATACCTCTAGCTAGGCGGAATAACATGAGGGAGAGAAGAGGCAGAGGGATAGAGTTAGAAGGCAAAAGCATACAGTTACTTCTTGGTGGTGATGGGCATGTTATTAATCGTCCACTTGTAGACGTCTGGGAGAAGGACCTTGCGCATTTCTCCTATGTCTGTGAGACTTAGGTGTGCGTAGTTTTTCCCAGGGTTCCGGCTTGGGTAGTTCTGGGAGTTCTAGAAGGTTTTGGACGGGGTCCCAGTTTTGGATGTTTAAGGGGCCACATCCCTGAAGATCATATATTGGTTCTAAGTCCTGGAATGAGGTGATGGACAGTCTGTGGCCGTCGAACATGAAGGATATTCCGAAGGGAAAAGACCAGCGGTAGAGAATCTTCTTGGATCTAAGCCAGTCTGTTAAAGGCTTAAGCATTCTCCGCTTCCTCAAGGTTGACTGAGCCAGATCTTGAAAAATAAGGATGTCTTTCCCCTCCCATTGTATGGGACTCCCGGACCTCGCTTTATACATGATCGCTTCCTTCACCGGGAACGCCAGAAATTTGCATATCACATCTCTGGGAGGTTCTGACGGTGCAGGTTTAGGTTTTAGAGCTCTGTGTGCCCTTTCTAGTGTAACTTCGTGAGCGGTGTCAGGGCCAAGGAGCATAAGGCAGATTTGAACCACTGTATAAGGAAGGTCCCCAGCAGCAACTGATTCAGGGATGCCACGAAAGCGGAGGTTGTTTCGTCTTCCTCTGTTCTCCTGATCTTCAATTGCACTGAATAAACTGTTGATGTTTTTCTGGATCAGGGAGACACTGTTTGTGACTGCCTGCTGATGTTGAATTATGCTCGTTTGATTTTCTTCTAAAGTCTCTACTCTTCTCCCTATCTGTTTGACGTCGAGCTTAATGGTCGTTAGGTCAGAGCTGATGGGGTCTAATGCAGATGAGAGCGAAGATGCTAAAGCTTCCTTCAGGAAGGATCTGGAGATGGGCAGGTTGTCTGTATCTTCCCCACTTTCCCATTCATGGGCAGGAGACTCCGCTTGTTTACGGCTTGCGGCTTTTGGAGTGTCTGGCGCCACTTTATGTTCTCTGGCTGCAACCGTGGCTGCTGCTTTTTTAATAAATTTGTCCATTTCTCCACACGCTGAATTCAATTTCTGTTGACTGGCTGGTTCTCCAGCTTTAGACCCACCAATTTTCACCATTTTGGTTATACCAAGCTGTAATGCCAAGCTGTAAGGGTGATACTGATTATGTCATTAGGCTAGCTTCATTCCCCTCTGTTGAATTTTCTCTATTTCTCAACGTGTAAGACAATAATCAATTTGATCAGCTATCTTCTGGCACTTTAGTATAGCAGAGTAAATGTGACGCTGTCTCTTTAAATTTAGGTGAACAAGTGGGGAAAGCTTTAAATGGTCTTTAACCCTTTAATTTGTTTCCTGAAGGGCCTGTATAGGGGGGGGGGGGAACCTTGTATCCCAGCGCTATGCAGAAAGTAGGGCCCTTTGTGGGGATATTTCAAGTTAGTTGTTGTAGGGCTGGACCGTTTATTAATCAAGTGTTGATCTGAGCCAACAGCCCCTGCAGCTATCCAGCTCACTGGGGGTCACCTTAGTGGCTTGCACAGGACTTGGTCGGACCTTCTGAAGGTTCTACTCCCGGCTACAGGCAGACTCACTGACTGAATGGCGGGACGGCAACCGGAATATGGGCACCGATAGACAGGACCAGAGCTGCTTTACAGTGCACAGGGCCAGGTAGGAGTCAGTGGGGACTCTTCAGACCGCCGCTGCTGTTTCCCGGTGTGTCAGCGGTACTGCTGTGGGTGTCAGCACGGGCCTCCTCAGCTCTGTGTGTGGCTGGGGCGCGTCGGAGGTAGAGCGGTACCTTGAATAACGATGTCTGTGTCTCAAGATGGCGCCCGCTTGACAGTCTTTGCCGAGAGTGTCTCCCGGCCCCTGGCTCTGTGCTGCGATGTTTCCGACGGAGCTAGTCCTCTGAGTCGCCTAGGGGATACAGCTCGTCTTGGCTTCCCGGCCGTCCCAGCCGCCGCAATCTGCAGTCCGAACCGTGGATGCTCACGCTGCTAGGCCTTGGCGGCAATTCAGTCCCAGGACCGCTCTGCGACCCAAATTTGGTCTCTCCGTGTAGAGCGGAGTGTGGGTAATCCCACTATGAATAAGTTAAGGTCTTTTGAGGCTTAATTAGCCAAGGATTGAGAGGGATTGTGCCCCCAGAATCAGAGCAGAGGGAAGATGCGTCCTCTCCAGTCGGCAGTTAGCCATGCCCCCCAGCCTGTTTCAGTTTAATCGTTATTTTCAATTAATTAAATGCTCAAAAAATGTTTTGTCTCACTCAAATTTTTTTCTTGTTGCATGTTGAAGCTCTACTTAACAAATTGCAAAAAATCATATTTTACATTGTTGGATCAAGGTTAAGATCCAACAATGTAAAATATGATTTTTTGCAATTTGTTAAGTGGTCTTAAACTTTTGATCAGGACTGTATATATATTTTAAAAATTAGTTAAATGAATGAATAAATCAATAAGAGGTTTAATAAATTAATGAAAAAAAATATATAAATAAACTCATCGATCAAAAAATTTTGCCAAAAACTACGTAAAGAAATTCAACAATAGAGAAATATATAAATAAAGTAATCAATAAATAAATATATTAAAAATGTATCCATTAATAAATACATACATTTATCCATCAATAAATACATAAATAATTTCATCAATACTGAAATATATAAATAAACTTATAAATTAATAAATATATTAAATATTTCATCCAGAAATAAATAAATATTTAAATACAAAAATTAATCAAGAAAAATACATATAAGTTAAAAAACAACGAAGTTTGGGAGGGAGAGCCAAGGAGAGGGATTGACAAGGTCCCTTCAGTGCCCGGAACCGACAGCGGGGGCCAAGAAGTCGCTGCAGATCCAGGACTCGTTCATTTTGATAAATGTCAGTCTGTCGATGGAGTTGGTGACCACCCCACCTGCCGCGCTGAATGTCCTCTCAGACAGAACACTGAAAGTTGGGCAAGACAGTACCTCCAGTGCATACTGAGCGAACTTACGGCAGGTGTCAAGCCTGACAATCCAGTACTCCATAGCTTCGTCGATGCTCATGCTGTCGGAAGCACCAACAGACCCCATGTGGTCTGCCACCATGCAGGCCAGCTGCTGGTTGTGACTGCTGCTGCTGGCGCTCCTGTATCAAGCAGACTGGTAGAATAACCTCATCTCACCCATAAGATAACCTACTCAGCTGGAGCTGCTTGGGCCAGCTACCTGATGGGTGAGATGGGCAGGCAGGACCGGAGCGTGAGGCTGGTCCTGGAAAAAAAAATGGCGGCTGGGGACACGTCATCTGGGTTGTGCCTGCTCCAACATCTTCCAGATTGGATTGCAGTCTACAATATTGAAGGGAAGCAAATGTTGGGCGATATCCCTTGCCAGGAGCCCATTGAGTGAACGCTTACGTAGGTCCTCGGGGGCGAAAGGCGCGGTGCGTTCAAATTCGTTGTCAACCGAAGGCTGGCGCCTGACGGCAATGGAGGCGATAGAGGAGGCTGCAGAGGAGGCTGATGTCTGACTGCCGGTACCAGTACCGGTACCAGTACCTCTAGGAGAGGGAGTGGGGGAGTGTAAATACATTGTTGGAAGGGGGTGGGGTGGCTGCAGGACACTGGCAGGAGCTGCTGTCCCCTGTGCAATGCTGTTGGTGCTGCTGTGACCACCCTGCATCTGTTCACACTCCAGCCAGTGGTTGACTCTCAGATACTGGGTGAGGGCAGTGGTACCCATCTGATCAACAGACCGCCCTCTCCTCACCCTGGCATGGCACAGCTGACAGATGGCAATTGTCACATCAACTGCTGCCAGGGTGAAGTAAGCCCAAACAGGCGACTTACACACTGACCTCCTGTCAGATGGGTTGGTGCCGGCTTGCGCCTGTTAGAGCTCGGTGCGCACATGTGGAGGCGGCGCCTGCTGCTGCCACCACCTCCTGCTGCCATTACCAGTGGAGCCCCTGCCACTGGGCTTTCGGGTGACTTGGCGCACCATTTGCCTCTGGTGCCTACCTTCCTCATCAGTGCTGCTGTCACCTGACAAGGGAGGTACCCTCCTCTTCATCTCCTATAATGTCAGTTGACTGAGGGGAACAGCAGATGTGGAGCCCCTGACCTGGCTCCGCTGTCCCCTTGCTGATACCTGGGTCTCACTAGGTGCGGGAGTTCTGTGGCTGAAACCACCAGCACCAGTTGGAAGGGAGGCCGCTGGGGTACTGATGGGCGGTACCCCCTCCTCCTTCTCCATCCTTTCCAAAAGGTCCTGAGCATCCAGACCAAGCTCTAGCTTATTCTCCTACATTACCATCCTTAAGATGTCCCTCTCACTGTCGCTGTCAAACAGCATCAGGGTCGATTCTTGGGGGATGGGGGCTGGTTCTACAGGAAGCTGATCAGAACCAGGTCAGAGGACTCCGTGCCACTAGCTTGTGTCACGAATGACACCACTTCCTCGGCGTCTTCAGATGAAATAGGGCTGCTGCCACACCCCAAAAAAATCACGAATGAGGTGAACGCCTCTGCAACCTGTGCCTGCCCCTCCGTGGGTAGAGGAGCGGCCCCGTGCTTGCAGCGGTCCAGCACTGGAACCAACTCCCCTACCAGGACCATAGCTGCCGGCACGTGCACTCATGATGTGTTTTAATACACAAAAAAAAAAAAAATATATATATATTTATGGGAGAGGCTTAACTGTGATGAGTGGGTGAAGCGCTTCCCCTGACCTAGCTGGCTGTGTTGTGCCGGAAGCCAGGAGCGAGGGTAAGCCTAGTAGTGGGCATACCCTAAAAGGGAGTGTTTGAGAACAGGGGGGGGGGGTGGGTGGGTGTGAACAGAAGCGCCCTGAGGAGCTGGAGGCTGGGGCTTAAGAAGGTAATATGCCCCTCCCACAAATTCAGGCTGACTTTTCAGCCTTCCACTTATGGGAGAGGCTTAACTGTGATGAGTGGGTGAAGCGCTTCCCCTGACCTAGCTGGCTGTGTTGTGCCGGAAGCCAGGAGCGAGGGTAAGCCTAGTAGTGGGCAAAAATAAACGAGGAGAGCAGAGTAGTGACCAAAAGCCTTCAAAACCACCCAGAGAGCAAGATTACAAAATGCCTGGGAAATCTCAACATGCGGGTTCGGGATGTATCTCGTGAAGCAAGAAGAGCGCCACCTACCCAAGCATTTAACCCGTGCGCCGAGACCCCGTTTTCGATGCTGAGGGCGCAGCTCCAGTTCAGAGCGAGAGTCCCGTGGTGGCCAGCGGGTTACGACCGAGACCTGAGGCCAGCGTTATGATGTGGACCACAAAACTGGATTGATGACAGGGGCCCCCAACGCCAAGGAAGCAGCGGGGCCTCTGGGGAGGCCATTGCAACGGGGCCAGCAATTGACGGGGGACCATGACTGGGCACCAATCGTTGGAGGTTTTAAAACCTGACCTCCGAGGATGGTCCATGCTGATTGGCCTTCGTGGAAGGGAGCCAGAGGCCACAAAGGTCATGGGCCCAGGACAACTGTCGCACCGGCAACCCCTAACGTTTAGGGGAGGTGCTGGTGAACTCACCTGGCCCGAGGAACCCGCAAAACCCGAGATACACGGCTGCCCTAACAATCAAACTAGGAGAGTGGCCAAAAAGGAAATCCATCCAGCGCGGACGAGAGTCTCCCAAACATCTCACCGGAGACAGGCTGCGCGCCACCTACCCGCATGGCGCAGTGCTGTCTCCCCGCTAGGTACAGCTTGATGGTGTTAAATGACAGCCTGAGATTTGCAGTGACAGTGGGCTATGAACGCCAGGGTGTAGGAGACATCGTTCAAGCCACCTGCGGGTGGGACCTTAAAAAAAACGTTGGAAACCTTGACGCCGGCTTGGTAGTTTCCTGATGGTACGGGAAAACCTCTGAGCGTTTCAGGCAAATATATTGGATCCTGACCGATTCAGGAAAATGCGAACAACCTGTGGGAAATAAGACCTGAGCGATTTCAGGGAAATACGTGACCTGAGTGAATCAGGAAAATACATAGTAACATAATAACATAGTACATAAGGCCGAAAAAGACATTTGTCCATCCAGTTCGGCCTGACATCCTGCAAGTTGATCCAGAGGAAGGCAAAAAACCCCTGTGAGGTAGAAGCCAATTTTCCTCATTTCAGGGGAATAAAAACTCCAATCAGGCAATCAGAATAACTCCCTGGATCAACGATCTCTCTAGTAGCTATAGCCTGTAAAATTAATACATACACCCTGGAAATACCGACAACCTGAAGAGACAGGAAAATACAAACCTGAGCGATTCAGGGAAATACATGACCTGAGTGATTTCAGGGAAAATACGTAAAACCTGAGCGATTCAGGGGAATACATAAAACCCAAGCGATTCAGGGAAATGAGACCTGGGGTGCGTCAGAAACCCCCTCCCCGGAAACCCCCCTAAAAATATATACATATTTCCCCCCTTTTTTTTTTTTTTATATATATATTTTTTTTTATGGAGGTGCGTAAAGCCGCCACCCGGCTCGACCTTACCTGAAACCTGGCACCGTGGAATAACCAGACACGGAGACGCCCTGTGACACAATTGAGGAAGGATCGAAATTCCGGTGGCCTGAGGCCCTGCTTACCTGAAATAAACTAGCGTTGGTACGAGACCCGGAGAGAGGTGTGATCTGGTGGCACTGGAATGAAGCGACGGAGAACCAGGATGCAGCCTGGGCATCATGGCCAACTGCTGGATGACCCTGAACTGCCAGAATCAGGGCCCGAAGTCGCGCTGCATGCAACAAGACCTGTGGGAAACAGAAATCCAGACGTGCCGGACACGAACCGGGTAACCAGGAACCAGCCGGACCCTGCTGAGAAACCCCCGAGCGTTCCAGGCAGCTGCATGGAACCTGAGCGATTCAGGCAAATACATTGAATCCTGAGCTTACCTACACCTTTCGGGGAGGATGACAGGCCTGGGTGAACCAGGAGGCAGAGGTAGGAATGAGCCTGGGCGAACCAGGAGACAGAAGAAGGTGCGTGCCTGGGCGATCCAGGAGGCAGAGGTAGGAATGAGCCTGGGCGAACCAGGAGACAGAAGAAGGTGCGTGCCTGGGCGATCCAGGAGGCAGAGGTAGGTATGAGCCTGGGCGATCCAGGAGGCAGAGGTAGGTATGAGCCTGGGCGATCCAGGAGGCAGAGGTAGGTATGAGCCTGGACGAACCAGGAGACAGAGGTAGGTATGAGCCTGGACGAACCAGGAGACAGAGGTAGGTATGAGCCTGGACGAACCAGGAGACAGAGGTAGGTATGAGCCTGGACGAACCAGGAGACAGAGGTAGGTATGAGCCTGGACGAACCAGGAGACAGAGGTAGGTATGAGCCTGGACGAACCAGGAGACAGAGGTAGGTATGAGCCTGGACGAACCAGGAGACAGAGGTAGGTATGAGCCTGGACGAACCAGGAGACAGAGGTAGGTATGAGCCTGGACGAACCAGGAGACAGAGGTAGGTATGAGCCTGGACGAACCAGGAGACAGAGGTAGGTATGAGCCTGGACGAACCAGGAGACAGAGGTAGGTATGAGCCTGGACGAACCAGGAGACAGAGGTAGGTATGAGCCTGGACGAACCAGGAGACAGAGGTAGGTATGAGCCTGGACGAACCAGGAGACAGAGGTAGGTATGAGCCTGGACGAACCAGGAGACAGAGGTAGGTATGAGCCTGGGCGAACCAGGAGACAGAGGTAGGTATGAGCCTGGGCGAACCAGGAGACAGAGGTAGGTATGAGCCTGGGCGAACCAGGAGACAGAGGAAGGTAGGTGCGTGCCTGGGCGATCCAGGAGGCAGAGGAAGGTAGGTGCGTGCCTGGGCGATCCAGGAGGCAGAGGAAGGTAGGTGCGTGCCTGGGCGATCCAGGAGGCAGAGGAAGGTAGGTGCGTGCCTGGGCGATCCAGGAGGCAGAGGAAGGTAGGTGCGTGCCTGGGCGATCCAGGAGGCAGAGGAAGGTAGGTGCGTGCCTGGGCGATCCAGGAGGCAGAGGTAGGTGCGTGCCTGGGCGATCCAGGAGGCAGAGGTAGGTGCGTGCCTGGGCGATCCAGGAGGCAGAGGTAGGTGCGTGCCTGGGCGATCCAGGAGGCAGAGGTAGGTGCGTGCCTGGGCGATCCAGGAGGCAGAGGTAGGTGCGTGCCTGGGCGATCCAGGAGGCAGAGGTAGGTGCGTGCCTGGGCGATCCAGGAGGCAGAGGTAGGTGCGTGCCTGGGCGATCCAGGAGGCAGAGGTAGGTGCGTGCCTGGGCGATCCAGGAGGCAGAGGTAGGTGCGTGCCTGGGCGATCCAGGAGGCAGAGGTAGGTGCGTGCCTGGGCGATCCAGGAGGCAGAGGTAGGTGCGTGCCTGGGCGATCCAGGAGGCAGAGGTAGGTATGAGCCTCTCCTGAAGACGTGTATGAAAACGAAACCAAACGAACCGAACCGAACCAGATGAAAGCTACTCACAACATGCACAGATGCAGCACCAGAGCAGACGACTCCCTATCCAGAATGTGAACAGAAGCGCCCTGAGGAGCTGGAGGCTGGGGCTTAAGAAGGTAATATGCCCCTCCCACAAATTCAGGCTGACTTTTCAGCCTTCCACATATATAAGGAAAATAATGAGGGAATTTGGTGAAACTTTATACACGAAAACCTAAAACACAGAAAAAGATATTTTTTTCACAGAAAAAAGACCATAACACTAGTCACTACCCACATGAAACCCTAAATCACTAACCCTAAAACACAGAAAAATCCTTTTTTTTTGTTTATTTTTGTTTTTGTTTTTTTCACAGACAGACAAAGGATGCTGACACTAATCACTACCCACACGAAACCCTAAAACACTAACTCTAAACCACAGAAATTTTTATCTTATTTTTTTCAAAGACAAAAGACACTGACACTAATTACAAACCACACAAAACCCTAAAACACAGAAGCAAATATATTTTTTTCACAGATGAAACAAACAGCAAAAGCCTACACTATACTATATCTCTATCTAACATCCGATATCCACCTCAACCGAGGGATGATTACTCTATCCAAGTAATTAACTAAGCCTATGGCAGCTATCATATATATATAGAACCTACACAGAGAATTGCCAGACCGCTTATATATTCAAAATCTTTATTACAAAAAATCACAAATATTTGCATGATTAAACATAAAAACAATACAGTGCAGGAGATAAAAACGACATCACTGGAGGAGATCTACAGCGGATCTAAGTCCATATGTATTCAACATGATTTCCACTTTTTAAAGTGCATGTGCAACAAATGACAAATAAATGTATAACAAATATTAAGTAAATCTTTGGACATTTACCCATGCTGTTTCTCCTCCAGGATGGCGCCAACCCCAACGCGCGTTTCGGCGTACCTTCGTCTGGGGGTAGCGTCATCACTGGAGGACCCGGTTTATATACAAATACTGTCCAATCAATACGCACCATCCATTGCTGGTTAAGCCGCATCATTGCGATCGCGCCGAAAAACACGCCCTTACATTGAGCGCCGGCGCTCAAGGAAACCATGTGATCCCGGCCGGTCACATGACCTTATCGCAATCACATGGTATGGACGAGTCACGTGGCCGCGCACAGCCGTCGCGATCACGTGACGTCATCCTGCATCCGCATTTGAGTCGCACAAATATGATCACATGAATATATTTAATATGCAGCATTCTAGATATGCAAAAGATGTTACGATTTCTGGAAACAAAAGATAAAGAGAGATAGACAGGTGGCCACCTTCATTAGACATAGGGAAAATGAGGAATATATAAAAGGGAAGCAAAAATTTTAGGAAGAAACAGACCTTCAACATAGAGCAAGTTCCACTACAGAAGTGGAAGTGTTTTGGTGCTCATTACATGAAATTTATATCAATAATTATAAACATTATCCAGTACAAATTGTACAATACATCATATATTATATTGCACCAATTTACCAGTGGTAACCGGTGCTATATCACATTTATACCAAACATAGTGTCTTTATAAAGTGCTCACGTGCATATATGATCAGAATATAATGGTGAAAATAGTAATGAAATAAAATAATAAAAAGTGAAATGAAAGTAAATAAGTGATAGTATTGAAGAAATCGATATCATCAATATCCCAGATATTTATCAGAGACACTAATGGTATCTCAACTAATTACGTGAAAAATGTGCTCAATGTAAGTGAGAGTTATAAAAAATGCAGAAAATCTGTCATTCTATCAGATTGATGATACATCTCGTGCTGGAAGAGGGTAGAGGCTGTCTCCCTCAGTCCCTACCAGTAAGGAAAGGAAAAGAAGGAGAGACCTCCACCCTCTGCCAGCCCAGACTCTCTTTTGAGCCTGTTGTCCCATCTCCCTCATGTATTCTATGAAGGAATAATTGTATATGGTCAGGCAGTGATGACCCTTAAACGATAAGGGTTAAATATATTTCTAAAAGAATTAAAACTAAACAAAAACCCCTTTGGGTGTGGAGACCCATAAGCCCCATATTAAAGAAATGAGGAGAAACCAGTGGATTCATTGAGACCACCCGGATGCAATGTACCCAACTTCCAGATCCATTTGCATTCGAGCTGTCCCAATCTTTTAGTTATGTTACCACCCCTGACATTTTTTATAACACAGTCTATCGCCCGCACCTTAAAGTGTAGTGGACTGCAGTCGTGATACGCCTTAAAATGCCTTGCCACCGGTTTTAAATTGGACAGATCTTCTTCGCTAGCTGCTGCTCTTATGTCCCTAACGTGTTCTCGTACTCTCACCTTTAATTCTCTTGTGGTCAAACCCACATAAATTTTTGGACAGGGACATTTTGCGTAATACACGACTGCAGTACTAGTGCAGGAGAGACACTGCGTTATTTTGAACGTTTTCATGTGAGTCGAATCCTCAAAAGAATTTGCTCGTTCCATGTTTGGACATGCTATACACTTTCCACATGGGACAAAACCCCATTTGGGTTTTCCAATTCCTGGAAACAATGATTGATTCTGCTTCACAAATAAACTGCGTACAAGGTGATCTTTTAAATTTTTTGATCGTCTGGCTGTTACCATGGGATACGGTGCAAGATATTTTGTCAAGATGGGATCAGTCATTAAGACAGGCCACGATCTCCCCAGGACCTCTTTCATCTCCATCCACCTTCCATGATAGCCTGTGATGAACCGTGTCTTGCTATCACTGGTCCTTTGGTTTCCAGAAAACAGAAGGTCTTGTCTAGAGCATATCTTTGCCCTCCTGTAGGCCTTCTTGATCGCGCGTTGACTGTATCCACGTTTAGTGAATCTCTCTTTTAATTGATGGGCTTGTTGCTCAAAAATTTCGTCTGTTGAACAAATCCTCCGGGCCCGAAGGAATTGCCCCGTCGGGATCGAATTAATCATCTGTGATGGATGAGATGAAGATGCATGCAGATATGAGTTTACTGCTGTTGGTTTTCTAAATATATTTGTTACTATGGATCCATCACCACCCCTTTCCAATTGCACATCCAGAAATTCAATGGATTCCCTATTATATTTATACGTTAGTTTAATGTTCTTGCAATTGTTATTTAGTATCCCGAAAAAGTCATTTAACTCCTCTGCACTTCCCTGCCAGATCATAAATACATCGTCGATGTACCGCGCCCAAAAGGTGACGCGGTCCATCGACGCGTACTGATCTGACAGGAATAGGTCCCTCTCCCACAGCCCCAGGAACTCACAAACCTACACTGACTATATAACACTAACTATCTGGATTATACATATATATATATATATATATATATATATATATACTACCTAAATAATGTATCTAACACCCTACACTGGACTCTATCAGCTACACTATTCACTCACTGACCTACACTGACTATCTACCACTAACTATCTGGATTATATATGAGCTAACTATATAACGTCCCTAACAACCTACACTAGAACCTATTAACTACACTATTCACTCACTAACCTACACTAAAACTATCTGGATTATATATATCAGGTATTATCTCTTATATATTAAGGGGTAGGCAACTTTCCTATTGGTTGCTAGGGAAGTTGCTAAGCTTTTGCAGCCTTCTCATTGTCGCTCAAACTAGAAGCAGGGAGGGATGATGAGTACTGCGGGGGGAAAAAAAAAAAAAAAAAAATATATATATATATAGCGCTATATTCAAAATATTAGCAAATTCTCGAAGTGCCGCTATTCGCAATAAAAATTTGCTATTTGAATATTTGCGCTCAACACTAATTGCCAAGAGACAACAGTATGCGTGCACTCATCCAACTGTGCAGAAGCTGAACGTGCTCCTGTCCATGTTGCTGCAGTCCCTCCCTTTCCAAGTGATGGACTCTGCACCTTTCAGAAAACTTATGGCTTAGGTGGAGAGGCAGTACCAGCCCTGCACACACATGTAGAATAGAAGGTGAGCCAGTCCTTGAGCCTGTCGGTGTCTGCCAAGTTCATGGATGTGCCGACATGTGGAGCTGTAAATATGGTCAAGGACAATACATGTCCTTTTCGGCCCACGAGGCGAATGTAGTTCCTGCACAGCCACAACAGCAACTTGGCTAGGTGACGCCACTTCCACCTCCACGCCACGCTGTTGGGTCCAGCGACAATGTCTGCCTCTGCCTCCTCATCCTCCACCGTGTCCTCAGCCTCCACTGCAGGGATAACTCACAGTACACTTCTAGCATACCACATATGCATGGCACGGCGGTGTCACACTGTTCTGCACCTCGTTTGCCAAGGTGAACAGAGTCACACAGGGGAGGAACTGCTCCATGTCCTTCACCAAGAAATCGAATCCTGGCATTCTCCACGACAACTCAAAATCGGTACCAGGGTGACCGACAACGGGAAGAACATGGTGTCGGCACTGCATCAATGAGGCCTTAGCCATGTGCCCTGCATGCCACACGTGTTCAATCTGGTTGTCAAGTGGTTCCTGAAGTCTTCCACCCTTCTGCAAGACATCATAAAAATGGCCAGGAAAGTTTGCATGCACTTCAGCCACAAGTACACTGCAAGCACACCCTCCTTGAGTTGCAGCAGCAGAACGGCATCCCCCAACAAAGGCTGATATGTGACATTTCCACCCATTTGAATTCCACCCTCCATATGTTGGACCGACTGTACGAACAGAGAAAGGCCATAAACAATTTACTGAATATCCAAATGGACAGGAGTACTCCCCTGTGTAACTTTCATATCAGTCAGTGGCAACTCATGCGGGACACCTGCCGTTTGCTCAGGCCCTTTGAGGAGGCCACATTATTTGTCAGTCACCAGGACTATGGGATGAACAACAACATTCCGCTGCTTCATGTCCTGGAACAGATGCTGCTAAATCTGGCTGGTCAAGGGACTGGAGACATGGCATCTAGATCTCATAGCCACATGAGCCCTCTGGGGGCTGAACTGGAGGAAGAGGAGTTGGACATTGGAGCACAAGCAATGTGTTGCGAAATGGGTGGTTTTTACACAGGTGACAGGAGAGGAGGAGCAGGCAGAGGAGCTACAGGGCGATGAGGAAGACGAGGGAGAGGACCCAGACACATCGTGGCAGTATGCAGTGGAGATGGAGTAAGGGAGTCCCCTCACTTGTGCAAATGGTCCGCTGCATGCTCACTTGCTTGATTAGTGAACACCGAATTGTCACCATTCGGCAGAGGGATGACTTCTGGCTCTCCACCTTGTTGGATCCTTGCTACGGGTCCAAAATGGGGTACAAACTAAACTACTATAGAGACATCCTATGTAGTCAGTTAGCTGCTGCCTATCTGCTCCATCGTCCATCCTCTCGCAGGTCTTACCGGGGGGCCCTCTGTGCTCACGTTCCAATGCAATGGCTGCTAGAGTGGGGTGGGGTGGCAGGAGCAGTACCAGCTCCATCAGCAGCAGCCTGAGGCTAGAGTCGCTGATGAGCAGCTTTCTTGACCCACGTAATGAAGAAACTACTCACCAGCAGCTAGACTTGGAGCAGGACCTGAACCAGCAGGTGGTGGCATACTTGGACAGTACCCTGCCACCCCACATTGAATATACGCTGGACTACTGGGCAGCCAAACTGGATTTGTGGCCGCAACTGGCCAAGTTTGCATTGGAAAAGCTGTCCTTCTCGGCCAGTAGCATGGTATCAGAACGGGTGTTTAGTGCGGTGGGGGCCATAGTTACTCCAAGGAGAACTTGCCTGTTCACCCAAAATGTGGGGAGAATGACCTTTGTCAAGATGAATCAGGCATGGATCAGCCAGGATTTCCACCCACCAATTCCTGATGCATCAGACTAGATCATCCATGGTGCCTCACCAACACTTTAACAAAAGAGATGGGTTTCTTCTGGCTACCTGCCTCAGCTATTATTCTGATGCTGCCACCCGCCAGATGCCACACATCTGATGCCAAGTGCTACTTCTTTTACCCACCATCTTCAGCGGGTACTGGTATTGCCATTCACCTCCACACTATGTCACTTTGCCACTCTGTGGCCTCCTGATGCTGCTGCCAGCTCCACACTATGTCACCTTGCCACTCTGTGGCCTCCTGATGCTGCTATTACCTCCACACTATGTCACCTTGCCACTCTGTGGTCTCCTCATGCTGCTTCTTCCTCTACACTATGTCACCTTGCCACTTTGTGACTTCCTCATGCTGGTGCCACCTGCAAACTATGTCACCTTGCCACTCTGTGGTCTACTCATGCTGCTTCCACCTTCACACTATGTCACCTTTCCACTCTGTGGCCTCCTGATGCTTCTGCCACCTACACACTATGTCACCTTGCCACTCTGTAACCTCCTGATGCTGCCGCCACCTCCACGCTATGGTTACCTTGCCAGTCTGTGACTTTCTGATGCTGCTTCCAACTCCAAACTATGTCATTGGGCCACTGTGTGGACTTCTCATGCTGTTTCTACCCTCCCCACTTCATGACTGGGCCACTATCTTGCCTTTTTGGCTTGGATGACATCATCATTTATTTGGCTCTTCTTCTTATATGTTATAAGGAAGGAAAAATTAGATGCACAATGGATCCTGTCTATGTAGCAGCTGTAAGGCCTGTATTGTCCCATCAGAATTGGATTGTGATTTTGTAGCCAAAAGCATGAGCGGATACAAAACACAGAAGACATGCAAATATTCAGTTCACTTGTCATCTCTGTTTTGGACCCACTCCTGTTTTCTTTTTTACATTTTCAATACTGAAGAATTACTGATCAAATGCTGACTGAGTGAAGGCGGACGCTCAAGAGACAGGATCCGTTTTTTGTGTGTTATTGTTCTGACAGGTCAGAGGAAGGGCACAATAAACAGTGATGTCAACACAAACTTACTGCTGACACCCTCTCCACTTTGTCGGTAGGCTCTAGTTGTATAAGCCTTTAATAGAACAGGTTCTGTTGACATTTATGTGGAATCAACTGCCGACGGTGTAAAAGGAGTGCGCTTCTTCTTGGCACTAACATCAACCTATAAGGCTGAGTTCATACTTCAGTTATTTGGTCAGTTTTGGCCCCATGACTGCCCAAATAAGTGAAGTTTGCAGTGACTCTGAGAGTGACGCCTGTCATCTGCATGTCATGCGGACTCACAGTATTATTTCACTACCAAAGCAGACTCCCTATGCATGTTACTGCAAGGCACAGTTTTCAACACCACTATAAAGCCTTACAAACCATGTTACAATGTAAAAAGGTGAAACTCAAAAAATTTGAATATTGTGCAAAGTTTATTTATTTATTTTAATAATGCAATTTCAAAGGTGAAACTAACATATGAGATAGACTCATTACTAGTGTTGAGCGCGAATATTCGAATATCGAATTTTTTTCGCGAATATCGGCACTTCGCTAATTCGCGAATATTTCGAATATAGTGATATAAATTCGATATTTCGAATATTCGTTTTTTTTTGGTTTTTTTTTTATTTTTTTTATTGTTATATTTTTTTCTTTCCCACTTCCCTAAAGTTGTTCTTACCTGTCCTTTGGATTCCTGGCTTCCTGGCTGCTCCAGTCAGTGCCCGTTGCCGCTTCTGCCGACTTCCATGCTCATGGAGCGTCCCCATCACCATGGGAACATCTCCATATACTAGAATGTACTGTCGGATTTGAGAATTACGTTAAAATCGCAATTCGATTTTTTTCAAGTTATAATAATCGAATTTCGATTTTAACTTAGCACTGCTATATGCCATATTAGGCTAACTAATATGGCATATAGCAGTGCTAAGTTAAAATCGAAATTCGATTATTATAACTTGAAAAAATCGAATTGCGATTCCAACTTGGACCTGGTTTACTATATGGTTGGCTTCAATGGCTTGGTAGAATTAGCGAATTGACGAATATATTCGTTATATTCCACAAAACGAATATAACGAATGTATTCGTCATATTCCACAAAACGAAGATAACGAAGTATTCTGCATCTTCATTTTAGCTACCTATTCATCAATTTCGCTAATTCTAGCAATGATATAGGAAAGTTGACTATAGAGACAGCTAAGTATAATTCGCTATGCGATTATATGACTGCTTTTTTTTATAAATAGTATAATTATAATAATTATCAGGTATTATAATTATTCTATTTATTTAAAAAAAAGCAGTCATATAATCGCATAGCGAATTACACTTAGCTGTCTCTATAGTCAACTTTCCTATATCATTGCTAGAATTAGCGAAATTGATGAATAGGTAGCTAAAATGAAGATGCAGAATACTTCGTTATCTTCGTTTTGTGGAATATGACGAATACATTCGTTATATTCCTTTTGTGGAATATGACGAATACATTCGTTATATTCGTTTTGTGGAATATAACGAATATATTCGTCAATTCGCTAATTCTACCAAGCCATTGAAGCCATATTCCATGCTTATGGAGCGTCCCCATCACCATGGGAACGACTCCATATACTAGAATGTACTGTCGGATTTGAGAATTACGTTAAAATCGCAATTCGATTTTTTCAAGTTATAATAATCGAATTTCGATTTTAACTTAGCACTGCTATATGCCATATTAGTTAGCCTAATATGGCATATAGCAGTGCTAAGTTAAAATCGAAATTCGATTATTATAACTTGAAAAAATCGAATTGCGATTTCAATAGGAGAGTAGCCTTTAAGTTAAAATCGAAATTCGATTATTTAAATCGCATATTAATCGCGATAACAAGAATAATGACGAATATTCGATTTCGACGAATATAAAACGAATATTCTATCGAATATTCGCGAATTTCGTCGAAATCGAATATGGCACCTGCCGCTCATCACTACTCATTACATGCAAAGCGAGATATTTCAAACCTTTAATTGTTAGAATTTGGATGATTATAGCTTACAGCTTATGAAACCCCAAAGTCACAATTTGCTCAGGGGATATGGATTAATTAGCTGACTAGAGCGTGGCACTATGAGCCTAGAAAATTGAACCCTAATTTTAAGCTGCATTAATGCAATTCCTTTTAATTTTTCTGAAATAAATGGACTTTTGCACGATATTTAAATTTTTCGAGTTTCACCTGTATGTACTTGAACTCCTGTTCCTCACAGATCACTTGCTTTCCCCATGCTTCAGTAACCTACAAAGTCATTGCAGCCTAAATGACTACATAAGGGTTACTCCTGAGACACTAATTTACAATTATGCAAGGCTTATTTGTGATGCATATCCTTTATATTTATCCCAATCTATGTGTCATCTTAAGTATGCATTATGAACCCAAGCAGTCAAGAGTATATAAACCTTTGATCAAGGCAATATACAACATGTGATTTCAGTTATCATTCTGATTACTAAAGGATGCACTAAATCCGGTGAGAGTATATAGTTTCACATAAATATATATTCTTGAATTAACAGAAGGTACCATACATATTTTCCTTTGGATTGGGAATGTATTAGTGGTAGAGTTGAGCGTACACCTGGATGTTCGGGTTAGTCGGGTTCGGCCGAACTTGAGAAAAGTTTGAGTTCGGGACCCAAACTTGACCGCGAACCCCATTGAATTCAATAAGGACCCAAACTTTTGAGCACTAAAATGGCTGTACAAATGTCATGGAAAGGGCTAGAGGGCTGCAAATGTGGTTAAGAGCATGGCAAGTGCTCTGTAAACAAATGTGGATAGGGAAATGACTTTAAATAACATTAAATAGGTAAAAAATAAAATAAAAATCTTGATCTAGGAGGACGAGGTCCATATGGAGTAGGAGGTTGAGGACGCGGTGGATGTGGCGGTGTAGGTGGAAGCGGCGGTGGAGGAGGAGGTAGCCTACAGTGCTTTTTGGTTTTAAATTTTATTAAAAAAATTAGGGTACACCCCAAAACATTGGGAAATATAACCTGTGATAACCCCCTCCAGTCATGCTAAACACACGTTCAGACACTACACTGGCTGCAGCGCAGGCCAGCACCTCCAAGGGCAAAAGGGCAAGCTCAGGCCATGTGCACAAATTGGAGACCCAGAAGTTGAAGGGGGCAGACCCGTCATTCAGTACGTGTAGGCGTTTGCACACATACTGCTGTTGGTGAAATGCTGCCTGCTGCTAAGACGTTCCATATTAGCTGGTGGTGCTGGTTATTGTGGCGTGCTGTCAAAGCTTTTCCACATTTCGGCAATGCTAACACTGCCTTCTGAGGTGCTGGCGGGGCCCCAGCTGTGTTGGCAACCTCTTCCTAATTCTCTGCCTTCGCCTTGTGCTTCCACTGTGCCCCCGCTGCCAGGTGGGAATACCACCAGCAGTGCATCTACCAGCATGCGCTTGTGCTCGCACATCTTACGATCACGCTCCAGTGAGGGAATTAAGGACGATACGTTGTCCTTGTAACGGGGATACAGCAGCGTGGCCACCCCGTAATCAGCACAAGTTAGAATGTGGGCAACTCGGCAGTTATTGCGGAGACACTGCAGCATGCAATCGCTCATGTGTGCCAGGCTGCCCAGAGGCATTAAAAAGCTGTCCTCTGTGGGAGGTGTATCGTCTGTGTCCTCTGTATCCCCCCATCCATGCACCAGTGATGGACATGAGCTGGTCTGGGTGCCACCCTGCTGTGAACATGGTTCCTCCTCCTCCATAGCCTCCTCCTTATCCTCCACCTCGTCATCCTCCAGAACTGTGCCCTGGCTGGACAATTATGTACCTTGGGTTTGTGGGTGCAGAAACACAGCCTTGGAGCCACTTGGGAATGACCCGGCAATCCTACAAAATGATCCCTCCTCCTCCTACTCCTCCTCCTGTGCCACATCCTCTTCCATCATCGCCAGGAGCATTTTTTCAAGGAGGCATAGAAGTGGGATAGTAACGCTGAGAACAGCGTTATCGGCACTGGCCATGTTGGTGGAGTACTCGAAACAGCGCAACAAGGAACACAGGTCTCGCATGGAGGCCCAGTCATTGGTGGTGAAGTGGTGCTGTTCCGCCAAGCGACTCACCCGTGCTGCAGCTGAAACTCCACTATCGCCTGCCTTGTGGGCATGTCGTATATGAGGCGGTGAGCGGGTTGGCCGAAGTTACGCTGCAGCTCTGACAGGCAAGCAGCAGCAGGGTAAGAACGCCAAAAAGGCGCACAGATGGCCCGCACTTTAAGCAGCAGCTCTGACATTTTGGCGCAATTTTTAAGGAATCTCTGCACCACCAAATTCAGCACATGCTCCAGGCAATGTCACGGCTGAGGATGGGGAAAACCCTCAGCCGTGCGATGCCAGAAGATATTACGTGCTGCTTGACCAGGACAACAGTATTAGGGAGCAGGTCACCTCCTAATTTCATCCCTAATCTGACCGTAACTCCTAGCTGCATGGGCTGACCTTTAAGGTAGGAGGACCCATGCTCAGGAACCTCGGATCCCTAACTCACCCTCCGACCGGTCCCTCGACTAGGAGTCAGGGTAAGGCGGCCTGTTCCTTCTGGACACAGAGGAACAGGGGTCTCACTGGCCAAGCTGCAGGGAAAAGGGGAACACTAACAGTCTTACGGATATGGCAGGTGAACCAAGGTAGTTCCACCTACCTGCCACAGCCTTGCTGACTGGATCCCTGTGCACACAGGAATCCAGATCCATAAGCTGCACCAAACAACAAAGGAAAATCCCAACTGAACATCACATAGACATCACACATAAACATGACATAAACTTAATGTGACATAAATCTTTATGACCACAAGGGTGGTCGCCACTGGCAGGTGGAAAACACAGGAGGCTGCTCCAGCTAAGCATGGCTGAAGCAACCCTCAGACATGTGCTAAACACTGAGGCTTTATAGGCCAAGAAGCCACACCCAACAGTCAGACACACCCAGTGTCTCACACACACAGAAAGGGAGTTAACCCTTCCACCACCAGGGTAGGGAAAACACCACTTTAAGGGGAAGTGCACACAATACATAAAACACAGTGCACACCATACACACACACCTAACATAGAGGTAGCTAGGTGTAACCGCATGAAGATGCCGCAAGCTGCCTAGCACCAGCTCAGGCTGCTATCTGCAACAATCTCCAACCACTTGTTGCCCGCGGCAACCACAAGTGAGGCAACACACTAGCAGCCCTCACCTGTGGTTGAACAACCAAAAACAAACCGCAGGCAACAGCATGCGGTTAAGGAGTCACAACCATAACCATCGCCGTGACAGGCAAGGGATGTGCGTCAAACCGGCTAGTCCCAGAGATGCTACGAGATTTTGCCCATTATCGCACACCACCAGGCCGGGCATTAGACTTACTGGCACAAACCACTCATTGGTCTGTTGTTCAAGCCCGTCCACAGCTCCTGCGCGGTGTGGGGTTTGTCCCCCAAACAGATAAGTTTTAAAACTGCCTGCTGTTGTTTACCCCTGGCTGTGCTGAAGTTGGTGGTGTAGGTGTTACGCTGACCGAATGAGGATCTGGTAGAGGTTGAGGAAGCAGAGTAGGAAGAGGAAGCAACAGAAGGCAAACTGAAGCACCCTGCAATCCTCGGTGGTGGAAGGACATGCACCAAACTGCTATCCGCCTCAGGCCCTACATTAACCCAGTGTGCTGTTATGGAGATATAACGGCCCTGACCATGCTTACTGGTCCACGTATCCATAGTCGGGTGCACCTTGCCACAGATGGCGTTGTGCAGTGCACACCTGATTTTGTTCCATACTTGGTTGTGCAGGGAAGGGATGGCTTACCTTGAAAAGTAGTGGTGGCTGGGCATCACATACTGTGAGACAGCCACCGCCATAAGGCCTTTAAAACTATCCGTCTCCACCAGACGGAATGACAGCATTTCAAAGGCCAGTAATTTAGAAATGCTGGCATTCAGGGCTAGCGATCGCTGGTGGGTAGCGGGGTACTTCCTCTTCCTCTCCAGCATTTCAGTGATGGAGAGCTGAACGCTTCCTTGGGACATTGTGGATATGCTTGGTGACCCAGGTGTTGGTGTTGCTGGTAGATCCTCTGTTTGCAGGCTGGCAGGTGACACTGTAACTCCAGAGGTGGATGAAGAGGCCGAGACCGCAGCAGAAGAGGAAGCAGGAGGCACTAGAGACCTTTCTTGGTTTTTGAGGTGTCTACTCCACTGCAGCTCGTGCTTTGCACTTAAATGCTTGGTCATGCAGGTTGTGCTCAGGTTTAGAACATTTATGCCTCACTTCAGGCTCTGATTGCACAGCGTACAAACCACTCGTGTCTTGTCGTCAGCACATTGTCTAAAGAACTGCCACACCAGGGAACTCCTTGAAGCTGACTTTGGTGTGTTTGGTCCCTTGCTGCAGTGGGCAGTAGCAGGCGTACTGCTGCTTTTGCATTCTGCTCCCTCTTCTGCTGTGCTGGTGGCTCTGTGCGACCACCGTCTCTTCCTCCTAACTACATAAGTCACTTGCATGACCTTGATTTCATGTGGGGTCGAGGACCTCATCGTCCTCCACATCATCTTCCACCCAGTCTTCACCCCTGCCTTCCTTGTCGGTCTGCACACTTTTGAAAGCCCCAGCAGTTGGCACCTGTGTTTCATCATCATCCGAGACGTGCTGTGATGGTCCTCCCATGTAGTCATCTTGAAAGATAAGTGGTTGGGCATCGGTGTACTCAATCTCTTATGGGGCAGGGCTAGGTGGATGGCCCTGGGAAACCCTGCTAGCAGAGTCATCAAAAAACAGAAGAGACTGCTGCATGACTTGGGGCTCAGACTGCTTGGCTGATTTGCAAGGGGATGAGGTGAAAGACTGATGGACATCAGCTGCAGGTGCCAACTATGGTCTTTCAGCAGGAGACTGGGTGGGAGACAATGTAAAGGAACTAAAGGCACTGTCAGCAACCCAATCTACTATCGCCTGTACTTGTTCAGGCCTCACCATTCGTAGAGCTGAATTATGCCCGACCAAATAGGTTCTGTTGCCTACTCGCGAGGAAGCTTTATCACTTGTACGTGTAGCTGGCATAGATCGACCACGTCCTCTCCCTGCAACAGGAGATCCACCAGCACCACCACGACCGGGGCCACTTCCCTGTGGAGGAACCCTGTGGAGGAACTGGATCCACTGTCAGTAACCCAATCTACTATCGCCTGTACTTGTTCAGGCCTCAGCATTTATAGAGCAGCATTAGGCCCGACCAAATACCGCTGCAGGTTTTGTCGCCTACTCGCACCTGAGGAAGGGGTTTCACTTGTGGGTGTAGCTGGCACAGATCGACCACGTCCTCTCTTGCAACAGGAGCTCCACAAGCAGCACCACGACTTGGGCCACTTTTTTTATTTGACGCTCTCCTCATATTATTCAAATTTAGGATCTTACCCTAAATTGGTGTTTAATTAATAGTAGAATAGAACAACAGTATGTAAAGGGTGTATCTCACATGGCCTGAACCAGACTAGGCCTCAATTAAAGATTTGTTTGCTCTAAACGGCTGTATTTCAAATGCCTGAATCAAACCCCTGTGTGTAAAGGGTGTATCTCACACGGTCTGAACCAGTGTAGGCCTGAATTAAAGATGTCTTTGCCCAAAATGGTTCTATTTCAAATGGCTGCATTTCAAATGACCGAATCAAACCCCTGTATGTAGAGGGTGTATCTCACACGGCCTGAACCAGTGTAGGCCTGAATTAAAGATTTATTTGGCCAAAATGGCTGTATTTCAAATGGCTGTATTTCAAATGCCTGAATCAAACCCCTGTATGTAGAGTGTGTATCTCAAACGGCCTGAATCAGTGTAGGCCTGAATTAAAGATTCCTTTGCCCAAAATAGCTATTTCAAATGGCTGTATTCCAAATGCCTGAATCAAACCCCTGTATGTAGAGGGTGTATCTCACATGGCCTGAACCAGTGTAGGCCTGAATTGAAGATTTATTTGCCCAGAATGGTTGTATTTCAAATGCCTGAATCAAACCTTTGTATGTAGAGGGTGTATCTCACACGGTCTGAATCAGTGTAGTCCTGAATTAAACATTTCTTTGCCCAAAATGGCTGTGTTTCAAATGCCTGAATCAAACCCTTGTATGTAGAGGGTGTATCTCACATGACCTGACCCACTGTAGGCCTGAAATTCAATATTGGTGCACCAAATGGCGGTATTTCAAATCTCTGAATCTAACCCAAATGTATTAAGGGTGTATCTCACAATGACATCTGCATCAAAGGCTACCGACATTTTATTTTATTTTTTTACCCAAACGAGTGTTTGTTTAACAACTGAATTTGACGGCAGTATATAAGCCTGTAATTTCACACATGCTGATGCTGCAAGGCCTGAAAATAGTGTTTTTGGGTAAAAAAAAAGTGTGTTTTTAAAATCCCAGAAAATGATGGGTGTATTTCTAGCTTAAATTGCACACTGACTAATCCAAATGTTGTAGATTTCCAAAAAAGTGTTTTTATTTTTGCAACAGAATATGAAAGCTGTATATATTAAACTTGAATTTACCACTTGCAGATCAGGAAAATACTGATTTTTTGGCAAAAAAAAGGTTTTTTTTAAAACCCCTGAAATGATGGGTGTATTTCTAGCTTAAATTGCACACTGACTAATCCAGATGTTGTATATTGCCAAAAAAAAGGAGATTTACAATGTCCCAAAAGCTCAGATGCAGTGCTGGTGCACTGAGCTTGCATAAAATGGCCGCCGCCGCCCACCTAATTAACAGACTGATAAAAGTTATTTTTTTTTTGGTCAATGGGCTCAGGGCAGGGTAAAACGATTGTGCCCTGCACCCACACAAATATTTCTATGTAGATTGCCGAGTTAGATTCTCTCATATTCGCTCCCTGAAATCACCAGTCCAGCAGAATCCTCTCCCTACACTTGTAACAGCAGAGTAACGTGCAGCGCTACGTGACTCAAGCTTATATAGAGCCTGGGTCACTTGCTGCTCTGGCCAATTACAGCCATGCCATTAGTAGGCATGGCTGTGATGGCTTCTAAGGTCTGACAGTTAACCGCGTGTTGATTGGCTGCTCTGTAGCATTTCAAAAAGCACCAAGAAAGCGCCAAACACCAAACCCGAACCCAAACTTTTACTGAAATGTTCGGGTTCAGGGTCCAAAAATCCTAAAGTTTGGTACGAACCCAAACTTTACAGTTCGGGTTCGCTCAACCCTAGTTAGTGGTACATCCTCTTTAACATTTACTACTGTGACCGCTTTAAACCACATTTTCAGTATATCTGGGCTGAGTTCAACCCCTTTAAAATGATTAAATAACAATAAATATAATTTTTATTGTACGCAAAAGCCTTACACTTATTTTATATACAATCATCTAAAATCACAACAGTTGAATTGTTAAAACTTTGAATCAACTGCCTACATAAACAAGTGGAAAGAACACAAGATATTAATAATGTTTAACCCCTTAAGGACCTTGCCATTTTTCACCTTAAGGACCAGGCCATTTTTTGCAAATCTGACACGTGTCACTTTTTGTGGTAATAACTTTAAAACGCTTTTACTTCTCATCACATATTGTACTTCATGATAGTGGTAAAATTGAATAAAAAATTTCATTTTTATTCATAGAAAAATTCGAAATTTACCCAAAACTCAAAAAATAGTTATTACTTTACATTCCCCATATTTCTACTTCATATTTGGGACATTTTGTAAATGTCATTTTATTTTTTGGGGATGTTAGAAGGCTTATAAGTTTAGAAGCAAATCTTGAAAATTTTCAGAAAATGTCCAAAACCAACTTTTTAATCAGGTCTGAAATCACTGTGTGAGGCTTGCATAATAGGAACCACGCAAATATGACCCCATTTTAGAAACTACACCCCTCAAAGTATTCAAACTGATTTTGCAAACTTAGTTAACTCTTTAGTTGTTCCACAAGAATTAATGGAAAATGAAGATGAAATTTCAGAATTTCACTTTATTGGCAGATTTTCCATTTTAATCGGAAAAAAAAAATTGTGCTAACAAAGCAAGGGTTAACAGTCAAACACAACTCAATATGTATTACCCTGATTCTGTAGTTTACAGAAACACCTCATATGTGGTCGTAAACTGCTATACGGGCACGTGGCAGGGCGCAGAAGGAAAGGAACGCCATATGGTTTTTGGAAGGCAGATTTCACTAGAATAATTTTAAGCTGCTGTGTCACATTTGAAGACCCCCTAATGCACCCCCAGAGTAGAAACTCCAAAAAGTGACCCCATTTTAGAAACTACTAGTGATAAGCGAGCATTCTTGGCCAAACTGCTGTTTGGCTTGAGCATCGCTATGTGCGGCAGATCCGAGTGCTCAGCCGAATAATTTGGGTGCTCAAATACAATTTAATACAATGTCAATGGGAGAACCCTAGGCAACCCCTGCTCGGAAGAGAAGAGGGTGTCTGGTTCATAAGAAAGGTTAGAAATTGATGAAAACCTCATCAAAATGGTTTGGCACAGCATTAAGAAGATAGCTGAATGTGTCTTAGACTCCTATTATGTATAGCATACAATAGACAACCACACAAAGGCTATATGCCAAAAGCCAGGTATGTACAAGCCATCCATTTATCCATGAGACAGATAACAGCCAGCATACTTTACAATGGCAGCCTCATGCACTATAAGATATTCCAAACCAGCTCTCATCTGACTGAGAGCCAGTAAACCTTAAAGTTATTTTGGATCTTTTGGATGGCTTGTGTGTACCTGCACACCTAGATCAATATCATTAGGGCGACAAAAAGTTTTCTGATTGTCCTAACATAATATTCAATAACCTTTCTATACAGTTTTGTCAAGTAAAAACAAATTTGTATAAACATGGGCATATGGGAAAGACATGCAAATGAGCAAAATCTCTCATGAACAGCGCCTGCAAGGTCTATAGTGAGAGGCAGGTATAAATAGCATCACTAACTAACTAATGAGCAGAACCTGTGAGGGGGTGGGATCCTGCCCAAAGCCACAACAAATCAATCTGTCAGATAGATTCACGTGCAGCAAGTCTGAGAGATCTTTTCAGTTCACTAACAGGGCAGGGCGTGAGATGTGGTCACAGCAGGAACAGTAGATAGTTTAAAAAACGGTTTAGACAAATTCTTAAAAGTAAAAAACATTAATGCTTATGAAAACTTGTATAAATCTGAATCTCAATTCCTTCTGGGATTTGCATCCCCACCTATCCCTTGGTTGAACTTGATGGACGTAGATGTATGTCTTTTTTCAACCATATTAACTATGTAACTATGTACTTTTTTAGTTGTTTGTTTCAGTTTTACATAATAAAGCATTTTTGAAAAAAATATATGATTTTTTAGCGTCTCTATATTCTGAAAGCCATAGTTAATTTACATTTTGGGGTGACTATCTTATGTAGGGGTTCATTTTATTCAGTATGTGATGATGGTTTGATTGGTAGTATTTTATGGTGCATATGACTTTTTGATCGCTTGGTATTACACTTTTTGTGATGTAAGGTGACAAAAAATGGCTTTTTTGACACCTTTTTTTTAATTTAATTTTTATAGTGTCCACCTGAGGGGTTAGTCATGTGATATTTTTATACAGCAGGTTCTTATGGATGCAGAAATACCTAAAATGTATACTTTTTTTATTTATTTAAGTTTTGCACATTAATTTACATTTTATAATAAAAAAATCATGTTTTAGTGTCTCCATATACTGAAAGCCATAGTTTTGGGCGACTGTCTTAGGTAGGGTCTCATTTTTTGTGCGATGAGATGACGGTCTGATTTACACTATTTTGGGGTGCATATGACTTTTTGATCGCTTGCTATTCTATGTTTTGTGATGTAAGGTTACAATGAATGGCTTTTGACACCGTTTATATATTTTTTTTACAGTGTTCACCTGAGGGGTTAAGTAATGCAATTTTTTTATAGAGCAGGTTGTTACGGACACGGCATACCTAAAATGTATACTTTTTAAAAGTTATTTAAGTTTTACACAATTGTTTTACATGATAATATTTTGTCTCTTTTAGGGGCTATTTTTTTGCGGGATGAGGTTACAGTTAGAGTAGTACTATTTTGGAGGGCATATGCCTTTTTGATTGCTTGGTGTTGCATTTTTAGTGATGTAAGGTGACAAAAAAATGGCTTTCTTAGCACAGTTTTTATTTTATTGTGGTGAGGTCATGTGATATTTTTATAGAGCTGGTCGATACGGACCCAGAAATACCTAATATGTCTTCTTTTCTTCTTTTCCCTAATAAAAAATAAATTAAAATTACTTTATTTTGGGAAAAGGACACATTTTTTTTACTTGAAACTTTTAGTGTCACACTGTCAGACGCTAACAGTTACCTAGGAGACCCAGCCTGGGGGCTAAGCCTCTTAGGCCTCCGTACATGCCGGGCCCCAAACCTTGGAATGGCTTGGGGCTTTGATGGCAACCATAAAGTCCCCGCCACAGCAGCGCGGGGACCCGATGGGTGAGGTGAGGGAGCACAAACCTCCCATATGCTGCGGTCAGAGCTGACCACGGCATATGAGGGGTTAATTCACCGGCATCTGCGTTATAACCAACGCTGGTAGATGCATCAGGGATCCGGCTGTCAGTAACAGTAACGCACCGCACACTGGGGGGGAGAAAAGACCGCGGACGAGAATGTCCTGGGGCACTAAGTACCGGCCCTTTAAGACGAGCATTCTCACCTGGAATTTGGGTATAGAGTTGAGGACATGGGCTTCTAGATCGCCAGTAGCACATCTGGAATAACCAATCCCCATAGCTTTTATTGTGTCAAAAATACGATTTTATAGATGTGTAAATAAGGCAAAGATGAGTCTTGTCTCCTCCATGCTTGAGAGATGAGATCAGCGTTCTCTCACTCTGAGCCCAGCCGAGCCCACTGTGAAGGAGCCCAGCACTGCCCCGCATCCTCCGAATCTCCTTCTTGCTCCCCACCGTCACAAACTACAGCGCCGTAATCTTGTGATGTGCGGGCTAGCGCATGCGCAGTTCGTTCCCTGAGGCTGATGCCAGCACAGGGAAGGAACACTATGCTGACACTGCGCATGCGCTAGCTTACGCATCGCGAGAACATGGCCCTCTAGATTTGTGACGTCGGGGATCAAGGAGGTGATTCGGAGGAGGAGAAGATAGCTGGGCTCCGGAAATGTTAGTAACAGCTCCTTGGGCTTCTTACTTGCCTCATTTACACATATATAAAATCATTTTTTTGACACAATAATAGCACAGAGAGCTATGGGGAATGGATATTGCGGATCTGCTAGCGACGATCTAGCAGCCCATGTCCTCAGCTCTATACACAAAATCCAGGTTACAGGTTCAATTTAATGTATTAAACATTATAATAACACACTCCTTTGTACAGTCACTGTTTCTGCCTTTTATAGAACAAATAATTGCAGACAAATTCTGTAAATAAGTGAGAAATGAGCAAATTTCATATTTTGAAATTCATTGACGCTTCATTTGGTGGTAAAAGCAGAATTGCGTTATGGATTCCGTTACCACGGATCATAACGCAATTCTGTGACAGAATGCATAACGGAATGCCTTTAGAGCAGGGATGCTCAACCTGCAGCCTTCCAACTTTTGTAAAATTACAACTCCCACCATGCCCTGCTGTAGGCTGATAGCTGACTATCTGGGCATGCTGGGAGATATAGTTTTGCAACAGCAGAAGGGCCACAAGTTGAGCATCCCTGCTTTAGAGGCATTCCGTTATTTATTCTGTCATAAAATAAGTCTATGAGGTGCAAAACAGATCCTCTCCTGCATAACGGAAACGGGACGGATCCGTTATGCAGGCCATAGACTTCTATTATGGCAGAATTAATAACGGAATGCCTCTAAAGGCATTCCATTATGCATTCCGTCATAGAATTGCGTTATGGTCCGTGATAACGGAATACATAACTCAATTCTGCTTTTACCACCAAATGAAGTGTGAACGAATTTCATAACATGAAATTTGACTATCTCTAGTGAGAATCTACAATACTGTACTGCCTTGTTCTTCAACTGGTGTAACTATTTCTGTTATTACCTGCTCGTGTTTTGAAGAACTCTTTAGACTGAGGTTATTAATTCAGGAGTATTTCCCTTGAGGTTGCCCACTCTTTGGAAAGTTCTTATGTTTATTTATGACTTGATATTCTAAGAAAGAATCTGGAGAAATGTTACCTAGGTTCATTTAGATGAATGTTTACAGTTCTCTGAACTTGTGCATGATAACATCAACCTACCATGGGGTCTCTCACCTTCAGAATGAATTATTCATCATACTGTATGTACCTACTAGAGGAATTCATATATTTTCAAGGATTCAACTGGAAAGAAATTAAAAGAATGACATATAGTACATTGATTTATTTTTTGTCCTACATTAGAGATACCTTTATTAATAATTGTAATAATAATATCCTAATAATCTATATTTTTTATGCTCAAGATACAAAGCGGAAAGACATTTGATACCAGGATCTAAATATACTAATGACTTACTACTATATACTCAGCAAAATAGAAATCCTTGGGGTATTATTTCTGCAATATAAAGATTTCCTTCAATTATATATCTAATATATAAAGCTGAATGTATGTATGTCCGCTAAATGAATCCGCACCGTCACATTTACAATCACGAAATGTTGCACAGCCACCTTCTGTGACTCGGGTAACATCATGGACTATGTTTTGAGTGGAAATTTACACCCCGTGCTTTCCAATTATTTGCCCAAAAATATGCTTAGTAACCTAACCCCCAAACCACAGGAGCCCTTGTCTGTTGATTGTTATGGCAGTTAGCCTGGATATTCATCAGGTTTGCATATAGCAACTTCTATTTTGCTACAGGTCATTTTTATGAGCTCTGATTGGTTGCTATAGGCAACAAAGGACATTCTTAGTATAAGACAGCTTATGTGTGAGTTAATATGATTTTGATTTGTGACGCTTAGCCAACGTTGTTGCAGAGGCTGATGTAACTCACATGACCTTAAGAGTATACTAATTCTGTGGGGTTTTATATGCTGTCAATTAAAGACAATCAAAAAATAAAGGACGGCTCACCTCTGAGTTAAGATGGCAAGGTGCACCAAACTGATGTTGTACCCAATCACCAAAAACAATAGTAATATAATAAGAATGGGCACTCATATATCTAGTTCACAAAGTAGGCAAGCGACCCAGGCAATATACAATAATATATTAATTTATTATAACAGCGTATATGGACAGATAAATAACAATGATGTTACCATATACAATCGATATTGTAACCTAAACAGAGCTATATCCCTAATTTGAATATAAAATGAATAAAACTCACATAAAACATGGAATAGTCCACTGTTATAGCTAATAAAAACTAGGGATCCGGTCCAGCTACAATAAATGGGACAATATAGATCAGTTAGTGACTATTATCTAAAACAGTGGCTAACAGCAAATAATTCCCCAGAGATAATAAACTAAAGTAAATGAGGTGAATAACAGTTAAATCAATAGTGATATAGAACAATAATATAGTGTATGGTGTGATACCTATATAATAGATGGGGGTGTGAAGTAGAATGTGGAATAATTGATAAGAAAGTGTCTCTGGAGATTCAACAATATTGTGAATATTGCTGCGTCCCACTGATATTTCTATTCCTGGAATACAGTCTTTCTTTAATAATAGGACATATGATCTAAGAAGTCCGTTATATTTGCACAATTCTCTAAAGGTGCACAAAATCTTCAGCAGATATCTGCCTTGGCAACTTTTAAGTCCAGACCAGCCGACCACAGCGAACACAGCAGAATGGTTACACAATAATGCAAAATGTATCTAACAATGTTGCGCTGGTTCAAATGTAGCGGAGCCGAATTGGTTTACTCACGTACAGTCCTGCTCCCACCGTGGCGTCCCACGTGGTATAGATTCAAAATAGACTTGTCTTTAGGTAGCACACTCAAAGACTGCTTCGTTGTCTAATAGCAATGCTATGTGCACCCGACTCTGAACGGGAGTACTAGCTGTATCACGCTACAAATCCACATCTGATTTCTTTAATTGGAATGGGTGTTCCACCTGTCTGAATTAGTACTTGGTGGTAAAGATCTCACCCGTCAGACGCTGTGGTTCGGATTAGCCTTGGAAACCGTGATTCAATTGTCCTTTAGAAAGCGCTTTCTTAGTCCAGTAGATAATGAAAATTATAGCCAGTATTTTTGTCAGGTCCAATTGTTCCTCACCAGACGCGTTTCAAAGGCTGAACTGCCTTCTTCCTCAGTGGTTCACTGAGGAAGAAGGCAGTTCAGCCTTTGAAACGCGTCTGGTGAGGAACAATTGGACCTGACAAAAATACTGGCTATAATTTTCATTATCTACTGGACTAAGAAAGCGCTTTCTAAAGGACAATTGAATCACGGTTTCCAAGGCTAATCCGAACCACAGCGTCTGACGGGTGAGATCTTTACCACCAAGTACTAATTCAGACAGGTGGAACACCCATTCCAATTAAAGAAATCAGATGTGGATTTGTAGCGTGATACAGCTAGTACTCCCGTTTAGGGATGAGCGAACTCGAACTGTATAGTTCGGGTTCGTACCGAATTTTGGGGTGTCCGTGACACGGACCCGAACCCGGACATTTTCGTAAAAGTCCGGGTTCGGGTTCGGTGTTCGTCGCTTTCTTGGCGCTTTTGTGACGCTTTCTTGGCGCTTTTTGAAAGGCTGCAAAGCAGCCAATCAACAAGCGTCATACTACTTGCCCCAAGAGGCCATCACAGCCATGCCTACTATTGGCATGGCTGTGATTGGCCAGAGCACCATGTGACCCAGCCTCTATTTAAGCTGGAGTCACATAGCGCCGCCCGTCACTCTGCTCTGATTAGCGTAGGGAGAGGTTGCGGCTGCGACAGTAGGGCGAGATTAGGCAGATTAACTCCTCCAAAGGACTTGATTAACTGATCGATCTGCAGCTGTGGATCATTGAGCTGCTGATCCTCAATTGCTCACTGTTTTTAGGCTGCCCAGACCGTTTGTCAGTCACATTTTTCTGGGGTGATCGGCGGCCATTTTGTGTCTTGTGGTGCGCCAGCACAAGCTGCGACCAAGTGCATTTAACCCTCAATGGTGTGGTTGTTTTTTGGCTAAAGCCTACATCAGGGTGAAGCTGTCACACCAAGTGCATTTAACCAGCAATAGTCTGTTCATTTTTTGGCCATATACAAAATCAGGGGCAAGCTGCGCCTATCACCAAGTGCATTTAACCCTCAATGGTGTGGTTGTTTTTTGGCTAAAGCCTACATCAGGGTGAAGCTGTCACACCAAGTGCATTTAACCAGCAATAGTCTGTTCATTTTTTGGCCATATACAAAATCAGGGGCAAGCTGCGCCTGTCACCAAGTGCATTTAACCCTCAATGGTGTGGTTGTTTTTTGGCTAAAGCCTACATCAGGGTGAAGCTGTCACACCAAGTGCATTTAACCAGCAATAGTCTGTTCATTTTTTGGCCATATACAAAATCAGGGGCAAGCTGCGCCTGTCACCAAGTGCATTTAACCCTCAATGGTGTGGTTGTTTTCTGGCTAAAGCCTACATCAGGGTGAAGCTGTCACACCAAGTGCATTTAACCAGCAATAGTCTGTTTATTTTTTGGCCATATACTACATCAGGGGCAAGCTGCGCCCGTCACCAAGTGCATTTAACCCTCAGTAGTGTGGTTGGTCAAGCTGTGACACCAAGTGCATTTAACCAGCAATAGTCTGTTCATTTTTTGGCCATATACTACATCAGGGGCAAGCTGCGCCCGTCACCAAGTGCATTTAACCAGCAATAGTGTGGTTATTTTTTGGCCATATCCCAGTCTAATTCTGTCACTAAATCCATACCGGTCACCCAGCGCCTAAATACTAGGCCTCAAATTTATATCCCGCTAAATCTCTCGTTACCGCTGTCCTGTTGTAGCTGGGAAAGTTATTTAGTGTCCGTCAAAGCACATTTTTTGTTCTGGGTTGAAGTACAATTCCCAATTTAGCAATTTCATAATTTAGTGGTTTCTGCTATATCAGAGCTATTTGAAATCTATCCCTAAAAGGGTATATAATATTCAAGGTGCACATTGGGTCATTCAGAATAACTTCACACACACCCGCTACTGTGTATTTTCAAGTCTAATTCTGTCACTAAACCCATACCTGTCACCCAGCGCCTAAATACTAGGCCTCAAATTTATATCCTGCTAAATCTCTCGTTACCGCTGTCCTGTTGTAGCTGGGAAAGTTATTTAGTGTCCGTCAAAGCACATTTTTTGTTCTGGGTTGAAGTACAATTCCCAATTTAGCAATTTCATAATTTAGTGGTTTCTGCTATATCAGAGCTATTTGAAATCTATCCCTAAAAGGGTATATAATATTCAAGGTGCACATTGGGTCATTCAGAATAACTTCACACACACCCGCTACTGTGTATTTTCAAGTCTAATTCTGTCACTAAACCCATACCTGTCACCCAGCGCCTAAATACTAGGCCTCAAATTTATATCCTGCTAAATCTCTCGTTACCGCTGTCCTGTTGTAGCTGGGAAAGTTATTTAGTGTCCGTCAAAGCACATTTTTTGTTCTGGGTTGAAGTACAATTCCCAATTTAGCAATTTCATAATTTAGTGGTTTCTGCTATATCAGAGCTATTTGAAATCTATCCCTAAAAGGGTATATAATATTCAAGGTGCACATTGGGTCATTCAGAATAACTTCACACACACCCGCTACTGTGTATTTTCAAGTCTAATTCTGTCACTAAACCCATACCTGTCACCCAGCGCCTAAATACTAGGCCTCAAATTTATATCCTGCTAAATCTCTCGTTACCGCTGTACTGTTGTTGCTTGGAAAGATATTTAGTGTCCGTCAAAGCACATTTTTTGTTCTGGGTTGAAGTACAATTCCCAATTTAGCAATTTCATAATTTAGTGGTTTCTGCTATATCAGAGCTATTTGAAATCTATCCCTAAAAGGGTAGATCATATTGAAGGTGCACATAGGGTCATTCAGAATAACTTCACACACACCCGCTACTGTGTATTTCCAAGTCTAATTCTGTCACTAAACCCATACCTGTCACCCAGCGCCTAAATACTAGGCCTCAAATTTATATCCCACTAAATCTCTCGTTACCGCTGTCCTGTTGTGGCTGGGAAAGTTATTTAGTGTCCGTCAAAGCACATTTTTTGTTCTGGGTTGAAATACAATTCCCAATTTAGCAATTTCATAATTTAGTCGTTTCTGCTATATCAGAGCTATTTGAAATCTATCCCTAAAAGGGTAGATCATATTGAAGGTGCACATAGGGTCATTCAGAATAACTTCACACACACGCTTCTGTGCATTTCCAAGTCTAATTCTGTCACTAAATCCATACCGGTCACCCAGCGCCTAAATACTAGGCCTCAAATTTATATCCCGCTGAATTTGAATACAATACATTGGGCCAAATAATATATTTGTTGTTGTGGTGAACCATAACAATGAGAAAAACATCTAGTAAGGGACGCGGACGTGGACATGGTCGTGGTGGTGTTAGTGGACCCTCTGGTGCTGGGAGAGGACGTGGCCGTTCTGCCACATCCACACGTCCTAGTGTACCAACTACCTCAGGTCCCAGTAGCCGCCAGAATTTACAGCGATATATGGTGGGGCCCAATGCCGTTCTAAGGATGGTAAGGCCTGAGCAGGTACAGGCATTAGTCAATTGGGTGGCCGACAGTGGATCCAGCACGTTCACATTATCTCCCACCCAGTCTTCTGCAGAAAGCGCACAGATGGCGCCTGTAAACCAACCCCATCAGTCTGTCACATCACCCCCATGCATACCAGGGAAACTGTCTCAGCCTCAAGTTATGCAGCAGTCTCTTATGCTGTTTGAAGACTCCGCTGGCAGGGTTTCCCAAGGGCATCCACCTAGCCCTTCCCCAGCGGTGAAAGACATAGAATGCACTGACGCACAACCACTTATGTTTCCTGATGATGAGGACATGGGAATACCACCTCAGCATGTCTCTGATGATGACGAAACACAGGTGCCAACTGCTGCGTCTTTCTGCAGTGTGCAGACTGAACAGGAGGTCAGGGATCAAGACTGGGTGGAAGACGATGCAGGGGACGATGAGGTCCTAGACCCCACATGGAATGAAGGTCGTGCCACTGACTTTCACAGTTCGGAGGAAGAGGCAGTGGTGAGACCGAGCCAACAGCGTAGCAAAAGAGGGAGCAGTGGGCAAAAGCAGAACACCCGCCGCCAAGAGACTCCGCCTGCTACTGACCGCCGCCATCTGGGACCGAGCACCCCAAAGGCAGCTTCAAGGAGTTCCCTGGCATGGCACTTCTTCAAACAATGTGCTGACGACAAGACCCGAGTGGTTTGCACGCTGTGCCATCAGAGCCTGAAGCGAGGCATTAACGTTCTGAACCTGAGCACAACCTGCATGACCAGGCACCTGCATGCAAAGCATGAACTGCAGTGGAGTAAACACCTTAAAACCAAGGAAGTCACTCAGGCTCCCCCTGCTACCTCTTCTGATGCTGCCGCCTCGGCCTATTCTGCTGCTGCCGCCTCGGCCTCTTCCTCCGCCTCTGGAGGAACGTTGGCACCTGCCGCCCAGCAAACAGGGGATGTACCACCAACACCACCACCACCACCTCCGTCACCAAGCGTCTCAACCATGTCACACGCCAGCGTTCAGCTCTCCATCTCACAAACATTTGATAGAAAGCGTAAATTCCCACCTAGCCACCCTCGATCCCTGGCCCTGAATGCCAGCATTTCTAAACTACTGGCCTATGAAATGCTGTCATTTAGGCTGGTGGACACAGACAGCTTCAAACAGCTCATGTCGCTTGCTGTCCCACAGTATGTTGTTCCCAGCCGGCACTACTTCTCCAAGAGAGCCGTGCCTTCCCTGCACAACCAAGTATCCGATAAAATCAAGTGTGCACTGCGCAACGCCATCTGTAGCAAGGTCCACCTAACCACAGATACGTGGACCAGTAAGCACGGCCAGGGACGCTATATCTCCCTAACTGCACACTGGGTAAATGTAGTGGCAGCTGGGCCCCAGGCGGAGAGCTGTTTGGCGCACGTCCTTCCGCCGCCAAGGATCGCAGGGCAACATTCTTTGCCTCCTGTTGCCACCTCCTCCTTCTCGGCTTCCTCCTCCTCTTCTTCCACCTGCTCATCCAGTCAGCCACACACCTTCACCACCAACTTCAGCACAGCCCGGGGTAAACGTCAGCAGGCCATTCTGAAACTCATATGTTTGGGGGACAGGCCCCACACCGCACAGGAGTTGTGGCGGGGTATTGAACAACAGACCGACGAGTGGTTGCTGCCGGTGAGCCTCAAGCCCGGCCTGGTGGTGTGTGATAATGGGCGAAATCTCGTTGCAGCTCTGGGACTAGCCAATTTGACGCACATCCCTTGCTTGGCGCATGTGCTGAATTTGGTGGTGCAGAAGTTCATTCACAACTACCCCGACATGTCAGAGCTGCTGCATAAAGTGCGGGCCGTCTGTTCGCGCTTCCGGCGTTCACATCCTGCCGCTGCTCGCCTGTCTGCGCTACAGCGTAACTTCGGCCTTCCCGCTCACCGCCTCATATGCGACGTGCCCACCAGGTGGAACTCCACCTTGCACATGCTGGACAGACTGTGCGAGCAGCAGCAGGCCATAGTGGAGTTTCAGCTGCAGCACGCACGGGTCAGTCGCACTACAGAACAGCACCACTTCACCACCAAAGACTGGGCCTCCATGCGAGACCTGTGTGCCCTGTTGCGCTGTTTCGAGTACTCCACCAACATGGCCAGTGGCGATGACACCGTTATCAGCGTTACAATACCACTTCTATGTCTCCTTGAGAAAACACTTAGGGCGATGATGGAAGAGGAGGTGGCCCAGGAGGAGGAGGAGGAGGAGGAGGAAGAGGGGTCATTTTTAGCACTTTCAGGCCAGTCTCTTCGAAGTGACTCAGAGGGAGGTTTTTGGCAACAGCAGAGGCCAGGTACAAATGTGGCCAGCCAGGGCCCACTACTGGAGGACGAGGAGGACGAGGATGAGGAGGAGGTGGAGGAGGATGAGGATGAAGCATGGTCACAGCGGGGTGGCACCCAACGCAGCTCGGGTCCATCACTGGTGCGTGGCTGGGGGGAAAGGCAGGACGATGACGATACGCCTCCCACAGAGGACAGCTTGTCCTTACCCCTGGGCAGCCTGGCACACATGAGCGACTACATGCTGCAGTGCCTGCGCAACGACAGCAGAGTTGCCCACATTTTAACCTGTGCGGACTACTGGGTTGCCACCCTGCTGGATCCACGCTACAAAGACAATGTGCCCACCTTACTTCCTGCACTGGAGCGTGATAGGAAGATGCGCGAGTACAAGCGCACGTTGGTAGACGCGCTACTGAGAGCATTCCCAAATGTCACAGGGGAACAAGTGGAAGCCCAAGGCCAAGGCAGAGGAGGAGCAAGAGGTCGCCAAGGCAGCTGTGTCACGGCCAGCTCCTCTGAGGGCAGGGTTAGCATGGCAGAGATGTGGAAAACTTTTGTCAACACGCCACAGCTAACTGCACCACCACCTGATACGCAACGTGTTAGCAGGAGGCAACATTTCACTAACATGGTGGAACAGTACGTGTGCACACCCCTCCACGTACTGACTGATGGTTCGGCCCCATTCAACTTCTGGGTCTCTAAATTGTCCACGTGGCCAGAGCTAGCCTTTTATGCCTTGGAGGTGCTGGCCTGCCCGGCAGCCAGCGTTTTGTCTGAACGTGTATTCAGCACGGCAGGGGGCGTCATTACAGACAAACGCAGCCGCCTGTCTACAGCCAATGTGGACAAGCTGACGTTCATAAAAATGAACCAGGCATGGATCCCACAGGACCTGTCCGTCCCTTGTCCAGATTAGACATTAACTACCTCCCCATAACCATATATTATTGGACTCCAGGGCACTTCCTCATTCAATCCTATTTTTATTTTCATTTTACCATTATATTGCAAGGCTACCCAAAGTTGAATGAACCTCTCCTCTGCCTGTGTGCTAGGCCTAAATATATGCCAATGGATTGTTGCAGTGGTGGCTGACGTGAAGCCTCATTCTCTGCTATGATATGAAGACTGATTCTCTGCTGACATGAAGCCAGATTGTCTGTTACGGGACCTCTCTCCTCTGCCTGTGTGCTAGGCCTAAATATATGCCAATGGATTGTTGCAGTGGTGGCTGACGTGAAGCCTGATTCTCTGCTATGACATGCAGACTGATTCTCTGGTGACATGAAGCCAGATCCTCTGTTACGGGACCTCTCTCCTCTGCCTGGGTGCTGGGCCTAAATTTATGAAAATGGACTGTTGCAGTGGTGGGTGACGTGAAGCCTGATTCTCTGCTATGACATGCAGACTGATTCTCTGGTGACATGAAGCCAGATCCTCTGTTACGGGACCTCTCTCCTCTGCCTGGGTGCTGGGCCTAAATTTATGAAAATGGACTGTTGCAGTGGTGGGTGACGTGAAGCCTCATTCTCTGCTATGACATGCAGACTGATTCTCTGCTGACATGAAGCCAGATTGTCTGTTACGGGACCTCTCTCCTCTGCCTGGGTGCTGGGCCTGAATTTATGACAATGGACTGTTGCAGTGGTGGCTGACGTGAAGCCTGATTCTCTGCTATGATATGAAGACTGATTCTCTGCTGACATGAAGCCAGATTGTCTGTTACGGGACCTCTCTCCTCTGCCTGGGTGCCGGAGCCTAAATATCTGAGAATGGACTTTTCCAGTGGTGGGTAACGGGAAGCCAGATTCTCTGCTATGATATGAAGACTGATTCTCTGCTGACATGAAGCCAGATTGTCTGTTACGGGACCTCTCTCCTCTGCCTGGGTGCTGGGCCTAAATTTATGAAAATGGACTATTACAGTGGTGGGTGACGTGAAGCCTGATTCTCTGCTATGACATGAAGACTGATTCTCTGCTGACATGAAGCCAGATTGTCTGTTACGGGACCTCTCTCCTCTGCCTGGGTGCCGGGGCCTAAATATCTGAGAATGGACTGTTCCAGTGGTGGGTGACCGGAAGCCAGATTCTCTGCTATGGAACCTCTCTCCAATTGATTTTGGTTAATTTTTATTTATTTAATTTTTATTTTAATTAATTTCCCTATCCACATTTGTTTGCAGGGGATTTACCTACATGTTGCTGCCTTTTGCAGCCCTCTAGCCCTTTCCTGGGCTGTTTTACAGCCGTTTTAGTGCCGAAAAGTTCGGGTCCCCATTGACTTCAATGGGGTTCGGGTTCGGGACGAAGTTCGGATCGGGTTCGGATCCCGAACCCGAACATTTCCGGGATGTTCGGCCGAACTTCTCGAACCCGAACATCCAGGTGTTCGCTCAACTCTACTCCCGTTCACAGTCGGGTGCACATAGCATTGCTATTAGACAACGAAGCAGTCTTTGAGTGTGCTACCTAAAGACAAGTCTATTTTGAATCTATACCACGTGGGACGCCACGGTGGGAGCAGGACTGTACGTGAGTAAACCAATTCGGCTCCGCTACATTTGAACCAGCGCAACATTGTTAGATACATTTTGCATTATTGTGTAACCATTCTGCTGTGTTCGCTGTGGTCGGCTGGTCTGGACTTAAAAGTTGCCAAGGCAGATATCTGCTGAAGATTTTGTGCACCTTTAGAGAATTGTGCAAATATAACGGACTTCTTAGATCATATGTCCTATTATTAAAGAAAGACTGTATTCCAGGAATAGAAATATCAGTGGGACGCAGCAATATTCACAATATTGTTGAATCTCCAGAGACACTTTCTTATCAATTATTCCACATTCTACTTCACACCCCCATCTATTATATAGGTATCACACCATACACTATATTATTGTTCTATATCACTATTGATTTAACTGTTATTCACCTCATCTATTTTAGTTTATTATCTCTGGGGAATTATTTGCTGTTAGCCACTGTTTTAGATAATAGTCACTAACTGATCTATATTGTCCCATTTATTGTAGCTGGACCGGATCCCTGGTTTTTATTAGCTATAACAGTGGACTATTCCATGTTTTATGTGAGTTTTATTCATTTTATATTCAAATTAGGGATATAGCTCTGTTTAGGTTACAATATCGATTGTATATGGTAACATCATTGTTATTTATCTGTCCATATACGCTGTTATAATAAATTAATATATTATTGTATATTGCCTGGGTCGCTTGCCTACTTTGTGAACTAGATATATGAGTGCCCATTCTTATTATATAATTAAAGACAATGCCCCATAAGAAAAGGAATTAGATTTTATATATATATATATATATATAGATATGAATTTCTGTCTGTCTGTTCTGTATTCATTGCCAAACGATCTGCACCAAATTTGGTACAAAGGTACATCAGGTCTCAGCTCTCTAGGATCACAGTTCCTGAGAAAAAATGCTAAAATGGCACCATTATATGACTTGCATTAGCCAATAGAAGCCCACAAATCTTTCACTCATACCGCAACTGCAACAAACACAGGGTCACGTGACCCTTATCAGCCAATAGAAGCTCGCAGGTCCTTTTAGTCTCAACATACACACAGTTTTACACCAGGTTTCCATAACAACCCAGCCATTTTTCTTCACTGCTATAAGTCATCTTTGAAGGGGCAGGGAGTTGTGGATGACACTGTTAAGGGAGCGGAGTTCTGTGAAGGTCAGAGTTAAGGGGTAGACTGCTGTGGAGGTCAGAGTTAAGGGGACAGTCCGCTATAAATGTCAGGGTTAAGGGGGTGCTGTTATGGTCACTGTTAAGGGGGCGGGTTATTCAGGAAATCACTGTTAAGGAGACAGTGGAGGTCAATAAAAAAGGGGTGGCAGCTACGGAGGTCACAGTTAGGGCTCATGCCCATGAATGTAAGGGCAATGGGTCCGCAAATCCGGAGATGCGGTGCGGAAGCATGGATCGGAACCCCACGGAAGTACTACGGAGTGCTTCCGGGGTGTTTCTGGCCGTTCCTCCGCACTGCTAAAAAGTTGTGCATGCGGTGCGGACCGTCGGATGCAGATCGTGGACCCCATTCAAGTGAATGGGTCCATGATCAGCATGCGGCTGCCCCACGATCAGTGTCCATTCATTGCGGACCTCAATTTGCGGTCTGCAGCTCGGGCACGGAGCCCTTACATTCGTGGGCAAGAGCCCTTAAAGGGGTGGGCGCTGTGGAAGTCATTGTTAAGGTAGCTGGGTACTGTGAAAGTCACTGTTAAAGGGGTGGGTGCTATTGAGGTTACTGTTAACTGTACAGGGGACTGTGGAAGGCACTGTTAAGGGGCGGGCCACTGTGGAGGTCACTGTTAAAGGGGCGGGCACTGTGCAGGTTACTGTTAAGAGGGGCAGGGGACAGTGGAGGTCGCTATTAAAGGAGCAAGGTACTGTTGAGGTCACTGTTAAAGGGGTGGGAGCTGTAAAGGTCTCTGTTAAGGGGGCAGGGAACCGTGGAGATCGCTGTTAAGAGGGCAGGATACTGTGAAGGTCACTGTTAAAGGGGCAGTGCTGTGTTGGTCAATGTTAAGGGGGTGGGGTGCTGTGGAGGTCACAATGAAGGGGGTGGGGTGCTGTGGAGCTCAATATTAAGGGGGCAGGGCCCTGTGGAGATCACTGTTAAGGGGTAGATCGCTGTGGAGGGTCACTGCTAAGGAGGCGGTCTGCTATGGGGGTCTTTGTTAGGGGGCTGGTGGGGTGCTGGTGGGTAACATTTTAAGGGGGCGGGTCAGTGTTAAGGGATGGGCTGCTGGGGAGGTCACTATTATGGGGGACACTGTGGATATCTTTTAGCGATACTCACAAACACACACAAATTAGTAAAACTATATTATGTGCTGTGATGAGCATTCTTATGCAGTCAGATCACTCATCACTTCTGCTTTGTCTTCTAAATCACAGCATGTAGCCTCAACTGTGCTAAAAACACCTGAAGCTGCATATCCTTCCGCCACACTTCTTGTATTCTTTTTATCTACCACTTTATTGTGTTACTGTCGACTAATATTTTGGAATACCTGAAGGTTTCTCAACATATGCATTATCTATAAGCAGGGATAGGAACTACAAGATGATGGAAAGTCAAGAATATTTCCTCTAATAATATACAGACGTGGACAAAATTGTTGGTACCCTTTGGTCAATGAAAGAAAAAGTCACAATGGTCACAGAAATAACTTTAATCTGACAAAAGTAATAATAAATTAAAATTCTATAAATGTTAACCAATGAAAGTCAGACATTGTTTTTCAACCATGCTTCAACAGAATTATGTAAAAAAATAAACTCATGAAACAGGCATGGACAAAAATGATGGTACCCCTAGAAAACACAGAACATAATGTGACCAAAGGGACATGTTAATTCAAGGTGTGTCCACTAATTAGCATCACAGGTGTCTACAACCTTGTAATCAGCCATTGGGCCTATATATATGGCTCCAGGTAATCACTGTGTTGTTTGGTGATATGGTGTGTACCACACTCGACATGGACCAGAGGAAGCAAAGGAAAGAGCTGTCTCAAGAGATCAGAAAGAAAATTATAGACAAGCATGTTAAAGGTAAAGGCTATAAGACCATCTCCAAGCAACTAGATGTTCCTGTGAGTACAGTTGCACATATTATTCATAAGTTTAAGATCCATGGGACTGTAGCCAACCTCCCTGGACGTGGCCGCAGGAGGAAAATTGATGACAAATCTAAGAGACGGATAATCCGAATGGTAACAAAAGAGCCTAGAAAGACTTCTAAAGAGATTCAAGGTGAACTTCATGCTCAAGGAACATCAGTGTCAGATCGCACCATCCGTCGTTGTTTGAGCCAAAGTGGACTACATGGGAGACGACCAAGGAGGACACCATTGTTGAAAACGAATCATAAAAAAGCAAGACTGGAATATGCCAAACTACATGTTGACAAGCCACAAAGCTTCTGGGAGAATGTCCTGTGGACAGATGAGACAAAAATCGAAGTTTTTGCCAAGGCACATCAGCTGTATGTTCACAGACGAAAAAATGAAGCATATCAAGAAAAGAACACTGTCCCTACTGTGAAACATGGAGGAGGCTCTGTTATGTTCTGGGGCTGCTTTGCTGCGTCTGGCACAGGGTGTCTTGAATCTGTGCAGGGTACAATGAAATCTCAAGACTATCAAGGAATTCTAGAGAGAAATGTACTAGCCAGTGTCAGAAAGCTTGGTCTCAGTCGCAGGTCATGGGTCTTGCAACAGGACAATGACCCAAAACACACCGCTAAAAACACCCAAGAATGGCTAAGAGGAAAAAATTGGACTATTCTAAAGTGGCCTTCTATGAGCCCTGACCTCAATCCTATTGAGCATCTTTGGAAGGAGCTGAAACATGCAGTCTGGAAAAGGCACCCTTCAAACCGGACACAACTGGAGCAGTTTGCTCATGAGGAGTGGGCCAAAATACCTGCTGAGAGGTGCAGATGTCTCATTGACAGTTACAGGAAGCGTTTGATTGCAGTGATTGCCTCAAAAGGTTGCGCAACAAAATATTAAGTTAGGGGTACCATCATTTTTGTCCATGCCTGTTTCATGAGTTTATTTTTTTACATAATTCTGTTGAAGCATGGTTGAAAAACAATGTCTGACTTTCATTGGTTAACATTTATAGAATTTTAATTTATTATTACTTTTGTCAGATTAAAGTTATTTCTGTGACCATTGTGACTTTTTCTTTCATTGACCAAAGGGTACCAACAATTTTGTCCACGTCTGTACATTCCAAAGTTTCATATGGGCACCTATATTGGCTGATCTAGGTACAATTTAAAGAGAACGTCACCACTTTTACTTTAACTATTCTATTCAGCCATTAAGATTTAGGATTTCCCAAGTCGACAAACATTATTTTTTCCATTACAGCAACCATTGAGATATTCACCCAGCTTAACAGAATATCACAATATCAGAATCTTTTGAAGATTTTGTTATGTCATTTTAGGGAGAGGTATAGAAGGACGTGATAATTAGGAGGACCCATATTTAACTGCCTACAGGCTTTCACACTAACATACACTACTCACAAAAAGTTAGGGGTATTTGGCTTTCAATTGACATTCATAGAAAATTTAAAAAGTTCATGCCACAGTGATATTATATCATGAAACTAGGGCATTTAATTAGAATCATGCAAACATAGTGATTTCCTCATCTCAAACAATGTATTGAAGCAAAAGCCAACAACAGTGGTGGGTATACCCCCCCAAAATAATGTTAATGTCTTAATAACTTGTCATGTGGCTTTAAGCATCAATTACAGATTGATAACGATGTCTCATGCTATTCGCAAGTCGACTTATGGTCTGCTGAGTCATGGCATCCCACTCTTCTTGAAGAGAAGCCCTGAGGTCATTGAGGTTCTGGAGTACAGAGTTACGAGCCTCTACATGGCAACTCAACTGATCCCATTGGTTTTCAATAGCATTCAGGTGTGGAGAACCTTGATGAGCTGGTGCATTGTTGCCCATGAAGATTAAATTAGGCCTGTGTTGTTCAGGCAGAGGCACAATGACTGGATTAATGATGTTATTCCAGTAGTATTGGCTTGTCACTGTACTATTCACAAAGTGTAGGGCAGTTCTGTACTGACTAAACACACCTGCTTAAGCTGTAACACCACCACCACTAAAGGCTCATCTGGTAACAACAGTGGGTGATGCATGAAGTAGTTCTCTCCTTGATGTCTCCAACATCGTTGGCGGCCATCATATCTCTCAGTATGAATCGATTTTCATCAGTGAACAGCACTAACTCTCATTGGTCCCTCGTCCAGTCTACATGCTCCCTGGCCCATGCAAGTCGATAACGCCTATGCCTGGTGGTGTGGTCAGGTACCCTTGCAGGTTGTCTAGCACGCAGACCATGCTGATCTAAACAGTTTCGAATGGTCTCACTTCACACTTAGGTGCCTCTCACCTGGAGTTTTGTGGTATTCATCATCCGGTTATGCAGGACATTGTTCACAATGAAGTGGTCATCAATGTGGAATGTAGCCAAAGGATTTCCACTTCTATGCCTTTCTGTGACTCTTCCAAATTCTCTGTTTTGCTGTTGCGATCTGCTGATGAGACTTAGTGACACTCTAAGCTCAGTGGCCAATTCTGTCTGAGAGCATCCTTCTTGAAGTCTTGCAATGGTGAGGTACTGTTGATAAATTGTTAGGTGTCATATTGCTGTCAAAATGTGAACAGCATGATTAGGAGGATTGTTTAAATACCAATTCTAATTGAACCGGGAAATGTATTGGACATTTCATGGATCAAACACCTGTTGTGATTTTTGTCGTTAATCTGCTTGTTAGAAAACAGCAATGAGGGCAAAAAGTACTGAAACATTTAACAGTTGGAAATATGCATTCATACGTTTAGAGAAGTTAACAGTAAGTTCATTTGTAAAAGTTATTTTAGGTTCATCCCTAAATTCCACCCAAAAGCCCAAATTCCTAACTTTCTGTGAGTAAAGTAGTAACATAAATATATAGTTTGTCAGGCTGAAAAAAAAAACATCCTTCCATCCAGTTCAGCCTGTTAACCTACTAGTTGATCCAGAGGAAGGCAAACCCCCGTAAGGTAGAAGCCAATGTTCCTCATTTAAGGGGAGAAAATTCCTTCCCAACTCCTATCAGGCAATCAGAATAACTTCCTGGATAAACAATCTCTCCAGAAATCTAATAATGATAACCTGTAATATTTTTGCACTCCAGAAATACATCCAGGACAGGGACAGATGTGTGAAGGGACAGCTATTCTAAAAACCTCTATGTTTAAAAAAAAAAAAAAAAAATGAAAAAAGGATTTATAAGTGCAGGGAAAGGATAGGAAGGAATCATTTCACAGCATCTTAGCACAGAGAGAGACGACAAAAGGCGCTAGCAACATTGATAGGAAAATAATTTACAAGTTCAGGGAACGATTATTTGTGGATCCAAATGGTCATTAGACAGCTTTTTTTCATTCCAGCTTTTTATTATTGGGCTGCAAGTGTTATGTTGGAAAGCCTTTAGTAGCTTATATCTTAGTATCTTATTCAGTACGAGAAAAATATATACGCATTTCACTTCTGCAGTTATTTCTGTTGAAAGCGTATATGGGCGTATTACAGTAAAATAAGAAAAATATATACGCACTGCACTGTTGCAGTTATTTCTGGTGAAAAAGTATAGTGGCGTATTTCAGTAAAATAAAAAAATATCTAGATATGCACTACACTATTTAATTGTTTTCTGGTTAAAGCGTATAGTGGTCTATTTCATTCCAACAAAAAATATATATTCTCAGGTCACTTCTGCAATTATTTCTGGTGAAAGCATATAAGGACCTTATTTCATGAAAAAAAAAGACAAATATATATGCAATGCACTGTTGCAGTTATTTATGGTGAAAGCATATAGGGGTGTATTTCAGTAAAATAAAAAAAATATATATACACACTGCACTATTTAATTGTCTTCTGGTTAAAGTGTATAGTGGCCTATTTCATTCCAACAAGAAATATATGCAGTATTTTTCGCCCTATAAGGCTATAAGGTTTTTGAGGAGGAAAAAAGGTGTGCTTTTGGTGGGTTTCTATAGTTTAACATTGCCTACAGGTTAGATATGATTACTACAGTGAGGGAGCCAGGTGTAATAGAATACAGTGACTGCACTGAGCTCCGCTGCCATTACAAAACCAGATGACGGCCTCCAGCCCCTCATCCCACCCAGCTGATACACCTGGCTTTTTTTTGGGGGGGGAGTGCGTCTTATAGGGTGAAAAATACTGTATTCTCAGTTCACTTCTGCAGTTATTTCCGGTGAAAGCATAAAGGGCGTATTTCATTAAATAAAGACAAATATATATGCACTGCACTGGTGCACTTAATTGTGGCAAAAGCGTATAGTGGCCTATTTCAGTAAAGAAAGAAAAATATATATGCACTTCACTGGTGCATTTATTTCTGCGGAAAGCTATTACTGGTCTATTTCAGTACAGAAAAATATATTCTCAGTTCATGTCGACAGTTATATGTGTTGAAAGCATGGCTGGGAGTCAGCAGGGTGGCAGCAGTGGGAGGTCGGAAGCCAAACGCGCCCCGGGGTAGAGCACCTGATTCGCAGCAGCCTACCTGCCTGGGAAATAGTAGTGCAGGGGTTCACTGAAGAAGCGGCTGTAGCAGTCAGTCCATGCAGAGGTTATATGTGTTATTTTGTATTTCAGTACAAAAAGAAAAATACATTTTCAGTTCAAATCGGTGACAGTTAAATGTGTTGAAAGTGTTTAGTGGCCTATTTCAGTACAAACTGAAAAATGCACTCTCGGTTCATGGCGGCGGAGGTTAGATGTGTTGAAAGCGTTTAGTGGCCTACTTCAGTGCAAAGAGAAAAATGCATTCTCAGTTCACGGTGGTGGTGGTGGTTAGATGTGTTGAAAGCGTTTAGTGGCCTATTTCAGTACAAACAGAAAAATACATTCTTAGTTCACATCGGCGGCGGTTATATGTATTGAAAGCGTTTAGTGGCCTAAACAGAAAAATGCATTCTCAGTTCAGGTCGGCGTGGTTAGATGTGTTGAAAGCATTTAGTGGCCTATTTCAGTGCAAACAGAAAAATCCATTCTCAGTTCATGTCGGTGGTGGTTAGATGTGTTGAAAGCATTTAGTGGCCGATTTCAGTACAAACAGAAAAATACATTCTCAGTTCATGTTGGCGGCGGTTATATGTGTTAAAAGCATGGTTGGCAGTCAGCAGGGTGGCAGCAGTGGGAGGTTGGGAGCCAAACATGCCCGGGGTAGAGCACCTGCTTCGTAGCAGCCAACCTACCCGGAAAGTAACAGGGGTTCATGGAAGTAGAGGCGGTAGCAGTCAGGTTATATGTGGTAAAATCTTTATTGAAGTATTTTGGTTGAAAAACAAAATGCATTCAGCGTTCAGCGCTGCGTTTATATGCTGTTAAATCTCCATGATGTCTCCATGATAAATCTGCAGCGTGGGGGCCCTGTCTGGCTTCTACACACTTTGAAAATAATCCTTTAGCGGAGCGAATAGATAATGGATGACAGGGAAGCTCCATGACCTTCCCAGGAGCTGCTCTTGAGAGCAGTGGTTCATTTCTGTGACGTCCATATAGTGCGGGGGTAATCCGAAGACCCTTTCCATCTCCGTCCTCCGTTATATGCTGTAAAATCTTTATTGAAGTATTTTGTTGGAAAAATAAATTATATTCAGTGCTGCACTTATATGCAGTAAAATCTTTTGTGAATTATTTTGGTGGAAAAACTAATTGTATTCAGCGTTAAGCGATGCACTTATATAAGGTAAAATCATTTGTGAATTATTTTGGTGGAAAAACAAATTGTATTCAGTGTTAAGCGCTGCACTTATATGCCGTAAAATCTTTTGTGACTTATTTCGTTAAGCTGAATATAGTCGCTGATGAGTAGCCTTCTTCACTCGCATAGTGAAGAAACTACTCACCAGCAGCAGCAGGTAGACCTGGAGCAGGACCTGAACCAGCAGGTGGTGGCATACTTGGACAGCACCCTGCCAACCCACATTAAAGATCCGCTGGACTACTGGGTAGCCAAACTGAATTTGTGGCCGCAACTAGCAGAGTTTGCCCTGGAAAACATGTCCTGCACGGCCAGTAGTGTGGCATCAGAGCGGATGTTTAGTGTGGTAGGGGCAATAGTCACCCCAAGGAGAACTTGCCTGTTCACCCAAAATGTGGATAAACTGACCTTTGTGAAGATAAATCAGGCGTGGATTAGCCAGGATTTCCAACCACCAATTCTTGATGCATAAGACTAGCTCATCCATGGTGCCACACCAACATTTTGATAAGAGAAAGGTTTCTTCTGACTACCTGCCTCAGCTACTACTCTGATGCTGCAGCCCGCCTGATGCCACACATCTGATGCTAAGTGCTCTTTTTTGCACCCACCTTCGTCAGCGGGTACTGGTATTGCCACCCACCGCCCCACTCTGTTACCGGGTCAATTCTTGGTTAGTTATGAGCAGCAGGGGTCTTATTCAAATTTGTTATATTTCGCAAATATTTTGTAGAATATTCACGAATTCGAATATTCGTTATATTCAACTTTTTTTTTACTCGAAAATCGGCAAGGTAATAATCGCATAATATGCAAATATTATGCGATCAGTAGAGGTGTGTGTTAAAAATGAATATATAGTGCTATATATTAGTTTTTAGACTATTCGTCATTTTTTCCATCTGAAATGAACACTGAACACTGTTCATGTCAGATGGAAAAAAATTACGAATATTCTAAAATACGAATATATAGCACTATATTGAATATAGTGCTATATATTAGTTTTTTTTTTTTAATATTTGTCATTTTTTTCTATCTGAAGTCATGATTCCTCCCTGATTAAGTTGCTTGTGGGTCAATGACTCATTGGCCCACAAGCAAGAAGCAAGGAGGAATCATGTTTTCAGATGGAAAAAATGACGAATATTCGATATAATGAATATATAGCACTATTTAGCACAAATATGATCTCCTCATGCTGCTGTAATATCCCCACTATATCACCTTGCCACTCTGTGATATTCTGCTGCTGCTGCCAAATCCACACTATGTCACCTTGCCACTCTGTAGTTTCCTGCTGCGATATCCACACTATGTCACTTTGCCACTCTGTGGCTTCGTGATGCTGCTGCAACCTCCAAACTATGTCACCTTGCCACTCTGTGGCCTCCTTATGCTGGTACCATTTCCACACTATGTCACCTTGCCACTCTGTAGTATCCTGCTTCTGCCATCTCCACACTATGTCACCTTGCCACTCTGTGGCCTCCTGATGCTGCTGCCACCTCCAAACTATGTCAGCTTGCCACTCTGTGGTCTCTTGATGCTGCTGCCATGCATTGTCTCACCCACATATAATAAGCCACAAGGGCACTTGATAAGGTATATCACATTCATTGATTCACAAGTAAAAAAAACTTTCACTCCAAAACTTTTGCCCGTGTGTGAATGGTGGAATGAAGGACCCTTAATTATGTGGAAACATTGTAGACAATGCAGGCAGGGAAACGTACCCATCCGTGGTGTGGATATCTGCTGTTGTTTTAATATCAATTTAGTACTACCCAAATCTGCATGGACCACTTTATCTTGATAATTCGGGTTCTTTTTATTACAGATCAAGGGCAGACTCTTGAATTCATTAACCTTTGGGTATGCCTTACCCAAAAGGGTGCCAATGCTTCCTAACTATATTGTCAATGCTTACATTAAACGGGTGGAACTTTTGGATAAACGCAATCCTGGACATCACGTTTCTCTCTCGTGGGCCTATATCACCCTCAATCCCTTCTCTTGCTCTCATTAGAACAGACTGGGGATAACCCCTTTCCTGAAACCTCTCTGTCATTTCAGCCATTCTTATGTCACGTGTAACTGGATCAGAGACTATCCATCCCACTCGTATTGTGATCTAGGAATGGCTTTTTTAAGGGATAATGGGTGGGCACTCTTAAAATGGAGTATACTATTTCTATCCGTATCTTTATGAAAAAGATCTGTAGAAAGATTCCCTTTTTGATCCTTAATGACTCTCAGGTCCAGGAAGTTCACCATATTAGTATCAGATGTAACTGTAAATTGTAGGCCTTCAAATACAGTATTCAAATGATTCATAAAATCCGATAGGGTCTCCCGTGGCCCCGCCCATATGCAAAAAATGTCATCAATAAATCTTTCCCCAACAATTACATTACTGCGATATAGCTCAGTATTGTACACATAATTCTCTTCAAATGATGACATGAATATATTAGCATAGGGCGGGGCCACGTTAGACCCCATCGCGGTACCACACTTCTGGAGGTAAAACGTATCCATAAATAGAAAATAGTTCTCATTTAAAACAAGATTAACAGTTGTAAGAAAAATTCTTGTTCCAATGCTGTATATTTAGTATTGCTCAAAAGGGCCGAAACAGCTTGTAAGCCCTCCTGATGCCCAATTGAAGTATATAAACTTACAACATTGATGGTCACCAGGAGGCTATCAGGGGGAACAGGGCCCAATGCAGCAATCATCCTGAGAAAGTGGGGTGTATCCCACAAAAACGACTTAAGAGTGGTTCTTATCAAAGGGATAAAACTTTTTCTAGGATGATTGCTGGAGGGGATAAGATGGCTCCTACCGAGGAAACAATGGGGCATCCAGGGGGTGTCAATCAAAGTCTTATGGACTTTAGGTAATATATATAATACCGGTGTTCTTGGGGTGTAATTTATCAAAAACTTATAAAAGTGTAGGTCAATGACACCTAATTTCACAAATCGTTCTTCTATCCCCTTAATTTCATTTTTTTTATCTCAAAGACAGGATCTCTATTTAGTGGTTGATAGGTGAACTGGTCCGACAGCTGTCGTATCACTTCTTGAACATATTTTGTTTTGTCCATTACCACTATTGAGCCCCCTTTGTCCGCCAGTTTTATTACCAGATTTTTGTCGTCCATCAATGTTTTAACTGCTCTCCTCTCACTGATGGTAACATTGTGAGTCATGTATAGTTCACCCCTCTTAATGGAATCCAACTGTCCCCGTACCTCCTTGGTGACCAGTTGCACATAGGTTTCAACAGGGTGATGGGTCTTAGGGGGCATAAAAGTAGATTTATTTTTTTAGGCCTAAGCTAGCCAGACATAGGCCCGGTTATGCCTTTACAGGGTCTGTAATTACACTGCTCACCAATGGGTCCAGAAAAATGAGCCTTTAATCAGATTTTTCTGAAAAATTGTTGTAAGTCTACATCCATTTGGAAACTGTCAAATTCTGCTGTGGGGCTAAATGACAAGCCTCTCTGTAGAACAGAAATCTGTTCAGAGTCCAGACACCGAGACACAGGTTTATGACTAACGATGGAGTCTTACCTGTGATCTGGTTTGTATGTTCTGGCTCTGCGTCGCCCCCTGATGTCCCGCCGGTGGTGCTTCCGCCCCGCTCGCCTCCTCCTCCACGCGGACGCTGGCCGCCTCTCCGGAAAAAAGGATGAGTCTCATGAGAGCCAGCTGACTCATTGCCGGAACTGGAGGTCTGAGAACCATATCTCGCGGGTTTTCTGTATCCAAGCTGTAATCACAAACCAGCATCCTGCCATCTGTAAACCTTATTCAGGTAATAGTCTTCACTTTTGCGTAAGAATTTAGATCTCTTCTTCTCCTCAGTTTATAGGCCGTGATTTGAGTGTCCACAGCCTCCTTTAACTTATTGAAATCGTCCGAGGATAGAGAGTCACGTAACTGTTGCTCGGGGCTGGCCACTTGTTCTTTAATATCGACTATTGCCTTCTGTATACAATTAATTGTTAGAAGGATGAGGTCATATGAGCATTTATTGATAATATGTTCAAAATCCTTGCAATACTCCATGTCACCAGGGAAAAAGATAGTGTGTAAATGCACTCTTAAGCCCCTCGGTATCCTATTAACCTTGTGATACTCGGCTAGAATAGCCACATGAAGTTCATAGGAAGTTAATCTCCTTAATTCTCTCTCCAAATGTCATTTCTTGTATTCGCTTGTGGTAATGTTCAGAAAATCAGAAGCCAACGTCACCTGCGATAGAATCTGCTCGGCATCTGTATGATCAAAGCTGATAGTGGTGGTTGTAGTACTCATCCGGAATTGGCGGCGCACGTCCTAGAAAAATCTGAACAATCGATGAGGAAGCCGGCCAGCACTCACTCCAAATTGCACGCTGCACGGGAGAGGAGCAACCGCCAACAAACAATAGAACAACAAATCCCAGCAGATGTGTCTTTGCAAATGGATTTCTTTTATTTCATTACAGGTTCCCAGAAAATGTCCTATAACCAGGACGTGTTTTGGCGTACAAGCCTTTCTCAACAGGTACATCCAATGATAAATCCCAAGCTATATATATAACAAGTACCGCCCACAAGGACGTCCCGACCCTAAATGGGTGGTATTCAGAAATATGTCAATCAAAAATCAGCAACAAATAAACAGACATTCTGTAGAGATTGTTTCTACCTTGCTGGAGAATTCTTCATAAGGTAGAGGTCTAAAAAGGATACCAAAAATATGTTGATTAAGTATATGCATACACACACATCATAAATGCATGACCTCATAATCTCTATTTAGGCCCCTTGGGCGCAGTGTATCCAAAAGGCCTCCCGCTTAAGGAAGGAGTCTCTTCATGTCACCCCCTCTCCTTTGGTCTCTGTGGCCGCAACTAGCAGAGTTTGCCCTGGAAAACATGTCCTGCATGGCCAGTAGTGTGGCATCAGAGCGGGTGTTCAGTGCAGCAGGGGCAATAGTCACCCCAAGGAGAACTCGCCTGTTCACCAAAAATGTGGAGAAACTGACCTAACAGAGGATGACAAACATTGGTGTCCCCTGTCTAAAAGGGTGATTGAAGCTGTTTTTTTCAGCATCAATTATCCCCTTCCGGGCTCACCTGCAGCTCCCTCACTGGTTTTTACCATGAGGAAGCTATGATTTACTGGTCTGCCCCACCCTCTGCCCTTAATTCAGATCACTGACTGTCAGGGACAGCTGCCATCTTAGTCTGGTCACTGTCCTATTAGGCATGGTGACCAGTTTTATTACTGTTGTACATGCATGGTGCTTTGCATGAATGCTATGCTTACTGTGCCGTATATGTATGCCACTCATAGTCTTGGGTTAAAGAGGACCTTTCATGGGTCCAAAGAATATGAACTTAGTAGCAGGCTACATAGAGCGGCGCCCAGGGATCTAAGTGCACTTACTATTATTCCTGGGCGCCGCTCCGATCGCCCACTGTGGCCCCTGGTAATTTCTCAACATTCGGGGCAAGTAGGAGGAGATGCCAGTGTCTCTCCTTCTCCCTGACAGCAGCGCTGTCCAATCGCAGCGCAGAGCTCAGAGCCAGGGAGAAAAAAACCTCCCTGGCTCTGAGCTGAGATTGGAAAGCGCTGCTGTCAGGGAGAAGGAGAGACACTGGCATCTCCTCCTACTTGCCCCGAATGTTGAGAAATTACCAGGGGCCACAGCGGGCGATCGGAGCGGCGCCCAGGAATAATAGTAAGTGCACTTAGATCCCTGGGCGCCGCTCTATGTAGCCTGCTACTAAGTTCATATTCTTTGGACCCATGAAAGGTCCTCTTTAACCCAAGACTATGAGTGGCATACATATACGGCACAGTAAGCATAGCATTCATGCAAAGCACCATGCATGTACAACCGTAATAAAACCGATCGGAGCGGCGCCCAGGAATAATAGTAAGTGCACCGCTGGGCGCCGCTCTATGCAGCCTACTACTTAGTTCATATTCTTTGGACCTATGAAAGGTCCTCTTTAAGCTAATCAAACTAATGTATCTGAATTCAGCTATATAATCTTAATATAGCATTTGAGATATTTAAAGGGGTTTCTGGGCTTTTAATACTGATAACCTATCCTCAGGATAGGTCATCAATATCAGATCGGCGAGCGTCCGACACCCAGCAACCCCCGAATATCAGCTGTATGAAGGGGATGTGCGCCCCGTGTGTACATGCCTTCTCCGGTCTCTCTTCCTGCCCACTGCTGCTTATCCATAGACATAGCAGTAGCGAGCAGGAAGATGGCACATACACACTGCTATTGATGACCTGAGGATAGGTCATCAATAGTAAAAGCCCAGTAACCCCCTTTAATATTTTGTATTTTAACACTTCAAATCCAATCGTTTAAAAAATACTTTAGCATAAATTGAAATGATACCTCAGATAGAAACTACCTAAACATTTTGTGGATAGTTCTGCACCTGCACAATTAGCCTACATGGAAAGAAGCTGAAAGCAAAAAAATAAAAATAAAATCAATAGAAAAAAAAATCAACAAGACTAAAATTATTGTCACAAACAAATCTAAATGCAGATGCTAATTATAACGTAAGTTTCTTTCTGTGACAAACGTGAAAAATACATCTTGGTTTAAAAAGAAACTGTGAACGCTCTTTGTACCCAAGCATCAGCATCTGTGATGACTATACAGGTGTTAAATTGCAGCAAAAAGCTGCATATAATACTTCAGAGCAGCGCTGTAAAAGTATAGCAGAGCTGAACTCATTGATTAACCATTTTATTAAAAGAAGATTTAGCTGTCATCCTGTGAAAAAGAGGAAGTTATATGAAATGGAGTACTCAACTCAACTTGATTTGCTAGTACAATTATAAATTGCATGTAAGGTGTGGAGAGAAACCCCTTTCTAAAAACTAGACTTTTGATACCTGCTATGTGTATAGCTGGTTGTTATTATCTACTGTATTGCTCTTTTGTTAAGTGTATTATTGTAATGTGCATCCTTGTCATATAGACTGAGATATGTATGTTTTTCTGTCCATTGCTATTCTGGTACCTAGTGTCCCAAGTGTCCAGTCATGTACATTTTGCAAGACCTATTGGTAACATGACCCTCCTGTGAAGGTCCTTGAGACAGAAGGCAAACAAGGCTAGTTTATGCCTGTGTAGAGAGTGCTGGGGGCAGGGAGATCTGAGGTCTGCTGCACGTGGTGGATCAGCTACCCCCTGCACTATTCTGGGAGCAGCACCTAAGTACTGTCTCAGTCTTGAGATATAAAGTAGTGATACACTGGTGGAAGAAACCACAGTTCAGAGAAGCAACACTTCAGGAGTGCTGGCCTTAAACCTGAAATCTCAACAGTAACAAAAGACAGTGGCGAGTGTTCAAGAAACTTTCAGTAATAACATACTTACAAACATTTGAGTTGACAAAGTTAGTGCATATAATCTGCGGTCTGGGAAACGCCCTGAATCTGACGGAAACACCTATTTGTGAGTGGGGTTTGCAGTAGTCCTGCCTATTTTTGACCTTGCAAGGCACAACTTTGGGACAGTTGGCAGCTATGTAATAACAGCAAGGATATCTGATCTAACATACTGTTCATATCCAAGGAGTACAAAGACTCTAGTGAAAATATTTATCCCACACAGCGAATGGCATAACAGAAAAAAAAATCAAAAAGGCCAATACCTTTTTTTTTATTATTTCATCTCCCTAAATTTTTTTTATAAAACTACACACTTCAAACATGTTATGTTACAGAATTGCAACCCGATAAATGAGCCCTCACTCCATACATATAACTTCAGAAAAGTTAAATCTCCGTACAGCATTAAAAGGAAGTTTAAAAACAATTCGACTTTGAATCTTGGATCCAAAGATCGATTCACTCACCCCTAGTGGTAACAATAGTAACGGCAGCAGTAGCTACACAACATAGAATTTAACATACAAAGTATTAGGTCTGCATCTGTGTTGGGATAATGCACCACTAACTCCTCCTCCACTTGCTCCTTCTCCTCCAGTGATAGTTAATCATTTGTATACCCCTCCTTCACTTTCTTCTCCATGGAAGTTTGTCATTGTGGGTTCTCAATAGTTACAAGGCAGCTAGCAAAATCCGTAAACTGTTCTTCTGGTATCCATTCTTGCATAAGCATGAGCATTTGCTTTATTATCAGGGGAATTATAGTTATTATCAGGGGAATTATAGTAGATGCCACAGTTGTCCCTACAGATAAATCTGGTGGCCTTTTTGAAGACACACGTATCCCTCATAAGCAGCTACTGCTTGCTCCCAAAACATATGCATCCTGTTCAGATTGTCTGCTGTATGGTATAATCATTTTTAGCCACACAAGAATGGCTGAAATGCACACACTCATGGACATGGTCAGCACCTTTTGCAAGCCACTATAATTTCTAAAAACATGTTGCACCAATAAATTTTTCAAGTGTGCCATGCAGAGAGCATGTGTTATTTTCCCTAAAATGCAGCACAACCACAATATTCCTGCCATTATCGCTGACCACATTGTCCTTTGTAGCTGATGGCTTGCAAAATATTTGCTACTTGATGCAATTTATCAACTAATATGCTTTAGTAGCTTTTATAACCTTGGCTCATCAGTTCTAGTTTCAGTTTACGCATATGAGAGGAGGGAAGAGGAGTGGAAACAAAGTTCTGCCCTGCTATTGTTGAGGATAAAAACATGTCCAGAAGTAGAGATGGCCTTGTGGTTCGCCCGGCTGTCATTTCGGTGATAATTTTGCTAGTTTGCGATTTGCCGAACATGCGGAAATATGGCATTGTTCGCATGCGCCATATTCTTTTGATACATCCATCAGGTGGGACAGGACAACCAATTGAAACATTTCAGCACATGGACACACCCCCTACCCTATAACATGTTTTGCCAGTGTAGGGAGAGGTTTTTTTTGTGGAGCAGGGACAGACTGTTAGGGACACCAAATAGGGCCACAAAAGGTCCTTTTAAGGACTGGTATAGGTGTGCTATCGATAGGTGTGATATACTAAGGGGTGTGATATACTTATAATATACTTTCTAACATAGAAAGAATATTATAGTGCATTTGTATTGTGCAGCAGTTGTGTGCGGTTCTGCAGTGATACCGAAGCTATATAGAGGGACAAAGGCTAGTGGAATAACTGATTGCAACGGGTGTGATATACCTGTTTCCCCCCAAAAAATAAAAACTGATTGAGTGGTGTGATATACCTATAATATACTTTCTAACATAGAAAGTATATTATAGTGCATTTGTATTGTGCAGCAGTTGTGTGCGGTTCTGCTGTGATACTGTAGGTATACAGAGGGACAAGCGTTAATGGAACAACTATTTGCAAGGGGTGCCATATACCTTTTTCCGCCAAATACTGATTGAGGGGTGCTATATATCTTCTTCCACAAAATACTGATTGAGGGTTGCTATTGCTATAGACTTTCTACCACCAAATACTGATTGAGGGCTGCAATCCACCTGGTTCCACAAAATACTGAGTGAGGGGTGCCATATACCACTTTCTGCCAAATACTGATTGAGGGGTGCTATATACCTTCTTCCACAAAATACTGATTGAGGGGTGCAATTACTATATACCTTTTTCCACCAAATACTTATTGAGGGCTGCAATATACCTTCTTCCACAAATACTGCTCTTCTCTACGGACTTAGAAAGAGGTTTATTTAGAAAAGGCAAGACCGTTCTGCAGGGATGGTAGGGGTCGGACAGGTGCACCAGGCTGGAGCCTAAGTTGGAGAAGGTGCGTGTGATAACTTCAAAGGGTGCACCAGAGTTGGTTAAATGGCTCACTCAGCCTTCCGCTTCTGCACCCTCCTCATCCTTTCTATCTGCACCCTCCTCACTCTCTGCTGGGTGCACCCCCAAAAACACCACCACCACGACCAAAGCCCCTCCACTTGAGTCAGAGGAATTATTTTCCAATCCATTCCAAGACCTTACCGATGAGCAGCCATTCTTGGCATCGGATGAGGATGAGAAGGTAGCAACGGCCGCCACCCAGCGGTCTGATGACTACGCAGATCAGCCCAAGGAGGGTGGTCCCCGCTGTTGCTGCCTACTCCGAGATCTCTAATGTTAGTGGTTTTGAAGGTGACGATGATGATGTGCTGATGGACATCACGTGGGTGCCCACAAGAGAGGAAGAGGAAGGGAGTTCAGAGGCATCTGCAGCCTGTGCTGTCAACGCATAGGTCACGGTAAGCCCAAAACTCGCCTAGGGATGACCGCCTTAAGAAGGCACCTGGCCTCCCATCACTGAGCCCAGTGAGAGCAACACCGTCAGAACCCACAAAGACACACTCCTGGTGCTTCACGTCCTGCCTCTTCTCCTTCTCCTCTCTCCTCAAATTTGACCTCCACTCCACCTTCCACTGTGCCGTTGTCGCGTTCATCTGACACAAGGCAGGCTTCCGTGACCCAAATATTTGAGCGTAAAAAAATGATGATGCCGGATAATCCTCTTGCCCAACGGCTGACCACTGGCTTGTCGGAACTTTTAGCCCGCCAACTACTGCCATATATATTGGTGGACTCGGAGGCTTTTAGAAAATGTGTGGCAATTGGCACACCGCAATGGAAGGTCACTGGAAGGAAATAATTCTCCCAGAAGGACATCCCTGAACTACATATCCACGTTCAGCAGCAAGTTAATATATCTCTGGCACACAGTGTCCATGCCAAGATACATCTGACCACAGACGCGTGGTCTAGCAAACACGGGCAGGGAAGGAACATAACTTTTACTGCCCTCTGGGCGAACCTTCTGACGGCTGTCTAGCATGTAATCCATGGCACCCGTGTGGATTTGGTGTTACCACCACGGATTGCATGCAAGCATGCCTCTTCTTCTCCTCCTCCTTCTCCTAATCCATCATCCGTCTCCTCCTCAGCTGACTGCTCCTTTTCCACTGCTACTGCCTCTTCCACTGCACCCCTCAAGCTCCCCTGTACCTATTCAACGTGCCAGGTGAGACGTTGCCATGCTGTGCTGAGGCTGTTGTGCCTGAAGCCTACAGGCACAGAGGTCTTGCACTACTTTCAGCATTGCGATCACAGGCCGATCAGTGGCTTAGCCTGCTCAATTTGATAGTTGGTAAAGCGGTGTGTGACAACGGTGCCAATCTGCTGAGCGTGCTGAAACAGGGCAAAATGACACATGTCATTAACTTAGTCGTGCAACAATTAGTTGTCAAATACCCTGGGGTCCAGAGCGTCTTGCGGCAGGCCAGAAAAAAATTCTGGCCGTTTTAGAAGATCTTACACGGCCATGGCTCTCCTTGCCAACATTCAGCAGCGACACCACCTGCCCATCAGACGTCTGATTTGTTACTGCCTGACGCAATGGAACTCATCAGCTCCCTCCTAATATCATCTAAGCAACACAGTGGGATTATCCTGCTCAGCTATCCATGAACTGACAGGATTTAGTATCCTCACACTTCCACTGACCAGACATAGGAGCTAAGTATCAGCTTTTCTAATATATACTTTTTGTATCATTTTTCTGTATCATCCTTTTTTGCCCTACAAAATAGGGTTTATCTATCACCCCCTGATAATCTGCTGGGCGCAGATGAAATGCTTTGGCGTCTGTTTCAATAATATTTATTTTCAACTTGTTACTATCTATATAGGTAGGGTCTTTTTAGGTTAACTATAGTCATAGGAACGGGGACAGGGTATCTCTACCATCTGGGGATATCCCTGGGCTGAGGGCCTAGGTTGTCAGGGATATCTAGGGAGAGTAATTCCCCTCCCGCCTGATACCCCTTATCACCTGTCCACAGATCTAATACCTGTTTGACTATAGATTCCCTTCTATCAGGTTATTTAATAGTTTTGTGGCATCCTAATCTGAGTACGAATTTTTTAAGAAAAAAAGACTTAAACCAATTTTTGTTAAGTCTTGATCACTATATGAGCAGCTTTCTGCTCCATTTACCCAACAATGTATAATAAAGGTATTGTTTTTATGAGCACGCTATACTTTTCTATATACCCTGTGAGATACCCCCTCTACATACAGGGGGTTTGAATCATGCATTTGAAATACAGCCATTTGAAATACAACCATTTTGGGCAAAAATATATTTACTTCAGGCCTACAGTGGTTCAGACCGTGTGAGATAATCCCTCTACATACAGGGGTTTGATTCAGGCATTTGAAATACAGCCATTTGAAATACAGCCATTTTGTGAAAAGATATATTTACTTTAGGGCTACAGTGGTTCAGACCGTGTGAGATACCCCCTCTACATACAGGAGTTTGAATCAGGCAATTGAATTACAGCCATTTGAAATACAGCACTTTTGTGCAAAGATATATTTACTTCAGGCCTACAGAGGTTCAGGTCCTGTGAGATAATCCCTTTACATACTGTCATTCTATTCTACTATTAATTAAACACCTATTTAGGGCAAGATCCTAAATTCGAAAAATATGAGGAGAGTGTCAAAAAGGACGTGGCCCAGGTCGTGGTGCTGCTGGTGGAGCTCCTGTTGCAGGGAGAGGACATGGCATATCTGTGCCAGCTACATGCACAAGTGAAACCCCTTCCTCAGGTGCGAGAAGGCGACAAAACCTGCAGCGGTATTTGGTCGGGCCTAATGCTGCTCTACGAATGGTGAGGCCTAAACTAGTACAGGCGATAGTAAATTGGGTTGCTGACAGTTGATTCAGTTCCTTCACATGGTCTCCCACCCAGTCTCCTGCTGAAAGACCACAGTTGGCACCTGCAGCCGATGTCCATCATTCTTTCACCTCACCCCCTTGCAAATCAGCCTAGCATTCTGAGCCCCAAGTCATGCAGCAGTCTCTTCTGCTTTTTGATGACTCTTTTAGCAGGGTTTCCCAGGGCCATCCACCTAGCACTGCCCCAGAAGTAAAAAAGATTAAGTGCACCGATGCCCAACCACTTATCTTTCAAGATGAGTACTTGGGAGATCTATCGCAGCACGTGTCGGATGATGGCGAAACACAGGTGCCAACTGCTGGGGCTTTCGAAAGTGTGCAGACCAACAAGGAAGGCAGGGGTGAAGACTGGGTCGAAGATGATGTGGAGGACGATGAGGTCCTCAACCCCACATGGAATCAAGGTCATGCGAGTGACCTATGTAGTTTCGAAGGAAGAGGCGGTGGTCGCAGAGAGCCACCAGCACAGCAGAAGAGGGAGCAGGGTGCAAAAGCGGAGCGGCCGTCTTCTTGACAGTACGCCTGCTACTGCCCACCGCAGCAAGGGACCGAGCACATCAAAGCCAGCTCCAAGGAGTTTTCCTGGCTTGGCAGTTCTTCAGACAATGTGCTGACGACAAGACACGAGTGGTTTGCACACTGTGCAATCAGAGCCTGAAGTGAGGCATAAACATTCTCAACCTGAGCACAACCTGAATGACCTGGCATTTAAGTGCAAAGCACAAGCTGCAGTGGAGTAGACACCTCAAAAACCAAGAAAGGTCTCTGGCTCCTCCTACTTCCTCTTGTGCTGCAGTCGCGGCCTCTTCATCCACCTCTGGAGTGACAGTGCAACCTGGCACCCCGCAAACAGAGGATCTGCCAGCAACATCAACACCTGGGTCACCAAGCATCTCCACAATGTCCCACGGAAGCGTTCAGCTCTCCATATCCCAAACGCTGGAAGATGAAGTACCCTGCTACCCACCCGCGATCCCTGGCCCTGAATGCCAGCATTTCTAAATTACTGGCCTTTGAAATGCTGTCATTCCGTCTGGTGGAGAAGGATAGTTTTAAAGGCCTTATGGCGGTGGCTATCCCATACTACGTCATGCCCAGCCGCCACTACTTTTCAAGGCGAGCCATCCCTTCCCTGCACAACCAACTAGGGGACAAAATCAGGTGTGCACTGTGCAACACCATCTGTGGCAAGGTGCACCTGACTACGGATACGTGGACCAGTAAGCACAGTCAGGGCTGTTATATCTCCATAACAGCACACTGGGTGAATGCAGTGGCGGCTGGGCCTGAGGCGGATAGCAGTTTGGCGCATGTCCTTCCACCACCAAGGATTGTAGGGAGCTTCAGTTTGCCTCCTTTTGTTTCCTCCTCCTACTCTGCTTACTCATCCTCTACCTGCTTCTCATCCGGTCAGCGTAACACCTTCACCAACTTCAGCACAGCCAGGGGTAAACGACAGCAGGCAGTTTTAAAACTTATCTGTTTGGGGGACAAACCTCACACCGCGCAGGAGCTGTGGACGGGCCTTGAACAACAGACCGATGTGTGGTTTGTGCCATTCAGCCTCAAGCCTGGCCTGGTGGTGTGCGATAATGGGCAAAATCTCGTTGCAGCTCTGGGACAAGACGGTTTGAGGCACATCCCTTGCCTGGCACATGTGCTGAATTTGGTGGTGCAGAGATTCCTTATAAATTACCCCGACATGTCAGAGCTGCTGCATAAAGTGCAGGCCGTCTGTGCACGCTTTCGGCGTTCTCATCCTGCTGTTGCTCGCCTGTCAGCGCTGCAGCGTAACTTCGGCTTTCCCGCTCATCGCCTCATATGTGACGTGCCCACAAGGTGGAACTCCACCTTGCACATGCTGGTCAGACTATGCGAGCAGCAGCTGGCGATAGTGGAGTTTCAGCTGCAGCACACACGGGTGAGTCGCTCGGCGGAACAGCACCACTTCACCACCAATGACTGGGCCTCCATGCGAGACCTGTGTTCCTTGTTATGCTGTTTTGAGTACTCCACCAACATGGCCAGTGCCGATAATGCCGTTCTCAGCATTACTATCCCACTTCTATGCCTCCTTGAAAAACCGTTCCTGGCGATTATGGAAGAGAATGTGGCACAGGAGGAGGAGGAGGAAGAGGGATCACTGCACCCACAAACCCAAGGTACACAGTTGTCCAGCAAGGGCACAGTTCAGGAGGATGACGAGGTGAAGGATGAGGAGTAGGAGATGGAGGAGGAGGAACCATGTTTACAGCATGGTGGCACACAAAACAGCTAATGGCCATCACTGGTGTGTGGCTGGGGGGGGATACAGAGGACACAGACGATACACCTCCCACAGAGGACAGCTTTTTGTTGCCTCTGGGCAGCCTGGCACACATGATAGGTTAAATTGATTGTTATTAATGACTATCATGTGTATATATGAACCTATGTGCTATTCAGGAACAGGCACCCCTGAGGAAGCCAGCAGAGCCTGGCGATACGCGTTGGGCTTTTTCTGACCACCATGCATACCCCCACCAAGCTATTCTAAATGATAAGTATTATAGCTTTCCACTTTTTTCATTGTTGATGGATTACATGTATTTTTAGCTGTTGCTTATTCGCATATGTGGGGGAATGCTCATGTTTCTGTGGTGAGTCAGGGGGACATGTGTCCATATTCAGTTCACATGACCCAGATTCATTGTATACAATGTTTTTAACTTATTCTTTGTTGTGTCTGTTGCTTTAAATAAATTTGATATTTTTATAGATGTGCGGCTACTATCTCGGTATTCTTTTCTTTCCTGTGTATCATATTGTGCATTCATACCGTGTGCCGGCACTCTTGTTCTATTTTTGATGTGCCCCCGCTTCCTATATTACAGAGGAGGAACCATGTTTACAGCATGGCGGCACACAAAACAGCTAATGGCCATCACTGGTGTGTGGCTGGGGGGATACAGAGGACACAGACGATACACCTTCCACAGAGGACAGCTTTTTGTTGCCTCTGGGCAGCCTGGCACACATGAGCGATTACATGCTGCAGTTTCTCCGCAACGAACGCCGAGTTGCCCACATTCTAACTTGTGCTGATTACTGGGTGGCCATGCTGCTGGATCCCCGTTACAAGGACAACGTACCGTCCTTAGATCCATCATTGGAGCGTGATAGTAAGATGTGTGAGTACAAGCACACGCTGGCAGACGCGCTGCTGGTGGCATTACCACCTGACAGTGGGGGCACAGTGGAAGCACAATTCAAAGGCAGAGGACCCAACACAACTGAGGCACCGCCAGCACCTTAGAAGGCAGGGTTAGCATGGCCAAAATGTGGAAAAGCATTGTCAGCATACCACAACAACCAGCACCACCAGCTTATATGGAACATCTTAGCAGGAGGCAGCATTTCACCAACATGGTGGAGCAGTATGTGTGCACACGCCTACATGTACTAAATGACGGGTCTGCCCCCTTCAACTTCTGTGTCTCCAAATTGGGCACATGGCCTGAGCTTGCCCTTTACGCCTTGGAGGTGCTGGCCTGCCCTGCAGCCAGTGCATTATATGAACGTGTGTTTAGCACGGCAGGGGGCGTCATCACAGACAAGCGCAGTCGCCTGTCCACAGCCAATGTGGACAAGCTCACGTTCATTAAAATGAACCAGGCATGGATCCCTCAGGACTTGTCCTTAACTTGTGCAGAATAGACATGTATACCAGCACTAAGCAGCCATTGTTATACTGCAGCGCAATTGCTCATGTTTGTATTTTGGATATTTCACACTCTTTTGGAGTGTACCTTAATTTTACAAAATTAAATTAAAACCAAAAAACCTGTGTTGGCTATCTCATCCTCCTCCACCGCCGCTTCCACCTACTCCGCTACGTTCACTGCCTCCTCAAACTCCTACTCCATATGGAACTCCACCTCATAAATCCATAATTTTTTTTGTACGTGTTTTATTTTATATCATTTCACTACTTTGTCATTTACATTTTTGGGTGAAATTCACCAATTTTTGGGTGTATAGTACCACTGCTATACCTAGTAAACCGGTAAAAAAAAAAAAATTGTCAATTACATTTTATGGCGAAATTAACACTATGGGTGTATAGTACCATTGCTATACCTAGTAGACAGGTTAAACAAAAAAGAAAATGTTATTAACTTTTTCGGGTGAAATTAAAGGGAACCTGTCATGTGGATATTTGATTATAATCTAACTAATTATATACAATCATTAACTACTAAAAAGTGCCTTAGATGTATTCACTTACTGGTGTGACAGATGGTTACCTCATAATATACACACAAAGATGCTGCATGCCACATGCTAATGAGCCGATTTGAGTCCGGCGTGATGTCATTGAGCCCGGCGTATATTTAATTCAGAGCTATAGCCACTCCCCTGCCCACCTTCTGCTGATTCCTATGGACACAAACTGTCATTCCGCAGCAGGTGGGCGGGGAGAGTCAGGAGCTCATGAATATTCATGACTCATCATTATCAGCTGGAGCTTTTCAATACAAGATGTTGGCAGATTGACTGGGTCAATTAAAGAAAGTGACCCAGTATTTTGCTAAGCGAATCAGTCACTTATTTATGTTGCCCTTAGTTAGGACACCATAAAACTGGTTACAGGTTCCCTTTAAGCAATTGTTGGGGTATATAGTACCACTGCTATACCTAGTAGGCCGGTTAAAAAATAAATACATTAGTATTTTACATTTCAGGGTGAAATTCACCAATTTTGGTGTGTATAGTACCACTGCTATACCTAGTGGACCAGTAAAAATAAAATAAAATAAATAAATACATTGTATTTTACATTTTATGGTGAAATTAACAAATTTTGGGGTGTATAGTACCACTGCTATACCTAGTAGGCAGGTTAAAAAAATAAATAAAAAATTGTCCTTTACATTTTAGGGTGAAATTCACAAATTTTGGTGTGTATAGTACCACTGCTATACCTAGTGGACCAGTAAAAAATTGTCAGTTACATTTTATGGTGAAATTAACCAATTTCTGGGTGTATAGTACCACTGCTATATCTAGTAGGCCGGTTAAAAAATAAATACATTGTAATTTACATTTTAGGGTGAAATTCACCAATTTTGGTGTGTACAGTACCACTGCTATACCTAATGGACCAGTAAAAAAATAAAATAAAAATGTCAGTTACATTTTATGGTGAAATTCACCAATTTTTGGGTGTAATATACCCCTCCTCTAGCTAGCAGACAGCTTAATACTTTTCAATAATTTTTCTTTTACATTCTTGGGCTGACATTATACAATTTTAGACGTGAATAAACACCTGTTATGCATAGGTGACAGGGAATAAAATTTAATAAATTATTCAGTAATTAATGCGCACCACATCCTTTCATTCAATGCTTAAACTTTGAAAAGTTGTCACACTTTTATGCTTTAATAATTTCTCCCATATTTCAACTCAAATTTTAAATTTGAAAAAATGAATCCTCCCTTGGATGTGGTCTCTCTTTCCCACGCTCCCTCTCTGGCCTGGAACCCTGATTCCCCGCCACCCGTGATCACCATGGTAGGCGCATAAAAGAACATCAAAAGTTGATAGAGCAGATATCAAATTGGATTGTGAACATCACAGGGACGTGTGACATGGTTGGGCAGTAAGTGTGCACACGCCTACACGAACTGACTGACAGGGTTCAGCCCCTGCAACTTCTGGGTCTCCAAACTGGGCACATGGCCTGAGCTTGCCCTTTACCCCGTATTTTATGTTATTTAAAGTCATTTCCCTATCCACATTTGTTTGCAGAGCACTTGCCATGCTCTTAACCGCATTTTGACGCCATTTGTAGCCCTCTAGCGCTTTCCATGACATTTTTAAAGCCATTTTAATGCTCAAAAGTTCGGGTCCCCATTGACTTCAATGGGGTTCTGGGTCTAGTTCGGGTCAAGTTCGGGTCCCGAACTCCAACTTTTTTCCGAAGTTCGGCCAAACCCGTTCAAACCCGAACATCCAGGTGTCCGCTCAATTCTATTCCTGATTTGTTGAGAAAAGTTGCTTTTAGAGGATATTTTGATACCATTTTTGATTCATGGCAGTATTCTTGACCTTATTTTGTCTTGTAGAGAAGTGGCTTCTTTTCTTCTTGACACAATGACATTTTCCAAAGACCGTAGCCTCACTGTGTTCTGCACTGGTGGTTACCAGATCCTGTAGCTGTATCCTGTTTGGGAGGCGGACTGAGCACATGCTGGACTTTCTTATGTGCCCTGATCCTGAAGCCTTCTTCAACGTAATTAAACCTTTCTACTTTAAATTGGTTAATTTGGATGCAATATCCTTGCCTGGGAAGCTTATTTGATACAAATGAATGATGACTGTACGTGTTTCCTTGAAGGTAAACATGGGTACTAGAAGAAGACAAGCACCACCCCATCATTTAAAGCAACTATTCTTGCTCTTGGCATAACAGAGTTATATCAGTTGCCAGAGTTAAATCAGTTAGCTTTCTCCTGAGCTAACGAGAAGATTGCTGATCACTGTAAGTAAGTCATTTCGAGGTAGGGTGGTAATATAGTGAAAATAGTTTTTTATGATTACGTTGATTTTCATCAATTGCCTTGACATTTATCGGATCACTCTTCATAACAATCTAGAAGTAATGCAAATCGCCACCATAAGAAAAGAGACAGCAAACTTTGTGAAAACCTAAATTTGTGTCAGTCTCAGAACTTTCAACCATGACTGTAGAGCTACTATGATGACTAAGTTTGTGTTTGAATGATCACAGCTTATTTTGATGCACTAAAATGTGCTACATTTTATAAATGATAGATACATTTACACTTTTTAATTAAATTAACACAGAGTCATTTAAAAATTTAAACATCCTCTTATTTGGGTAACTTACACAGGCACAATTAAAAATGCCCGTAATTGACACAATAAAAAGGGCAGAATTTTTATATTATAAATGGTAGCTAAATTGAGATCATTTTTATTTTATGTTATTAACAGACATAATTAAAGGTGCCCTTTCTACAAACACACTGGTATTGACACATTAAAATCCACTGAACTGTTTCATTATAAATGGTAGTAAAACTATATATTCTTTTAGTAATTAATACAGGCCCAATTAAATGTGTCCTGCTAAGAACACACTGAAATTGATGCACTAAAATGCATTGAATTGTGCAATTATAAATGACAGCAAAATTGAAACAGTTTTTTTTTTTTTTTTTTTGGCAATTAACAGAGGATCAATTAAATACGTCCTGCTAGGAACACACTGGTTTTGACATATTGACACAATGAAATGCACTGAATTGCTTAATTGCTTTTTTTGTTGTTTTTTTTGGGACATTTACAATAAAATGGGCCTTGTTATGAACACATTGTTATTGACATGCTAAAATGTGCAGAGTTGCACAGTCATAAATTATTCAAAATTGCAGATTTTTGGGTAGGGGTAATGAACACAATGGAATTGATACACAAAAATGCATTGAACTATGCAATTAAAAAATGGTAGATTTTTTTTTTTTTTTGCATTAACCCCTTCGACCCCGGGCCTGTTTTCACCTTACTGCCCACGCCATTTTTTGCAAATCTGACATGTGTCACTTTATATGCTGATAACTTTAAAAGCTTTTACTTATACAGACCATTCTGAGATTGTTTTCTCGTCACATATCGTACTTCATGACAGTGGTAAAAATGATTTTTAAAAAAATCACTTTTATTCATAAAAAAATCCAAATTTACCAAACATTTGGAAAAATTTCCAAATTTCTATTTCTCTACTTTTATAATAGATAGTAATACCTCCAACAATAGTAATTACTTTACATTCCCCATATGTCTACTTCATGTTTGGATAATTTTGAAAATTACATTTTATTTTTTGGGGACGTTAGAAGGCTTAGAAGTTTGGAAGCAAAACCCACTTTTTAAAAACCAGTTCAGGTCTCAAGTTACTTTGTGAGGCTTACATATTAGAAACCACCCAATAATGACCCCATTTTAGAAACTACACCCCTCAAGGTATACAAAACAGATTTTACAAACTTTCTCAACCCTTTAGGTGTTCCACAAAAATTAATGGGAAATGGAGATAAGATTTCAGAATTTCACTTTTTTGGCATATTGTACATTTTAATCAATTTTTTCCAGTAGCAAACCAAGGGTTAAGATGCCAAGCAAGGGTTTTAGATGCCATGTCCCATTTGAAGCCCCCTTGATGAACCTTTACAGTAGAAACTCCCAAAAATTGACCACATTTTGGAAACTACGGGAAAAGGTGCCAGTTTTATTGGTACTATTTTGGGAAACATATGATTTTTAATTGCTCTATATTACTTTTTTTGTGAGGCAAGGTAACCAAAAAATGTATGTTTTGGCACCGTTTCTTATTTTCTTTTGCAGCGTTTACCTGAGGGATTAGGTCATGTGACTTGGCAATACCTAATATGTCTATTTTTTCTTATTTATTTAAGTTTCACATAATAATAGCATTTTTGAAACCGAAATAATGATATTTCATAGTCTGAGAGCCATAGCTTTTTTATTTATTGACCAATTTTCATTTTTTTACAGTGTTCATCTGAGTGGTTAGGTCATGTGATATTTTTATAGAGCTGGCTGTTACGGACGTGGATATACCTAATATGTATACTTTTAATTTTTTTTTCACTTTAGCACAATAATAGTAATTTTACTAAAAAAATTTAATTTTTTGATCGATTCTCTTAGGTAGTCCGGGATGAGGTTACAGTCTGAATGGTACTATTCTGGGGGCATAGACCTTTTTAATCACTTGATGTTGCAATTTTTGCAATTTAATGTGACAAAAATGGCTTTTTTTTTTTTTTTTTTTACGGTGTTCACCTGAGGAGTAAGGTCATGTGATATTTTTATAGAGCTGGTTGTTATGGATGTGAAGATACCTAATATGTATTTTTTTTATGTATTTCACTTTATCACAATAATAGGTATATCAAACCCATTAATCAGTATTTTGTGGAAGCAGTTTTATTGTAGTCCTCAATCAGTATTTTGTGGAAGCAACTATATCAAACCCCTTAATCAATATTTTGTGGAAGCAGGTATATTGTAGGCATCAATCAATAATTGGTAGAAACCGGTACATCAAACCCCTCAATCAATATTTGTTAGAAGCATGTATATCTAACCCCTTAATCAGTATTTTGTGAAAGCTGGTGTATTGCACCCCCAATCAATATTTGGTAGAAACAAATATATTGAACCTTTTAATCAGTATTTTGTGGAACCTGGTATATCAGAGCCCTCAATCAGTATTTTGTGGAAGCAGGTATATCAAACAACTTAGTCATTATTTTGTGGAAGCAGATATATTGTAGGCTTCAATCAATATTTGGTGGAAACAGGCATATCAAACCCATTAATCAGTATTTTGTGGAAGCAGGTATATCACCCCCCTCAATCAATATTTGGTGGAAACAGTTATATCAAACCTCTTAATAAGTATTTTGTAGAAGAAGGTAAATCACAGCCCTCAATCAATATTTTGTGGAAGCAGTTATATTGTAGGCCTCAATCAATATTTGGTAGAAACTGGTATATCGAACCTTTTAATCAGTATTTTGTGGAACCTGGTATATCGCAGCCCTCAATCATTATTTTGTGGAAGCAGATATATTGTAGGCTTCAATCAATATTTGGTGGAAGCAGGTATATCGAACCCCTTAATCAGTATTTTGTGAAAGCTCGTATATATAACCCCCCACAATCAATATTTGGTGGAAAAAGTTATATCGAACCCCTTAATCAGTATTTTGTACAAGAAGGAATATCTCAGCCATCAATCAATATTTTGTGGAAGCAAGTATATCATAGGCCTCAATCAAAATTTGGTAGAAACAGGTATATCAAACCCCTTAATCACTATTTTGTGGAAGCAGGTATATTGTAGCCCTCAATCAGTATTTTGTGGAAGCAGGTACAGTACAGACCAAAAGTTTGGACACACCTTGTCATTCAAAGAGTTTTCTTTATTTTCATGACTATGAAAATTGTAGATTCACACTGAAGGCATCAAAACTATGAATTAACACATGTGGAATTATATACATAACAAAAAAGTGTGAAACAACTGAAAATATATCATATTCTAGGTTCTTCAAAGTAGCCACCTTTTTCTTTGATTACTGCTTTGCACACTCTTGGCATTCTCTTGTTGAGCTTCAAGTGGTAGTCACCTGAAATGGTTTTCACTTCACAGGTGTGCCCTGTCAGGTTTAATAAGTGGGATTTCTTGCCTTATAAATGGGGTTGGGACCATCAGTTGCGTTGTGGAGAAGTCAGGTGTATACACAGCTCATAGTCCTACTGAATAGACTGTTAGAATTTGTATTATGGCAAGAAAAAAGAAGCTAAGTAAAGAAAAACGAGTGGCCATCATTACTTTAAGAAATGAAGGTCAGTCAGTCCGAAAAATTGGGAAAACTTTGAAAGTGTCCCCAAGTGCAGTCACAAAAACCATCAAGCGCTACAAAGAAACTGGCTCACCTGCGGACCACCCCAGAAAAAAAAGACCAAGAGTTACCGCTGCTGCGGAGGATAAGTTCATCCGAATCACCAGCATCAGAAATCGCTGGTTAACAGCAGCTCAGATTAGAGACCAGGTCAATGCCACACAGAGTTCTAGCAGCAGACACATCTCTAGAAACAACTGTTAAGAGGAGACTGTGTGAATCAGGCATTCATGGTAGAATATCTGCTAGGAAACCACTGCTAAGGACAGGCAACAAGCAGAAGAGACTTGTTTGGGCTAAAGAACACAAGGAATGAACATTAGACCAGTGGAAATCTGTGCTTTGGTCTGATGAGTCCAAATTTGAGCTCTTTGGTTCCAACCACCGTTTCTTTGTGCAACGCAGAAAAGGTGAACGGATGGACTCAACATGCCTGGTTCCCACGGTGAAGCATGGAGGAGGAGGTGTGATGGTGTGGGGGTCATTTGCTGGTGACACTGTTGGGGATTTATTCAAAATTGAAGGCATACTGAACCAGCATGGCTACCACAGAATCTTGCAGCGGCATGCTATTCCATCTGGTTTGCGTTTAGTTTGACCATCATTTATTTTTCAACAGGGCAATGACCCCAAACACACCTCCAGGCTGTGTAAGGGATATTTGACCATGAAGAAGAGTGATGGGGTGCTGCGCCAGATGACCTGGCCTCCACAGTCACCGGACCTGAACCCAATCAAGATGGTTTGGGGTGAGCTGGACCGCAGAGTGAAGGCAAAAGGGCCAAAAAGTGCTAAGCATCTCTGGGAACTCCTTCAAGACTGTTGGAAGACCATTTCAGGTGACTACCTCTTGAAGCTCATCAAGAGAATGCCAAGAGTGTGCAAAGCAGTAATCAAAGCAAAAGGTGACATATTTCACTTGTTTCACACTTTTTTGTTATGTATATAATTTCACATGTGTTAATTCATAGTTTTGATGCCTTCAGTGTGAATCTACAATTTCCATAGTCATGAAAATAAAGAAAACTCTTTGAATGAGAAGGTGTGTCCAAACTTTTGGTCTGTACTGTATATCAAACCCCTTAATCAGTATTTTGTGGAAGCAGGTATATTGTAGGCCTCAATCAATATTTGGTAGAAACAGGTACATCAAACCCCTAATCACTATTTTGTGGAAGCAGGTATATCGTAGGCCTAAATCAATATTTTGTGGAAGCAGGTATATCAAACTCCTTAATCAGTATTTTGTGGAAGCCGTTCTATCACACCCCTCAATCTATTTTTGGTGGAAACAGGTATATCAAACCCCTTAATCAGTATTTTGTGGAAGCAGATATATTCTAGGCCTCCATCAATATTTGGTGGAAACAGGTATATTGAACCCCTTAATTGGTAATTTGGGGAAGCAGGCATATCGTAGGCCTCAATCAATATTTGGTGGAAGCAGGTATATCAAACCCCTTAATCTGTATTTTGGGAAAGCTGGTGTATTGCACCCCCCCAATCAATATTTGGTAGAAACAGGTATATTGAACCATTTAATCAGTATTTTGTGGAACCTGGTATATCGGAGCCCTCAATCAGTATTTTGTGGAAGCAGGTATATCAAACAATTGAATCATTATTTTGTGGAAGAAGATACAGTACAGACCAAAAGTTTGGACACACCTTCTCATTCAAAGAGTTTTCTTTATTTTCATGACTATGAAAATTGTAGAGTCACACTGAAGGCATCAAAACTATGAATTAACACATGTGGAATTATATACATTACAAAAAGGTGTGAAACAACGAAAAATATGTCATATTCTAGGTTCTTCAAAGTAGCCACCTTTTGCTTTGATTACTGCTTTGCACACTCTTGGCATTCTCTTGATGAGGTTCAAGAGGTTGTCACCTGAAACAGTTTTGAAGGAGTTCCCAGAGATGCTTAGCACTTGTTGGCCCTTTTGCCTTCACTCTGCGGTCCAGCTCACCCCAAACCATCTTGATTGGTTTCAGGTCCGGTGACTGTGGAGGTCAGGTCATCTGGAGCAGCACCCCATCACTCTTTCATGGTCGAATAACCCTTACACAGCCTGGAGGTGTGTTTGGGGTCATTGTCCTTTTGAAAAATAAATGATGGCCCAATTAAACGCAAACCGGATGGAATAGCATGCCGCTGCAAGATGCTGTGGCAGCCATGCTGGTTCAGTATGCCTTCAATTTTGAATAAATCCCCAACAGTGTCACCAGCAAATCACCCCCACACCATCACACCTCCTCCTCCATGCTTCATGGTGGGAACCAGGCATGTAGAGTCCATCTGTTCACCTTTTCTGTGTCGCACAAAGACACGGTGTTTGGAACCAAAGATCTCAAATTTGGACTCATCAGACCAAAGCACAGATTTCCACTGGTCTAATGTCCATTCCTTGTGTTCTTTAGCCCAAACAAGTCTCTTCTGCTTGTTGCCTGTCCTTAGCAGTGGTTTCCTAGCAGATATTCTACCATGAAGGCCTGATTCACACAGTCTCCTCTTAACAGTTGTTCTACAGATGTGTCTGCTGCTAGAACTCTGTTGTGCATTGATCTGGTCTCTAATCTGAGCGGCTGTTAACCTGCGATTTCTTATGCTGCTGACTCGGATGAACTTATCCTCCGCAGCAGAGGTGACTCTTGGTCTTTTTTTCCTGGGGTGGTCCGCATGTGAGCCAGTTTCTTTGTAGCGCTTGATGGTTTTTGTGACTGCACTTGGGGACACTTTCAAAGTTTTCCCATTTTTTCGGACTGACTGACCTTCATTTCTTAAAGTAATGATGGCCACTCGTTTTTCTTTACTTAGCTTATTTTTTCTTGCCATAATACAAATTCTAACAGTCTATTCAGTAGGACTATCAGCTGTGTATCCACCTGACTTCTCCACAACGCAACTGATGGTCCCAACCGCATTTATAAGGCAAGAAATCCCACTTATTAAACCTGACAGGGCACACCTGTGAAGTGAAAACCATTTCAGGTGACTACCTCTTGAAGCTCATCAAGAGAATGCCAAGAGTGTGCAAAGCAGTAATCAAAGCAAAAGGTGGCTACTTTGAAGAGCCTAGAATAATGACATATTTTCAGTTGTTTCACACTTTTTTGTTATGTATATAATTCCACATGTGTTAATTCATAGTTTTGATGCCTTCAGTGTGAATCTACAATTTTCATAGTCATGAAAATAAAGAAAACTCTTTGAATGACAAGGTGTGTCCAAACTTTTGGTCTGTACTGTATATTGTAGGCTTCAATCAATATTTGGTGGAAACAGGTATATAAAACCCCTTAATCAGTATTTTGTGAAATCTGGTATATCGCCCCCCTTAATCAATTTTTGGTGGAAACAGTTATATCAAACCATATTTTGTAGAAGAAGGTATATCACAGCCCTGAATCAATATTTTGTGGAAGCAGTTATATCGTAGGCCTCAATCAATATTTGGTAGAAACAGGTATATCGGAACTTTTAATCAGTGTTTTGTGGAACCTGGTATATCGCAGCCCTCAATCAATATTTTGTCGAAGCAGGTATATCGTATGCCTCAATCAATATTTGGTAGAAACAGGTATATCGAACCCCTTAATCAGTATTTTGTGGAAGCAGGTATATCGTAGTCCTCAATCAATATTTTGTGGAAGCAGGTATATCGAACCCCTTAATCAGTATTTTGTGGAAGCAGGTATATCGTAGCCCTCAATCAGTATTTCGTGTAAGCAGGTATATCAAACCACTTAATCAGTATTTTGTGGAAGCAGGTATATCGTAGCCCTCAATCAATATTTGGCAGAAACAGGTACATCAAACCCCATAATCACTATTTTGTGGAAGCAAGTATATCGTAGGCCTAAATCAATATTTGGTGGAAGCAGGTATACCAAACTCCTTAATCAGTAATTTGTGGAAGCAGTTATAATACACCCCTTAATCTTTTTTTGGTGGAAACAGGTATATCAAACCCCTAAATCAGTATTTTGTGGAAGCAGGTATATTCTAGGCCTCAATCAGTATTTTGTGGAATTAGCTATATCCAACCCCTTAATCAGTATTTTGTGGAAGCAGGTATGTTGTAGGCCTTAATCAATATTTGGTACAAACAGGTACATCAAACCCCTCAATCAATATTTGGCAGAAGCAGGTATATCGAACCCCTTAATCGTTATTTTGTGAAAGCTGGTGTATTGCACCGGCCCAATCAATATTTGGTAGAAACAGGTATAGCGAACCTTTCAATCAGTATTTTGTGGAAACTGGTATATCGGAGCCCTCAATCGGTATTTTGTGGAAGCAGGTATATCAAACAACTTAATCATTATTTTGTGGAAGCAGATTTATTGTAGGCTTCAATAAATATTTGGTGGAAACAGGTATATCGAACCCCTTAATCAGTATTTTGTGGAAGCAGGTATATCGCCCCCTCAATCAATATTTGGTGGAAACAGTTATATCAAACCCCTTAATAAGTATTTTGTAGAAGAAGGTATATCACAGCCCTCAATCAATATTTTGTGGAAGCAGGTATATCGAACCCCTTAATCAGTATTTTGTGGAACCTGGTATATCGGAGCCCTCAATCAGTATTTTGTGGAAGCAGGTATATCAAACACCTTAATCATTATTTTGTGGAAGCAGATATATTGTAGGCTTCAATCAATATTTGGTGGAAACAGGTATATTGAACCCCTTAATTAGTAATTTGGGGAAGCAGGCATATCGTAGGCCTCAATCAATATTTGGTGGAAGCAGGTATATCAAACCCCTTAATCTGTATTTCGTGGAAGCTGGTGTATTGCACCCCCCAATCAATATTTGGTAGAAACAGGTATATTGAACCTTTTAATCAGTATTTTGTGGAACCTGGTATACCAGAGCCCTCAATAAGTGTTTTGTGGAAGTAGTTATATCAAACACCTTAATCATTATTTTGTGGAAGCAGCAAGTATATCACCCCCTCAATCAATTTTTGTTATATCGAACCCCTTAATCAATATTTGGTAGAAACAGTTATATCAAACCCCTTAATCACTATTTTGTGGAAGCAGGTATATTGTAGGCCTCAATCAATATTTTGTGGAAGCAGGTATATCGAACCCCTTAATCAGTATTTTGTGGAAGCAGGTATATCGTAGCCCTCAATCAGTATTTTGTGGTAGCAGTTATGTCCAACCCCTTAATCTGTATTTTGTGAAAGCTGGTATATCGCAACCCCAATCAATATTTGGTAGAAACGAGTATATAAAACATTTTAAGCCGTATTTTGTGAAACCTGGTATATCAGAGCCCTCAATAAGTGTTTTGTGGAAGCAGGTATTTCAAACACCTTAATCAGTATTTTGTGGAAGAAGATATATCGTAGGCTTCAATCAATATTTAGTGGAAACAGGTATATTGACCACCTTTTTCAGTATTTTGTGGAAGCAGCAGGTATATCACCCCCTCAATCAATATTTGGTGGCAACAGTTATATTGAATCCCTTAAACAATATTTTGTAGAAGAAGGTATATTGCAGCACTCAATCAATATTTTTTGGAAGCAGGTATATTGAACTCCTTAATCAGTATTTTGTAGAAGAAGGTATATTGTAACCCTCAATCAGTATTTTGTGGAAGCAGGTATATCGTAGGTCTCAATCAATATTTGATAGAAACAGGCACATCAAACCCCTTAATTACTATTTTGTGGAAGCAGGTATATCGTAGGCCTAAATAAATATTTGGTAGAAACAGGTATATCGAACCCCTTAATCACTATTTTGTGGAAGCAGTTATATTATAGGCCTCAATTAATATTTTGTGGAAGCAGGTATATCGTAGACCTCAATCAATATTTGGTAGAAACAGGTACATCGAACCACTTGATCATTATTTTGTGGAAGCAGGTATATCGTAGGCCTCAATCAATATTTGATAAAAGCAGGTATATCGAACCCCTTAATCAGTGTTTTGTGAAAGCTGGTGTATCACACCCCCAATGAATATTTGGTAGAAACGGGTATATCAAACCTTTTAATCAGCATTTTGTGGAACCTGGTATATCGGAGCCTTCAATCAGTATTTTGTGGAATCGGGTATATCAAACACCTTAATCATTATTTTGTGGAAGCAGATATTTTGTAGGCTTTAATTAATATTTGGTGGAAACAGGTATATTGAACCCCTTAATCAGTAATTTGTGGAAGCAGGTATATCGCCCCCCTCAATCATTATTTGGTGGAAACAGTTATATTGAACCTCTTAATCAGTATTTTGTTGATGAAGGTATTTTGCAGCCCTCAATCAATATTTTGTGGAAGCAGGTATATCGTAGGCCTCAATCAATATTTTGTGGAAGCAGGTATATTGTAGGCCTCAATCAATATTTTGTGGAAGCAGGTATATCGAACCCCTTAATCAGTATTTTGTGGAAGCAGGAATATCGTAGCCCTCAATCAGTAGTTTGTGGAAACAGGTATATCAAACCCCTTAATCAGTATTTTGTGAAAGCTGGCATATTGCACCCCCCAATCAATATTTGGTAGAAACAGGTATATCAAACCCTTTAATCAGTATTTTGTGGAACCTGGTATATCAGAGCCCTCAATAAGTGTTTTGTGGAAGCAGTTATATCAACCACCTTAATCAGTATTTGGTGGAAGCAAGTATATTATAGGCTTCCATCAATATTGTGTGGAAACAGGTACATCAAACCCCTTAATCAGTATTTTGTAAAAGCAGGTACAGTACAGACCAAAAGTTTTGACACACCTTCTCATTCAAAGAGTTTTCTTTATTTTCATGACTATGAAAATTGTAGATTCACACTGAAGGCATCAAAACTATGAATTAACACATGTGGAATTATATACATAACAAAAAAGTGTGAAACAACTGAAAATATGTCATTCTAGGTTCTTCAAAGTAGCCACCTTTTGCTTTGATTACTGCTTTGCACACTCTTGGCATTCTCTTGATGAGCTTCAAGAGGTAGTCACCTGAAATGGTCTTCCAGCAGTCTTGAAGGAGTTCCCAGAGATGCTTAGCACTTGTTGGCCCTTTTGCCTTCACTGTGCAGTACAGCTCACCCCAAACCATCTCGATTGGGTACAGGTCCGGTGTGGAGGCCAGGTCATCTGGCTCAGCACCCCATCACTCTCCTTCATGGTCAAATAGCCCTTACACAGCCTGGAGGTGTGTTTGGGGTCATGGTCCTTTTGAAAATTAAATGATGGTTCAACTAAACGCAAAATGGATGAAATAGCATGCCGCTGCAAGATGCTGTGGTAGCCATGCTGGTCCAGTATGCCTACAATTTTGAATAAATCCCCAACAGTGTCACCAGAAAAGCACCATCACACCTCCTCCTCCATGCTTCACGGTGGGAACCAGGCTTGTAGAGTCCATCAGTTCTCCTTTTCTGCGTCGCACAAAGACACGGTGTTTGGAACCAAAGATCTCAAATTTGGACTCATCAGACCAAAGCACAGATTTCCACTGGTCTAATGTCCATTCCTTGTGTTCTTTAGCCCAAAGAAGTTTCTTCTGCTTGCTGCCTGTCCTTAGCAGTGGTTTCCGAGCAGATATTGTACCATAAAGGCTTGATTCACACAGTCTTCTCTTAACAGTTGTTCTAGAGATGTGTCTGCTGCTAGAACTCTGTGTGGTCTGGTCTCTAATCTGAGCTGCTGTTAACCTGCGATTTCTGGTCTCTAATCTGGTCTCTAATCTGAGCTGCTGTTAACCTGCGATTTCTGAGGCTGGTGACTCGGATGAACTTATCCTCCGTAGCAGAGGTGACTCTTGGTCTTTCTTTCCTGGGGTGGTCCGCATGTGAGACAGTTTCTTTGTAGCGCTTGATGGTTTTTGTGACTGCACTTGGGGACACTTTCAAAGTTTTTCCAATTTTTCGGACTGACTGACCTTCATTTCTTAAAGTAATGATGGCCACTCATTTTTATTTTATAAGGCAAGAAATCCCACTTATTAAACCTGACAGGGCACACCTGTGAAGTGAAAACCATTTCAGGTGACTACCTCTTGAAGCTCATCAAGAGAATGCCAAGAGTGTGCAAAGCAGTAATCAATGCAAAAGGTGGCTACTTTGAAGAACCTAGAATATGACATATTTTCAGTTGTTTCACACTTTTTTGTTATGTATATAATTCCACATGTGTTAATTCATATTTTTGATACCTTCAGTGTGAATCTACAATTTTCATAGTCATGAAAATAAAGAAAACTCTTTGAAAGGTGTGTCCAAACTTTTGGTCTGTACTGTATATCGCACCCCTTAATTAATATTTGGTGGAAACAGTTATATTGAACCCCTTAATCAGTATTTTGTGGAAGAAGGTATATCGCAGCCCTCAAACAATATTTGGTGGAAGCAGGTTTATGACAGCCTTCAATTTATTTTATTTTTTTGCCACAACAGTTATATCACACCACCCTGTTTATTTTGGGGCAACAGGTATATTGTAGCCCTCAATCAGTATTTTGTGTAATAATCACACCCATTGCAATTAGTTCTTACAATATTGTTTGTCTGTCTATTTAGCTGCGGTATCACAGCAGAACCGCACACAACTGGTGCACAATACAAATGCACTATAATATACTTTCTATGTTAGAAAGTATATTATAAGTATAACACCCCCCCCAGTATATCGCACCTATCAATAGCACTTCTATACTTGTCCTTAAAAGGACTTTTTTGGCCTTATTTGCTAGCGTTTGTTGTCCATAACAGCCTGTCCCTGCTCAACAAAACAACCTCTTCCTACTCTGGCAAAACACAGAATGTAAAATTGCTGCTAGATCGGGTTCTTTTATAGGGTGGGGGTGTGTCTATGTGCTGAAATATCTCAATTGGCTGTCCTGTCCCACCTAGTGGATGTGTCATGGGTCAAAGTTTGGAGCAATGCAAAAAAAATATGGCGCCGGTGGACATTGCCATATGTTCGCATGTTCGGTGAATCCCAAATGCTCAAAATTCACCACAAAACAACTGTTGAGTGAACCGCAAGGCCATCTCTACATTAGTGAATGAGTGTAAAGTAAAAAAAAATATAAAATTGAAAAAGATTGTTAAAGAACTTGCAGTTAGAATAAACTCCATAAGCCAACTTATTTTACTTAATGCATTTCTCTATTGCTTTGTAACTAAACCAATAGCATATGAAGGACATTCGAGCAATATATGCCACAAAAACGCTTCCATAATTTTCTAAGTTTACGACTATGAAAAGATTTATGTGAAATATATTTTAAGTGATATGTGTCTGCATTGCAATAGTTCTTATCAGTATAGGATAAATTGAAGCAGTGATCTAGCATTTGTCCTTTTTGACACAAATGCTGAATATTTTGGGAAAAAAATAAATCCTAGTATCAGTCCAAGGTGATTTAGGCAAGTAATAAAGAGATCGATGATAGAGATGAAAAAGATATGAATCATTGATATATACCACAGGTACAATGCAAACAGATTTTCCTACATCTGTTTAAGAACAGTGCTAAAATGAATTTTATGTTTTTATTGCCCCCAAGATTTCCTTGCTAATATGTTTTCTATAAATAACAATAGCACTCGTTTCCATCAAAGAAAATAAGAAGTCTTTCATGCCATTTATATTTCTTCCTCGTGCTTTTCTATGTCCAATTCCCTTTAATAAAATATAATAATGTAGAATAATATGGTGTATTTAATCTCTGTGGACCAAAAAATCTAATATGTTTTAAGTTATTCAGATATAAAGACCTGAGCAAAATGCAACAAAATGAGAACAGCTTGAGTTCAATAATGTTTTATGGAACTCCTGTGTATTAAATAAAAATATCTCTGTAAGATTTTAATTTAAATAGCTTTTTTTTTTTTTTTTTGCTAAAATGTTTTATACCAAAGATATTTTAAATACATCTTTATTTTTTATTTATTTTCTACTTTTCAGTCTTTTTTTGTTCCACATGGGGTTGGTGAGGGTCCATAAAATTGTACTAACTTCTAGCGCTATTCTCCATAGTCAGGAAATGCATGCACAGTTGCAGTTCTCACAGAGACAGTCTATAAAGAAAATCTTGAACCCACCAAAAGTATGATTGTCTTTTATCTAATTCCAGTATTTAATAAGCATGGGCTTATAGGAAGCTCAGCTCCTTGGCCTGAAAACCATGCATGATCATGGCATGACCTGGTAGCTACTCCCACACCTTTGCATAGTCCTTTAACTTTATTTACATAGCCAGTGCTTCTAGTAAAGAAAAAAACTCAGTCTTCAATTAATAATCCTTCTCCCATATTGCTAATGGAGAGAAGCAGTGGTCTAAAAGTCAAAGCTACCATTCAATTATCATTATTTTAGGGATAAATATAATACTAGAATGGTGATAGCTCCACCTGACCAATTATCATTAACAGACAAGTGGTATTTGTATTAATGAAATTTAATGAAATGTTAAATGAAAAATATTTAATTAATGGATTATTTGAAAATGACCTAGTTAAGGGGCATAGCTTATATGCTAATTTGGCGGACGTAATTAACATTAGCTTATGATCGATTACCTTGTGGAGGATTAATTAATGATATCTCTTACTTTTTTAATGTAACTCTTTGCCAGTTTTCAATCACAGTAGTTTTACTTTGAAGAAAATGAGTGCAAAGGATGGGGCTGATATGAATGTACTGATAATCCAAATGTAGCATAATATGTCAAGTTAATAATTTGCTTAAAAAGGGGGCTCAACAAGGGGATGTAGCAAGATGGATGTAGACTGTATCACTGAACAGATTTCACTTAGGGCTACTCCTAAGGGGGTTGTCTAAGTCCACCTGGCTCTTCACCATTTAACCCCTGCAGGGATCTATATCCACTACAGGGGAACCAGTAGGTTACTATTTCTTAAAGTAGTATGTGATAGCTGACCGGAGGCACCAAAGGGGCAGATGAGAACAAGGACAAAGTGATGTTAAGGCAGGCAGAGTTTATTCAATTGAGCATAAAGACAGGACAGGCAGTATAAAGCCAATATTAATAAAAGGCAATCTGATAAACAAACAAAGGTTGAGGATGAGGGGTCATTGCAGACTAGACAAGCTAAGACTTTAATACCAAGGCACCCATCAATAGGGAAGCCACCTTAAAGGATAACTGTCACACTTAGCCCTAATTTCAATTTTCATATATGTAGTTACTAATAACATGATATTCCATAAGTAATTACTATTAGACTGACTTACCCCATATTTAATAAGATTCAGCCCTTAGCAACCAGTCTGCATAAAACTGCAATTTCACTATTCAGTTAAGATGGCCGCCACTGCCCTCAATCTGAGGCTAATTCTGCCTGCCCTCACTAGCCAGTAACAATAGCCCCCAAAAGTGTCAGTAACCAGAGCCCTCCCCCTAAAGGGTTAATCTCCTGCAGCACAAAGGGGTCCTCTTACCACATGTTGCTTTCATTTATACACTGAGTAGATGGCAGATCTCCCTTCCCTGGTCTGCGCTGCTCCAACTCTGCATTCTCTAGCTCTGCTGAGTGAGGGAACGTCTGCCAAGCGCAGGGACAGGGAGAAGTGCACCCAGCCCAGGCACTGTTATCAGCTGCTGGGGAGGACCTGGCTTTAATCATTTACTTACAGTCCCTGGCTGTCAGTAATGTGAGCCTGCACGCAGCCTGCTTCTGCATCCTCCGTCCTTCAACACATAGACGGACCATGCCTAACAACCTTATTTTAAGAACAGGTAAAAATAGGCAGTACAGGGAGCAAAACTGCGAAATTAAGGGGTAATTGAATACACAGTGAAAAGTTGAAATAGGGCCACTAAGGAGATATTAATCCCTTCACGTCTGCAATCTGTATATATACGTGATAGCTGCACATACCCCGTGCAGCTACCACGTATATAAACGTTCTGGCAGCTCTTTAATCCAAGCGCTGCAAAGCGCTTGGATTAAAGCTTCTGCTACTGCCCTGCTGCCGTCACGGACAGCATACAGTGCAGTAATGCCGGCAAGGGACCAATCAGAGTGGTCCCTTGCCGGCAATCGATCCGATTGGTTAGTCTGTGCAGACTAACCAATCGGATCGCGTCAGTGTTAAAATGCCGGTTTCAGACTCTGATCTGCGCTCTGCAGATCAGAGCCTGAAATCGGTAATGTGTCCTGAAGCCCCGATCTGTGCCCCCTTGAAGCCCCCGATCTGTGCTCCTTGTTCTTGATCTGCCCCCGATGAGGTCCGCCCATTCTGCCCCGATCTGTGCCCCCTTCTTGTCAATATTCTTATGCTGACCCCCCCCGATGCGGTCCGCCCCCTCCTGCCCCCATCTGTAAGTAAAATGCTGTCCCCCTATCCCCGTTTCCAGCGCTCTCCGCTGTCCCCTGCCCCCGATGCGGTCCCCCTTGTGTGTGTGATGGCGGCGGCTCCATTCCTGAGCCGCCGCCATCAGCAGCATGTGTCAGCTCTATGCTGACACTGCTGTAACCCCATAGATGCCGCAGTATCGGCATCCATGAGGTTAATAGAGGGAGGGGGCTCCCTCTCTCTCAACCATCAGGGCTGCTGCGATCGCAGCGCCCGATGGTTGCCATGGCAACCGGACGCTTTGCAAAGGCGTCCGGTTGCCATGGTATAGGCGTCCAGTGCTGCCACCTACAGGCATCTGATTGTATTATACTTTGCAATGCAAGAGCATTGCAAAGTATAGTACAACCATCAGCCTCAATGGATCTTCAAGATCCAAGAGGGGAACTGATAAAAAAAAAATGTGAAAATAATAAAAGTAAAAAAATAAAAAATAAAAATTTAAAAAATAAATTTACTTTTCCTATAAAAACAAAACAAAAAAAACACATATTAGGTGTCACCGCGTCCGTAACGACCATCTCTATAAATATATCACATCATCAACCCCGTCCAATAAACACCATAAAAAATAAAAAATAAAAACGGTGTAAAAAATAAGCCATTTTTGTCACCTTACATCACAAAAAGTGCAACAACAAGCGATCAAAAAAGGCGACTATACCCCAAAATAGTACCAATCAAACCATTACCTCATCCCGCAAAAAATGAGCCCATATTTAAGACAATCACCCCAAAAATAAAAAAGCTATGGCTTTCAGACTATGGAGACACTAAAACATCATTTTTTTGGCTTCAGAAATGCTATTATTGTGTAAAACTTAAATAAATAAGAAAAAGTATACATATTGGGTATTGCCACGTCCGTAACGATCTGCTATATAAAACTGTCACATGACCTAACCCCTCAGATGAACGCTGTAAAAAAAACAAAAAAAAAATGTTCCAAAACAGCCAATTTTTTGGCCACCATGTCCCATAAAGTGTAATAATGAATGATCAAAAAATCCTATGTACCAAAATATGGTACCAATAAAAACTTCAACTCTTTCTGCAAAAAATGAGCCACTGCACAAGACGATCGGTATAAAAATAAAAAACATATGGCGTTCAGAAAACCAATCCAGCAAAATCTGCCTTCCAAAAACCATACAGTGTTCCTTTCCTTCTGCGCCCTGCCGTGCGCCCTTACATCAGTTTACGACCACATGTGGGGTGTGTCTGTAAACCGCAGAATCAGAGTAATAAATATAGAGTTTTGTTTGGCTGTTAACCCTTAATGTGTTAAAGAAAAAAATGTAATAAAATAGAAAATCTGCTAAAAAAGTGAGATTTAGAAATTTCATCTCCATTTTCCTTTAATTCTTGTGGAACACCTAAAGGGTTAATAACGTTTGTAAAATTGGTTTTAAGTAACTTGAGGGGTGTAGTTTCTACAATGGGGTCATTTATGGGGGTTTCCACTATGTAAGCCCCACAAAGTGACTTCAGACCTGCACTGGTCCTTAAAAAGTGGGTTTTGGAAATTTTCTTAAAAATGTTAAGAATTGCTTCTAAACTTCTAAGCCTTGTAATGTCCTAAAAAATTTAAATAACATTTCCAAAATGATGCCAACATAAAGTAGACATGTGGTGAATGTTATGTAATAAATTTTTTATGAGGTAACACTTTCTGTTTTAGAAGCAGAGAAATTGAAATTTAGAAAATTGCTAATTTTTACAATTTTTTGGTAAATTTGGGATTTTTTCCAAAAAAAGGAGATATATATTGACTCAAATTTATGACTGTCAATAAGTACAATGTGTCACGAGAAAACAATCTCAGAATGGCGTGGATAAGTAAAAGTGTTCCAAAGCTATTACCACTTAAAGTGACGCATGTCAGATTTGTAAATTTTGACCTGGACACTGGGGCATCAATGGGTTAATCACCACAATCCAATTATAAAAAAAAAATATATGACAGTTATACTTTAAATAACCCACAGAAGGCAGCCATTGGCTGGGGACAGTTGATGCCACTTTCACACTGGTCCATTAAGGGCCAGGGAGAGCACATGCACCATAATGGAGTAGAACTAAATCTTAAATACAGGTAATGAAGATAGCTACCCGTAGAATACATCAGCATGGGACCAGAATGCTGTAGGGAGGGAGCAAACATAAACCGCTGGCAACAGGGGTGAGAAAGGACACCTGGAAATATAGGAGAAACCAATTAGGCTGCCCTTACATGTTCACGTTTTGATCAGGTTTTCTTACCCATTTTTTAAGCCAAAACCAGGTATGAAAAGAAAGAGAAGTAGGATAGAAATGAGCAAATCAAGAAATCCATGTAAATGATTTATTGCAAATTTCACAAAAATTTGGTGGCCAAACAAATCTGAAACTTTTGTGATTTGTTTGGGCAAATCACACAGAAATGGTGCCCACGCCATTTTACTATGAATATTGGCAGGGAAAACCACGAGTGAGGAAGAAGATTAAGGATTACATGATACTGAGAGTAAGTGAAAGGGGGAAGGCTTGCCATGATTGGCTCACAGGCTGATGGACAGCCTGGATCCATCAATCAGGGGGCAATGGGCAGGCAGTTACTTATGCTAGGATAATAAAATCCCCATTCTGTCTTTAGCTTTTGAGCTAGAAGGATGTTATGTGACAGCATCTGACAAAACGCTCTTACAGACACAATCCACTAATGTCATGTTATAGGAACACTAAAAGCAGAGTATATAAGGAGAATAAGAAGATAGAATTTGATAGAATTTGATCAGGGACAGCTTTAGAGAAAGTGAGTGAAGGGATGATCACCCAGTTGAGTGTTTAATACAAACCCTCTTCAAGAAAAGGAATCTCTTTTTTCTGTATACACAGCTTATTTTTTAAGCGTCTACAGTTTATATGCTTATTGTCAGCACATTTTTGCTATTTGCTTGAAAACATCAATTTTTCCGGCCGCTGCTACAACAGCGGCTGCAACAATAACATTATTTTTCAGGCATGTGTACATGCCTAATTTTTCTGGCCTCTGGTGCTGCACTGTGGCTGCAAAAACAAAACAAACAAAAAAAGGCACATACAAGTGTCAATTCCCCTTTCGTGATCGTTACCTTGTTGTGGTGAAGGGGCTTGCGTATCACAATGAAGCGATCATCACCTCTATGAGTGTGTTGGCAATGTTGCCACACCCCAGATGCTAAGGCCGTTGCTTCATTATGATCAGACCAAAAGCGATCGACTGGATGTTTTTTCATAGAAAAAACTAGAATTTTTTTATTTTATTTTTTTAAGTTGTATGGGTGGGTTTTTAATACATAAAATAAAATAAAAATCATAATAAAGTCTCTTAATAGTTTATTAGAAATAATGCAGACAATTTAAAAAATCCCCATCAATTCCAATACAAAGCAAGTACAAAGCTCAGAACTAAATTATTCCAGGATGTCGTAATGGTTCGTTAATTCAACAATGGTTAATCAATTCGACACACGTCCCCGGATAGGGGACGTAACAGGGATTAAACTGATAGGAATAGTACTAGTTAAGACACCACTCATATAGGGTGTCACAGCACATCGCTCCGTGCACGTGCAGCGCCTCAACTTGGGAGTAAAAGGACCGACCAAGCTGCTTTTTCCATCTCCCGGTTCCTAAAATCAATTCAGTTTGGTGTATCAGAGTTTGATCTGTCACTGTGAAGGCAGTCAAAGGTACCCGGCCTAAATTTTTTTTCACAAAAGGCAATCCCACCCTGATTTGGGACGCAACAGGGATTAAACTGATGAGAATAGTACTACAGAAAATAGCACTCATATCGGGTGTGACAGTAAATTGCACGGCGCACACACGGTGACCGTGGCGTGGATTCAAACAAAGGGGAGGGAGCCAGCGTTTTTTTTAACCATCTCCCCGTTCGAAAAATCAATTTAATAAATGGACCCCAGATTGGGGATGTCACGTAACAGGGATTAAACTGATGAGAATAGTACTACAGAAAATAGCACTCATATTGGGTGTGACAGTAAATTGCACGGCGCAGACGCAGTGACCTAGGCGTGGATTCAAACAAAGGGGAGGGAGCCAGCGTTTTTTTAACCATCTCCCCGTTCGAAAAATCTATTTAATAAATGGACCCCAGATTGGGAATGTAACGTAACAGGGATTAAACTGATGAGAATAGTACTACAAAACATAGCACTCATATCGGGTGTGACAATAAAATGGCACGGCGCAGACTGAGTGACCGTGGCTTGGATTCAAACAAAGGGGAGGGAGCCAGAATTTTTTTAACCATCTCCCCATTAGAAAAATCAATTCAATTCACCTTTCCGGGACCCTTGGTGTTGTACGTGGCTGGGTGGAGGAAGAAACCTTAAATTACATCAACGGGACATGGCTAGCTTGGTATCCAACCTTGTACAAATGGGGAGTTTGCGGTTGGGCAAATAGACTGTTTGCATTTGTTTGCGGTGCATTAAAAGGGGAGTTTGGTCTGTCAATGTCTGGCTACCTGATCGATACAACATCATACCTGATCGTATACACACACTGGATGTTTTAAACCACGTTGTTAAAAAAAATATTGGATTGTTAGGTGATTTATGCCCTTTGTGGATTAAAATCCAACTCTGCGTCAACTATGTAATTTTCCATGGGAGTTTTGCCATGGATCCCCCTCCGGTATGCCACAGTCCAGGTGTTAGTCCCCTTGAAACAACTTTTCCATCACTATTGTGACCAGAAAGAGTCCCTGTGGGTTTTAAAATTTGCCTGCCTATTGAAGTCTATGGCGGTTTGCCCCGTTCGCCCGTTCGCGAACATTTGTTGAAATTTGCGTTCGCCGTTCGCAAACAGAAAATTTTATGTTCGCGACATCTCTACATACAAACAATAGAACTATGGATTATGGATTAATTTGGATCATAGTGATACTATACCTATAATACATGAAATCATAAGAACAGAAAACAAAATGTAGATTTGAACATGACCTTACACCCTGTTCCAAATTATTATGCAAATTATAGTTTTCTCATTTACCTAATTTATGTAAATAACAGTCAGCATAATTCTCATGTTATCAACTATTAAGAAAATAATTCAAATTTTATTGAACAAACCTCCTAATGATAAAAGTATTTTTTTTAAACATAAAAAAACTTACAATGTTCCACTGTAAGTACGCACAGAAAGTTTCAAAACACTTTATAGGTTATAAAGAACTGAAATTTGTCATTTGTTGTGTTTGCAGCATATTTACTGAAATCAAAAGCTATTTCAATCAAACTTTTAACAACATTTTAACTTTTTAAACATTTCAACAGGTCATGTTACATTTTAACATAGGACCCCTTAGTTGATAGCAGCTTCATTTGAAAATAAGGGGCAGTAATGTGTTAAATAATGAGTTTATTAGGACCATTAAGATCCCGAAATTGGCAAAAAAAAAGCCCCTACCAGACAAACTATACAAACACCGACAAGGGACCTACGTTAATAGGTCGCCTGCAGGTCAAGTCCACTACTGTGCTTTAAGGTGGGGCGGAAGTCGAGCTGACCAATAAAAAAAAAAAAAAAAAAAAACAGACACTTTGTTAAGACTACGGCGGTGTGCCATAGGTCTATTAGGGCTCATCAGCAGCGATGAGTTTGAGTTCCTCTTTCCAGCACATCCAGTTATGGCAACTTTCTACTGCCTACCCAAGGTCCATAAGGGCACACTGCCCCTTAAGGGCCGGCCAATTGTATCGGGTGTAGGCAGTTTGCCACAGAACAGCGGGATTTATGTGGACCGCATACTAGGCCCATTTGTACAATCACTTTTGTCTTACGTGAGAGATACAGGAGATCTTCTCTCCAAGTTAGAGAACCTCAAGCTAGAACCCAACTGGTTTCTGGTATCGATTGACGTTGAGGACTTATATTCCTCCATCCCCCATGACAAGGGTCTCTCAGCTACAGCATATTTCCTGAGAGCCAGAGGACTACAGTTCTCTGCACATAATGAACTGGTTCTCCAACTCTTGAACTTTGTATTAACCAGCAACTGTTTCCTCTTCGACAGCCGGATATACCACCAGCTCAGGGGCCACGCGATGGGTAGTTCTTGCGCACCATCTTACTCGAATCTGCTCCTGGGCTGGTGGGAGGAGACCATGGTATTCGGTGATGCACCTAATTGGTACACCGAGTACATCGTCCTCTGGGCCCGCTACATAGATGACATCTTCATACTGTGGAACAGGCCAGAGGACGATTTCAAGAGGTTGATGGAGAAACTTAACGTTAACACCCTTAATCTCAGGTTCACGTCTGTGATTGTACGCAATAATCTTCCCTTCCTGGACATCTGCATATCCAGAGACACCAAGGGGGTTTGCAGACCACCATTTTTCATAAGGAGACATCAACGAACTCATTTCTTCGATGGGACAGCTGTCATCCAGTCCCATTGAAGCGTGGGATTCCCGTTGGCCAATATTTAAGACTCAGGCGTAACTGCTCGGAACCACGTGAGTTTAAACGTCAGGCAAACGAGTTAAGAAAGTGCTTTCGTGCACGAGGTTATCCTGACAATACACTGTGAAAAGCTTATCAGAGAGCACGACAGGAGACATGCACCACACTCCTGCATCCCATGGGGGGGCCCCAAAACTGAGCCACAAAATCATCGGCACATTCGATTCAGCGGCCAGGCAAATTAAAGAGATCCTAGCACGTAATTGGGATACTCTCCTGATGGATCCGGATCTGGCAGACGTGGTCAGCTCTCATCCATCAGTGACATTTAGGAGAGGGACTAACCTCAGAGATCAATTTGTGCATAGCCACTACAATCCCCCCAAAAGGAGGACGTGGCTTGACAAACCAGTATATGGATGTTTCAAGTGCAGCCGCTGCAGCTCCTGCAAATACGTCACCCAGAGTAAATCACTGACACTTGACTCTACGGGTTCTACCCACCAGCCCCCTTGGCTTGAATGACTAGCTACAATTTGGCTGCTTCTTGTGACCCAGTTTAGATTCCCATCATATATCACTACTCAACTGTTACATGGGATGGGGTGCCTGTATAGGTGAGACCAGGGGTCAATCTGGCTCCTCCCAGGTCCCTGGACGTTTCACCCCTTCCATCTGCGGTTGGTCCTCCTTCCCCTTTTAATGTGTGACTAGAAAGTGTTTTCTTGGGCACTTCCATCTGACTGTCAGACTCCTGTCTCCTTGCCCAACTTGGCACTAGCAAGGTTAACCCTTGCACCCTAATTTGGTGGTTGTTTTCTGTGTATGCCCTTATCTGTCACCAGCAGGTGTCACGCTAGTTAATGACCACACAGTCTGAACGTCAATCACTATCACCTGTAAACAAGGTTACTATACCCTATCTAGGTTTAAGGGGGTTGCCTGCCATTAAATGCCCCCTCCGAGGTCCCTCGCTTGTGGTGATGTTTATTATCACCCCCAGCATTAGCGTGAGTGTAGTAGTAGGAGTTGCTTTGACTTAAGCAGTGACTCCTCCCATCCCCGCTACCTCTGATGGACAGCCGACGCTGCACTCTGCCCAGGGTCAAGCCCTCATGTCATGGTGCTTATGAGTGTGCCATGACGTCATTGAAGCCGCGCGGCGAATGGGCTGCCCACACGGCAAGTGCGCATGCGCAAGGAGGGACGTGGTCTGCCGCGTCAGATGACACACACGCAATCACGCGGGCGGCGGCCATGCCCCTCACGCAGGCGCACTGTCAGCCCTCTCCATCCATTTAAACTAAACAGCACGCACAGTCGCGGTGTCAGATGCTGGCAGATAGGCGGCCCGCCAGACTGCCCTGCCGCTTCCCATGGTATAGGCCATACGCGCTCCATGAGACAAACAGTGAGCAAACCCATTCATTATATGCCATCAGTAAGAATTGCAGCCAGGTCCTGTATTTGAATAGATTCCCTTTGTTGTTCTCCTACCTGCAGGTATCTGGGTGGATTTGGACCACACTGGTCCTTCTAAGTCTGCACAACCTTTACTCTTTTCCCCACCTCCCCCCTCCCTCCATCTGAGATAACCACCCAAATGTCTTAGGAGTGGGGACATCTCCTCTACTCGTCACCCCTGTCCCCTGATGAGTTAGGGGGTCCTTTAGAAGTAGAGGTACCCTTTCCCTTTTAAGCACAATATATTCCCAAATGAAACGCATAGGGACTTTGAATATATCTACTATTACCTGTTCCTCACACCCTGGTAGCTCTTACCCCCAATAGGGCCAATTCTCCTGTCCCCACAGGGCCATTTAGGGTTCATTAATTGGGGTCAGGTTCCGGACGGGGCCACCCCTTGCGGGGATAGGACTCCATATTAGGAGGGTACCTTAGGATATAATAGGCCAAGTAAGGCATTAACAGGGACAGACTTTCCCTGTGGCCCTTTGGCATCAAGGTACAACCGATTGGAGGACGCATTCAAGTACAAGAATCTCCCCCCCCCCATGCATTGGATCACAGGGTCCTGACGTTTACCACCGGTAAGATCTACCCTTTTTTCTCTCGCCTATTGGCATATTAATAGACCTATGGCACACCACGTAGTCTTAACACCACATAGTCTTTTGGTCAGCTCCACTTCCACCCCATCTTAAAGCACAGTAGTGGACTTGACCTGCAGGTGACCTATTAACGTAGGTCCCTTGTCGATGTTTGTATAGTTTGTCTGGTAGGTGCTTTCTTTTCCCAATTTCGGGATCTTAATTGTCCTAATAAACTCTAGGCTTTAACACGTTACTGCCCCTTATTTTCACATATCTCTCATTACAGAGCAGTACACCCCGGGGCAGGGGGGGGGGGGTGCCTCAGCACCTGCTCCCCCTAGGGACCATCTTTTTCTTTTTTTGATAGCAGCTTCACAAGTCTTGCATCCATTGAGCTTGTGAGTTTTTGGACAGTTTCTAATTTAATTTGTTTGCAAGATGTCAGAATAGCCTCCCATAGCTGCAGTTTGGATGTAAACATCCTCCCATGCCTCATAGATCTTTTTCTTGAGGATGCTCCAAAGGTTCTCAATAGGATTGAGGTCAGGGGAGGATGGAGGCCACACCATGACTTTCTCTCCTTTTATCCCCATAGTAGCCATTGATGCAGAGGTATTCTTTGCAGCATGAGATGGTGCATTGTCATGCATGAAGATGATTTTTATTACGGAAAGGATAGTTCTTCCTTCTGTACCAGGGAAGAAAGTGGTCAGTCAGAAACTCCACATACTTTGCAGAGGTCATCTTTACATCTTAGAGGACCCCAAAGGGGCCGACCAGTTCTCTTCTTAAGATTCCGGCCCAAAACATGACTCCACCACCGCCTTGCTGACGTTGCATCCTTGTTGGAACAAGGTGGCCATTCAACAACCATCGACTACTCCATCCATCTGAACCATCCAGAATTGCATGGCACTCAACAGTGAACAGGACTGTTTGAAAATTGTTCTTCATGTATTTTTCTGCCCAATGCAGCCGTTTCTGCTTGTAAGCATTGGTTAGTGGTGGCCGAATAGAAGGTTTATGCACAGTTGCAAGACTCGTGAGAACTCTACACCGTGATGTCCATGGGACTCCAGAGGCACTAGCAGCTTCAAATATCTGTTTGCTGCTATGTAATGGAATTTTAGCAGCTGCTCTCTTGATCCGATGCATGGATCTGGCAGAAATCTTCCTCAATGTGCCTTTTTCTGCAGGAACCCGTCTGTGCTCTGAATCAGCCACAAATCTCTTAATAGTTTCCATAGCTCGTCCAAGGCATTGACCTATTTCACTCTTTTCGGCAGCAGAGAGATCCTTTTTCTTCCCCATATTGCTTGAAAAAAGGTACTCTTAATAATGTGGAACACCCTCATTTAGTAGTTTTTCCTTAAATTGGGCTCACCTGCCAATCTATTATCACAGGTGTCCTAGATTGTTTTCAGTCATCAAAAGAGCTAATTTTTGTGACACTCAACTAGAATTTGCATAATAATTTGAAACAGGGTGCATTCATTCTGTTACATTATAGCAAAAACATTTTACAGTAATAACACCATTATTATACCAGTGTTATAATATAGTTCAAAGACATTTTACTGCAAACATTGCATTGTTATGCCCATGTTATTGGATGCATAGTTCAAAGATATTTTATAGCAAACATTGCATTTTTATACCTATGTTAGCAAACACATTACTGTATCGAACCACATATTTTAGGCATTTCACAGCAAAAATTGGATTGTCATACCCATATTATTGGATGCAAATTTCAAATATATTTTACCATAAGCATTGCATTGCTATGTAATTCAATGTACTACTGCATCAGACCATATAGTTGAAAGACATTTTATTACAAACATTGCATTGCTATACCTGTTTTAGCGAATGCATTACTGGATCAGACTGTGAAGTTCAAAGATAGTTCACTGCAAAAACTGCAGTTATGCCGTGTTATTGAACTCATTGTACAAAGATCAGGGCCGGCCTTAGGTGTTCAGGCGCCCTGTGCGAGATAACCTTGTGGCGCCCCCCCCCCCCAAAAAAAAAAAAAAAAAACACTGCTTGTTGCTGGCATCATGGCATAGGCTGGCTGACTATCCAACCAAGTAGTTACCAGCCCTCACACCCCAAAGGCCGGTGTAATGTTATACTTCCCTAGTTCGTGAGATTTCCCTACCCTCGTCACTTCCGGTCGCACCGGACATGACGTGAGGAGGTGTGCAGCGCCGCGCAGGCGCACAACGACAGGTTAGGGAAATTTCACAGCAGAGTGCGCATGCGCCAGGAGCCTCGCCGGCGGTTAGGGTAGGGAAAAACTATGGGCCAATGTGCAGGCGCAGTGATCGGATGGATGTTCTCAGCTGAACACCGGCCGACACTGCGCATGCATCGGGAGCCTCACCAGCGGTTAGGGAAGGGAAAAATTACGTACGGGCCAGTGCTTTTTCCCTACCCTAACCGCTGGTGAGGCTCCCAGCGCATGCGCAGTGTCGGCCGGTGTCCAGCTGAGAAAATTCGTTTCCAATGTAGTATTAATAACTAAACAATTAAATAATAAACATATTGCATTGTCTACTTACCGCCAGGACAATTAGATGATCTGGACTCTGGCTGCAGTCTGGCTCTGGGGACTCCATTGTCACTCTCTTCCCCCCCCCCCCCTTCCCTTGTCACTCTCATTATTCCCCCCCCTCTCCCTTGTCACTCTCATTATTCCACCCACCCTCCCTTGTCACTCTCATTATTTCCCCCCCATCACTCTCATTATTTCCCCCCCATCACTCTCATTATTTCCCCCCCATCACTCTCATTATTTCCCCCCCCCATCACTCTCATTATTTCCCCCCCCCCATCACTCTCATTATTTCCCCCCCCATCACTCTCATTATTTCCCCCCCCCATCACTCTCATTATTTCCCCCCCCATCACTCTCATTATTTCCCCCCCCCATCACTCTCATTATTTCCCCCCCCCCATCACTCTCATTATTTCCCCCCCCCCATCACTCTCATTATTTCCCCCCCCCATCACTCTCATTATTTCCCCCCCCCCATCACTCTCATTATTTCCCCCCCCCATCACTCTCATTATTCCCCCCCCCATCACTCTCATTATTTCCCCCCCCATCACTCTCAGTTATTTCCCCCCCCCATCACTCTCAGTTATTTCCCCCCCCCATCACTCTCATTATTTCCCCCCCCCATCACTCTCAGTTATTTCCCCCCCCCATCACTCTCTTAGTTCCCCCCCCCCATCACTCTCAGTATTTCCCCCCCCCCATCACTCTCATTATTTCCCCCCCCCATCACTCTCATTATTTCCCCCCCCCCCATCACTCTCATTATTTCCCCCCCCCCATCACTCTCATTATTTCCCCCCCCCATCACTCTCATTATTTCCCCCCCCCCATCACTCTCATTATTTCCCCCCCCCCCATCACTCTCATTATTTCCCCCCCCATCACTCTCATTATTTCCCCCCCCCATCACTCTCATTATTTCCCCCCCCCCATCACTCTCATTATTTCCCCCCCCCCATCACTCTCATTATTTCCCCCCCCCCATCACTCTCATTATTTCCCCCCCCCCATCACTCTCATTATTCCCCCCCCCCATCACTCTCATTATCCATATCACTCATTATTCCTCCCCCCTCCCTCCTTCCCCCTTGTCCTCTCTTTCTTTCCTCCCCCTTCCCCCTTGTCACTCTCTTTCTTTCCTCCCCCCTCCCCCCTTGTCACTCTCTTTCTACTCCCACCTCCACCTCTAGTGTAGCGTGGCCGAGCTCTGTTCGATCCGCGTACAGGAGCATTTGTTTCCTGTACCCGGCCGGACTGACAGGAAGTGCACACTAAGTGAGCACTTCCTGTCAGTCCGGCCGGGTACAGGAAACAAAGCTCCTGTACCGCGGACCTAACAGAGCTCGGCCACGCTACATTAACAGGCGCAGGATTCTTTAGAGCGGCAAGCGCTCAGCCTCAGCCACTCAGGCGGCGCAGAATGAGGGGCGCCGCCAGCCGCCCCCAACTTATATAAGGAACTTTTTTTTTTTTAAACCGCAACGGGCGCCGGGCGCCCCCTGCTGAATACAGGAGGGAGGGGGGGGGGGGCCGCCCCCGCCCCCGCCCCCGCCCCCGCCCCGTGGGAAAACATAAGTGCCGAGGGCTGTCATAAGTGCCATATTACATTGCGGGCTGTCGGCCGCCCGGCGCCCCTGTTGCTATGGCGCCCTGTGCGGCCGCACAGCCCGCACACCCCAAAGGCCGGCCCTGACAAAGATATTTTACTGTAAATATTGCACTATTGCACCCATGTTATTGAATTCATAGTTCAAATGCATTTTACTGCAATCATTGCATTTTTATACAAATAAAATACTTTTATTGTATTAGTGAATGCATTACTGGATCAGATAATGTAGTTCAGACATTTCACAGCAAAAATTGTATTGCTGTACCTGAATTATTGAATGCATAGTTTAAAGACATTTTTACCACAGACATTGCATTGTTACACAAGCTTTATGCAATGTGATACTGTTAGAGTTGAGCGGACACCTGGATGTTCGGGTTCGACCGATTCAGCCAAACTTCACAAAAAAGTTTGAGTTCGGGATCCGAACTTGACCCTGAACCAGAACCCCATTGAAGTCAATCGGGACACAAACTTTTGAGCACTAATATGGCTCTAAAAATGTAATGGAAAGGGCTAGAGGGCTGCAAATGCGAGCAAAATGTGGTTAAGAGCATGGCAAGTGCTCTGCAAACAAATGTGGATAGGGAAATGACTTTAAAAAACACACCTGATTTTGTCCCCCACTTGGTTGTGCAGGGAAGGGATGGCATGCCTGGAAAAGTAGTGGCGGCTGGGCACGACATACTGTGGGACAGCCACCGCCATAATGCTTTCAAAACTCTCCGTCTCCACCAGAAGGAATTACAGCATCTCAAAGGCCAGTAATTTTAAAATGCTGGCATTCAGGGCCAGGGATCGCGGGTGGGTAGGGAGGTACTTCCTCTTCCGCTCCAGTGTTTGGGAGATGGAGAGCTGAACACTATTGTGGTAAATTGTGGAGAAGCTTGGTGACCCAGATGATGGTGTTTCTGGCATATACTCTGTTTGCGGGGTGACAGGTGGCACTGTCACTCCAGAGGTGGATGAAGAGGCCGAAACTGCATCAGAAGAGGAAGCAGGAGGAGCCAGAGACCTTTCTTGGTTTTTGAGGTGTCTACTACACTGCAGCTCGTGCTTTGCACTTAGATGCCTGGTCATGCAGGTTGTGCTCAGGTTGAGAATGTTTATGTCTCGCTTCAGGCTCTAATTGCACAGCGTGCAAACCACTCATGTCTTGTCATCAGCACATTGTCTGAAGAACTGCCACGCCAGGGAACTCCTTGGAGCTGGCTTTGATGTGCTTGGTCCCTTGCTGCGGTGGGCAGTAGCAGGCATACTGGTTAGAGGACGGCCGCTCCACTTTTGCACCCTGCTCCTTCTGCTGTGCTGGTGCCTCTGTGCGACCACCGCCTCTTCCTCCGAACTACACAGGTCACTTGCATGACCTTGATTCCATTTGGGGTCGAGGACCTCATCGTCCTCCACATCATCTTCCACCCAGTCTTCTCCCCTGCCCTCCTTGTCTGTCTGCACACTTTTGAAAGCCCCAGCAGTTGGCACCTGTGTTTTGTCATCATCCGAGACGTGTTGTGATGGTCCTCCCATGTACTCATCTTGAAACATAACTGGTTGGGCATCGGTGCACTCAATCTCTTCCACTTCTGGGGCAGGGATAGTTGGATGTCCCTGGTAAAACCTGCTAATAGAGTCATCAAAAAGCAGAAGAGACTGCTGCATGACTTGGGGCTCAGACTGCTTGGCTGATTTGCAAGGGGGTGAGGTGAAAAACTGATGGACATCGGCTGCAGGTGCCAACTCTGATCTTTCAGCAGGAGACTGGGTAGGAGGCAAAGTAAAGGAACTGGAGGCACTGTTAGCAACCACTATCGCTTGTACTTGTTCTGGCCTCACTATTCGTAGAGCCGCATTAGGCCCGACCAAATACTGCTGAAGGTTCTGTCGCCTACTCGCACCTGAGGAAGGTGTTTCAATTGTGCGTGTAGTTGGCACAGATCGATCACGTCCTCTCCCTGCACCAGGAGCTCCACCAGCAGCAAACCACTCATGTCTTGTCATCAGCACATTGTCTGAAGAACTGCCACGCCAGGGAACTCCTTGGAGCTGTCTTTGATGTGCTCGGTCCCTTGCTGCGGTGGGCAGTAGCAGGCATACTGTCTAGAGGACGGCCGTTCCACTTTTGCAGCCTGCTCCTTCTTCTGCTGTGCTGGTGCCTCTGTGCGACCACCGCCTCTTCCTCCGACCTTCACAGGTCACTCGCATGACCTTGATTCCATTTGGGGTTGAGGACCTCATCGTCCTCCACATCATCTTCCACCCAGTCTTCTCCCCTGCCCTCCTTGTCGGTCTGCACACTTTTGAAAGCCCCAGCAGTTGGCACCTGTGTTTTGTCATCATCCGAGACGTGTTGTGATGGTCCTCCCATGTACTCATCTTGAAACATAACTGGTTGGGCATCGGTGCACTCAATCTCTTCCACTTCTGGGGCAGGGATAGGTGGATGTCCCTGGGAAAACCTGCTAATAGAGTCATCAAAAAGCAGAAGAGACTGCTGCATGACTTGGGGCTCAGACTGCTTGGCTGATTTGCAAGGGGGTGAGGTGAAAAACTGATGGACATCGGCTGCAGGTGCCAACTCTGATCTTTCTGCAGGAGACTGGGTAGGAGGCAAAGTAAAGGAACTGGAGGCACTGTTAGCAACCACTATCGCCTGTACTTGTTCTGGCCTCTATTCGTAGAGCCGCATTAGGCCCGACCAAATACTGCTGAAGGTTCTGTCGCCTACTCGCACCTGAGGAAGGTGTTTCACTTGTGCGTGTAGTTGGCACAGATCGATCACGTCCTCTCCCTGCACCAGGAGCTCCACCAGCAGCACCACGACCGGGGCCACATCCCTTATTTGACGCTCTCCTCATATTTCTCAAATTTAGGATCTTGCCCAAAATGGGTGTTTTTTTTTTTAAATCACAGAATAGAACAACAGTATCTAATGTGTGTATCTCACAATGACAGATGCAGCAAAGGCTGCAAAATTTTGTTTTTTGCCCTAAATGGGTGTTTTTTTTAATACAAAATAGAACAACAGTATCTAAAGGGTGTATCTCACAATGACATATGCAGCAAAGGCTGCAAAATTAAGATTTTTGCCCTAAATAGGTGTTTTTTAAACCCAGAAAATTATTGAAGTATTTAAAGCTTGCTTTAAGGCTGGGTTCAGACCTGAGCGTTTTACAGCGCGTTCCTACGCGCTGTAAAACGCTCAACAGGCAAGAACCAATGATTCCCTATGGGAATGGTTCTCACCTGGGCGTTTTACAGCGCGTACAATCGCTCTGTAAAACGCCCGACGCTCAAACAAGTGCTTGAGCTTTTTTTGGGGCGTTTGTCGCGCGTTCCCGCACATAGATATTCGGGAACGCACGACAATGTGTGCACGCCTGTCTCTGTATGCGCGATTGTAAACGCCCGTACAATCGCGCATACAGAGCGCTCGTTTCAGAACGCTCAGGTCTGAACCCAGCGATACAATAACAGATGCAGAAAATGCTGCAATTATAAGTACTGCCGAAAAAGGGTGTTTTTTTAAAAAAATAACAGAATTTGACAGCAGTATATAATGCTTGAATTTCACATGTACAGATGCAGCAAGGGCTGCAAAATTGTCACAAGGGTGTCAAGAGCCACGTCTGACTCCGTTATACCTGGGTCAGGAAGTCGCAGCGGGTGGCTGCACGCTCTATGTCTAAAGATTGTACTGTTACTTCATGGTAGCTTTCCTTTTTGTCTCACTCAGGGATCCGTAGCTTCTTCTCCTCAGCTGTTTCTTGTCCTGCACTCTTAACCTCCTTATATTTCCCTCTCCCACTTCTCTGGTTGCCAGATATAGAGCTTCCTGCCTGGACTTCTATACTGACCCACTGGAGCTGTGTAGCTGTTATTCCTGGTTGTCGTACCAGAGCATTACCCTCCGGATCCCTGTTGTTCTTTTGTTGTCCGCTGTTGTCACCCACCTGGGATTATATGTTTCGTCAGTATTGTCTGTCCTCTCCCTGGTTTTTTTCTTTTAGTGTTAGTGGTGCAGACTAGTGTTCCGACCGCCCTATTCACTACTTAGAGCTCATCTTAAGGAAAGCCAGGGTTTAGGCACGTGATCGGCATACGGGTGAAAAACCCATCTAGGGACGTCAGGGCAGACAGGTGCCAGCCTCAAGGTGAGTTAGGGGGTCACCATCTTTCCCTCTCCCTTATACAGGGCCTTCCCTTTTCCCTCCCTTTGCGTCACGTATGTGATCGGCACGCCGGTCGTGATAACGGTGTTTTTTAAAACCCAGAAAATTATAGCTGTATTCCTAGCTTAAATTGCACACTGACTAATGCGGTAGAGGCCCAGATGGAGGGTATTGCCAAAAACGAGTGTTTATTTAAAACCCAGAAAATTGTTGAAGTATTTAAAGCTTGTTTTAACAATAACAGATGCAGCAAAGGCTGCAATATTAAGTATTTTGCCTAAATAGGGTGTTTTTTATAGCAGAATATGACAGCAGTATATAACACTAGAATTTCACACTGACAGATGCAGACAAGGCCGCAAATTAAGTACTTTGCCCAAAATGGGTGTTTTTTTTTATTTTTATATTAGAATATGACAGCAGTATATGACGCTTTCATTTCACACGTACAGATGCAGCAAGGGCTGTAAAATTTAGTATTTTGCCCAAAAAGGGTGTTTTGTAAAACCCAGAAAATTATAGCTGTATTTATAGCTTAAATTGCACACTGACTAATGCGGCAGAGACCCAGATGGAGGGTATTGCCAAAAATCGGTGTTTTTTAAAACCCAGAAAATTATTGAAGTATTTAAAGCTTGAATTTCACACTGACAGATGCAGACAAGGCCGCAAATTAAGCATTTTGCCCAAAAAGGGTGTTTTTTAAAACCCAGAAAATTATAGCTGTATTTCTAGCTTAAATTGCTCACTGACTAAGGCCTCATGCACACGACCGCTGTGTGCATCCGCGTTTTCCGTTTTTTTTCCGCAGACCCATTGACTTTCAATGGGTCCGTGGAAATATTTGGCATCCGTGATCCGTGTTTCCAGTCCGTGAAAAAAATAGGACCTGTCCCATTTTTTTCACGGACAATGGTTCACGGACCCATTCAAGTCAATAGGTCCATGAAAAATCACGGATGCACACAAGATTGTCATCCGCGTCCGTGATCTGTGTCCGTGATCCGTGTCCGTTTTTTCCTATCATTTCAAAGGCAAACTTGACTTATATTTTTTTTTTTCATTTTTCATGTCCGTGGATCCTCCAAAAATCAAGGAAGACCCACGGAAGAAAAAACGGACATGGATCACGGAACAACGGAAACCGTTTTTGCGGACCGCAAAAAAAAACTACAGTGTGCATGAGGCCTAATGCTGCAAAGGCACCAGATGTAGGATATTGCCAAAAATTTGTGTTTTTTTAAGCCCAGATTATTATTGCAGTATTTCAAGCTTGTATTTCAATGTCACAAAAGCACAGATGCAGTGCTGGTGCACTGAGCTTGCATAAAATGGTCGCCGCCGCCCACCTAACTAACAGACGGATACAAGTTATTTTTCTCTGTCACTGGGCTCAGGGCAGGGTAAAACGATTGTGCACTGCACCCACACAACAAAATCTATGTAGATCGCTGAGTTCAATTGCAGTTCTGATTAAAGTTTATTTCCTATTCTCTCCCTCACAGCATCAGCATCCTCTCCCTACACTACTAACAGCAGAGTGACGTGCAGCACTATGTGACTTCAGCTTAGATAGAGGCAGGGTCACATGCTGCACTGGCCAATCACAGCCATGCCATTACTAGGCATGGCTGTGATGGCTTCTAAGGGCTCAGAGTTAAACGCTTGTTGATTGGCTGCTCTGCAGCCTTTCAAAAAGTGCCAATAAATCGCAGAACAGCGAACCCAAACTTTTGCTGAAATGTTCGGGTTCGGGTCCGTGGTACAAAAATCCTAAAGTTCAGTACGAACCCAAACTTTACAGTTCGGGTTCGCTCAACCCTAGTTACTGTATCAGACTGTAGTTTAAACACATTTTAAAGTAAAACTTGCAGTTATACTGTGTTATTGAATGCATAGTTCAACAATATTTTACTGCAAGCACTGTATTGTTGTGCCCATGTTATTGAACATGTTACTGTATTAGACTGTGTAGACCAAAGACATTTTACTACAAAAATTCCATTGTTATGCCTGTTTATTGTACACATTACTGCATCAGACCAAGTAGTGCAAAAATATTTTACTACAAAAATTGAATTATTACCAAGTAAATTGTCTATGCAAGTGTATTCCTGGGGGAGGGGGGACATTTAATTGTGTATTTGTCGTTGCATTACACAAAACACTAGCAATTCAGTAATCTGTGTAACAAACCTTATTGAAGTGCTGCTGAGGTAACAGCAACATATGGCCAAAACCTCCTAAAAAACTACCAGGGTCAGTCTTGCTTCTATTGTGTTCAGCTCGAGAACTGGTAATACAACTGATACTGTGGGTGAATGCTCAAAACATGCCAGACCTAGGCCAAGTTAGGCTACCTCTAGCTCTGTGTGAGCAACTCCCAAATAGTATTTTTTTCTCAAGTCTGGCACACAAAACCACAGTCTGCAGATATATATTGTAGGATATGAGACAGCATTGCAATAAGTGGTCTGTGCTCCTTCTATTGGTCTTATTTGTGGCAACCAGACTACATACCCACTTTGTCACCATCATCCGCTGCTTCCTCTTTGGCTCAGATGCCTCCTTTGTCCTTCACTCCATCATTAAACAATCATAACAAAATGTACAGTATGGCCATGAGAAAACTATTAGCAACCAGCAATTAACATTTGTGCAAGATAAACTCCAACATGGCTAAGTTGCTGACTATACAGTTGCTGCCTTACCAGTTAGTGGTAAATGTGGCTCAGATCGGATTCTTCCACAAAATTAAATTCTTCTCTAAAATGTAATTCTTCTGTATGTCATCAGCTATAGTTTTTGCAATAACCCATCATTTGGACCTTTGGTCAAGTAGTTTGTGACATCATCAAAATTGATTCATTTTCTATAGCTGAATCCTTCTCCATTATCCCCAAAATGTTATTCTGCTGTATGATATTCATACTTCTTCCCAGCTGTCAATTTTTTTTGCAATTGTTTAAAATTAGCTAGTTTTAAATGATTGTGCAGTATGATAACGCAGTATAGAGGCAACAAAAAGTCTTTGAATTAAAACAAAAAGTCAGTATCAAGGAAAACAGTCACCTTGTGATTCTAGTGACAAAGTTAGGGGTAGGTGGAGAGTCCTTAAAAATGATTTCAGGGATTTAGGTCAAAAGCTGAGGGCAAGGATCTCAAAGGTAGTATTTTCCGAAATACTACCTGTACCACGGGCCACACAAGAGAGGCAGCGGGAGATTAGGGAAATTAACAAGTGGCTCAAGAACTGGTGTAGGAAGGAGGGGTTTGGGTTCCTGGAGAACTGGGCCGACTTCTCTATCGGCTACAGGCTCTATCGTAGGGACGGGCTGCACCTCAATGGGAAAGGGGCAGCTGTGTTGGGGAAGAAGATGGCTAGAAGGTTGGAGGAGTGTTTAAACTAGGGACTGGGGGGAGGGTAATTATGTTATAGAATGGGAAGATAGTGCAGATAGAGACCGGGGGCAAGGTAGTGAGACTGGGGGAGGAATGGAAGGAGGGACTAGAACAGTTTAGAAGGAAAGGTGTAGAGTAAAAAATATACATAAACCTCTCAAATGTATGTATACTAATGCCAGAAGCCTGACTAATAAAACTGGTGAACTGGAATTAGTGATGTGTGAGGAGGACTATGACATAGTGGGAATAACTGAGACATGGCTGGATGATAGCTATGACTGGGCAGTTAATGTACAGGGTTACAGTCTGCTTAGAAAGGATCGTCAAAACCGGAGAGGGGGAGGGGTCTGCCTTTATGTAAAGTCCGGTCTAAAGACCACACTCCGTGAAGATATAAGTGAGGGACATGAACATGTGGAGTCACTGTGGGTAGAGATACATGGCGCTAATAACAATAATAAATTACTAATAGGAGTTTACTATAAACCACCTAATATACCAGAGTCCACAGAAAATCTACTACTAAACAAGATAGACGAGGCGGCAAATCATAATGAGGTGGTTATTATGGGGGACTTCAACTACCCAGATATAGACTGGGAAACTGAAACTTGTATATCTCATAAGGGAAAAAGCTTCTTGGCAATAACCAAAGACAATTACCTCTCCCAACTGGTTCAGGACCCGACTTGAGGGACGGCCATACTGGACTTAGTATTAACCAATAGGCCTGACAGAACAACAGACGTGCAGGTTGGGGGACACCTGGGAAATAGTGACCACAGAGTAATAACCTTCCAATTACCATTCAAAAGAGCGTTTCTACAGGGAGGAACAAAAATACCAAACTTCAAAAAAGCTAAATTTAGCCAACTAAGAGAGGCCATAGGCCTAACTAAATGGGATAAAGTCCTCACAAATAAAAATACAGCCACAAAATGGGATATCTTTAAAAGCATCCTAAAATCTAATTGTGAGAGGTACATACCGTATGGGATAAAAGGAACAAAAAGAAACCAATGTGGATAAACAGAACTGTAAAGAAAGCAATACATGACAAAAATAAAGCATATAAAACACTAAAACAGGAAGGTAGCACGGAATCACTGAAAAACTATAAGGAAAAAAATAGAACATGTAAAAAACAAATAAAAGCTGCCAAACTAGAGACTGAGAGATTAATTGCCAAAGAGAGTAAAACTAACCCTAAAATGTTCTTCAATTATATAAATGTTAAAAAGTATAAATCTGAAGGTGTCGGCCTGTTAAAGAGTAATGAGGGGGGAGTCGCAGAGAGCGACGAGGAGAAAGCAAAGCTGTTAACTATTTTTTTTCTCCAATGTATTCACTGAAGAAAATAAACTGTCAGATGACATGCCGAATGTTGAAATAAATTCCCCATTAAAAGTGTCCTGTCTGACCCAGGAAGAAGTGCAACAGCGACTTAAAAAGATTAAAATAGACAAATCGCCAGGACCGGATGGCATACACCCCCGTATCCTAAGGGAATTAAGTAATGTCATAGCCAGACCCTTATTTCTGATATTTGCAGATTCTATATCGACAGGGAATGTCCCACAGGATTGGCGCATGGCAAATGTGGTGCCTATATTCAAAAAGGGTCCAAAAACAGAGCCTGGAAACTATAGGCCGGTAAGTTTAACATCTGTTGTGGGTAAACTGTTTGAAGGTTTTCTGAGAGATGCTATGTTAGAGCATCTTAACGGAAATAAGCAAATAACGCCATATCAGCATGGTTTCGTGAGGGATCGATCATGTCAAACAAATTTAATCAGTTTCTATGAGGAGGTAAGTTCTAGACTTGACAGCGGCGAATCAATGGATGTCGTGTATCTGGACTTTTCCAAAGCATTTGACACTGTACCACATAAAAGGTTAGTATATAAAATGAGAATGCTCGGACTGGGAGAAAACGTCTGTAAGTGGGTAAGTAACTGGCTCAATGATAGAAAACAGAGGGTGGTTATTAATGGTAAATATTCAGATTGGGTCACTGTCTCTAGTGGAGTACCTCAGGGGTCAGTATTGGGCCATATTCTCTTCAATATATTTATTAATGATCTTGTAGAAGGCTTGCATAGTAAAATATCAATTTTCGCAGATGACACTAAACTGTGTAAAGTAATTAACACTGAAGAGGACAGTATACTACTACAGAGCGATCTGGATAGATTGGAGGCTTGGGCAGATAAGTGGCAGATGAGGTTTAACACTGACAAATGTAAAGTTATACACATGGGAAGGAATAATGCAAGTCACCCGTACTTATTAAATGGTAAAACACTCGGTAACACTGACATGGAAAAAGATCTAGGAATTTTAATAAACAGCAAACTAAGCTGCAAAAAACAGTGTCAGGCAGCTGCTGCCAAGGCCAATAAGATAATGGGTTGCATCAAAAGGGGCATAGATGCCCGTGATGAGAACATAGTCCTACCACTTTACAAATCATTAGTCAGACCACACATGGAGTATTTTGTACAGTTCTGGGCTCCAGTGAACAAAGCAGACATAGCAGAGCTGGAGAGGGTCCAGAGGAGGGCAACTAAAGTAATAACTGGAATGGGGCAACTACAGTACCCTGAAAGATTATCAAAATTAGGGTTATTCCTTTAGAAAAAAGACGACTGAGAGGAGATCTAATTAATATGTATAAATATATCAGGGGTCAGTACAGAGATCTATCCCATCATCTATTCATTCCCAGGACGGTGACTGTGACGAGGGGAAATCCTCTGCGTCTGGAGAAAAGAAGGTTTGTACACAAACATAGAAGAGGATTCTTTACGGTAAGAGCAGTGAGACTATGGAACTCTCTGCCTGAGGAGGTGGTGATGGTGAGTACAATAAAGGAAATCAAGAGGGGCCTGGATGTATTTCTGGAGCGTAATAATATTACAGGCTATAGCTACTAGAGAGAGATTGTTGATCCAGGGATTTATTCTGATTGTCTGATTGGAGTCGGGAAGGAATTTTTATTCCCCTAAAGTGAGGAAAATTGGCTTCTACCTCACAGTGGTTTTTTGCCTTCCTCTGGATCAACTTGCAGGATGACAGGCCGAACTGGATGGACAAATGTCTTTTTTCGGCCTTATGTACTATGTTACTATGTTACTAGTGTCCGTTCAGGCCATGCAGCAAAGAAACAGTCCTTGGACAAAGCAGAATCCACCTGCTTTCATACCAACAAGGTAGCAGGCCTTAATACAGGTCCCAACACAGAAACTGACAGAGCTTCTCTGTCAGAGAGGAGTAATCCACCTCACCTGACAGTGCTGCCTGTGTTTTATAGTTCAAAACTATGACCCGGCCTGGAACGTGGGGAGTAGTCACCCACTCAGCACTTTGACTACTCCCAGGTAAGAGCCATTCCAGATCAGCTATAACAGCCATACTAAATAGTAACGTGTCAATAGTAACGTGTCAAGAGGCCAGGAACCTCGGTGACACATATCTATCATCCACGATCATCGCTTGAACCATCCTACATACCACCCCTTTGTTAAACCCTGAGGGGGTGAACACACGTCAAACAGTGTACCCGGGACAAGGCATCCGCATATCCTTGCAACAGGCCTGCCCTGTGTCCCACAGAAAAGTTAAAATTTTGTAGGGAGAGAAACCATCGGGCAACCTGGGCATTTCTGTCCTTGGCCTTGCTCCTCCATTTAAGAGGGGTATGGTCAGTCACCCGGCGGAACTTTCTCCCCAACAAATTATAGCGGAGAGACTCTAGTGCCCACTTGATAGTTAGGCACTCTCTCTCCACTATACTATACTTGGTCTCGGCAGGGTGAGCTTACGGCTGAGGAAGACAATAGAATGCTCCTCCCCATTGACTTCCTGAGAAAGTACAGCACAGAGGACTATTTCGGAGGCATCGGTCTGTACTAGTGTTGATCGAGCACCGTAGTGCTCAGGGTCTCGGACCGAACACATCGGGATGTTCAGGTGCTCGAGCGAACACCCGAATATAATGGAAGTCAATGGGAGAACCCGAGCATTAAACCAGGTACCCCATGTTCTAGAGAGGGGAGGGTGCCTGGTTCATAGGAAAATGTCAGAAATTGATTGAAACACCACCAAAATTATTCTGGAACAGCATGGGGAGGATGTCTAGATGCATCTTGTACTCGAAGATCGCTGCTGAGAAAAAATTGATAGGAAACATTCTTTCCTGTATATTTACTTGTATATAAAGTGCAAGTGCTGCCAAAAATTACAAGGAAGAGGCACTCTGATACAATCTGTATATCACTCAAAGGAGGGCCTCATTCACATTGTGGTACAATTGTTCATGTAGTGGAACTCCTACACTCATAAAGCCTTAGCACTAAGTGAAAGGGCTGCCAAAAAATACAAGGAACCGACACTCCAATACACCCTTTGTTACACATAAAGGAGGGCATCATACACAGCCTTGAAAAATTATGATTGATGGCCTGCTGGTGACTCTCAAAAACATTTGGAGCAAGGGCCTGCTGATCTGACCATCTAAAACATTATGGGCGAGGGCCTGCTGCCGCTTTGGTGACTCAACTTATCAATGTTATTTTCAGCCAAAACCATGTAGACCATGGGTAATGGGGGAATCATGGTTCGATTCCGGAGAGGGAGCCTGAGAAACAGCTATGGCTACCACATAAAAGCAAGGTAGCATGCGCTCAAATTACCTATTAGGTATAATTAGGTGAGGGCCTGCAAATGAGCTGACCCTGTAAAAGATTTTAGGTGCGGGCCTACAGGTGAGATGACCCTGTTAAAGATTTTATGTTCAGGCCTGCTGGTGAGATGACCTTGTAAAAGATTGTATGTGAAGGCCTGTTAGTAAGCTGACCCTGTTAAAAATTATTTGTGAGGGCCTGCTGGTGAGCTGACCCTGTAAAAGATTTTAGGTGCGGGCCTGCTGGTAAGCTGACCCTGTAAAACATTATATGTTAGGGCATGTAGGTTAGCTGACCCTCTAAAAAAATTAAATGTGAGAACCTTCAGGTGAGATTACCCTGTAAAAGATTTCAGGTGCAGAACTGCTGGTGAGCTGTCTTTGTAAAAGATTTTAGGTACAAGCCTGCTGGTGAGCTGACCTTGCAAAATATTTTATGTGCGGGCCTTCAGGTGAGCTGACCCTCTAAATAATTTAATGCGGGGGCCTTCAGGTGAGCTGACCCTGTGAAATATTTAAGGTGCGGGCTTGCTTGTGAGCTGACCATGTAAAAGATTTGAGGTGCGGGCCTGCTGCTGAGCTGACCCAGTAAAAGATTGCAGATTAAGGCCTGCTGGTGAGCTGACCCTGTAAAAGATTGTAGGTAATGGCCTGCTGGTAAACTGACCCTCTAAAAAATTATGTTTGAGGGCTTGCAGCTGAGCTGGCCCTCTAAATAATTATATGCGAGGGCCTGCATGTGAGCTAACCCTATAAAATATTATATACGAAGGGCATATATGTGAGGGAATTTTATGTGACGAATAAGCATGTTGATATAATGGAAGAGGAGGATGAGAAAAGGAAGATTCAACCATATACCCTTGTTTGTGATGGAAGGAGTGCATGGGAATACAGTGTATTCAGTACATTATAAACAACACATTTAAAGTGCCTTTATGTTCAGCCGCTTTCCTCTAATGGAGTCGAGAAGTCATGGTCAATCCAGACCTTGTTCATTTTTATAAGAGTCAACCTGTCAACATTTTCAGCTGACAGGCGGATATGCTTATCTGTTATAATACCACAAGCAGCACTAAATACTTGCTCAGACAAAACGCTCATGGCAGGGCAGGCCAGCACCTTTAATCATTGAGGACGCTGACTCGGTTTGCTATGTATTCCTTCACCATCTTCCTTCACCATCTTCCAAAATGTTTCCCTTCTTGTGACACTAGGCCACGCATCAGTGTAAGGGTGATGGTAATTTTGCAGTGTTCGCCAGCGAACACATGCGGGCTGCCATCTTTAGTAAGGCAGACTAACCCGTCCGGCGATGCACAGGTAAGCCCCCCTGTGTCGGGAGCCGGTCTGAAATCAAATGCAGTCACCGGGAGCAGGCAGTATTGAGAACAGCCCGATGAAGGCCCCCAGTGGCTGTTCTCGAAACAACCTGCTCCCCGTGACACCATTTGATTTCAGACCGACTCCCGGAACAGGCACAGGTAAGGGCTTACCTGTGCATCGCCGGACGGGTGAGTCTACCTTACTAAAGATGGCAGCCTGCATGTGTTCGCTGGCGAACACTGCAAACTGTGCATCACTGATGGCAGGGTTTCATAAAACTGTCCCAGGCTTTGGAGAGTGTTGCTCTTTCCTCTGTTGGAACTGCTATGTGTTCACCTTGTCTCGCCTCCTCGGTTGGCCAAGGAACTACGGAATTTTTCAACAAGGATCTTCTAGTATTGCACCGTTTTGCTCATCTTCTCCACCAGAGGAATGAGAGATGAGAAGTTCTCTTTGTAGCGTCTGGTCTCAGTCTGGTCTCAGTCTCAGTCTCGTCTCTTATCCCCTGTAACAGCTTTGAGTCAGTCATCAGTCAGTCATCAGTTGGGAATTTGAAGCAGTGTAGCACTGCAGTGGGAAAACAGCAAGAGGCCGAGCTTCAGCTCGGCCTGTTGCTGTTTTCCCACTGCAGTGCTACACTGCTTCAAATTCCCAACTGATGACTGACTGGTGCTAAATGCGGATAATTCAGAGGTGGGAATGGAGGGGGAGGCGGAGGAGGAGAAGTGGGGGTTGGAGCCACTAATGTAGGTGCTGGCGGAAACCCTGATCAATGTAGGGCCCGCAATCCTTGGCGTGGGTAGTACCTATGCCATCCCAGTGTACGAATCTCTCCCAGCCCAATGTTTACTCAGTGTGCTGTCAGGGAAATGTAGGGTCCCTGGCCGAATGCACTTGTCCATGTGTCCGTGGTTAAGTGGACCTTTCCAGTAACTGTGTTGGTCAGGGCCAATCAAACCGTCATCTCATCTCGCAAAAATCAAACAACCTGCTCTATAAAATTACCACATGATCTAACCTGTCAGATGAATGTTGTAAATAACAAAGAAAAAACTGTGCCAAATCAGCTATTTCTTGTTACCTTGCCTCACAAAAAATGTAATATAGAGCAACCAAAAATCATATGTACCCTAAACTAGTACCAACAAAGCTTCCACCCTATCCCATAATTTCTAAAATGGGGTCACTTTTTTGGAGTTTCAACTCTAGGGGTGCATCAGGGGGGCTTCAAATGGGACATGGAGTAAAAGAAAAACAGTCCAGCAAAATATGCCTTCCAAAAACCGTATGGCATTAATTTCCTTTTGCGCCCTGAAAAAAATGGATTAAAATGGAAAACTTGCCCAAAAATTTAAATTCTGAAATTTCATCTCCATTTGCCAATAACTCTTGTGGAACACCTAAAGGGTTAACAACGTTTGTAAAATCAGTTTTGAATACCTTGAGGGGTGTAGTTTCTTAGATGGGGTCATTTTTATGGATTTTCTACTCTAGCGGTGCATCAGGGGGGCTTCAAATGGGACATGGTGTAAAAAAAAAAACAGTACAGCAAAATCTGCCGTCCAAAAACAGTATGGCATTCCTTTCCTTCTGCGCCCTGCCGTGTGCCCGTACAGCAGTTTACGACCACATATGGGGTGTTTCTGTAAACTACAGAATCAGTGCCATAAATATAGAGTTTTGTTTGGCTGTTAACCCTTGCTTTGTAACTGGAAGAAAAAAAAAAAAAGGAAAATCTGCCAATAAAGTGAAATTTTAAAATTGTATCTCTATTTTCCATTAATTATTGTGAAACATCTAAAGGGTTAACAACATTTTTTAAAATCAGTTTTCAATACCTTAAGGGGTGTAGTTTCTTATATGGGGTCACTTTTATGGAGTTTCTACTCTGGGGGTGCATCAGGGGGGCTTCAAATGGGACATGGTGTAAAAAAAAAACAGTCTAGCAAAATCGGCCTTCCAAAAACCGTATGGCATTCCTTTCCTTATGTGCCCTGCTGTGTGCCCGTACAGTAACTTATGACCATATGGAGTGTTTCTGTAAACTACAGAATCAGGGCCATAAATATTGAGTTTTGTTTGGCTTTTAACATTTGCTTTGTAACTGAAAAAAATATTAAAATGGAAAATCTGTTAAAAAAGTGACATTTTGAAATTGTATCTCTATTTTCCATTCATTCTTGTGGAACACCTAAAGGGTTAACGACGTTTGTAAAATCAGTTTTCAATACCTTGAGGGGTGTAGTTTCTAGAATGGGGTCATTTTTGGGTTGTTTCTGCTATGTAAGCTTCACAAAGTGACTTCAGACCTGAACTGGTCCTTAAAAAGTTGGTTTTTGAAAATTTCAAGATTTACTTCTAAACTTCTAAGGCTTGTAACGTCCCAAAAAAAAAAATGTTATTCCCAAAATGATCTTTACATGGAGTAGACATATGGGAAATGTAAAGTAATAACTATTTTTGTAGGTATTAATATGTATTATAGAAGTAGAGAAATTGACACTTGGAAATTAGCAAATGTTTTCAAATTTTTGGCAAATTAGGTGCTTTTTTATAAATAATAAAAATAAAAAATTAACTCAATTTTACCAGTGTCATGAAGTATAATATGTGACGAAAAAACGATCTCAGAATGGTCTGGATAAGTTAAAGCGTTTTAAAGTTATCACCATATAAAGTGACACTGGTCAGATTTGCAAAAAATGGCCTTGTTCCTGAAGGTAAAAATGAGCCCGGCCCTTAAGGGGTTAATACCAATTCACCCAAATAGATATACAATAAAGAAGAAATAAATAAAAAAATAAAGCAAGATTTATATTCCGATCTCATATGGTTGTAGGTGGGTATAGTAGACATACCATTAGTATAGATTGTGGGACAGTTTCCCTATCGATGTCCCTATCTCTGCCGCCCTGCCCACAAACGGAATAGCCACCCCGATAGGGGCGATCCCGTGTCTAGTGCCTCCTGGAAACCATAGGATGACCCTGACAGAGGGATATATTCCAACAATGTGGGATAGTTGCCTAGAAAAACTACCTAGACTGCTATAAGTTGCCAAAAATGATAACAAACAATATTAGTGCCCTAATTAAAGTGACATGATCCACCAAATAATATACAGCAAAGAAAATAATAATCTAGAGAAATACATAGCAATGAAAAATGCAATATGTCCTCAAACAGTTCCAATGTGTTTTTCCCAGTTGATTTAAGGCTCCTCAGGGGACACTCCAACACAGAAAACACCTGTCACCTCAAAGATTGTTAAAAGACTTAGATAGGGACCAGAAGTGGCGTGTAGGAGCTCTGGAGAAAAAATTGATGTAAACCGTTATAACTCGGCAAATTAAGGCTTATCTACGCCTGAAACAACAGATCCTTGCTCAGATCATCGCCTGGATCAAGGAAATATAATCTTTTCACATATCTGAGGCGGCGGGGAGTTGCGGCCTACAAGAACTTGGTGAGCACCGGACTTTATTGGCGCGCTCACCCGGGCCACAGAAGCCGTGCCCCGCGGCATTTGTACCACCTGCCGCCGGATTTAATAGAGGCCCTCAGCGGACGTGAGGTCTTCCTTAGGTGTGAGGCCACAGTATCTGGGACCCGCCGGATAGAAGGTGAATCGGCAGCGTCGCTTGAAGCCGGTCAGACAGAGCTTTGAACCGGAGAAAGTAGATCCGGCCGTAATCGCGGCCGTTTTGAAATTAGAAAACCACCGAAGATCACCCAGGACATCCCTGCTCAAGCGATCATAGATGCGGTGAGTGCCCTGAGCTGTCCTTACCAAGCGGCAGTAACATATAGAACCTTGGCAGCTATACTCCCTGCTACATGAGATTGCCATTGTTACTGTGCAGGACCTGGCAGCCGCATCACTAAACGGATCACTCCGCCGGCTCTGAGAGGAGCGAAATTTAAACTGTCTATTGTGCTACCATTAAGTACAGAGCTTGGCTGCAGCCAGAAAAGCTGCTTAAGCTACCAACTGGAGACACACTCCCGCTGATAATATTACAAGTTGCATTGCAAGGAGGTTTACATCATTGAACTTTAAATATAAGGATATCTCCTAGGTGAAGTCGGCAGAATTAAAGGGACGGTATCCTAAAATTACAGCAGTAATCCCCCACGTTCATAAAATGTTCTAAAAGTCTGAACCTGGGGGGAAAGAGCTTGCGCCGAACAGGAATGGACGTGCGTGGCTGAGCTCTGCAAATCAGACCCAGCTTCACATCAGCTAATGTTGGCTACTAAGCTCTAAAAATGGGAAAAATAGGCCAGCAGAGAACGGGAGACTCGTCCCTTTCACACAAGCAAACTACAAACTGCGGAGACATGGATAAGTTTGTTAAAAAAGCGGCGGCAATTTACGCGGCAAGAGAAGCAAAAACGGCGCAGGATCCTCATAAAGAAACTGAGGAGAGCGAATCAGAATTCCAAGCTGATGGCAGCGAGGTGGAGGATCAGAAACAACGTAAGCACCTCCCGATTTCCAGAAAATACCTGGACTCAGCTCTTCAAAGAGCAATGGAACCTCTGATTAGCGAGCTTTCTTCCCTCAGACAGGACGTTAGGCACGTGGGCGGTAGGGTAGAAGCCCTTGAATCTAACCAGGCCGCAATTCTGGACTTTCAGATAGCTACAACTAAAAGCTTACAGAACTGCCAAACGCACCTTAATGCTGCATTTAACACCCTGGAGGACCAAGAAAACCGTGGGAGAAGAAACAACTTACGTTTCAGAGGGATCCCAGAAACGGAAGCCCCACAGGACTCTACCGATATAATCAAAGAGATCTGTGAAAGCCTTCTAGGCCCAGAACGCTCTGCCTCAATTATCATCGAACGGGCTCACCGAGCTTTGCGCCCAAAACCTAAAGGCAATGAGCCCCCTCGAGACATTATATGCCGTTTCCTCCAATTCCAAGACAAGGAGGCCATATTCAACAAAGCAAGATTGCCAAATGGAATGAAGCACAATGGGGTGCCGATAAGTATTTTTCAAGATTTAGCCCCAATGACCCTTCAGAAAAGAAGGGCCCTCAAGCCCCTCACAGATTGGCTCCGAAACCAAAAGATATTATACCGCTGGCAATTTCCATTTGGATTAGCCTTCTCCTTCCAAGGCAGGAAGCTCTCCATCAAATCTCACCAGGACTTAGGGCCTGCATTTGACATCCTGGATATCGCTCCCATAGAAATCGAGGACTGGGATACAGTACAAGAACTGGCATTGTTACCGGAGCTTCCTAGGATTCTGCCCTTTGAATTGAGAGGCACACCTAAAGCCCAAAGACAAAAGGAGAAGAAGAGAAATCAACCTCTTACCCCAAGACGTATTTCTACAGATGTCGCCTGAGACACAAAAAGAACACTTCTCGTATCTTCTCGTTACTTATGCTGAGTATAAGATGCAAAATCCTCTATTTCTATATCTCTACCCTCGACTCCATTATCTATACCCTTAAATACTCTGCTTAACTTTCTCTTCCTTCTCTTTCTTTATATATGCACCTAGTAGTCTCTAATGCTGCTCCCGGCTACACATTGCTTCTGTGCTTGCTCGTGTATGCGATGACTCAGTGTATAGCCGGCAGCAAAATATCATTACTATTTACATTGCCGGTGCTTTACTCTTTATGTATCAAGCGGCCGTAAGCTGATATATATGCCGTTCGTGTAATTACTTCCAGATACTATTTTTACAGCAGGGTAGTTTTGTCGTGTATCCAAGCATCCTAGACGATACTCCCGGTCCCACAGTGACTCTGTGCTTGCCTTTTTACGCGATGATTCAGTGTGTGGCCGGCAGTGTGATGTTATGCATATCCGATTTACCTATGCTCTATCATCTATGTACCCAGCGGCCTTAAGCTTATAAATAAGCCTCTTTTGAAAACCACTTATAGACAGTATTTTTAGAGTTCTGTAGTTCTAACTGGTAGACAGTGATTTCTGTCAGCACTCCCGGCTACGCAGTGTCTCTGTGCTTTCTTATTGATGCGATGATTCAGTGGGTAGCCGGCAATGTAAAGTCATGCTCATTCATACTGTCTATGCTCTATCCTATATGTACCAAGTGGCCTTAAGCTTATACCTACACCATAGTTGAAATCACCTTTGGATGCTAGTTCTAGAGCAATGAAGCTGAGGTCTGTATTCAGCAGTCACTGACTGTTCTCCCGGCGACACACTGTCTATGTGCTTTCTTATTTGGGCGATGATTCAGTGTGTAGCCGGCAGCATAGGATCATATTTTATTCGCTCTATTTAGGTTTTATTTCCTATGTATTCAGCGGCCTTAGGCTTATAGTTATAACATATTTGAAATTTGACCCTCAAATATCCCTTACTTAACGAGACCTGATCATATACTTGTTGGTCACTGACGGTGCTCCCGACCACGCATTATCGCCGTGTTCTCTTTCTCTGCGATGATTTAATGTGTGGCCGGTATCATAATGTCACACTACTTTACTAACGCTTAAGTTTTGTTATACTTTTATGTATTCAGCGGCCCCTGGCTTCATTTTGGTTCACCGGTGAGGATAAACCTTATGTGCTCAAGGCACAGCCCATTTAATTTAATCCTATTTACCCTTAATAATAATAATTAATTATAATCACTAGCTAAGATGATAGTTAGTGTTGTGAACCGGGTCTACAAATGGCATTTGCCACTTCCCCCCACTTGATAAGTCATTCAAGACCCATTGAGTATGGTTCTTATAGTTTCTCTTTTGTTCAATTTGTATTTGTCTTATTTTGTTCTACACAGGTCTCTCAATATACAGTGGTATGTCCATCCGAGACGGTCCATCCTACCTCCGAGTCAGCGGCTCCCAACACTATCGTCTCGTTCAAACGCTAAGTACTCTGAGCAGTTCACTTTCATTAAATCCTTCCATAAGTATCTGACTCGTTGCTCTGCCACTCCTCATCACCCCCATAATGGCTATTAGCATTGCCTCTTATAACGTTAAGGGCTGCAACTCACCTTCTAAGCGGAGCCAGATCTTTGGGATGTTGAGGAGAGACAAAGTGAACGTAATCTTTTTACAAGAAACACATTTTAAGTCCCAACACTTCCCCAATTTATCCTTCTCATTTTATCCTACGTGGTTTCATTGTGGTTCCCCCAAGTCAAACTCTAAAGGAGTCAGTATAGGCTTCCAGAGCAAGATACCCTTCATCTTAGATGATCAGCTATGTGACCCGGAAGGTCGTTTTATTATGATTAAAGGCAAGATAGGCCAACACCTATATACCTTTATAAATATCTACGCTCCAAACAAACGTCAGATATCCTGGCTCAAGTCAATTCTACTAAAAATAGAATCTTTTAGGGATGGCATTACAGTAGTTGGGGGGGGATTTTAACTTGGTCATAAACCCCTTCATTGACTCCTCCTTGCACAAATCAGCCCAATCCCAAAAGGGAATCCGTTCTCTATTAAGGTCACTAGCCAAGGCTCACCTAATAGATGTCTGGCGCACCATGTATCCGGATTCTAGAGATTACACTTTCTATTCATCACTACACAGATCGTATCAACGTCTAGATCATTTATTCATCTCAAAGGAACATCTCCATTTATGCTCTAGAGCTGATATAGGATCTATAATCCTCTCGGATCATGCTCCCATATATTTACATATGAAATCTCCCCTTAACCATAAACCCTCCAGTCATTGGCGATTCAATGAGCAACTCACCAATCTACCAGCCACTAAATCTAAACTAAAAGACCTTCTTGAAGAATATTTCAAAACAAACTGTACTCCTGAGGTTTCGCCTCAAACAATTTGGGATGCCCATAAAGCATTTATAAGGGGCCACTGTATCAGTTTAGGGGCCCATCTCAAAAAAGAGAGACAAAAACAGTTAGACGCCCTCTATGAAAAAATTAGTCACCTGGAGAGTGTCCACAAAAAATCCCAATTAGAATCACACTTAATGGAACTTTCTTCATGTAGGGCTGCCATCAAAAATCTGTTAAACACGGCCTCTGCCAAACTTTACCTACATTCACAATATAAAATATTTGCCCACGGTAATAAAGCTTCTCGATATATGATGTCCAGACTTAAACGTAGAAAACTAAGTAATTACATACATAAACTAAAGACTCCAGAGGGTGCTCTAACCTTTGAACCAAGTAAAATTGCTTCATTATTTAGAGACTATTACGAATCTCTTTATAATATTAATCCAATGCAATCTTCCTCCGATGATACAGTGGTCCCGCCATCTCTTACTTCATATTTTAGTGGTTTGGCCCTCTCCTCTCTCTCGGAACAGGATAAAGCTCACTTAGCTTCCCCATTTTCTTCAGATGAACTCCTACAAGCCATTAAAAACTCCCCCAAAGGGAAATGCCCAGGCCCGGATGGGTTCCCCATACCCTACTACTTGTCTTTTCATGAAGTACTAATCCCACATCTTATACCAGTATACAATAGCGCCCTGCGGGGTATACCATTATCGACAGACATGACCAAAGCTCACATCACCTTAATACCCAAGGAAGGTAAAGATCATTCTCTTTGTCCCAACTATAGGCCCATCTCTCTTCTCAATATTGATTTAAAACTTCTAGCTAAGATGCTCGCAAACAGATTATCAAAATTTCTCCCCTCATTAATCCACAGAGACCAAGTAGGTTTCGTGAAAAAAAGAGAAGGGAAAGATAACACGGCTCGTATCCTCAACATTATTCACTATGTCAAGAGGAAAGGCCTACCTTTGGTCCTTCTCAGCACAGATGCTGAGAAGGCATTTGACAGAGTCAACTGGTCCTTCATGTATGCGGCGCTGCAATCTCGTAATTTCCCCCTCCCCTTCATAGCAGCAATAAAAGCAATGTATCAACATGCCTCAGCTTCAGTAAGGGTCAACGATACCCTGTCAAATTCTTTTAGAATTAGTAATGGCACCCGGCAAGGCTGCCCTCTATCTCCCCTCCTGTTTGTTCTTGCCTTAGAACCTCTTTTACAGACTATTCGGATGGATGTTGACATATTGGGAATAAATTTAGGAGACCAACAGCACAAAGTAGCCGCATTCGCGGACGACTTGCTTTTAATAATAAGTAACCCCGAAATGGCTCTCCCGAAAATTTATGACCATTTTGAAACATATGGATCACTTTCTAATTTCAAGGTGAATCACAATAAATCACTAATAATATCCACAGGACTTAAAAAGTCTTTGAAAAGTCAGCTAGAAGCGTGTTCGCCATTTAACTGGTCCTCTCCTTATCTAACCTATCTAGGCATCAAAATGAGTACAGATCCCAATCAACTCTTTAACCTGAACTATATCCCTCTCCAAAATAAATTGGAGGAAGATTTAACTTCTCTTGATATCCCTATACTCTCGTGGTTCGGGAGGAAAAACATATTAATGTCACTCATCATCCCTAAACTTACCTACCTCCAACAAACCTTACCAATCCCCATTCCTTCCACATATTACTCTAAACTCAAGTCCATGTTTCGTTCCTTTATATGGAACAAGAAAAAGGCCAGAACGTCTTACAAATCTTTGTCTTATCCGAGAGAGAGAGGGGAGGAATAGCTTTACCAGACCCTGAACTCTATGGCAGAGCTATTTTACTCACTAGAGTAGTAGACTGGTTAACGGCCCCCAAGCAGAAATCTTGGGTCCCAATGGAAGAGTCCTTGTTGGAACTTCCGTTCAGAGCGGCTCTACTGGGACGCATGTCTCCACTGCCCCCCCATCCTAATATTACTCCAGTTATGAAAGCCACTCTGAATGCATGGTACACCTTACAAAAATCATCCTTAAGCTCCCCACTCCCATCTCCTGTCCTCAAAATAGAGGATATTTTTCACCTAGCCCCCCAGGCCTTACAGAGCAGCCTTCCCACTGAAATTACTCAGTCTAATCTGAAACTGATAGATTTATACAAAGAAGGCAAACTACTCTCCATAAAAGAGATATGTGATCTCCTAAAAAGCCCTCTCTCAAGTTTTAATGGGCTCCACTTCTTAAGGGCATACATGTCTCAAAACGTACATTTACACACATTGTTACGCCCTATTACCTGGCTTGAACATGTTATCTCTCGTGATTCCACCCCACATAAACTGATCTCACAATGGTACAACAGGCTGAGAACTCCTCCTGAAGCACTAACGCCTGCTTTCATAAGACTTTGGGAAAAATACCTAAATATAAGTCTCTCACCGGAGGATACCGGCATCATATATAACTCTTCACACAAATCTTCAAGGTGTGTCAGGATTCAGGAGAATAACTATAAAATCATTACAAGATGGTATAAAACCCCCGACAAGACATGCTTATATTCAGTTACAGCATCTGACACATGTTGGAGATGCTCAAAAGAAAGGGGCGCTTTTATCCACATATGGTGGACCTGCCCAATCTTACTTAATTGGTGGGAAAAGGTTTTTCAAATCAGCAACAAGATCTGCAATTCCAATATTACCCCGTCTCCGGAAGTTGCCCTCCTGAATCTTTATCCTCGTAACCCCTCCCCCCCTAACCTACTTCTTTTCAAACATCTAGTGAATGCTGCAAAATTGCTGATCCCTACACTATGGTTATCCTCCGAAGTTCCTTCTTTGGATCAATGGTATCAGAAAATAGATCAAATTTACAGATTAGAGGAGTTATCCTCATGGGAACTGAGATCTCATCATAAGTTTCTAAAGAACTGGAGTCAATGGATTTCCTTTAGGGGCTATTAGACAGAGATTAGCACTATCAACATTATCCTTAGATATACAGCATCTAGGGCCTACCCCATCTATCTCCCCATCCACTTATCTCCTAACCCTTCTTGGATTGTTGGACGTTGAGTTGCTCAGACGGTGTTGCTGCTCCCGCTCGGGACCGTCTCGGATGGAACGTATCATTAAGACCTAAGGTATTTAACAGACATTTTAGATCAATAATTGCCACCTGGTTCTTAAATGTGCTTTTTCTGAAGTGTACTTTCCATATTTTCCATGGGATATTCTATACCGATTAACCCCTTGGATGCTAGCTTAAAAAAAAAATAAAAAAAATAATACTTACTGTATATTTGATATCTGACAGACCTGTATTCCGTTTTCTTATATATAAGAGTAGAGGAGTTTGTTTACTTCTCTTCTGCTCTATTTTTGTATTGTACTGATTTATTCAATAAAACTTAAAAAAAAAAAAAAAAGACTTAGACAGAATAATTTCAGATACTAGGAGCACAGTACTTGTTATCAACATAATTGCAGACAGAAAAATAGCTGATAAATCAATCTAGGTTCAGTTTGTGATCTGTACTGGGATAACAACAGATACACCAAACACATCCATTATGTAAATATCTCCTCCAGTGCCTATGTTAACATTTCTCTCATAGGTACACTCCCCTACTCAAATGTGCACCCTCATGGATTAAACAAGATAGTAATAATTCTGTAAAATCAATGTAAACACTGCCGGTATATTCTTTTTTACAGTGAAGACATTCATTAATAAATTATTTTATGTCTGCAGTTTTGCTAATTGTAACAGCTTGGGAGTAATATATTTGACTTGATGCGACTGTGGTTTAAAATACGTAGGTAAAGCGTGTCGAGTGTTTAAGAAAATAATTCTTGAACACATTGGTGACATCCGTAATAGACGGGACAAACCCGTATCTAGACATATGTGGTCAAGTCATGCTAGTAACCCTAAAGCCATTCATTTTTCCTTCCTTAGACCATCTATTAGAGGTGGTGACTAGGGATGAGCGAACCCAAACTGTATAGTTCGGGTTCGTACCGAATTTTGGGGTGTCCGTGACACGGACCCGAACCCAAACATTTTCGTAAAAATCCGGGTTTGGGTTCGGTGTTCGTCGCTTTCTTGGCGCTTTTTGAAAGGCTGCAAAGCAGCCAATCAACAAGCGTCATACTACTTGCCCCAAGAGGCCGTCACAGCCATGCCTACTATTGGCAGGGCTGTGATTGGCCAGTGCAGCATGTGACCCAGCCTCTATTTAAGCTGGAGTCACGTAGCGCCGCACGTCACTCTGCTCTGATCAGTGTAGGGAGAGGTTGCAGCTGCGACTGTTAGGGCAAGATTAAGCAGTGATTAACTCCTCAAAAACACTTAATTCAGTGATCGATCTACAGCTGTGGATCATTGAACTGCTGCTATTCAATTGCTCACAGTTTTTAGGCTGCCCAGAGCGTTTTTCAGTTACTTTTTTCTGGGGTGATCGGCGGCCATTTTGTAGAACAAGCTGCCACCAAGTCCATTTAACCATCAATAGTGTGGTTATTTTTTTGCTATATCCTACATCAAGGGCAAGCTGCCACCAAGTCCATTTAACCATCAATAGTGTGGTTATTTTTTTGCTATATCCTACATCAGGGGCCTGGCTGTGCTTGCTATTTTATTGAGGGGTGAAATACAATTGCCAAAATAGCAGTACCCTAAATCTCGTGTTTCAGCTGTGGCCAGCCAATTGTAATACTGTCTGCTGTCTGGCAAAGGATATATTTTTGTTCTGGGTTGAAATGCAATTCCCAACTTAGCAATTCCCTAAATCAGTGGTTTCTGCTGTATCAGGCCTACTTTAAATCTATGCATAAAAGGGTATATTAGATTGAAGGTGCGGATAGTGTCATCCTCAATAACTTCACACGCTACCGTGCATTTCCAAGTTTATTTCTGTTCCTAAACGTATACCTGTCACCCAGCGCCTAAATAATAGTCCTAAAATTAAAATTCAGCTAAATCTGTGTTTATTGCTGAGGCTGGTCAATTCATTTAGTGTCCGCCAAAGCACAGTTTTTGTTCTGGGTTGAAATACAATTCCCAACTTAGCAATTCCCTAAATCAGTTGTTTCTGCAGTATCAGGCCTACTTTAAATCTATCCATAAAAGGGTATATTAGATTGAAGGTGCAGATAGGGTCATTCTCAATAACTTCACATGCTACCGTGCATTTCCAAGTCTAATTCTGTCCGTAAACGTATACCTGTCACCCAGCGCCTAAATAATAGGCGTCAAATTTATATTCAGCTAAATCTGTGTTTATTGCTGAGGCTGGTCAGTTCATTTAGTGTCCGCCAAAGCACAGTTATTGTTCTGGGTTGAAATACAATTCCCAACTTAGCAATTCCCTAAATCAGTTGTTTCTGCAGTATCAGGCCTACTTTAAATCTATCCATAAAAGGGTATATTAGATTGAAGGTGCAGATAGGGTCATTCTCAATAGCTTCACACGCTACCGTACATTTCAAAGTCTAATTCTGTCCGTAAACGTATACCTGTCACCCAGCGCCTAAATAATAGGCCTCAAATTTATATTCAGCTAAATCTGTGTTTATTGCTAAGGCTGGTCAATTCATTTAGTGTCCGCCAAAGCACAGTTTTTGTTCAGGGTTGAAATACAATTCCCAACTTAGCAATTCCCTAAATCAGTTGTTTCTGCTGTATCAGGCCTACTTTAAATCTATCCATAAAAGGGTATATTAGATTGAAAGTGCAGATAGGGTCATTCTCAATAACTTCACACACACGATACTGTGCATATCCGAGTCTAATTCTGTCCGTAAACATATACCTGTCACCCAGCGCCTAAATAATAGGCCTCAAATTTATAGTCAGCTAAATCTGTCGTTACTGCTGTGCCTGTATTAGTGTAATACGGTACCTAAATAGATAGCCAGATAGTGTTAGGTGTCTGTAAAAAAAAAGGCCTGAATTTGAATTCAATACATTGGGCCAAATAATATTTTTCTTATTGTGGTGAACGGTAACAATGAGGAAAACATCTAGTAAGGGACGCGGACGCAGACATGGTTGTGGTGGTGTTAGTGGACCCTCTGGTGCTGGGAGAGGACGTGGCCGTTCTGCCACAGCCACACGTCCTAGTGTACCAACTACCTCAGGTCCCAGTAGCCGCCAGAATTTACAGCGATATATGGTGGGGCCCAATGCCGTTCTAAGGATGGTAAGGCCTGAGCAGGTACAGACATTAGTCAATTGGGTGGCCGACAGTGGATCCAGCACGTTCACATTATCTCCCACCCAGTCTTCGGTAGAAAGCGCACAGATGGTGCCTGAAAACCAAGCCCATCAGTCTGTCACATATCAGGGAAACTGTCTGAGCCTCAAGTTATGCAGCAGTCTCTTATGCTGTTTGAAGACTCTGCTGGCAGGGATTCCCAAGGGCATCCACCTAGCCCTTCCCCAGCGGTGGAAGACATAGAATGCACTGACGCACAACCACTTATGTTTCCTGATGATGAGGACATGGGAATACCACCTCAGCACGTCTCTGATGATGACGAAACACAGGTGCCAACTGCTGCTTCTTTCTGCAGTGTGCAGACTGAACAGGAGCTCAGGGAGAAAGACTGGGTGGAAGACGATGCAGGGGACGATGAGGTCCTAGACCCCACATGGAATGAAGGTCGTGCCACTGACTTTCACAGTTCGGAGGAGGAGGCAGTGGTGAGACCGAGCCAACAGCGTAGCAAAAGAGGGAGCAGTGGGCAAAAGCAGAACACCCGCCGCCAAGAGACTCCGCCTGCTACTGACCGCCGCCATCTGGGACCGAGCACCCCAAAGGCAGCTTCAAGGAGTTCCCTGGCATGGCACTTCTTCAAACAATGTGCTGACGAAAAGACCCGAGTGGTTTGCACGCTGTGCCATCAGAGCCTGAAGCGAGGCATTAACGTTCTGAACCTTACACAACCTGCATGACCAGGCACCTGCATGCAAAGCATGAACTGCAGTGGAGTAAACACCTTAAAACCAAGGAAGTCACTCAGGCTCCCCCTGCTACCTCTTCTGCTGCTGCCGCCTCGGCCTCTTCTGCTGCTGCCGCCTCGGCCTCTTCTGCTGCTGCCGCCTCGGCCTCTTCCTCCGCCTCTGGAGGAACGTTGGCACCTGCCGCCCAGCAAACAGGGGATGTACCACCAACACCACCACCTCCGTCACCAAGCATCTCAACCATGTCACACGGCAGCGTTCAGCTCTCCATCTCACAAACATTTGAGAGAAAGCGTAAATTCCCACCTAGCCACCCTCGATCCCTGGCCCTGAATGCCAGCATTTCTAAACTACTGGCCTATGAAATGCTGTCATTTAGGCTGGTGGACACAGACAGCTTCAAACAGCTCATGTCGCTTGTTGTCCCACAGTATGTTGTTCCCAGCCGCCACTAGTTCTCCAAGAGAGCCGTGCCTTCCCTGCACAACCAAGTATCCGATAAAATCAAGTGAGCACTGCGCAACACCATCTGTGGCAAGGTCCACCTAACCACAGATACGTGGACCAGTAAGCACGGCCAGGGACGCTAAATCTCCCTAACTGCACACTGGGTAAATGTAGTGGCGGCTGGGCCCCAGGCGGAGAGCTGTTTGGTGCTCGTCCTACCGCTGCCAAGGATCGCAGGGCAACAATCTTTGCCTCCTGTTTCCTCCTCCTCCTACTCGGCTTCCTCCTCCTCTTCTTCCACCTGCTCATCCAGTCAGCCACACACCTTCACCACCAACTTCAGCACAGCCCGGGGTAAACGTCAGCAGGCCATTCTGAAACTCATATGTTTGGGGGACAGGCCCCACACCGCACAGGAGTTGTGGCGGGGTATAGAACAACAGACCGACGAGTAGTTACTGCCGGTGAGCCTCAAGCCCGGCATGGTGGTGTGCGATAATGGGCGAAATCTCGTTGCAGCTCTGGGACTAGCTGGTTTGACGCACATCCCTTGCCTGGCGCATGTACTGAATTTGGTGGTGCAGAAGTTCATTCACAACTACCCCGACATGTCAGAGCTGCTGCATAAAGTGCGGGCCGTCTGTTCGGGCTTCCGGCGTTCACATCCTGCCGCTGCTCAACTGTCTACGCTACAGCGTAACTTCGGCCTTCCCGCTCACCGCCTCATATGCGACGTGCCCACCAGGTGGAACTCCACCTTGCACATGCTGGACAGACTGTACGAGCAGCAGCAGGCCATAGTGGAGTTTCAGCTGCAGCACGCACGGGTCAGTCGCACTGCGGAACAGCACCACTTCACCACCAATGACTGGGCCTCCATGCGAGACCTGTGTGCCCTGTTGCGCTGTTTCGAGTACTCCACCAACATGGCCAGTGGCGATGACGCCGTTATCAGCGTTACAATACCACTTCTATGTCTCCTTGAGAAAACACTTAGGACGAAGATGGAAGAGGAGGTGGCCCAGGAGGAGGAGGATGAGGGGTCATTTTTAGCACTTTCAGGCCAGTCTCTTATAAGTGACTCAGAGGGAGGTTTTTTGCAACAGCAGAGGCCAGGTACAAATGTGGCCAGCCAGGGCCCACTACTGGAGGACGAGGAGGACGAGGATGAGGAGGAGGATGAGGATGAGGCATGTTCACAGCCAACACAGCTCGGGCCCATCACTGGTGCGTGGCTGGGGGGAAACGCAGGATGATGACGATACGCCTCCCACAGAGGACAGCTTGTCCTTACCTCTGGGCAGCCTGACACACATGAGCGACTACATGCTGCAGTGCCTGCGCAACGACAGCAGAGTTGCCCACATTTTAACGTGTGCGGACTACTGGGTTGCCACCCTGCTGGATCCACGGTACAAAGACAATGTGCCCACCTTACTTCCTGCACTGGAGCGTGATAGGAAGATGCGCGAGTACCAGCGCACGTTGGTAGAAGCGCTACTGAGAGCATTCCCAAATGTCACAGGGGAACACGTAGAAGCCCAAGGCCAAGGCAGAGGAGGAGTAAGAGGTCGCCAACGCAGCTGTGTCACGGCCAGCTCCTCTGAGGGCAGGGTTAGCATGGCAGAGATGTGGAAAAGTTTTGTCAACACGCCACAGCTAACTGCACCACCACCTGATACGGAACGTGTTAGCATGAGGCAACATTTCACAAACATGGTGGAACAGTACATGTGCACACCCTTCCACGTACTGACTGATGCTTCGGCCCCATTCAACTTCTGGGTCTCCAAATTGTCCACGTGGCCAGAGCTAGCCTTTTATGCCTTGGAGGTCCTGGCCTGCCCGACGGCCAGTGTTTTGTTTGAACGTGTATTCAGCACGGCAGGGGGCGTCATTACCGACAAACGCAGCCGCCTGTCTACAGCCAATGTGGACAAGCTGACGTTCATAAAAATGAACCAGGCATGGATCCCACAGGACCTATTCACATTAATTACCTCCCCTTAACCATATATTATTGTACTCCAGGGCACTTCCTCATTCAATCCTATTTTTGTTTTCATTTTACCATTATATTGCGGGGCATCCCAAAGTTGAATGAACCTCTCCTCTGTCTGGGTGCCTAAAAATATCTGACAGTGGCCTGTTCCAGTGTTGGGTGACGTGAAGCATGATTCTCTGCTATGACATTAAGCCTGAATCTCTGCTATGGGACCTCTCTCCTCTGCCTGGGTGCCGAGGCCTAAATATATGACAATGGACTGTTCCAGTGTTGGGTGACGTGAAGCATGATTCTCTGCTATGACATGAAGACTGATTCTCTGCTGACATGAAGCCTGAATCTCTTTTATGGGACCTCTCTCCTCTGCCTGGGTGCTGGGGCCTAAATATATGACAATGGACTGTTCCAGTGTTGGGTGACGTGAAGCATGATTCTCTGCTATGACATGAAGACTGATTCTCTGCTGACATGAAGCCTTAATCTCTGTTATGGGACCTCTCTCCTCTGTCTGGGTGCCGGGGCCTAAATATATGACAATGGACTGTTCCAGTGGTGGGTGACGTGAAGCCTGATTCTCTGCTATGACATGAAGACTGATTCTCTGCTGACATGAAGCCTGAATCTCTGTTATGGGACCTCTCTCCCCTGCCTGGGTGCCGGGGCCTAAATATATGACAATGGACTGTTCCAGTGTTGGGTGACGTGAAGCATGATTCTCTGATATGACATGAAGGCTGATTCTCTGCTGAGATGAAGCCTGAATCTCTGTTATGGGACCTCTCTCCTCTGCCTGGGTGCCGGGGCCTAAATATATGACAATGGACTGTTCCAGTGTTGGGAGACGTGAAGCATGATTCTCTGCTATGACATGAAGACTGATTCTCTGCTGACATGAAGCCAGATTCTCTGCTATGGGACCTCTCTCCAATTGATATTGGTTAATTTTTTTTATTTTATTTTTATTTATTTCCCTATCCACATTTGTTTGCAGGGGATTTAACTACATGTTGCTGCCTTTTGCAGCCCTCTAGCCCTTTCCTGGGCTGTTTTATAGCCTTTTTAGTGCCGAAAAGTTCAGGTCCCCATTGACTTCAATGTGGTTCGGGTTCGGGGCGAAGTTCGGGTCGGGTTCGGATCCCGAACCCGAACATTTCCGGGAAGTTCGGCTGAACTTCTCGAACCCGAACATCCAGGTGTTCGCTCAACTCTAGTGGTGACATAGACAAACCTTTAATACAGAAAGAGTCCAGATGGATATATATACGCTCAACACCGTTGCACCCTCTGGACTAAATGAGTGCATCAAATTTGTCTGCTTTCTGTAATCAAATGATTGGCCTTTCTTATTCTATTAGCTGGGGATTTGTCTATTTATTTTTAGCATCTTATTGCAGTTTTGTCAGGGTTAAAACTTTCCCTAGATGTCCCAAGCATGTTTACCAATCACTCTCATATATATATATATATATATATATATATACATACTTTTGATATATCACCAGGTTTGTGGCCATCTTATCGATAACATTTATTAGTATTTAGGTGCTGTTTGTCAATATCTAACATACCAAAGGAATAAGACAGCCTAATATTCAATCCTCCTCCTTCCTCTGCCTTAGTGTCATCGGGATACCATCCAGCCCCGCACTAATACTGAAACTAGAGATCTCCGGTGCTTTCCCCGGCCTGCGTGATCACATGACAGGACGGGAAGTCATGTTAACGTCACATGATGTAAGATTAAACCTGGAAGTGAGGTATAAAAAGCTGTAAGAGCGGGGTGCCGCCCGCTGCTTCTCATCTGCGGACACCTCTGCCAGCCCCTCCACTCCCTGTGGGACCTATAATGCATCTGACTCGGGCCGATTCCCTATCAGTGATGGGCACCCAAATATAATACATAACCAGGGTGCGATTTGCACTAGGTGTTTTATGCCCACAATGTACCGGTATGGTTTAGATTGATTGTATGTGATCATTTTTCACTGTAAAACAGAATATACCGGTAGTATTTTACATGATTATTACTATCTTGTTTAATCCATGAGGGTGCACATTTGAGTAGGGGAGTGTACCTATGAGAGAAATGTCATCATAGGCACTAGAGGAGATATTTACATAATGGAAGTGTTTGGTGTATCTGTTGTTATCCCAGTACAGATCACAAACTGAACCTAGATTGATTTATCAGCTATTTGTCTGTCCGCAATTATCTTGATAACGAGTTTTGTGTTCCTAGTATCTGCAATTATTCTAAGTCTTTTGACAATCTTTGAGGTGACATGTGTTTTCTATGTTAGAGTGTCCCCTGAGGAGATATAGCATTTTTTATTGCTGTGTATTTCTCTAGATTATTATTTTCCTTGCTGTATATTATTTGGTGGATCATGTCACTTTAATTGGGACACTAATATTGTTTGTTATTATTTTTGGTAACTTATAACAGTCTAGGTAGTTATTCTAGGCCACTGTTCCACATTGTTGGAATATATCCCTCTGTTAGGGCCATCCTAGGGTTTCCAGGAGGCACGAGACACGGGATCGCCCCAATCGGGGCGTCTATTCCGTTTGTAGGCAGTGCAGCAGAGATAGGGACATCAATAGGGTTACTGTCCAACACCCTATACTAATGGTATATCTACTATACCCACCTACAACTATATGAGATCGGAATATAAATCTTGTTTTATTTTAATTTATTTCTTCTTTATTGTATATCTGTTTGGGTGAATTGGTATTAAATAAATAATTAAAGACTATGTTATAAATTGGTGGTTCTCAGTGAATTCACACATTAAGAAAATGACAAAAAAAAAAGTCAGTTTCAAGGAAAACAGTCACCTTGTGATTCTGGTGTTCGTTCACACCATGCAGCAAAGAAACAGTCCTTGGACAAAGCAGAATACACCTGCTTTCCCACCAACAAGGTAGCAGACCTTAATCCAGGCCCAAACTCCCAGGTCCCAATATAGAGATTGATAGAGCTCCACTGTCAGAGAGGAGTAATCCACCTCACCTGACAGTGCTGCCTGTGTTTTATAGCCCAAAACCAAGACCTGGCCTGGAACATGGGAAGTAGTCACCCACACAGCACTTTGACTACTCCCAGTAAGAGCCGTCCCGGATCAGCTATAATAGCCATACTAAATAGTATTGTGTCAAACAGCAACTGCTGCTAACACATGAAACCAGCTATTACTTCACCCATACCAGGAACCTCAGTGACACATATCTATCATCCACAATCATCCCTTGAACTCTCCTACAAGGGGTAGAGATTTGATCCATTGAGGCTAATTTTTATAACATGAAAAAGTATAACACATGTTAACCATGCATTTACCTATAGCTATATATGATATGTGAATATCATGGGCATTACTGCTATTGCTGTCATATTCAAGAGCTTAAAAAAGGGTAGAAGGTCAAAAATTCATTAAAAAAATAAGAAAATAGAAAACAGACCGATTCTTAGGCCAATTGGTGCTGACTAGAGTTGAGCGAACACCTGGATGTTCGGGTTCGAGAAGTTCGGCCGAACATCCCGGAAATGTTCGGGTTCGGGATCCGAACCCGATCCGAACTTCGTCCCGAACCCGAACCCCATTGAAGTCAATGGGGACCCGAACTTTTCGGCACTAAAACGGCTGTAAAACAGCCCAGGAAAGGGCTAGAGGGCTGCAAAAGGCAGCAACATGTAGGTAAATCCCCTGCAAACAAATGTGGATAGGGAAATTAATTAAAATAAAAATTAAATAAATAAAAATTAACCAAAATCAATTGGAGAGAGGTTCCATAGCAGAGAATCTGGCTTCCCGTCACCCACCACTGGAACAGTCCATTCTCAGATATTTAGGCCCCGGCACCCAGGCAGAGGAGAGAGGTCCCGTAACAGAGAATCTGTCTTCATGTCAGCAGAGAATTAGTCTGCATGTCATAGCAGAGAATGAGGCTTCACGTCAGCCACCACTGCAACTGTCCATTGGCATATATTTAGGCCTAGCACACAGGCAGAGGAGAGAGGTCCCGTAACAGAGAATCTGGCTTCATGTCAGCAGAGAATCAGTCTGCATGTCATAGCAGAGAATGAGGCTTCATGTCAGCCACCACTGCAACAGTCCATTGGCATATATTTAGGCCCAGCACACACACAGGCAGAGGAGAGAGGTCCCGTAACAGAGAATCTGGCTTCATGTCAGCAGAGAATCAGTCTGCATGTCATAGCAGAGAATGAGGCTTCACGTCAGCCACCACTGCAACAGTCCATTGGCATATATTTAGGCCCAGCACACACACAGGCAGAGGAGAGAGGTCCCGTAACAGAGAATCTGGCTTCATGTCAGCAGAGAATCAGTCTGCATGTCATAGCAGAGAATGAGGCTTCACGTCAGCCACCACTGCAACAGTCCATTGGCATATATTTAGGCCCAGCACACACACAGGCAGAGGAGAGAGGTCCCGTAACAGAGAATCTGTCTTCATGTCAGCAGAGAATTAGTCTGCATGTCATAGCAGAGAATGAGGCTTCACGTCACCCACCACTGCAACAGTCCATTGGCATATATTTAGGCCTAGCACACAGGCAGAGCAGAGAGGTCCCGTAACAGACAATCTGGCTTCATGACAGCAGAGAATCAGTCTGCATGTCATAGCAGAGAATGAGGCTTCACGTCACCCACCACTGCAACAGTCCATTGGCATATATTTAGGCCTAGCACACAGGCAGAGCAGAGAGGTCCCGTAACAGACAATCTGGCTTCATGTCAGCAGAGAATCAGTCTGCATGTCATAGCAGAGAATGAGGCTTCACGTCACCCACCACTGCAACAGTCCATTGGCATATATTTAGGCCTAGCACACAGGCAGAGCAGAGAGGTCCCGTAACAGACAATCTGGCTTCATGACAGCAGAGAATCAGTCTGCATGTCATAGCAGAGAATGAGGCTTCACGTCACCCACCACTGCAACAGTCCATTGGCATATATTTAGGCCTAGCACACAGGCAGAGCAGAGAGGTCCCGTAACAGACAATCTGGCTTCATGACAGCAGAGAATCAGTCTGCATGTCATAGCAGAGAATGAGGCTTCACGTCACCCACCACTGCAACAGTCCATTGGCATATATTTAGGCCTAGCACACAGGCAGAGCAGAGAGGTCCCGTAACAGACAATCTGGCTTCATGTCAGCAGAGAATCAGTCTGCATGTCATAGCAGAGAATGAGGCTTCACGTCACCCACCACTGCAACAGTCCATTGGCATATATTTAGGCCTAGCACACAGGCAGAGCAGAGAGGTCCCGTAACAGACGATCTGGCTTCATGTCAGCAGAGAATCAGTCTGCATGTCATAGCAGAGAATCAGGCTTCACGTCAGCCACCACTGCAACAGTCCATTGTCATAAATTTAGGCCCAGCACCCAGGCAGAGGAGAGAGGTCCCGTAACAGACAATCTGGCTTCATGTCAGCAGAGAATTAGTCTGCATGTCATAGCAGAGAATCAGGCTTCATGTCAGCCACCACTGCAACAGTCCATTGGCATATATTTAGGCCTAGCACACAGGCAGAGGAGAGGTTCATTCAACTTTGGGTAGCATCGCAATATAATGGTAAAATGAAAATAAAAATAGGATTGAATGAGGAAGTGCCCTGGAGTCCAATAATATATGGTTATGGGGAGGTAGTTAATGTCTAATCTGGACAAGGGACGGACAGGTCCTGTGGGATCCATGCCTGGTTCATTTTTATGAACGTCAGCTTGTCCACATTGGCTGTAGACAGGCGGCTGCGTTTGTCTGTAATGACGCCCCCTGCCGTGCTGAATACACGTTCAGACAAAACGCTGGCTGCCGGGCAGGCCAGCACCTCCAAGGCATAAAAGGCTAGCTCTGGCCACGTGGACAATTTAGAGACCCAGAAGTTGAATGGGGCCGAACCATCAGTCAGTACGTGGAGGGGTGTGCACACGTACTGTTCCACCATGTTAGTGAAATGTTGCCTCCTGCTAACACGTTGCGTATCAGGTGGTGGTGCAGTTAGCTGTGGCGTGTTGACAAAAGTTTTCCACATCTCTGCCATGCTAACCCTGCCCTCAGAGGAGCTGGCCGTGACACAGCTGCCTTGGCGACCTCTTGCTCCTCCTCTGCCTTGGCCTTGGGCTTCCACTTGTTCCCCTGTGACATTTGGGAATGCTCTCAGTAGCGCATCTACCAACGTGCGCTTGTACTCGCGCATCTTCCTATCACGCTCCAGTGCAGGAAGTAAGGTGGGCACATTGTCTTTGTAGCGTGGATCCAGCAGGGTGGCAACCCAGTAGTCCGCACAGGTTAAAATGTGGGCAACTCTGCTGTCGTTGCGCAGGCACTGCAGCATGTAGTCGCTCATGTGTGCCAGGCTGCCCAGGGGTAAGGACAAGCTGTCCTCTGTGGGAGGCGTATCGTCATCGTCCTGCCTTTCCCCCCAGCCACGCACCAGTGATGGACCCGAGCTGCGTTGGGTGCCACCCCGCTGTGACCATGCTTCATCCTCATCCTCCTCCACCTCCTCCTCATCCTCGTCCTCCTCGTCCTCCAGTAGTGGGCCCTGGCTGGCCACATTTGTACCTGGCCTCTGCTGTTGCAAAAAACCTCCCTCTGAGTCACTTCGAAGAGACTGGCCTGAAAGTGCTAAAAATGACCCCTCTTCCTCATCCTCCTCCTCCTCCTCCTGGGCCACCTCCTGTTCCATCATCGCCCTAAGTGTTTTCTCAAGGAGACATAGAAGTGGTATTGTAACGCTGATAACGGTGTCATCGCCACTGGCCATGTTGGTGGAGTACTCGAAACAGCGCAACAGGGCACACAGGTCTCGCATGGAGGCCCAGTCATTGGTGGTGAAGTGGTGCTGTTCTGTAGTGCGACTGACCCGTGCGTGCTGCAGCTGAAACTCCACTATGGCCTGCTGCTGCTCGCACAGTCTGTCCAGCATGTGCAAGGTGGAGTTCCACCTGGTGGGCACGTCGCATATGAGGCGGTGAGCGGGAAGGCCGAAGTTACGCTGTAGCGCAGACAGGCGAGCAGCGGCAGGATGTGAACGCCGGAAGCGCGAACAGACGGCCCGCACTTTATGCAGCAGCTCTGACATGTCGGGGTAGTTGTGAATGAACTTCTGCACCACCAAATTCAGCACATGCGCCAAGCAAGGGATGTGCGTCAAATTGGCTAGTCCCAGAGCTGCAACGAGATTTCGCCCATTATCACACACCACCAGGCCGGGCTTGAGGCTCGACGGCAGCAACCACTCGTCGGTCTGTTGTTCAATACCCCGCCACAACTCCTGTGCGGTGTGGGGCCTGTCCCCCAAACATATGAGTTTCAGAATGGCCTGCTGACGTTTACCCCGGGCTGTGCTGAAGTTGGTGGTGAAGGTGTGTGGCTGACTGGATGAGCAGGTGGAAGAAGAGGAGGAGGAAGCCGAGAAGGAGGAGGTGGCAACAGGAGGCAAAGAATGTTGCCCTGCGATCCTTGGCGGCGGCAGGACGTGCGCCAAACAGCTCTCCGCCTGGGGCCCAGCTGCCACTACATTTACCCAGTGTGCAGTTAGGGAGATATAGCGTCCCTGGCCGTGCTTACTGGTCCACGTATCTGTGGTTAGGTGGACCTTGCTACAGATGGCGTTGCGCAGTGCACACTTGATTTTATCGGATACTTGGTTGTGCAGGGAAGGCACGGCTCTCTTGGAGAAGTAGTGCCGGCTGGGAACAACATACTGTGGGACAGCAAGCGACATGAGCTGTTTGAAGCTGTCTGTGTCCACCAGCCTAAATGACAGCATTTCATAGGCCAGTAGTTTAGAAATGCTGGCATTCAGGGCCAGGGATCGAGGGTGGCTAGGTGGGAATTTACGCTTTCTATCAAATGTTTGTGAGATGGAGAGCTGAACGCTGGCGTGTGACATGGTTGAGACGCTTGGTGACGGAGGTGGTGGTGGTGGTGTTGGTGGTACATCCCCTGTTTGCTGGGCGGCAGGTGCCAACGTTCCTCCAGAGGCGGAGGAAGAGGCCGAGGCGGCAGCAGCAGAATAGGCCGAGGCGGCAGCAGCAGAAGAGGTAGCAGGGGGAGCCTGAGTGACTTCCTTGGTTTTAAGGTGTTTACTCCACTGCAGTTCATGCTTTGCATGCAGGTGCCTGGTCATGCAGGTTGTGCTCAGGTTCAGAACGTTAATGCCTCGCTTCAGGCTCTGATGGCACAGCGTGCAAACCACTCGGGTCTTGTCGTCAGCACATTGTTTGAAGAAGTGCCATGCCAGGGAACTCCTTGAAGCTGCCTTTGGGGTGCTCGGTCCCAGATGGCGGCGGTCAGTAGCAGGCGGAGTCTCTTGGCGGCGGGTGTTCTGCTTTTGCCCACTGCTCCCTCTTTTGCTACGCTGTTGGCTCGGTCTCACCACTGCCTCTTCCTCCGAACTGTGAAAGTCAGTGGCACGACCTTCATTCCATGTGGGGTCTAGGACCTCATCGTCCCCTGCATCGTCTTCCACCCAGTCTTGATCCCTGACCTCCTGTTCAGTCTGCACACTGCAGAAAGACGCAGCAGTTGGCACCTGTGTTTCGTCATCATCAGAGACATGCTGAGGTGGTATTCCCATGTCCTCATCATCAGGAAACATAAGTGGTTGTGCGTCAGTGCATTCTATGTCTTTCACCGCTGGGGAAGGGCTAGGTGGATGCCCTTGGGAAACCCTGCCAGCGGAGTCTTCAAACAGCATAAGAGACTGCTGCATAACTTGAGGCTGAGACAGTTTCCCTGGTATGCATGGGGGTGATGTGACAGACTGATGGGGTTGGTTTTCAGGCGCCATCTGTGCGCTTTCTGCAGAAGACTGGGTGGGAGATAATGTGAACGTGCTGGATCCACTGTCGGCCACCCAATTGACTAATGCCTGTACCTGCTCAGGCCTTACCATCCTTAGAACGGCATTGGGCCCCACCATATATCGCTGTAAATTCTGGCGGCTACTGGGACCTGAGGTAGTTGGTACACTAGGACGTGTGGATGTGGCAGAACGGCCACGTCCTCTCCCAGCACCAGAGGGTCCACTAACACCACCACGACCATGTCCACGTCCGCGTCCCTTACTAGATGTTTTTCTCATTGTTATGGTTCACCACAACAACAAATATATTATTTGGCCCAATGTATTGTATTCAAATTCAGCGGGATATAAATTTGAGGCCTAGTATTTAGGCGCTGGGTGACCGGTATGGATTTAGTGACAGAATTAGACTTGGAAATGCACAGAAGCGTGTGTGTGAAGTTATTCTGAATGACCCTATGTGCACCTTCAATATTATATACCCTTTTAGGGATAGATTTCAAATAGCTCTGATATAGCAGAAACCACTAAATTATGAAATTGCTAAATTGGGAATTGTACTTCAACCCAGAACAAAAAATGTGCTTTGACGGACACTAAATATCTTGCCCAGCAACAACAGTACAGCGGTGGGTAACGAGAGATTTAGAGGGATTTAAATTTGAGGCCTAGTATTTAGGCGCTGGGTCACCGGTATGGATTTAGTGACAGAATTAGACTTGGAAATGCACAGAAGCGTGTGTGTGAAGTTATTCTGAATGACCCTATGTGCACCTTCAATATTATATACCCTTTTAGGGATAGATTTCAAATAGCTCTGATATAGCAGAAACCACTAAATTATGAAATTGCTAAATTGGGAATTGTACTTCAACCCAGAACAAAAAATGTGCTTTGACGGACACTAAATATCTTGCCCAGCAACAACAGTACAGTGGTGGGTAACGAGAGATTTAGAGGGATTTAAATTTGAGGCCTAGTATTTAGGCGCTGGGTCACCGGTATGGATTTAGTGACAGAATTAGACTTGGAAATGCACAGAAGCGTGTGTGTGAAGTTATTCTGAATGACCCTATGTGCACCTTCAATATTATATACCCTTTTAGGGATAGATTTCAAATAGCTCTGATATAGCAGAAACCACTAAATTATGAAATTGCTAAATTGGGAATTGTACTTCAACCCAGAACAAAAAATGTGCTTTGACGGACACTAAATATCTTGCCCAGCAACAACAGTACAGCGGTGGGTAACGAGAGATTTAGAGGGATTTAAATTTGAGGCCTAGTATTTAGGCGCTGGGTGACAGGTATGGGTTTAGTGACAGAATTAGACTTGGAAATACACAGTAGCGGGTGTGTGTGAAGTTATTCTGAATGACCCAATGTGCACCTTCAATATTATATACCCTTTTTGGGATAGATTTCAAATAGCTCTGATATAGCAGGAACCACTAAATTATGAAATTGCTAAATTGGGAATTGTATTTCAACCCAGAACAAGAAATGTGCTTGAACGGACACTAAATAACTCGCCCAGCTACAGCACTAGGGACAGATTTAGCTGGATATAAATTTGAGGCCTAGTATTTAGGCGCTGGGTGACCGGTATGGATTTAGTGACAGAATTAGACTGGGATATGGCCAAAAAATGAACAGACTATTGCTGGTTAAATGCACTTGGTGTGACAGCTTCACCCTGATGTAGGCTTTAGCCAAAAAACAACCACACCATTGAGGGTTAAATGCACTTGGTGACAGGCGCAGCTTGCCCCTGATTTTGTATATGGCCAAAAAATGAACAGACTATTGCTGGTTAAATGCACTTGGTGTGACAGCTTCACCCTGATGTAGGCTTTAGCCAAAAAACAACCACACCATTGAGGGTTAAATGCACTTGGTGACAGGCGCAGCTTGCCCCTGATTTTGTATATGGCCAAAAAATGAACAGACTATTGCTGGTTAAATGCACTTGGTGTGACAGCTTCACCCTGATGTAGGCTTTAGCCAAAAAACAACCACACCATTGAGGGTTAAATGCACTTGGTGACAGGCGCAGCTTGCCCCTGATTTTGTATATGGCCAAAAAATGAACAGACTATTGCTGGTTAAATGCACTTGGTGTGACAGCTTCACCCTGATGTAGGCTTTAGCCAAAAAACAACCACACCATTGAGGGTTAAATGCACTTGGTGACAGGCGCAGCTTGCCCCTGATTTTGTATATGGCCAAAAAATGAACAGACTATTGCTGGTTAAATGCACTTGGTGTGACAGCTTCACCCTGATGTAGGCTTTAGCCAAAAAACAACCACACCATTGAGGGTTAAATGCACTTGGTGACAGGCGCAGCTTGCCCCTGATTTTGTATATGGCCAAAAAATGAACAGACTATTGCTGGTTAAATGCACTTGGTGTGACAGCTTCACCCTGATGTAGGCTTTAGCCAAAAAACAACCACACCATTGAGGGTTAAATGCACTTGGTGACAGGCGCAGCTTGCCCCTGATTTTGTATATGGCCAAAAAATGAACAGACTATTGCTGGTTAAATGCACTTGGTGTGACAGCTTCACCCTGATGTAGGCTTTAGCCAAAAAACAACCACACCATTGAGGGTTAAATGCACTTGGTGACAGGCGCAGCTTGCCCCTGATTTTGTATATGGCCAAAAAATGAACAGACTATTGCTGGTTAAATGCACTTGGTGTGACAGCTTCACCCTGATGTAGGCTTTAGCCAAAAAACAACCACACCATTGAGGGTTAAATGCACTTGGTGACAGGCGCAGCTTGCCCCTGATTTTGTATATGGCCAAAAAATGAACAGACTATTGCTGGTTAAATGCACTTGGTGTGACAGCTTCACCCTGATGTAGGCTTTAGCCAACAAACAACCACACCATTGAGGGTTAAATGCACTTGGTCGCAGCTTGTGCTGGCGCACCACAAGACACAAAATGGCCGCCGATCACCCCAGAAAAATGAGACTGACAAACGGTCTGTGCAGCCTAAAAACAGTGAGCAATTGAGGATCAGCAGCTCAATGATCCACAGCTGCAGATCGATCAGTTAATCAAGTCCTTTGGAGGAGTTAATCTGCCTAATCTCGCCCTACTGTCGCAGCCGCAACCTCTCCCTACGCTAATCAGAGCAGAGTGACGGGCGGCGCTATGTGACTCCAGCTTAAATAGAGGCTGGGTCACATGGTGCTCTGGCCAATCACAGCCATGCCAATAGTAGGCATGGCTGTGATGGCCTCTTGGGGCAAGTAGTATGACGCTTGTTGATTGGCTGCTTTGCAGCCTTTCAAAAAGCGCCAAGAAAGCGTCACAAAAGCGCGAAGAAAGCGACGAACACCGAACCCGAACCCGGACTTTTACGAAAATGTCCGGGTTCGGGTCCGTGTCACGGACACCCCAAAATTCGGTACGAACCCGAACTATACAGTTCGAGTTCGCTCATCCCTAGTGCTGACCTGATTTGTATATAATCAATTTGAACACAAATATTTATTATTTTTTATTTGACAAACCAAACGTAAAACCAATTTAAATAAATTTGCTCATCTCTAAAGTAGAAACTTTCCTTTATAATATCTTTTCATTTTTGATACACACCTGGTTCTAGCTTTAAAATTGTATCTAAAAACCTGATCAAAACCTGACTATGTATGAATGCATTTATGAATATTTATCAGTAGCTATTTTGCTAAGCTATATAGAAACATTTCTGAACACCTGCAATGTAAGACTTCACAGTAACATAGTATATAATGTATCTATCACATGACTCTATAATGATTTCTCTAAAGACACAAAAAAGAAACATTTTGGTGAGTGATGTTCTTTATTGCCTTAATACAAGAGGGTACTATTTCCTTGAGTCTTATTTCTTCCAGTAAATAACATGTTTAAATGATTTTCAATTGGATTGGTTCTAATAATCTTAGGTTAATCAACTTGCATTCCACACTTGTTATAAATGTGGAAATACCTCAGGCTTTCTGCCTAATAGAATATGCTTTGCCAAAAGAAAATGGGTGGCATTAAGAGCACAATCACACAGACCATATGTGGCCAATCCGTTATACATAATCCTTTACCACAGCAACTTCATCACAGATAGAAAATTCATGGATTAATTAATGTGAGTATGGTCAAATGAACAGTTGTGTCATAACATATTCTACATTTTTCAAACCAGCACCTGAATCTGAATACTTTTGTCTCTCAATGAGCTGGTCGAATGTGCTCAGTTTACAACTTCAAACGCCACCAGCCACATGTTCTGTTAGAAGCTATGACAGGTACAAGGAGAGAACTGCAACAGAAAGACATGCTCCCTAAGCTGCCAGGCTAAAGATAATCAAGAAAGAACAATTGGAGCAATGAATGGGGAAATCTCTGAATGCATGTAAGGTGCAGGTCTGGTATAAGGTCTGATTTTTTTTTTTTTTTACATAAATCATTCCATAATCCCTTTAACTAAAATATCTTCTGTTTCAAAGAATAATTTATTAACAAGTTATTAAAGACTAATGGGGTCATTTTTCAAACTGGTCTAAAGTACCGTACTTTTCGCCCCATAAGACGCACCCCCCCCCCCAAAAAAAAATTCTTATGGGCAAATGCTGACAGTTTAACATCACAGTCTGCGATGTACGAGCGAGAGGGGGAGGGACTGGGAGGAGCTGGGGCCGGCAATAGCGGCGGGGTGGTGCAGTCACTGTACTATAGCCCCGCCCCACCGCTCCAGTGCTGCACAAATATAAAATGTCTTATTCAATTACTGTTCCAAAAGCCGTATGGTTTCTGGAAGCCAGATTTTGCTGGACTGTTTTTTTTGACACCATGTCCCATTTGAAGCCCCCTGATGCACCCCTAGAGTAGAAACTCCATAAAAGTGACCCCATCTAAGATACTACACCCCTCAAGGTATTCAAAACTGATTTTACAAACTTTGTTAACCATTTAGGTGTTGCACAAGATTTAATGGAAAATAGAGATACAATTTCAAAATTTAACTTTTTTGGCAGATTTTCCATTTTAATATTTTTTTCCAGTTACAAATCAAGGGTTAACAGCCAAACAAAACTCATTATTTATGGCCCTGATTCTGTAGTTTACAGAGACATCCCATATGTGGTCGTAAACTGCTGTACGGGCCCACGGCTGGGCGCAGAAGGAAAGGAATGCCATACAGTTTTTGGAAGGCAGATTTTGCTGGACTGTTTTTTTTGACACCGTGTCCCATTTGAAGCCCCCCTGATGCACCCCTGGAGTAGAAACTCCCAAAAAGTGACCCCATTTTAGAAAGTAAGGAATAGGGTGGCAGTATTGTTGGTACTAGTTTAGGGTACAGAGTTTTTTGGTTGCTCTATATTACACTTTTTGTGCGGCAAGGTAACAAGAAATAGCTTTTTTGGCACATTTTTTTTTGTTATTTACAACATTCATCTGACAGGTTAGATCATGTGGTAATTTTATAGACCAGGTTGTCACGGATGCGGCGATACCTAATATGCATACAATTTTTTTTATTTATGTAAGTTTTATACAATGACTTCATTTTTAAAACCCCAAAAAATGTTTTAGTGTCTCCATAGTCTAAGAGCCATAGTTTTTTCAGTTTTTGGGCGATTATCTTGAATAGGATCTCATTTTTTGCGGGATGAGATGACGGTTTGGCACTATTTTGGGGTGCATATGACTTTTTGATTGCTTGCTTTTTTTTACACCGTTTTTATTTTTATTTTTTTACGGTGGTCATCTGAGGGGTTAGGTCATGTGATATTTTTATAGAACCAGTTGATACGGATGTGGCGATACCTAATATGTTTACTTTATTTTTATTTATGTAAGTTTTACACAATTATTTCATTTTTGAAACAAAAAAAATCATGTTTTAGTGTTTCCATAGTCTAAAAGCCATAGTTTTTTCAGTTTTTGGGCAATTATCTTGGGTAGGGTATGATTTTTGCGGGATGAAATGACGGTTTGATTGGTACTATTTTGGCGTACATGCAACTTTTTTGATAACTTTTATTACCTTTTTGGGGGAATAAGGTGGGCAAAATTAAAATTTTCTCATAGTTTTTATTTTTTTATTTTTATGCATTCACCGTGCAGGGAAAGTAACATAACCGTTTTATATATCAGGTCGTTACGGACGCGGCGATACCTAATATGTGTAGCGTATTTTTATTTTTATTTTTATTCAGTGATAAATGTTTTTTTTATCTTAACTTTTTTTTACATTTTTTTGACCCAGACCTTCTTAGTTCTTGAAGATCCAGTGGGTCTGATGTCTGTATAATACAGTACAGTACACCATATAGGTTACTGTACTTTATTTTACTTACACTTTGTCTGAACAGATCTATGCCTTTAGCATAGATCTGTTCAGCACCATGGACAGCAGGACACCTGAGAAGGTGTCCTGTTGCCATGGGAACCTTCCCCGTCTGCTCAGTAGTGGCCAGAACTGCGCAGACGGGGAAGGGTAAGGACGGGGGCTCTCTGTGACTCCATCCTGTCTGAGGGCTACAAAGTTTGTACGGACCGCGGTATGGAAAGGGTCAAATGGCTGACAGCAATGTGCTGACACTCTGGTATACCACTGTACACCAACAAATTTTCAAGGGGAGGTGGGCGGGGGATCGCGATCCCGCCTGCCGCACCGCCCGCCTCCCGCAACGCCCGCACCGCCTGCGACACCCCCCGTACCACCCGCCGGCATAAAATCGTGCAGGGGGGGTTCAAAATCTTTATTGTAGGCACTCTAAAGTTTCTGATCCCCGCGGTCAGGGACCGCGGGGATCAGAAACTGCAGAAAGCGCAGCAAACCGCAGGTCTGAATTGACCTGCGGTTTGCTGCGATCGCCGACACGGGGGGGTCACATGACCCCCCCCGGCGTTGTGACAGGATGCCGGCTGGATGATTTCAGCCGGCATCCTGTTCAGAATAACCCCCGGGGTGCCGCAATCACTATTTAAACTTAGGACGTACCGGTACGCCCTGAGTCCTTAAGGACTCGGGAAATAGGGCTTACCGGTATGCCCTAAGTCCTTAAGGGGTTAAACTTCTTCCCAGGCCATGTGACATCACGTTTATCAGTCAGAAGTCCAAGATGCAGCTCAATATCAAGCATAGTCACTGTAAAATGTACAGAGCTATGCAAAGTAAGCTGAGAGGAGGCCACAGTTCCCTTAAACAGATGATCTTGACTGGTCTGACTCCCAGAACACCTGCTAATCTAATATTGATGAGCTATCCTTAGGATCCAATAGGCGATCAATATGTAAATCCCAGAGAACCCCTTTAAGCAAACACTAGTGGATGACTGGTTGACTGGAACTGGTTGCTAAGAGTCATTGAAGGAGAAGATAATCCACCGAAAGAGAACATAACAGATTTAGGAATTACGGGTGGATCATTTATCAAGCTAGTTTAGAACTGGCTTAGTTGCCAATAGCAACCAATTAGAATCCTCCTTTCATTTTCTAAAGGAGCTGTCCAAAATGAAAGATGGAATCTGATTGGTTGCTATGGGAAACTAAGCCAGTTTGACTTTACATCAGTTTGATAAATGACCCCCATAGTGAACAAATGACAGTGAACATAATAGGAGCAATATAAGTGCCCCTATATTTATTCTACCCAGCAATTCAACTAGGGTAGTACAAGAACAGGAAAATTCCTAAAACAGCAACACATAAAACTCTGTGGAACTACAGATTCCAGAACATGCAGATAACAGACTAGACTCTCTGAACTTAGAGATTATAGAATATACAAAAAACATACTAGACTAGAACAAGACATGCACATGGCAAACATTATCCCTGACAACTAGAGTGAAATAAAGCCTAGATATAAATAGACTCTAAAATCTGTACTTCATCCTTGTCAGTCAAGTAAGGCTAGATGATAACCAAACCCAGATTCAAATGTAAGATAGTTACAAAAAATATCAGGATATAAGTATACTTGAAGCAACAGACAGACCCTGTTGCTGGTAACACAGTTATACTCTCACTCATCTGTTTGCTACTCAACCTGCAGGGTAAGCAAGGCACGTGAATGTCACTATGGTAGGATGCCATCATTTGGGAGGCTTATTATTTGGGAGGCTCGTGTAGCCAAGAGCCGGGGCTTATCTCTGACATGAGAGCCGCGCTTGGCTCGGATCACGAATGGCTCAGATCCCCCAAAGTGTAGATCCAGGTCATTTAACCCCTTACATGCTGTGGTCAATAGTGTCCACGGCATTTAAGCGGTTACAGAGGGAGTGGACAGACATAAAAAAGTGATAGCTCTCAAAAGGCAATGATAAAAAAAAAATGAAACTAAGCAGGCTGGTCACTAAGGGGTTAATATATAAAATTGGCTCATTAATAATATTTAAATTAATGGTCAACTAAATAATGGCCAGCCTATGACCATTGATTGGCTGTAACTTTTTGGCTGTTTATAAATGAACGTTGGGACAGCTCGAGCTTCTGTACTGGATCGGAGTGGGTGGGTATTTATTAAATACGTGTATGCTGCTGTTTTTTTTTTTTTTTTTTCTAAATTCAGATCATCTTTTAAGTTTTTGGTTTTAGTCTGCAAAATGTAGAGTACAAAAAGCTATGAATGCAAATTACATTTAATTTGCTTGGCATCAGTACTTATTATAGATTATTAAGGTCAAGATTTGTGTGCTTTTAATGTAACACAATAAAATTCACTGCTTTATATTGAGTAGAATTTCATGAAATGTTCCATTTTGTAGCTGAAACTGTTACAAGCTACAGTAATTCTATGTTCGGAAGCAATGAAGGTTAAAGTGACACAAGAAACAATTTCAAATATATTATTTTATTCTAAAAATGTAAATCATCAGTACAGTGAATTTTAAGGTGAATCAAGATCATGCCTGGCAAAGCATATTTATAACTGTAACAAAATTAACCTTTACATGTCTATGATCTAGCACAATAGAGTTTAACTGAAATAATATATTTGTCATTGCTATATTTTTCTCCATGCTGGCTAACTGTTGCTGTATTTTAATTTTCACAATATTGCTTGCACTGGGGATGCCGTGGAAGCATTAGAAAAGCCATCTTTCTTTTTGTGTATTTGGTGTCCATGTCCTTTTCATTTAGAAAAAGTTCTTAACCCTTTCCCGACTACCACGGCGCTGACTGGGTTTTTAAAGATGGCGCTCACTCAACTCATAGCCGTGGGGCGCTTGCTGTTTCATACACCAGACACCCGTGGCACAGGTCTGCGACCAGCGATATTTCTGTTCAGAGACATTTGAGACTTCAGGTGAACTGGTCAAACCTGACCACTTCATCTGAGCACGTGTATTACCGGAAGCGTGCACTTCAGGGTATGCTCTGGCTCCCTGTGTGGCAATCGGAGGAGTTGGAGCTTGTATGCAGCAGCCCCTGTCATAGAGAATAACAGGAGGCTACTGCACAGTGTTTCCTATGGAGCACTTGTCTGTAGCTATGGAGTCTATAACAATAGCAATCTAATGATTGCTTGTTGTAGTTCCCTACAGGAAAAATTCAAATCACCCCCCTTCCCCCCCCCAAAAAAAATTATAAAACGAGGAAATACACACTATGGGTATCGCCATGTGCAAAAACTCCATACTATAAAAATATTTTCCCCATAGAGCAAATGGTGAAACGGAAAATCTGTGATTTGCCATTTTTGGTCACTTTATTTTATGATGGTATCAATGAAAAGTGCAAATAACTCTGCAAAAAAAATTATGCCCATACAGCTCTGTACACATAACTACAAAAAAGGTTATAGGGGTCAGAATATGATGATGAAAAATTAAAACTGATTTTTTTACCAAGGTTTTTATTATTTTATCAGTATCAGCACAAGAAAAACTATACATATAAGGTATCGCTGGATTCATACTAACCTGTAGAATGAAACTAACTGGGCAGTGTTATTGCAGATTGAATGTTATAACTAAAATAAAAAACTGCAAAACTGTGGCAGAATTTTTTTAAAAAAATTCAATTCCACCCCATTTGGATTTTTTTTTCTGCTTCCCACTACAACATATGTAATATTGGAAGTTACAATTTGCCCCTAAAGCCCTCATACGGTTATGTAAACATAAAAAATAAAATAAAAAATAAAGTTATGGCTCTGAGAAGGCAAGGAATAGAAAACAAAAATGCAAAAGTGAAAAAAACAAAAAACTCTGGGGTAGAAAGGGTTAAGGCGAAGTCAGTATTATTCAACCGAACTACTCACTTGGCTATGTTTGTCTATATATCAAATTTTTATATAAAAAATGCATTCCTCCAAAGTACCCGAAAGCAGACCTCAGAAAGAGAAGAAGCTTTTCCCAAAGTGGGATTCAAATGTAGACCATGCTATATATGTGAAAAAAATTGTTGATACCCTTCCGTTTAAGAAAGAAAAACCCATAATGGTACCTGAAATAACTCAAAACTGACTAAAGTAATAAATATTTACAGAAAATCAAATAATAAAACTCAGACATTGCTTTTGAATTGTGAATCAGCATACTAATTTACAGTATAAAACAAACTAATGAAACTTGCCTGGACAAAAATGATTGTACCCTTATCAATATTTTGTCGCAGAACCTTTTGAGGCAAAAACTGCAATCAAGTCATTTCTGTAACTCTCAACGAGACTTCTGCACCTGTCCACAGGTACAGTATTTTGACCCACTCCGTGTAAAAAATTCTGCAGCTGTCTCATATTTGAAGGATGATTTCTGTCGTCTGCATGTTTCAGCTTCTTCCACAGATGGACAATGAAGAGAAGTACGCTGAACCTTAAGTGGAGCGTGTGGACTGCTGGGGGCGCACGAAACAACCGATCAAAGACAGTGTTTTAGTTTCAGTAATGTTCCATTTGTAAATGGAACATTACTGAAACTAAAACACTGTCTTTGATCGGTTGTTTCGTGCGCCCCCAGCAGTCCACACGCTCCACTTAAGGTTCAGCGTACTTCTCTTCATTTCCATTACCCTAGTGGCAAGGTGGCTCTTGCCCAAGGTGTTAGGACGAATCTTGGCTGCACCAACCATCTCTTATTTACACTCGATCTCCATTGCAGTTGCATCCAATTGATGCAACCGCAATAGGTGAGAAAACCATTTCTTTTATTAGAGATTTGTTTTGTTGAATTTACTTACCCTGTGAGCGCCTTCTCTATCCCATTGGCCATTATCTACAGATGGACAATGGGATTAAGATCAGGGATCATAGAAGGCCACTTTAGAATAGTCCAATGTTTTGGTCCTAGCCATTCATGAATGTTTTTAGAATGTTTTGTGTCATTATCCTGTTGGAGAACCTGTGACCTCCAACTGAGACCAAGCTTTCTGACACTGGGCAGCACATTTCACTTCCAGAATGCCATGACAGTCTTGAGATTTTATTGTATCCTGCACAGATTCAAGACCCTGTGCCAGATGCAGCAAGGCAGCCACAAAGCATAACTGAACTTCCTCCATGTTTCACAGTAGGTACTAGTTTTCTTTGTATGTAACTTGCCAAAAGCTCCAGTTTTATGTCATCTGTCCAAAGGACATTCTCCCAGAAGCTTTGCAGCTTGTCAATATGCATTTTAGCAAATCCCAATCTCATTTTTTTATAATTTGCTTTCCAATTTCATTAAAGAGGACAAGGGTTGAGCGAACCTGAACCCCATTTTGGGCAAAATACTTAATATTGCAGCTTTTGACTGTTAAAAACAAGTTTGAAATACTTAATGTTTTTTCTGGCTTTTAAAAAAACACCTATTTTTGGTATTAACCTCCATCTTGGGCCTCTGCCTCATAAGTCAGTGAGCAATTTAAACTAGAAATACAGTTTTATTTTTCTGGGTTTTAAAAAAAACACTTTGTGGGTAAAATATAACATTTTACAGCCCTTGTCGCACCTGTACATGTAAAATTCAAGTGTTATATACTGCTGTCATATTCTGTTATTTAAAAAAAAACACCAATTTTTGGCAAAATACTTTGTTTGCTGCCTTGTCTGCAGCTGTTATTGTGAAATTCAAGCATTATATACTGCTGTCATATTCTGTTATAAAAAAAACAAGCTTGTTAAAACAAGCTTGAAATACTTCCACATTTTTCTGGCTTTGAAAAAACACTCATTTTTGGTAATAAACTCCATCTTGGGCCTCTGCCGCATTAGTCATTGTGCAATTTAAGCTAGAAATACAGCTATAAGTTTGTGTTTTATCATTTCCATTTCTTCTGTTAAAGCATTATGAGCATCGTTTGCGGCCTTGTCTGCATCTGTCATTGTGAAATTCAAGCATTATATACTGCTGTCATATTCTGTTATAAAAAAAACAAAAAACAAGTGTCATTATTGCTTTGCAGTCTGACACTTCAGCTGTTTAGTATGACAGCTCTTACTGGGGGTAGTCAATGTGCTGGGTGGGTGGCTACTCCTCACGTTCCAGGCCGGGTCTTGAGAGGCTTATAAAAAGCAGTCAGCTTTATCAGGTGGGATGGATTATCCTCCATCTGACAGAAAAGCTGTGAAGTACTCTGTGCTGAGCATGGCAAACAGGCATGCAGGCCATCTGGAAGCAAACAGGCATGCAGGCCATCTGGAAGCCTGCCAGTGAACTTGTCTGTGTCTGAGCATATAGCCGGGTGTGAACTGACACCAAGGATTTCAGGTGATCATTGTTATGTTTTGCTGTGTGAATAAGCACCAAGACTAAGTTGTTTTTGCTGAGTGTGACTAAAACACTGAAGTTGATTTACAACCTGGTTCCTTGCCTCTATACTGCGTCTGCTAACCTGTCTACCAGAGCCAATCCCCACATTTGGTGGAGGATGTGGGCAAATGCAGTGAGGCATTTGAAGTTTTAGTTTTTTCCCCAGGCACGGGTGTATGTCCTATATTAAGCCGGCAAGGTTATGACCCGTGTCCCCTGACAAAATGGAGGTGGTCATGAAAGCCCTCATGGAGGCTAACTTGTAGCAGCACGAGACTAACAAGCAGCAGGAAACCAACCAGCTGCTATTACAGCATGTGATGGCGTTACAAGTGTCAGGAGCGTCATAGAACGTCCTCAATACCCGGAAAGCTGTCCATGCGGCAATCCCTAAGATGACCCCCTCGGATAACATTGAGACCTATCTGGTGGTATTCGAAAAGATGGCCATGAGGGCGAAGTTACCCCGAGACCAATGGGCTGAGGTTGTCCCTCCGTTCCTGGCGTCTTGACCCCAGCTGGTGATTTTTGACCTACCAGGTGATCAAGCAGCCGACTACCTGACCGTAAGAGGTAAGATTCTGGCAATACTAGGGGTGTATGTATTGGTCCGGGCCCAGAGGGTGCATCAGTGAATCCGCCAGACCGCAGTATTATGATCTGCTACACCCGTTGCAAAAATGGCTACAGCCTGATGTACTGAGTCCCACTGCTATGCTGGACCATCTGTTTGCATATGTGTTCTGGAGGACTTTTTCGTACCCTCTCCAGCATTGGAATTGGCCAGATGTCTGTCTCCTGGTAATGCCCTAGAGATGGTCGACCTGGTGGAGGGCTATGAGGCCACCAGAAATCTATAGGGGGGTTCTTTTGGAAGGGGGCCAATCAAACCCCAGAAAATCTCCACCCTCGACCAGGTGGCTAGTGTTAACAAAACCCGCTTTGGATATACTCCCTACAGACCCAGCTCCAATAGTCTGTTGGTGGTGCCAAGACCTTGGTCACATAAGGGCCGACTGTCCCTATCGGGGGGAACCCATGGACACTAACTTTGGCTACAGCCCCTCAATGTATGCCAGGAGGCTGTGTGTCACCGTTATCCCCGAGACAATAGACAATGTGCCAGGTACAAGTGGGAGATACCATGGAGGTGGCACTGCTGAACTCAGGGAGCCTGGTGTCCCTAGTAAGAGCTGCTGTGGTGCAGCCCGCCAAATATACTGGCCAGAAAGTCGGTGTTGTGTGCATCCATGGAGAGTTAAAGGACTATCCCACCACCCTGGTGACTCTATCCACGGTGCCCGGCAGGTGGACTCATCAGGTGGCTGTCATCACAAAGTTACATTATGAACTAATAATTGGGAGAGACTTCCCCGGGTTCCCGTCATTGTGGCCTGAGGAAAGAGTCACCAATACCCATGAGACAGGGATAACCCTAGTAGAGTGGCCTGGCTCAGGGGGGAGACCAGAATCCTGGGAACCTGAGTCCGAAGGGCCAGCGGTTGGGGGGACAGCCACTTCGGTTGAAGAAGGGGAGACAACTCTTCTATGTTTGATGGTGGAAGACGTGGAGGACTTGCCGCCGGGTCCGGAGTTAGCAGACCTCATTGTCTCCAGAGATAATTTTGGTACAGCCCAGCACCAAGGACCCGACTCTATCTCGAGCCTGGGAAAATGTGGTAGTAGTTGAGGGTGAGCCACAACAACCGGGGGTCGAGCATATGTTCCTGTTTTGTGGTTCAACAGGAGATGCTGTACCGGGTAAATCAACTACGAGATGAGCATATTGAACAGTTGGTGGTGCCCAAGATGTATCGCAAGCTCGTGTTGGAGTTAACCAACCAAAATGTTCATGGGGGACACCAGGGCCAGCATAAAATGCAGTATCGAATTCTACAGCGGTTTTACTGGCCCAGTGTGTTCAGGGAGGTGAAAGAGTATTGAAAGTCTTGCCCAACCTGCCAGATAACCAGCCCCCAGCCACATTTCCATAGTCCCCTGGTCCCACTTCCAATTATTGAGGTTCCATTCGAGTGGATCACTATGGATCTCATAGGCCCAGTACCAAAATCCACTAGAAGGCGCAAACACATCCTGGTAGTCCTGGACTATGCCACTCTGTACACGGGTACTCTGTACCCGGAGTCTGTGCCGCTGCAACATACCTCCGCCAAACTCATAGTCAAAGAGTTAATGGAAATGTTTTCCCGAGTGGGCCTACCTAAAGAGATCCTGACTAGAGATGGCCTTGCGGTTTGCCCGGCAGTCGATTTGCAGCAAACTTTGCTCGTTCGTGATTCACCGAACGGGCGAACATATGGTGATGTCCGCCGGCACAATATTCTTTTACATTGTGAAGAACTTTGACCCATGACACATCAGTCAGGTGGTACAGGACAGCCAATTGAGACGTTTCAGCACATGGACATACCCCCTACCTTATAAATAAACCAGATCTGGCCGAACTTTTACATTCAGTCTGTAGGGAGAGGTTGCTGTGTGGAGCAGGGACAGACTGTTAGGAACACTAAATGCTATCTAATAGAGCCACAAAAGTCCTTTTAAGGACTGGTATAGGTGTGCTATCGATAGGTGTGACTTACCGAGGGGTGTAATATACTTATAATATACTTTCTAACATACAAAGTATATTATAGTATGAATACCACGCAAAAAAGAGTACATTTATTTCCCATAGATTAAAAATATAATGTTTATTCAAATAACACAAATCAAAACAACAATTCATAATCATATAAATTCCGCAATTATGGTTGGCATATAGTGGATAGTGATGAGCGGCAGGGGTCATATTCGAATTTGCGATATTTTCGCAAATTTTTTTTAGAATATTCGTCGAATATTCGAAAATTTGAAAATATGTGATTTTTTTTCTTGAAAAAAATAGGCAAGGTAATGATTGTGTAATATGCAAATTTTCGTAATTCGAATTTTCGGATTCAAATTTTTATTAGTGAATTTTTCAACTTACAACTATTAGACAAAGAAGATTATAGCACTATATTAGCTAAATTGCTCTATATTCGATTTTTTGAATATTCGCTATATTGCTATAACAGTTTTTTTGAATATTCGTAATATATAGCAATATAGCGAATATTCAAAAAAAAACCAAATATAGAGCAATTTAGCTAATATAGTGCTATAATCTTTTTTTATAGTTGTAAATTACAACTATTTGTTTTTTTTTCGAATATTCGCTATATTGCTATAGCTTCGTTTTTTCGAATATTTGTTATATTCTAAAACAAGAATATATAGCAATATAGCGAATATTCGAAAAAAACAAATATAGAGAAATTTAGCTAATATAGTGCTATAATCTTCTTTGTCTGTTAAAAAATTCGCAAAAAAATTCGAATCCGAAAATTAGAATTATGAAAATTTGCATATTACACAATCATTACCTTGCCGATTTTTTCAAGAAAAAAAAAATCGTGCATTTTTGAATATGACCCCTGCCGCTCATCACTACTCCTAAAGTCAAGTATATTGCAGCCTTCTTATTGGCCCACAAGCTAGAAGCAGGAAGGGATCATGTGTACTGATTTAAAAAAATAAAATAAATCGGAAAAAAATCGGAAAAAAAATCGGAAAAAAAATCGGAAAAAAAATCGGGAAATGTTGAATATTCGAAATTACGAATATATATAACTATATTCTAAATATTCGTGAATTTTCGAAGTACCTATATTCGCAATAAAATTATATATCTATCTCTACTCACTGGTGGAGGACCAAGACAACAGAGCACGGCGCAATAACATACGCCTGAAAGGGATCCCAGAGTCCGTCAGCACAGAATCACTGGTGCAAGAGGTACAGAGATTTTTCATGTGCCTTTTACCTGATCTGCCAACTGACAAATTTGAGATGGACAGTGTTCATAGAGCGCTTCGGCCCCTGCCTAAACCACAAGACCTAGGGATGTTATTTGTCGTCTTGAGCATTTCCAAATTAAAGAGCAACTTATAGTCGCAACGCGAGTGAATCGGTCGGCAGAGATAGAAGGAGCTCCTGTGTCCTTATAACAGGACTTATCTCCAATGACGCTTGGAAAGCGGAGACAACTGAAACCTCTCTTAGAAGTCCTGAATCAAAAGGTGATAACATATAGATGGCTACATCCTTTTGGGTTACTGATCAACACACCCAACAGAAAGCAAGTCAGATCTCATGCAGACTTGCCTAGAGTGTGACGTTCTTGGAACACCTCAGCTGGATATTCCGGACTGATGCCCCGCGCAGAATATCTCATCATTACCACCTCTACCAACATATTATACGTGGCAAGTGAACTCTCCCAAGCGCTACAAAAACAAGCGACATCATGCTAAAGCCTTGACCAGATCCGAGATGAGTGCCGCAGGAGTGCCAGACCATTGAATGACGCAAGAGGGGTCAAGTATCATGTACCTTAATATTAATGTGGGAACTGACAGGTTTCCATTTACACTTGTCCACCCATTCAGCAAGTTAACATTGTTTGCTTTTCACCACTAGTTTTCATCTTTACCACAAACGGTTAAAATTCTCTAGGTCTACCTTAAAGAAGTATTCCCATGTCATGTGGCAACATCTAGTGAAAGTTATGTTATTGTATTTTGTGAGTTATATGCTCTGATTGTTGATAACCCATTACAGCTAGCTCGGGAGGGTACCCGGTCCATCAGAATAGATCCCCTCCCCGGGTTAACCAGTTAATTACTCTTAAAACTTTATATTAAGTATGTTATTAGTACCTTCAATGACTGATGTGATTATATGTTTAGATCCGTTGAATTGGATCAATTGTTCCCCTCCCTCTCTTCCCTTGTCTTTCTTACCCCCATTCCCTCCAGCATATACACTTTAAGATCTCTAGCTAGAACTAGGGAATATGGTCCTATCTACACTAAATAAGGCTAGTCTACAAGTTTGCTCATACAATGTGAAGGGACTTAATGCTCCTCAAAAAAGGAGCCAAATATGTCACTTTTTACATAAAAGTAAAGTTCAAGTAGCATGTCTGCAGGCAACAAATCTTCGCGCAAACTTTGTTCCTAGACTATCACATATGCTATATAACCAGTGGTTCCACAGCACCTCAGCAAGAGCAGCATCCAAAGGAGTAAGCATAATATTCCATAAAAATATGCAGTTTGTCCATATCTCCACGCTAACTGATATAGATGGTAGATATATATTTCTTAAGGGAACAATAGGCCCACAAATGTACACCTTTTGTCATGTTTATGTTCCAAATGTGTCTCAGGTTCCATGGCTTATTACAACCTTAGCAGTTCTGAATGATTTTGAGGAAGGCATTGTTTTTATGAATGGGGATTTAAATCTTATGTTAATACCTAGACTAGACTCCTCCACAGGGTCTTCTGCCCTATCCAATACCACCCTTCAGAAAATGAATACTACATTAACACCCGCGGGTTTTGTAGATGTTTGGCAAACTATGCACCCAAATGACAAAGACTACTCTTTCTACTCAGCGTCCCACAAAACCTACCAGAGATTAGATTATATATTTCTCAAAGTGCAATCCCTCCAATACTGTATCTCCTCGAATATTGGTAATATTCTATTATTTGACCATGCCCCGGTATTCCTGTCTATGGTGATACCCAATATGCCATAATCGGAATTCCGATGGCGGCTTAAAATCTCCTATATCCCAAAATTATCTCAGCTTTTACAAGAGTACTTCCAATTAAATAGTGTGGGTGACTTACCGTTCACGATTTTATGGGAAGCCCATAAGCCGGTAATGCGAGGACATTTGATAGCTTTAGGTGCCTATATAAAAAAGCAAAAGAGAATTGAGGAACTAAACTTGAAAATTGAGCAATTAGAGAAATGCCATAGGCAATCTCAACAAGAGAGTGTATTAGCGCAGTTAGAGACCTTCGGCTAGGAAATGAAAAATTTGCTGAACGCAAATACAGCAAAGTAATTCCTCTCCACAAGATATAAATTCTATGCCCATGGAAATAAAGCCACTAAAGTACTCTTGTCCCAGATAAAAAAAAAGGAAAATATCCTCTTATATATCCAACATTAAGACGTCAGAATCTAACATATTACGCAAAACCAACTTGATTGCTCAGCAATTTTGCGACTTCTATAGTCAATTATATAACCTAAGAGGGACCCTTTCTCAAATTAGAAGAGATTATTTAAAACAAGCTACCAAACATTGCCTAGATTAATTAAATTTGCCAGTTAAAAAAAAAGAACAGACGTTATCCCTAAACGCCCCTTTTTCATTAGCAGAACTACAAACTGCATTAAAAGAATCACCATTACATAAAAGTCCGGGCCCTGATGGGTTCCCAGTCTCGTATTATTCTACCTTCAAGGAGATTCTACTCCCAATTTTTTTACAAAACTTGTAATGAGGCGAGGGAGAGAGGGGCCTTCACTAAAGACATGTTGCAAGCACAGATTTCTATCATCCCCAAAACTAAAAAAGCCCACTCAGTCTGCGCAAACTACAGACCTATATCGCTGCTAAATAATGATCTAAAGTTTTTCGCAAAAATGTTAGCAAACAGATTGAAAAAATACTTACCAGATCTAATCTCCCCTGAACAAGTAGGTTTCGTACCTGGTAGGGAAGGGAAAAACAACATTATTAGAGTGATACATTTTATGCAATTAGCAAAAACAAACATCTACACCTCTGATTTTGCTCAATATGGACGCTGAAAAAGCGTTTGACAGATTGACATTGACATTTGGTATTCCTCAATCATTTTTTGATGGAGTAATGGCAATGTATCAACATCCAACAACAAGGGTCTTGGTGAATGGCACTCTCTCCCCTGCCTTCAATATAACAAATGGCACTCGGCAGGGAGATGCCCATTATCTTCTCTATTGTTCATACTGACGATAGAGACACTGTTACAGGCATTCCGACAAAACTCAGAGATAACTGGGATGACCGTGGGGAAGACAGTCCACTCAACAGCTGCATTCTCAGACAATGTCCTATTAATAGTCACAAACCCTAAAGAGGCTTTCCCAGCGATCATGTCAGTTATAAGACAATTCCACGAGATTTCCAACTTTTCTGTTAACTTTTCGAAGTCTACAGTTCTAAACGTATCCCTGCCCGCACATACAAACTATTTTACAAAACACCACGTCTTTCCAATGGACATCAAAGTCAATAACGTTTTTAGGAATTGAATTAACCCCTGAGTTTAACCAGCTATTTGATAAGAACTTTTCATCTATCCCCCAACAACTGGAAGACCTGATAAGCAGCTGGGACATTCACTTTGTCTCCTGGTTTGGCCGTAAATCCCTTATAAAAACAATACTCCTCACAAAAGTGCTATATTATCTGCAAGCTCTACCGATCCCCATCCCCCTAGCTTTCTTTAAAAAAGTTCAGAAGATCTTTCTAAAATTTTTATGGGGAGGGAAGAAAGTGAGAATGCCTTCGGCATACGTAACCCGTCATCCCACGAGAGGAGGTATGGGAATACCGGATATTTACATTTATCATAAAGCAATCCTCTGTACTAGAAGTTTAGACTGACTGCGCCCATCTCCAGGTCAACTAGACATTAGGGTGGAAGACGCAATGTCGAAACCTTCCTTTAAAATCTTTACTTTTGGGGGGGCGCATGCGTGCGGCTCGCTGGGAGGACATGCCTGCGTGAGCTCCGCACCGACTGCCGCCTTAATCCTGCTATAATCGCCGTCATCACGGCTCCACTGCAGAAGTGTTCTCATGCAGGGGACACAGAAAACATCCCGCGGCAAAGGGAAGACTAGATTGCCGGCTACACCTGCTCCATCTCAGACGATTCCAGAGATATTCAGGTCTACGCGCCAATCCATCATGGCGGACCAGGCCGCGTTCCCAGCAAGCCCTGCTTCCTCCACTGATAGTGGACAGCAGCCAGCTCCTGAAGAGGTTCAGCCAGACCCGACTGACCTCTATAACAATATTGCAGCTCTTTTCCGAACCGAGCTGACGCAAGCGGTGGCAGAATTTTCACGGCAGATACAAGACCTGGGCAACAGGGTATCAGACATGGAGTCCAGAGCTGATGAATTTGCAGATGCCATTGGAGCAGACAGAGCGGATATTGATTCACATACGGCCCAGCTGCAGGAGCTCGAACTTAAAATCGAGGACCTAGAAAATAGGTCCAGAAGAGGTAACCTCAGAGTTTGAGGCCTACCTGAACTTTATCAAGATTTGCTCACGACAATGGGGTCCCTGTTTGCGGAATTATTGCCAGACACTCATTCCGAGATCTCTACGTGGATCTGGCACTGTCCACACTACGGAAACGTAGGGAGATGAGACCTGTGACACAGGCTCTTCAGCAAGCGCAAGTGAAGTATCGATGGGGATTCCCTTTCGCCCTCTCCTTTCAGCTGAACACATGTAGCCATACCATTCGCACGCCGGCTGAAGGGATCGAGGTTCTGCAGAAGCTCGGCTTCGAATTAGACCGTCCAGAGGGCCCCTCCGTGCACCCTAGGCCCCAACGCCCGGCGAGGGAATGGACAAAGGTCATCTTGGCTACACCATCAGGAACCAGATCACCGACGACCTGAACGTTACACCTTAGATGGGCGCCGATATACCGGATCTGCAGGGACTGGTTGAATCTGGGTAACTCGCGACCTCTCAGTTTTTTTTATTCCTCTCACTAATGTTCTCCTTCATGGTCCACATGTTTTTGTGAAGGGACACGGTGGATCGGACCGTGCCCGTCGGACGGTGCCCGTCCTTATAGGACATTTGTTTATTGTGGGGTCAGGATTGTTTTTTTCTCTTCCTGATGACCACAATTCACCCATTTAGACTATATTATGTTGCACTCCATAGTGCATTAGTTCTTATGACCGTTATGACTTTTTTTAATTTCTGTTGGAGATCCTACATTGAGCCAAGTGAGATATATGATATTGCACACTATGACCTGCCCTAACCATACCTTGTTTCGTATTAGGACATGTGTAAGGTTTTAACACACAATGTACGGGGCTTTAATTCCCAGAGGAAACGTAAAACAGCTTTTTCATCCTATTGTAGACATAAACCTGATATCATATGTTTGCAGGAGACCCATTTCACCGCAACTTCCCACCCTAAGTACTTCCACCCTCAGTACACTAGATTCTACTCTTCCACTTTTCAATCCAAGTGCAGAGGGACCATGATCCTACTTAAGAATAACTTCCCATTTCAGGTTACACGCTCCATAGTAGATCAGAATGGGCGTTATGTCATCCTATTGGGTGATTTTTGCGGTGAGGTGTGGTGTCTAGTCAATATGTATGCCCCAATGTTGAATCACTTATGTTCTTCTCCCATATGCGGCGCAATATTGAGTCTCTTACCTACGACAAAATAATTTGGTGTGGGGATTTCAACTTTGTGATGGACCCTGTGTTTGACCGTTCTGCTCCACCCACTATACCACGTCCGGCCTCATGTAAGGTTGCTCTCACGAAAGTCTTGGAGTCCCTTTCTGTAGCGGATTCATGGAGGGAGCATAACGGTAAAGGGGATATACTTATTATTCCCCGGCTCATAGTTTGTATTCCCGTATTGACCTCATATTGCTGTCTACCTCTATGCTCCCCTTTCTGGCATATAGCAGGCATATTGTGTCCTCTTGGTCCGATCATGACTTGGTACTGATTGATATGACTCCAAACACACCTACAAATCGATTATTCTCTTGGAGACTTAATGAGTCACTTTTTACACGACCAGCCGTTCATGATAGCCTTCAGGAGGACATGAAGTGTTTTTTTGCTGAAAATGTACACCCGGATATAGATCCCATGTTAACATGGCTTACACATAAGGCTTACATGCGGGGTAGGCTGATTAGAGAAGCTTCACATCTAAAGAAGGGGAGACAGGCGGCCCTCCTGGCTCTTGAATCTAAATTGAGTAGACTAGTACAGGCGCATCAGAGGTCGCCCTCATTATACCTACTTAAAGCAGTCAAGGATACCAAAATGCAAATAAACTTAATTTTATCAAACAATACGGAAAAAGCCCTACGATGGACTGCATCGTATTTCTACAGATATGCTAATAACCCTGATAAAATGTTAGCACGCCAACTGAAGGCCAAACAGAAAATCAACCAGGTTTTCCAAATCCGCGCTCAGGCCATATAACTTCTAACCCTAAAACTATCTACGATACGTTTCACGCTTTTTACCAACAGCTTTATAAAGGTTCGGATGATGGACATGTCTCAGCTAGAGACGACTTTCTGTCTTCAATACCACTCCCACAGGTGACTTCCGAAGCATTACATGATTTTGGTAGAGCCGTCGTTTCTGAGGAGGTAATCTATGCAATTAACTCCTTGAAACTGGGGAAAGCCCCGGGCCCAGACGGATTGTCAGCTCTGTACTACAAAAAATACTTCCCAATTTTAGTGCCGCATATTACACAATTCTGCAACCATTTATTGTCTGGCCATACTCCCCATCCTGATTTTCTGTTTGCTAACATCACTGTACTGCCCAAACCTAAAAAAGACCCCTTATCACCTACTAACTACAGACCGATATCTCTGTTAAATTTGGACACTAAAATATTTACATCTATTTAAGCAAGACGCCTTAATATTATTCTCCCTGGTCTTATACATAAAGATCAGGTGGGATTCATCCCTGACAGAGAAGCACCAGATAACATCAGAAAGGTGCTTAATGTGATTCAGGTAGCTAACACAAGAAAGACCCCCCTGGCCATTTTGGCGCTGGATATAGAAAAGGCCTTTGATTCTGTTAGCTGGGAATACCTGTCTAAAGTGTTGCTCAATATGGGCATCAAAGGCCCTTTTCTACAGGCGGTACAGGCTATATATTCAGCACCTGTCGCATACCTTAAACTCCCAACAACTCATCTCTCACCAATCCAAATTCTCAGAGGCACTCAACAAGGTTGCCCTCTTTCCCCTGCCTTATTCGCCCTGGCCATGGAACCCCTCGCTATTTCTATTAGGAACGACCCTAACTTATCAGGCCTTAAGATAGGAAACACTGATTATAAACTGAGTTTGTTTGCTGATGATCTCCTACTATCCCTGACCAACCCTCTTATCTCGCTTCCAAACTTACTAAAGCTGCTAAACACCTTTTCCATAGCCTCAGGGCTCAAGATTAACCACAAGAAGTCTGAACTTTTGTTGTGTAACTCCCCCCCATCCCTTCAATCTTCACTTTCACAAAACTTTCCCTTCCCCCAACTAACTACCCATATTCAATATTTAGGAACTTCAATACCTGCGAGGTTGTCCTCAACATACAAACTCAATTACCTTTCGCTTTACCGCAGGATTAGAGAAGATTACAAAACTTGGGGCACGCTACCAGTCTCATGGATAGGGAGAATACATATTGTCAGGATGGTGGTCCTGCCCCGCATCCTTTATTTATTTTGGACACTCCCGGTTCAGGTCCCTATTAAAGATCTTCGAAACTTACAGGCAGGTACAATGAAATTTATATGGGCCGGTAAGCGGGCCAGGATCTCCAGGTCCACAATGTGTAGACACAAATCTCAGGGAGGTCTCTCTGTTCCAGATTTCATTAAGTATTACAAAGCAGCAGGTTTGGCCCAATTATTCCTGACCCACTTAAAACCGGAGGTTTTCCCCCTGTGGGTGTCTCTGGAACAAACCCTTTGTGCTCCCCGGACCTGGAGATCCTTGCTCTGGAATACCACTCCCTTGCCATCAGCCATTCGAACAGCTTCACCATTGTCACATCACTTATTGATTCTATGGCGGTCTGTTAGATTTAAAGAAGGCTTCCAATCCAAACATTCACCGCTTTTTCACTTATTTGGTAATCCAGTGTTCCCCCCTGGCCTCCAGATAGGGATATTTCGGTGGTGGACCTCCAATAACTTTACCACTCTTTATAGATTTTTGATTGGAGGGAAACTTATGTCCATAGACGACTTTAAGAATAAATACGATCTACCAGATTGTGAGTCATTTAATGCCTTACGAATCTTTTCATGCCTTCACTCCCTGAAGATTAGTAATATGACACTGGATTTTACACCCTTTGAGAGATTTATTACTTACTCATTGTATAAGCAGGGGTTACTTTCTAGGATTTATGGTTTGTTAAATACCATGCCAGAGGGAATTAAACGGCCATATATGTTAGAGTGGGAGGGGGACATCCAGGAAGACCTCTCTATAGCAAAATGGCATCAATGTTCGCAGACCTTGACTAAGACCTCTTGGCAAATTACTCTAGCAGAGACCTCAATCAAGGTTCTTCACAGGACATACTTAGTCCCATATAGACTTCACCGCATTTATCTGGAAGTCTCTCTTTTATGTTTCAGGGGATGCGGAGTGGACGGCACAGTCTACCACTTTTGGTGGTCTTGTCCAGTAGTACAGAGATTTTGGAGTAAGATTCGTGACCTGATCTCTTCTGTGCTGGATTGTGCCTTCCCACTGTTACCTACCTTGTGCCTTCTTGGCGACAAATCTTCAGGGATGTCATATTCCAAATTTAAATTGTCTCAGCACATGTTATTAGCAGCCAGGATTCATATTGCTTATAAATGGTGAACGGCGGATCTTAGCTTTCAAGCAGTAGTGGCCAGAATTAACAAAATATTGCTCTATGAGAGATTAACTGCTATCCGCCAAGACACCTATGAAGCCTTTGAGAAGCTGTGGGAGCCCTGGATGTCCTCCTCATATTCAATGAATGTACAACGTGAATTGACATTAGAAATTGCGATTCTTAGGGTATGTTGCTTGGCAGTACTTGTCTGAGGGTCATTGTGTGTCTCTAAATATGAAGTAGGCACTAAATTAGTTTACTTTTGCTCCTTGGTATGATCTCCACACGTTAATGTTGCTTTATTTTCTTTTCTTTTTTCTTTTTGTTCTATTCATTATTTATACTCTATCATACTCCTTATGGATATAATGTTATTTACTCTGCATATATGATCTGATTTCCGTGAAGCATATTACTTCTGTACCATTTATATATGCTGTAAGATGTTCATGATTTCTACCATTGTAAATAAATAAAACACTTTGAAACTAAAATCTTTACTTTTCCTTGACCTAGCGAGAGTAAACAAAATGCTTATAACACACAGCTCGAATACTAAACATACAATAACCCATTGGTGTACATTGAATATGCTTCCGAAACTGATGCCAAATTATGCAACGGAAGTGAAGACTGCACGGCCGGAATACTCAGCGGGCGGGTAACTCCTCGTGCACGCCGCTCTGCAGGCAGGAGCCGCTTACCATTCCACCAGCGACTAACAGGAGGGTAACGTACCTGCTTATACAGCAGTAGTTTTTTCATATATACAGCTCATGTCATCGGACCTGTAATGAAACTCTATACCAAATCTAATGTGATATTCTTGCCACAAGGAGACACTTATCTTATTAGTCCACCAGATGTGTTTTCCTCCAACAGGACTTGAATACAATTGACATTTCCGGACATTGTCCATTAGTTTTTATTAACAGGATTTGTACATTCATTCCTTCCACTGGATATTGCATCATAAGATTGGACTTTCCTTCCACAGACTCTTTTTCAACAGGTGTATAATACCTCCCCTTTTTTCATTAGGATTTTTTTCCAACAGAATTTTTTTTCTAACAGGATTTTTATGAATTGACATTTAAACCACCATTTTACTAGTATGTTGATTTTATATTGAATACAAGTGTGGATACTTATATATATATATATATATATATATATATATATATATATTTACTAGCGATTTGCTTTATGATATTGTTCATATCTATTGGCGATACACTTTATGATACTATTTTTATTCAGGCATACCCAGCCATTGTTTTTTAGGCATATTATAGCCATTCTTTAATAAATAATTTTTGAATAAACCTATCATCCATACATCACTTATGTTTTGAGTGCCATCCCTTTACTTTCACCTAATTATGCAACACTCATGCAAGTAAGAGACGTTTTGTGTCAGTCAAATTTATGTTTCTGGAACACTGTAAAAGAAGGAGACAAGAATAACACAACGTCGATACTGTCCTTGTGTCCAGACGCTGATATGCCATCACTATCAGAACTAGAATCACATCCTGCTTTGGCTCAATGTACTATTTTCCAAATATCACATTGCTACCACATCTTTAAAAAACTGACTAGGGCTCCTGTTTGGGGCACAGACCATACAATATTTGAGAAAATGGCTTTGCAAAAATTAGAACCTAAGAGGAAGATTTCTCAGTTGTATTCCTCGATTGTCTCCTTCACTAATTCAGATAGATGCAAATTTATTAGTAAATGAGAAGAGGAACTAGCAATAAAGTTTGATGAATGGGAATTGCCAAAAGTATTAATAGCTCCAGTGAAATGCTCTAGGTGTGTAAAATTCAGGAAAATAGCTACAAAGTCCTTACACAATGGTACTATACACCACAACGTTTGCACAATATGTTCCCAGAAGTCAGCTCTTTTTACTGGAGATGTGAAATTGCTACACAGAGTCATATTTGGTGGTCTTGTAATAAAGTACAAACTTATTGGCAAGAGATATGTAAAATACTTTCCCAAGTTTGCAAAGTAAATGTGCTAGCATCGCCTAAGATGTGTCTTTTTGGGCTATTGGGAGAATTTGGCTGTTCAAAATCAAAAGAGGTACAAACCTTGTGTAAGTCTCTCCTAGCATCTGCCTGTCTTCTCATAGCTGTATACTGGCTGTATACTTTCCTACCATCATTACACCACTGGTTTCAGAAATGTGACCAGCTCTATCGGTTAGAACAAATTGCGCATTGGGATGCCAGAACACCTCAACGATTCTTAGATATTTGGGTAACCGTGGAAAAAGTTTAGAGGTTTTATGGTATAAAGCCTTTGGTCATCTTGAAATTACTTTTCTACATTACCCTTCATCCTCTTCCCCTCAGACTTTCCCAAAGACTACCCCTAAACCCTACTAAAACTAGTTCTACTAGATCAATCGATACGATGATTGTATTACTGTATTTATAACCATTGTATAGTTTTTGAATAAGCATACTGATATACAGTACAGACCAAAAGTTTGGACACACCTTCTCATTCAAAGAGTTTTCTTTATTTTTATGACTATGAAAATTGTAGATTCACACTGAAGGCATCAAAACTATGAATTAACACATGTGAATTATATACATAACAAAAAAGTGTGAAACAACTGAAAATATGTCATATTCTAGGTTCTTCAAAGTAGCCACCTTTTGCTTTGATTGCTGCTTTGCACACTTCAGTCACCTGAAATGGTTTTCACTTCACAGGTGTGCCCTGTCAGGTTTAATACGTGGCATTTATTGCCTTATAAATGGGGTTGGGACCATCAGTTACGTTGTGGAGAAGTCAGATGGATACACAGCTGATGGTCCTACTGAATAGACTGTTAGAATTTGTATTATGGCAAGAAAAAAGCAGCTAAGTAAAGAAAAACGAGTGGCCATCATTACTTTAAGAAATGAAGGTCAGTCAGTCCGAAAAATTGGGAAAACTTTGAAAGTGTCCCCAAGTGCAGTCACAGAAACCATCAAGCGCTACAAAGAAACTGGCTCACATGCGGACCGCCCCAGGAAAGGAAGACCAAGAGTCACCTCTGCTGCGGAGGATAAGTTCATCCGAGTCACCAGCCTCAGAAATCGTAGGTTAACAGCAGCTCAGATTAGAGACCAGGTCAATGCCACACAGAGTTCTAGCAGCAGACACATCTCTAGAACAACTGTTAAGAGGAGACTGTGTGAATCAGGCCTTCATGGTAGAATATCTGCTAGGAAACCACTGCTAAGGACAGGCAGCAAGCAGAAGAGACTTGTTTGGGATAAAGAACACAAGGAATGGACATTAGACCAGTGGAAATCTGTGCTTTGGTCTGATGAGTCCAAATTTGAGATCTTTGGTTCCAACCACTGTGTCTTTGTGCGACGCAGAAAGGGTGAACGGATGGACTCTACATGCCTGGTTCCCACCGTGAAGCATGGAGGAGGAGGTGTGATGGTGTGGGGGTGCTTTGCTGGTGACACTGTTGGGGATTTATTCAAAATTGAAGGCATACTGAACCAGCATGGCTACCACAGCATCTTGCAGTGGCATGCTATTCCATCCGGTTTGCGTTTAGTTGGACCATCATTTATTTTTCAACAGGATAATGACCCCAAACACACCTCCTGGCTGTGTAAGGGCTATTTCACCATGAAGGAGAGTGATGGGGTGCTACGCCAGATGACCTGGCCTCCACAGTCTCCGGACCTGAACCCAATCAAGATAGTTTGGGGTGAGCTGGACCGCAGAGTGAAGGCAAAAGGGCCAACAAGTGCAAAGCATCTCTGGGAACTCCTTCAAGACTGTTGGAAAACCATTTCAGGTGACTACCTCTTGAAGCTCATCAAGAGAATGCCATGAGTGTGCAAAGCAGTAATCAAAGCAAAAGGTGCCTACTTTGAAGAACCTAGAATATGACATATTTTCAGTTGTTTCACACTTTTTTGTTATGTATATAATTCCACATGTGTTAATTCATAGTTTTGATGCCTTCAGTGTGAATCTACAATTTTCATAGTCATGAAAATAAAGAAAACTCTTTGAATGAGAAGGTGTGTCCAAACTTTACTAAGTGTTACTAAGACTTTGTTATTTTCTCACGTCGGTAAACTTACCTCTGAAAATAATGAAAACAATTTGAAAATAATAAATAAACATACTATACACTGAATTATGGCATGTATAGCAGAGAGAGCCACCCTCTGAAAATATATTAGTGTACTTAAAACAAAACAACACTCTCTTACGCTATATACAAGTAAGTGTTAAGATGTCTGGAAAGACTACTGAAGTGAAAAAAGATAATCATACCAGATGGTGACAGGAAAAGCGGACGCTGCCGCCTCGACGTACGTTTCGCCGTTCTGCTTCCTGAGGAGGTACAACAATGTGTCTTGATAAAACAATCTCAGAATGGCTTGGATAAGTAAAAGTGTTCCAAAGTTATTACCACTTAAAGTGAAAATGTGGTTTGATCCTGAAGGTAAAAACTAGCTTGGTCTTGAAGGGGTTAATAAACACTTTTGGGTGACTACAAATTTGATATTAGTGAACATTTTCCATGCAGAATGAAAAGCAGGATTGTTTTAACATTCATAAGAAATAAAGTGAGCAGTAATAAGGACAAATCTTTAATAATGCAGAATTTTGCAGCACACACAAAAATTAATAGAAGACCAATTTAATATGACAAACTGCACATATGTTAAAATGTTCAATTTATGCATTATATTCCAGGGAAAAAAAAATATATATAAATATGTCCTTTTAACAGTTCTGTCTACTCTACATTGCCTGAATATCCTGTAATTAAGCCTGGCTATACAAACATGATAGATGTTTTGCCCTTACATGGCTTCAGTCTCAGCACTTTCCAAGTACATACTGTATGTTTTAAGCAAACTTTAATTAGCTTTGGAGGTCTTTTTTTCTATACAGCTTAGATAACATTTAAAAAGATGACTACAATTATTTTGTGTTTATGATCTCATTCTGATATGCACTAAAATGGTTTAGTGTGTATGTAATTATTACCTGCACAGTTAATGGTCAGGTATTTTACTATTGCTTAACAGACCCTTTAAAATGATGTTTTCAGGATTTTAGTGTGCACATTATTTTTTAATGCAATTTTTTTTCTTCTACAATAACTTTTCAGTGTTTATTAATGGTCCTTTGCATCAATAATACACACTGTACTGTACATTTTCATATGAGCTACACACACAGCATACATGCCGTCTCAAGTTTAGATGGCAAATTAACATTTCCTGACATGGCAGTAAGAGAAGAGGTTTAATAATGTGTGAAAGAGCTAAAATAATTATCTGGGAAAGAATTAATGATGTCATTATGTCAGAGAATGTCCTTTGTCACATGACAGCAGAGGGGATACCAGGGAAATATGGTCTTAAACTGTCATTTAAAAAGGTCAATAAAAATATGCATTTATCAGCATTTCCTGTGATCTGCATACACAATAATTAGAGAAAAAAACAGTGTATCTTACCAACACTCCTTTGAAAGCCCATTAAAGAGGTTATCAGGATGAAACCTGTCGACCTTCAGGATCAGCCTCTATCTATCTATCTTAGATATGTAGATTACAAACACCAGAGCTATGCCCAAGGAATAATCCGTGGGATACTAGCCTCTTGACCCCTCAGACAATATGATTAATACTGATAGTGATGTCTATTGGACATTAACAAAGGAGTTTAACATTCTCATGAACCCTGAGAACCCAGAGCGGTCAAGTGATAATGCTGGTAAAGTGGCACCTTTGGTAGCCTGTAAATGACTACGAAAAAACACTGGAACAATATCCTAACTATAATAAGAAGAAATTGGAAGAAAATGGAAGAAATACCACTATTATAGAAAACATTATGATTGTGATAACAGTAATAATAATAATAATAATAACAGGCCAAAATACATATGCAGAGATGTAAACATTCATTAGTTGTACTCTCCACAACTCTGAAATTGCAAAACCAAGAAGGACAAGCCGTAAGGTTATGCAAACCAAGCAAGTAGCTTGTGACACTAATATCTGCAGATTATCAAAGCACCTAGCTCCAATCTGTGACGTGTGAGAGGGGCAAAAAAGCCAGATTTAAATCAAAGATTTTTACCCACATGAAACCTCAAAAATTGGATCAAGTCATGTGCAAGCCTGTGGTTCAACAACATGCCAGTCATCACCACTTGTTGCAAACTGAGAGGGACAGAATCCTTGAAATGAGGGACCTTGATCTCTGTCTAGGCCAGGATGTCAGAACTGTTCAATGTTGTGTGTCTTTATGATTGCGAGAAAGAACAAACTGGAAACTAGAGGTGCACAGAATGTCTTGTAGCGATTAATTCTGTACTGCATATGAAATTGGGTGTCAAATCCCAAGCCTAGCATGACAAACAGTGTCTACACAAAGGTGTTTGCATGACATTAGGCTACAAGTCAACCATACAGCTACAGGTGTTCTATTGACCCTGTGCCACTGCTTTCAAAGGATATCATGGTGCAAAGCAAGACGGCAAGGAAGGCTGGAATGGAGGTCTATCCTCTTCAATGATGAGCCCTGCTATAACATACAATAGACAACATATAACAGACAATCACACAAAGGCTGTATGACAAAAGCCTGCATAAACTCGGCACTTCCTCAGGAGCCTATTGCTACAAGACGCACAGTTTAGGTGATTGTGCAACAATATTCTGCTTAATTGTTGATACTCAGGTTGGAACATGATCTAATGCGCAGGTCCCCCAAGCCGTCCAACAAAAGTCAAGCGACTTAGAGGCTCACTGGCTCCCAAGTCTGTGTGGATAGAGAGCTGGTCTTGAATGTCTCATAGTGCATAAGGCTGCCATTGTAAGGTATGCTGACTGTACCTGTCTCATGGATAGGTTGTTAGCTTGTACATACCTGGCTTTTGGCATACAGCCTTTGTGTGATTGTCTGTTCGTAATATGTTATAGGTAATGAAATTACGTGTGCAATATGTTTTACATTACACTATCAATGTTTGCAATAATGATTTTATGGTGAATATTTGTGAAGTATTGCACATTTGAATATTGCTTATGCTACTCATCACTAATAGATAATTATTTTGTTAGCAACCAAAAACAGGTGTGATTTTTATATTTTATAATATAAATAAGAAAATAGAGTGATATTTGACTTAAAGGGTTTATCAGATGTTAAAAAGAATCTTTAAAAAAATAGAAGGATATTTGTTAAAGGGGTTATCAGACTCTTTGTAACTGTTGACTTTTCCTCTGAATATGTCATCAGCATCTGATAGGTGGGGCACAACAGCCAGGATATCCGCTGATCAGCTGTTTGAGAAAGCCCTCTTCTCACTGATTAGCCTAGGCCAGTCATGTCCTGACCATTTGGCACGTGGTCTAGGCACAGCTCTCTCCATTCATTTTTAGCTCAGAAGTTACAAACTCCACAAAGGATGTAGTGTTTCTAAAGTCTCTCTCCATGAAATCTAAATTAAAAGTGGAGGTTGATTCAGGCCAATATTTGCAGTCAGGATGATTGTAATTCATGTATTTTATAGTGACTTAGCAAGTAATTGATTGTGGGTGACAGAGCCAAGGGGAGTAAGTGGCAATGTGCATCAGCCTGAGATAAACACAGTGCCACACAAACTATCTATCTCAGTAGCCTGTCCCTGCTGCCTTCCACAGCTTCTTAGTTATTTGCTATAAATAATACTAGGACAATACTATAAATGTTCATACTACATATCCTATAAAGCAGACTACAGAGTGCATTGCAGTTGCTAGAGGATTCATCATATGATCTGTTGTGGTTCATTTGGTGGGAGCCGCTGTGCAGAGGGTGGTGATCAGATGGACAGCGATAATTTGTATTTTGTATATTGGTGTCTCATTTTTCTATATAATGTATATTATATTTTAATATTTTAGAATATTAAATATTCAAAATTTAAAATAGCCAACTCAACTCTTTTGTGAAGTTCTGCATCTAGTCAGTGTCTTCTTAGTCCCTTTAGTCTCTATAGGATCTTACTTTCAGCAGAGACAGAGAGAAATATCCCTTGATACAGTATGTAGCTACGGTACTTGGAAAGGAGAGCTGGATCACTTGGTTTCAGATAATCTCTAGAATAAATCCTTTTTATTCACACATAAGTTAATGTGTTGTAGACTGCAAGAACTCAGCTACAAAATACTAACATATTGGTACAAAACCCCAGCAAACTTACATATATTTTATATTTACAAAATATGTGCTGGAAGTGTTTGTCAACCTCAGGTATAATGCTTCACATTTGGTGGGATTGTCCCAGTGTGGCCTCTCTATGAAAGAAGATATTTTTGCTTTATAATGTGCTTTGGCAATCCTCTCAAGAGGTTGCTCTGCTTTCTGTGTTCATATGTCGTATCTCGAAGAAAAGAAGGCTTTTATACTTATTTTGTGCTTGTTGTGAGGCAAATTATCCAGAGGAAATAAAGATTAAAATCTATGATGGCAAGTTTGAGTTGGGTGGAGGCTGTGGATATTTTAAAGCACATGGAGGAAATGAGGGCTTCAGGCAACAATAGCTCACTAGTGTTCTGCGAGCATGCTTGGCCAAACTGCTGTTCGGCTCAAGCATCGCTATGCTCGGCACATTGCAGTGATCAGCCGAATACTGGGGGAGCTCGAGTACAATTTAATACAATGAAAGTCAATGGGAGACTCGAGCATCAAACCGGCACCCCCTACTCTGAAAAAGAGAGAGTGTCTGGTTCACAAAAAAAAGGTTAGAAAGTGATGGAAACCCCAACAAAATGGTTTGGATTAGCATTAAGAGGATAGCTGGATGCGTCTTGGACTCTGTTATCTATGGCATACAATAGACAACCACACAAAGGCTATATGCAAAAAAAACAGGTACAGATGTAGCCGGGTTAACACACAAACTCTTAACTTAAATTTCTTAACTCATCGTGTTATCTTGAAACAAAAGCCTTTGAAAAGCAATTGAAGGTGTTTGCTTAACACATTTAGTTTAAATAACACGTTTCAGAAAGCATGTATGTTAACTCTTCTACATCTGTATGTGGAAGCCAACAATCTATTCATGAGATAGATAACAGTTAGCATACCTTAAAATGGCAACCGTGTGCGCTATGAGACATTGCAAACCAGCTCTCATCTGACTGAGAGCCAGTAAGCCTCAAAGTTTCTTCACATGTGTTGGATGGCTTGGGTGGACCTGCGCACCTAGATCAATATCATTAGGGTGACAAAAAGTTTTCTGATTGTCCTATCATAATATTGAATAACCTTTCTATACAGTTTTGTCATGTAAAAACGTATTTGCATAAACATGAGCATATGGGAAAGACATGCAAATGAGCAGATTCTGCCTTGTTTTTTAGCTGAAAAACCCTTTGCATGGAAAATTTGTGATCTACACTACTCATGAACAGCTCAATTTATTGGATTCATAGTCTTGTCATAAGACTATAAAACCAATAGATGGTGCTGTTCATGAGTCATGAACAGCGCCATCTATTGGTTTCATAGTCTTATGACAAGACGTTTAGACTATGACTCTTATGACAAGACAATTAGTCTTGTCATAAGACTATGAAACCAAAAGATGGTGCTGTTCATCTAGTTAGGGCGCTAGTAAGTGGTGCACCCTGCTCAACAGAGTCTACACACCGTGTAGCATGGGATTTCCATAAATTTCTAACCTTTTTTTGTGAACCAGACATCCTCTTCTCTTCCGAGCAGGGGGTGCCTGGGGTTCTCCCACTGACTTCCATTATGCTCGGGTGCTTGGTAGAGCACTCGAGCATAACAATGTGTTTGGCCAGAGAACACGAGCACCCAAACACTTTGGTGCTCTATCAACACTATAACTCACCTCTTTGGATTCTTGGTGTCAATTTAAAAATCTACCTCCCTAGCTTTGGAATTAATCCAGTTTAATCTGCTATATCAGGTATGCCATCATGGGTCCACCTTCTCCTTTTGTTTTTCTTCATCCTGTGCTTGTCCTGTTTCTTTTTTTTAGTTCTGCATATTTGTCTTTTAGGTTTTCTTCTCTTTACTGGAAAACTGTTTAACTTATGTACAGCAATATTAACAAATACACATTAGAACCTGTAATATTCCCCATAAAAAAATATGTTATTAATATCTAATACAAATAATCATAGATACATAAAAATGAAGTGAACCAAAAATGAAAGTCAGCAATTTAAAACTAGAAAAATGACAATGGACAACACCTTATCTAAGGACTTAATACTTTATGGGATCAGATTTGGAGTCGTAGTCAAAGGTGGATAAAGAAGTAATCCAACGATTTAAAGAAGCTCTATCACCAGGATCAATCCTATCAAACCATACATACTGCCTGGTTCAGCTGATTAAAACAGTTCCTTTCTTTTGTCTGTATGCTAAACAGCTGCAGAGATATGCAAATAGGCAAGTTTGATCACAAGGGGGTGAAACTGAAGCCTTGTATCCTGCTTTGTAATGCTCCCTGTGCTCTGCACACTCCCACCTCCCCTTGATTGACAGGGCTGGACATTAGACTGCTGAGAGCAGATCTGTGTTATTTAGCAGTGATGAGCGGCAGGGACAATATTCAAATTTGCGATATTTCACAAATATTTGGGTGAATATTTGTTATATATTCACAAATTCAAAAATTTGAGATCAACACTACTCCTAAAGTCAAAGTTATTGCAGCCTTCTCATTGGCCCACAAGCAAGAAGCAGTAAGGGATCATGTGTACTGATAAAAAATAATCTAGAATATTTGAGATTACGAAGATATAGGACTATATTCTAGATATTCGTGAATTCTCGAAGTGCCAATATTCGCGATAAGAATTTGCAATTAGAAGATTTGATTAGTGTTGATAGAGCACCAAAGTGCTCGGGTGCTCTGGCCGAACACATCGGGATGCACGGGTGCTCGGTATAATGGAAGTCAATGGGAGAACCTGAGCATTAAACCAGGCACCCCATGCTCTGAAGAGGGGAGGGTGCCTGGTTCATAGCAAAAGGTCAGAAATTGTTGGAAACATCAACAAAATGGTTCGGGAACAGCATGGGAAGGATGTCTCGATTCATCTTTGACTCCCAGGTCACTGCTGGGAAACATGTTGTCTGAGTAGTATGTTACTTTTACAGACTGACAATAATAAGCACAAAACCCAAAAAATATACATATCAATTTTAGAGGAAAAATTAAAAATAATTATTTCCTGTATATTTACTTGTATATAAAGTGCAAGTGCTGCCAAAAATTACAAGGAAGAGGTACTCCGATGCAACCTGCATATCACATAATGGAGGGCCTCATTCACATTGTGGTACAATAGTTTAGGTACTGGGATTCCTACATTCATAAATAGGCTTCGTACCAAACTTTAGTTATTGTTGTACCCGGATCTGAACCCAAACATTTTTGCAAAAGTTTGGGTTCGGTGTTCGGCGATTTAATGGTCCTTTTTGAAAGGCTACAGGGCAGCCAATCAACAAGCACTTAACTAGTGTGCCCTTAGAAACCATCACAGCCATGCCCATCACAGCCATGCCTACTAATGGCATGGCTGTGATTGGCCAAGTGCAGCATGTGACCCAGCCTCTAAATAAGCTGGAGTCACGTAGCGCCACACGTTACTCTGCTCTTACTAGTTGTAGGGATAGGATGCTGCTGCTGTGAGGGAGAGATTAGGAAAGACTCTGATATCTGCACTTGGTGTGAAGTCAGCGATCTACAGCGTTTTTTGTTTTGGGGTTGCAATACAACATTTTTGTACCCTGCCCTAAGCCCAGTGAGACTGAAAAAAAGTTTTAATCTGTCTGTCAGTTAAGTGGGTGTCGGCGGCAATTTTGTGCAACAGCAGTGCACTAGCACTGCATATGTGTCAGGGACAATAATTTAATCCTGTTCTTGTAGTTCAGTGGCTGACATATACCCATTTTTAAAGTGCACCTGCGCTGCATATGTGCCAGGGGAAGGGAAATTAATAGTGTTGAGCGCGAATATTCGAATATCGAATTTTTTTCGCGAATATCGGCACTTCGCTAATTCGCGAATATTTCGAATATAGTGATATAAATTCGATATTTCGAATATTCTTTTTTTTTTTTTAAATTGTTATATTTTTTTCTTTCCTACTTCCCTAAAGTTGTTCTTACCTGTCCTTTGGATTCCTGGCTTCCTGGCTGCTCCAGTCAGTGCCCGTTGCCGCTTCTGCCGACTTCCATGCTCATGGAGCGTCCCCATCACCATGGGAACGTCTCCATATACTAGAATGTACTGTCGGATTTGAGAATTACGTTGAAATCGCAATTCGATTATTTCAAGTTATAATAATTAGAGTTGAGCGAACACCTGGATGTTCGGGTTCGAGAAGTTCGGCCGAACATCCCGGAAATGTTCGGGTTCGGGATCCGAACCCGATCCGAACTTCGTCCCGAACCCGAACCCCATTGAAGTCAATGGGGACCCGAACTTTTCGGCACTAAAAAGGCTGTAAAACAGCCCAGGAAAGAGCTAGAGGGCTGCAAAAGGCAGCAACATGTAGGTAAATCCCCTGCAAACAAATGTGGATAGGGAAATGAATTAAAATAAAAATTAAATAAATAAAAATTAACCAAAATCAATTGGAGAGAGGTTTCATAGCAGAGAATCTGGCTTCCCGTCACCCACCACTGGAACAGTCCATTCTCAGATATTTAGGCCCCGGCACCCAGGCAGAGGAGAGAGGTCCCGTAACAGAGAATCTGTCTTCATGTCAGCAGAGAATTAGTCTGCATGTCATAGCAGAGAATGAGGCTTCACGTCAGCCACCACTGCAACAGTCCATTGGCATATATTTAGGCCTAGCACACAGGCAGAGCAGAGAGGTCCCGTAACAGAGAATCTGGCTTCATGTCAGCAGAGAATCAGTCTGCATGTCATAGCAGAGAATGAGGCTTCACGTCACCCACCACTGCAACAGTCCATTGGCATATATTTAGGCCTAGCACACAGGCAGAGCAGAGAGGTCCCGTAACAGACAATCTGGCTTCATGTCAGCAGAGAATCAGTCTGCATGTCATAGCAGAGAATGAGGCTTCACGTCAGCCACCACTGCAACAGTCCATTGGCATATATTTAGGCCTAGCACACAGGCAGAGCAGAGAGGTCCCGTAACAGACGATCTGGCTTCATGTCAGCAGAGAATCAGTCTGCATGTCATAGCAGAGAATCAGGCTTCACGTCAGCCACCACTGCAACAGTCCATTGTCATAAATTTAGGCCCAGCACCCAGGCAGAGGAGAGAGGTCCCGTAACAGACAATCTGGCTTCATGTCAGCAGAGAATTAGTCTGCATGTCATAGCAGAGAATCAGGCTTCATGTCAGCCACCACTGCAACAGTCCATTGGCATATATTTAGGCCCAGCACCCAGGCAGAGAAGGGAGGTCCCGTAACAGAGAATCTGTCTTCATGTCAGCAGAGAATCAGTCTGCATGTCATAGCAGAGAATGAGGCTTCACGTCACCCACCACTGCAACAGTCCATTGGCATATATTTAGGCCTAGCACACAGGCAGAGCAGAGAGGTCCCGTAACAGACAATCTGGCTTCATGTCAGCAGAGAATCAGTCTGCATGTCATAGCAGAGAATCAGGCTTCACGTCAGCCACCACTGCAACAGTCCATTGGCATATATTTAGGCCTAGCACACAGGCAGAGCAGAGAGGTCCCGTAACAGACAATCTGGCTTCATGTCAGCAGAGAATCAGTCTGCATGTCATAGCAGAGAATGAGGCTTCACGTCAGCCACCACTGCAACAGTCCATTGGCATATATTTAGGCCTAGCACACAGGCAGAGCAGAGAGGTCCCGTAACAGACAATCTGGCTTCATGTCAGCAGAGAATCAGTCTGCATGTCATAGCAGAGAATCAGGCTTCACGTCAGCCACCACTGCAACAGTCCATTGTCATAAATTTAGGCCCAGCACCCAGGCAGAGGAGAGAGGTCCCGTAACAGACAATCTGGCTTCATGTCAGCAGAGAATTAGTCTGCATGTCATAGCAGAGAATCAGGCTTCATGTCAGCCACCACTGCAACAGTCCATTGGCATATATTTAGGCCCAGCACCCAGGCAGAGGAGGGAGGTCCCGTAACAGAGAATCTGTCTTCATGTCAGCAGAGAATCAGTCTGCATGTCATAGCAGAGAATGAGGCTTCACGTCAGCCACCACTGCAACAGTCCATTGGCATATATTTAGGCCTAGCACACAGGCAGAGGAGAGGTTCATTCAACTTTGGGTAGCCTCGCAATATAATGGTAAAATGAAAATAAAAATAGGATTGAATGAGGAAGTGCCCTGGAGTCCAATAATATATGGTTATGGGGAGGTAGTTAATGTCTAATCTGGACAAGGGACGGACAGGTCCTGTGGGATCCATGCCTGGTTCATTTTTATGAACGTCAGCTTGTCCACATTGGCTGTAGACAGGCGGCTGCGTTTGTCTGTAATGACGCCCCCTGCCGTGCTGAATACACGTTCAGACAAAACGCTGGCTGCCGGGCAGGCCAGCACCTCCAAGGCATAAAAGGCTAGCTCTGGCCACGTGGACAATTTAGAGACCCAGAAGTTGAATGGGGCCGAACCATCAGTCAGTACGTGGAGGGGTGTGCACACGTACTGTTCCACCATGTTAGTGAAATGTTGCCTCCTGCTAACACGTTGCGTATCAGGTGGTGGTGCAGTTAGCTGTGGCGTGTTGACAAAAGTTTTCCACATCTCTGCCATGCTAACCCTGCCCTCAGAGGAGCTGGCCGTGACACAGCTGCCTTGGCGACCTCTTGCTCCTCCTCTGCCTTGGCCTTGGGCTTCCACTTGTTCCCCTGTGACATTTGGGAATGCTCTCAGTAGCGCGTCTACCAACGTGCGCTTGTACTCGCGCATCTTCCTATCACGCTCCAGTGCAGGAAGTAAGGTGGGCACATTGTCTTTGTAGCGTGGATCCAGCAGGGTGGCAACCCAGTAGTCCGCACAGGTTAAAATGTGGGCAACTCTGCTGTCGTTGCGCAGGCACTGCAGCATGTAGTCGCTCATGTGTGCCAGGCTGCCCAGGGGTAAGGACAAGCTGTCCTCTGTGGGAGGCGTATCGTCATCGTCCTGCCTTTCCCCCCAGCCACGCACCAGTGATGGACCCGAGCTGCGTTGGGTGCCACCCCGCTGTGACCATGCTTCATCCTCATCCTCCTCCACCTCCTCCTCATCCTCGTCCTCCTCATCCTCCAGTAGTGGGCCCTGGCTGGCCACATTTGTACCTGGCCTCTGCTGTTGCCAAAAACCTCCCTCTGAGTCACTTCGAAGAGACTGGCCTGAAAGTGCTAAAAATGACCCCTCTTCCTCCTCCTCCTCCTCCTCCTCCTGGGCCACCTCCTCTTCCATCATCGCCCTAAGTGTTTTCTCAAGGAGACATAGAAGTGGTATTGTAACGCTGATAACGGTGTCATCGCCACTGGCCATGTTGGTGGAGTACTCGAAACAGCGCAACAGGGCACACAGGTCTCGCATGGAGGCCCAGTCATTGGTGGTGAAGTGGTGCTGTTCTGTAGTGCGACTGACCCGTGCGTGCTGCAGCTGAAACTCCACTATGGCCTGCTGCTGCTCGCACAGTCTGTCCAGCATGTGCAAGGTGGAGTTCCACCTGGTGGGCACGTCGCATATGAGGCGGTGAGCGGGAAGGCCGAAGTTACGCTGTAGCGCAGACAGGCGAGCAGCAGCAGGATGTGAACGCCGGAAGCGCGAACAGACGGCCCGCACTTTATGCAGCAGCTCTGACATGTCGGGGTAGTTGTGAATGAACTTCTGCACCACCAAATTCAGCACATGCGCCAAGCAAGGGATGTGCGTCAAATTGGCTAGTCCCAGAGCTGCAACGAGATTTCGCCCATTATCACACACCACCAGGCCGGGCTTGAGGCTCACCGGCAGCAACCACTCGTCGGTCTGTTGTTCTATACCCCGCCACAACTCCTGTGCGGTGTGGGGCCTGTCCCCCAAACATATGAGTTTCAGAATGGCCTGCTGACGTTTACCCCGGGCTGTGCTGAAGTTGGTGGTGAAGGTGTGTGGCTGACTGGATGAGCAGGTGGAAGAAGAGGAGGAGGAAGCCGAGAAGGAGGAGGTGGCAACAGGAGGCAAAGAATGTTGCCCTGCGATCCTTGGCGGCGGAAGGACGTGCGCCAAACAGCTCTCCGCCTGGGGCCCAGCTGCCACTACATTTACCCAGTGTGCAGTTAGGGAGATATAGCGTCCCTGGCCGTGCTTACTGGTCCACGTATCTGTGGTTAGGTGGACCTTGCCACAGATGGCGTTGCGCAGTGCACACTTGATTTTATCGGATACTTGGTTGTGCAGGGAAGGCACGGCTCTCTTGGAGAAGTAGTGCCGGCTGGGAACAACATACTGTGGGACAGCAAGCGACATGAGCTGTTTGAAGCTGTCTGTGTCCACCAGCCTAAATGACAGCATTTCATAGGCCAGTAGTTTAGAAATGCTGGCATTCAGGGCCAGGGATCGAGGGTGGCTAGGTGGGAATTTACGCTTTCTATCAAATGTTTGTGAGATGGAGAGCTGAACGCTGGCGTGTGACATGGTTGAGACGCTTGGTGACGGAGGTGGTGGTGGTGGTGTTGGTGGTACATCCCCTGTTTGCTGGGCGGCAGGTGCCAACGTTCCTCCAGAGGCGGAGGAAGAGGCCGAGGCGGCAGCAGCAGAATAGGCCGAGGCGGCAGCAGCAGAAGAGGTAGCAGGGGGAGCCTGAGTGACTTCCTTGGTTTTAAGGTGTTTACTCCACTGCAGTTCATGCTTTGCATGCAGGTGCCTGGTCATGCAGGTTGTGCTCAGGTTCAGAACGTTAATGCCTCGCTTCAGGCTCTGATGGCACAGCGTGCAAACCACTCGGGTCTTGTCGTCAGCACATTGTTTGAAGAAGTGCCATGCCAGGGAACTCCTTGAAGCTGCCTTTGGGGTGCTCGGTCCCAGATGGCGGCGGTCAGTAGCAGGCGGAGTCTCTTGGCGGCGGGTGTTCTGATTTTGCCCACTGCTCCCTCTTTTGCTACGCTGTTGGCTCGGTCTCACCACTGCCTCTTCCTCCGAACTGTGAAAGTCAGTGGCACGACCTTCATTCCATGTGGGGTCTAGGACCTCATCGTCCCCTGCATCGTCTTCCACCCAGTCTTGATCCCTGACCTCCTGTTCAGTCTGCACACTGCAGAAAGACGCAGCAGTTGGCACCTGTGTTTCGTCATCATCAGAGACATGCTGAGGTGGTATTCCCATGTCCTCATCATCAGGAAACATAAGTGGTTGTGCGTCAGTGCATTCTATGTCTTTCACCGCTGGGGAAGGGCTAGGTGGATGCCCTTGGGAAACCCTGCCAGCGGAGTCTTCAAACAGCATAAGAGACTGCTGCATAACTTGAGGCTGAGACAGTTTCCCTGGTATGCATGGGGGTGATGTGACAGACTGATGGGGTTGGTTTTCAGGCGCCATCTGTGCGCTTTCTGCAGAAGACTGGGTGGGAGATAATGTGAACGTGCTGGATCCACTGTCGGCCACCCAATTGACTAATGCCTGTACCTGCTCAGGCCTTACCATCCTTAGAACGGCATTGGGCCCCACCATATATCGCTGTAAATTCTGGCGGCTACTGGGACCTGAGGTAGTTGGTACACTAGGACGTGTGGATGTGGCAGAACGGCCACGTCCTCTCCCAGCACCAGAGGGTCCACTAACACCACCACGACCATGTCCACGTCCGCGTCCTTTACTAGATGTTTTTCTCATTGTTATGGTTCACCACAACAACAAATATATTATTTGGCCCAATGTATTGTATTCAAATTCAGCGGGATATAAATTTGAGGCCTAGTATTTAGGCGCTGGGTGACCGGTATGGATTTAGTGACAGAATTAGACTTGGAAATGCACAGAAGCGTGTGTGTGAAGTTATTCTGAATGACCCTATGTGCACCTTCAATATGATCTACCCTTTTAGGGATAGATTTCAAATAGCTCTGATATAGCAGAAACGACTAAATTATGAAATTGCTAAATTGGGAATTGTATTTCAACCCAGAACAAAAAATGTGCTTTGACGGACACTAAATAACTTTCCCAGCCACAACAGGACAGCGGTAACGAGAGATTTAGCGGGATATAAATTTGAGGCCTAGTATTTAGGCGCTGGGTGACAGGTATGGGTTTAGTGACAGAATTAGATTTGGAAATGCACAGTAGCGGGTGTGTGAAGTTATTCTGAATGACCCTATGTGCACCTTGAATATTATATACCCTTTTAGGGATAGATTTCAAATAGCTCTGATATAGCAGAAACCACTAAATTATGAAATTGCTAAATTGGGAATTGTATTTCAACCCAGAACAAGAAATGTGCTTGAACGGACACTAAATAACTCGCCCAGCTACAGCACTAGGGACAGATTTAGCGGGATATAAATCTGAGGCCTAGTATTTAGGCGCTGGGTGACAGGTATGGGTTTAGTGCCAGAATTAGACTTGGAAATACACAGTAGCGGGTGTGTGTGAAGTTATTCTGAATGACCCAATGTGCACCTTGAATATTATATACCCTTTTAGGGATAGATTTCAAATAGCTCTGATATAGCAGAAACCACTAAATTATGAAATTGCTAAATTGGGAATTGTATTTCAACCCAGAACAAGAAATGTGCTTGAACGGACACTAAATAACTCGCCCAGCTACAGCACTAAGGACAGATTTAGCGGGATATAAATTTGAGGCCTAGTATTTAGGCGCTGGGTGACAGGTATGGGTTTAGTGACAGAATTAGACTTGGAAATGCACAGTAGCGGGTGTGTGTGAAGTTATTCTGAATGACCCAATGTGCACCTTGAATATTATATACCCTTTTAGGGATAGATTTCAAATAGCTCTGATATAGCAGAAACCACTAAATTATGAAATTGCTAAATTGGGAATTGTATTTCAACCCAGAACAAGAAATGTGCTTGAACGGACACTAAATAACTCGCCCAGCTACAGCACTAAGGACAGATTTAGCGGGATATAAATCTGAGGCCTAGTATTTAGGCGCTGGGTGACAGGTATGGGTTTAGTGCCAGAATTAGACTTGGAAATACACAGTAGCGGGTGTGTGTGAAGTTATTCTGAATGACCCAATGTGCACCTTGAATATTATATACCCTTTTAGGGATAGATTTCAAATAGCTCTGATATAGCAGAAACCACTAAATTATGAAATTGCTAAATTGGGAATTGTATTTCAACCCAGAACAAGAAATGTGCTTGAACGGACACTAAATAACTCGCCCAGCTACAGCACTAAGGACAGATTTAGCGGGATATAAATTTGAGGCCTAGTATTTAGGCGCTGGGTGACAGGTATGGGTTTAGTGCCAGAATTAGACTTGGAAATACACAGTAGCGGGTGTGTGTGAAGTTATTCTGAATGACCCAATGTGCACCTTGAATATTATATACCCTTTTAGGGATAGATTTCAAATAGCTCTGATATAGCAGAAACCACTAAATTATGAAATTGCTAAATTGGGAATTGTATTTCAACCCAGAACAAGAAATGTGCTTGAACGGACACTAAATAACTCGCCCAGCTACAGCACTAGGGACAGATTTAGCTGGATATAAATTTGAGGCCTAGTATTTAGGCGCTGGGTGACAGGTATGGGTTTAGTGCCAGAATTAGACTTGGAAATACACAGTAGCGGGTGTGTGTGAAGTTATTCTGAATGACCCAATGTGCACCTTGAATATTATATACCCTTTTAGGGATAGATTTCAAATAGCTCTGATATAGCAGAAACCACTAAATTATGAAATTGCTAAATTGGGAATTGTATTTCAACCCAGAACAAGAAATGTGCTTGAACGGACACTAAATAACTCGCCCAGCTACAGCACTAGGGACAGATTTAGCGGGATATAAATTTGAGGCCTAGTATTTAGGCGCTGGGTGACAGGTATGGGTTTAGTGCCAGAATTAGACTTGGAAATACACAGTAGCGGGTGTGTGTGAAGTTATTCTGAATGACCCAATGTGCACCTTGAATATTATATACCCTTTTAGGGATAGATTTCAAATAGCTCTGATATAGCAGAAACCACTAAATTATGAAATTGCTAAATTGGGAATTGTATTTCAACCCAGAACAAGAAATGTGCTTGAACGGACACTAAATAACTCGCCCAGCTACAGCACTAGGGACAGATTTAGCTGGATATAAATTTGAGGCCTAGTATTTAGGCGCTGGGTGACAGGTATGGGTTTAGTGCCAGAATTAGACTTGGAAATACACAGTAGCGGGTGTGTGTGAAGTTATTCTGAATGACCCAATGTGCACCTTGAATATTATATACCCTTTTAGGGATAGATTTCAAATAGCTCTGATATAGCAGAAACCACTAAATTATGAAATTGCTAAATTGGGAATTGTATTTCAACCCAGAACAAGAAATGTGCTTGAACGGACACTAAATAACTCGCCCAGCTACAGCACTAGGGACAGATTTAGCTGGATATAAATTTGAGGCCTAGTATTTAGGCGCTGGGTGACAGGTATGGGTTTAGTGCCAGAATTAGACTTGGAAATACACAGTAGCGGGTGTGTGTGAAGTTATTCTGAATGACCCAATGTGCACCTTGAATATTATATACCCTTTTAGGGATAGATTTCAAATAGCTCTGATATAGCAGAAACCACTAAATTATGAAATTGCTAAATTGGGAATTGTATTTCAACCCAGAACAAGAAATGTGCTTGAACGGACACTAAATAACTCGCCCAGCTACAGCACTAGGGACAGATTTAGCTGGATATAAATTTGAGGCCTAGTATTTAGGCGCTGGGTGACAGGTATGGGTTTAGTGCCAGAATTAGACTTGGAAATACACAGTAGCGGGTGTGTGTGAAGTTATTCTGAATGACCCAATGTGCACCTTGAATATTATATACCCTTTTAGGGATAGATTTCAAATAGCTCTGATATAGCAGAAACCACTAAATTATGAAATTGCTAAATTGGGAATTGTATTTCAACCCAGAACAAGAAATGTGCTTGAACGGACACTAAATAACTCGCCCAGCTACAGCACTAAGGACAGATTTAGCGGGATATAAATTTGAGGCCTAGTATTTAGGCGCTGGGTGACCGGTATGGATTTAGTGACAGAATTAGACTGGGATATGGCCAAAAAATAAACAGACTATTGCTGGTTAAATGCACTTGGTGTGACAGCTTCACCCTGATGTAGGCTTTAGCCAAAAAACAACCACACCATTGAGGGTTAAATGCACTTGGTGACAGGCGCAGCTTGCCCCTGATTTAGTATATGGCCAAAAAATGAACAGACTATTGCTGGTTAAATGCACTTGGTGTGACAGCTTCACCCTGATGTAGGCTTTAGCCAAAAAACAACCACACCATTGAGGGTTAAATGCACTTGGTGACAGGCGCAGCTTGCCCCTGATTTTGTATATGGCCAAAAAATGAACAGACTATTGCTGGTTAAATGCACTTGGTGTGACAGCTTCACCCTGATGTAGGCTTTAGCCAAAAAACAACCACACCATTGAGGGTTAAATGCACTTGGTCGCAGCTTGTGCTGGCGCACCACAAGACACAAAATGGCCGCCGATCACCCCAGAAAAATGTGACTGACAAACGGTCTGGGCAGCCTAAAAACAGTGAGCAATTGAGGATCAGCAGCTCAATGATCCACAGCTGCAGATCGATCAGTTAATCAAGTCCTTTGGAGGAGTTAATCTGCCTAATCTCGCCCTACTGTCGCAGCCGCAACCTCTCCCTACGCTAATCAGAGCAGAGTGACGGGCGGCGCTATGTGACTCCAGCTTAAATAGAGGCTGGGTCACATGGTGCTCTGGCCAATCACAGCCATGCCAATAGTAGGCATGGCTGTGATGGCCTCTTGGGGCAAGTAGTATGACGCTTGTTGATTGGCTGCTTTGCAGCCTTTCAAAAAGCGCCAAGAAAGCGTCACAAAAGCGCGAAGAAAGCGACGAACACCGAACCCGAACCCGGACTTTTACGAAAATGTCCGGGTTCGGGTCCGTGTCACGGACACCCCAAAATTCGGTACGAACCCGAACTATACAGTTCGAGTTCGCTCATCCCTAATAATAATCGAATTTCGATTTTAACTTAAAGGCTACTCTCCTATTGAAATAGCAATGCGATTAATTAAAGTTATAATAATCAAATTTTGATTTTAACCTAAAGGCTACTCTCCTATTGAAATAGCAATGCGATTAATTCAAGTTATAATAATCGAATTTCCATTTTAACTTAAAGGCTACTCTCCTATTGAAATAGCAATGCGATTAATTCAAGTTATAATAATCGAATTTTGATTTTAACTTAGCACTGCTATATTCCATATTTGTTCATTCTAGCCTAATATGGAATATAGCAGTGCTAAGTTAAAATCGAAATTCGATTATTATAACTTGAATTAATCGAATTGCGATTTCAACTTGGACCTGGTTTACTATGGTTGGCTTGGTAGAATTAGCGAATATGATGAATATATTCGTTATATTCCACAAAACGAAGATAACGAAGTATTCTGCATCTTCGTTTTAGCTACCTATTCGTCAACTTCGCTAATTCTAGCACTCATATAGGAAAGTTTACTATAGAGACAGCTAAGTTTAATTCGCTATGCGATTATATGACTGCTTTTTAAAAAAAAAAAAAAAAAATAGAATAATTATAATCCCTGATAATTATTATAATTATTCTATTTATAAAAAAAAAGCAAAGTAATATAATCGCATAGCGAATTAAACTTAGCTGTCTCTATAGTAAACTTTCCTATATGATTGCTAGAATTAGCGAAGTTGATGAATAGGTAGCTAAAACGAAGATGCAGAATACTTCGTTATCTTCGTTTTGTGGAATATGACGAATACATTCGTTATATTCGTTTTGTGGAATATGACGAATACATTCGTCATATTCGCTAATTCTACCAAGCCAACCATAGTAAACCAGGTCCAAGTTGAAATCGCAATTCGATTAATTCAAGTTATAATAATCGAATTTCGATTTTAACTTAGCACTGCTATATTCCATATTAGGCTAGAATTAACGAATATGGAATATAGCAGTGCTAAGTTAAAATCGAAATTCGATTATTATAACTTGAATTAATCGCATTGCTATTTCAATAGGAGAGTAGCCTTTAAGTTAAAATCGAAATTCGATTATTATAACTTGAATTAATTGCATTGCTATTTCAATAGGAGAGTAGCCTAAGTTAAAATCGCAATACGTGATTATTTAAATCGCATATTAATCGCGATAACAAGAATAATGACGAATATTCGATTTCGACGAATATAAAACAAATATTTTATCGAATATTCGCGAATTTCGTCGAAATCGAATATGGCACCTGCCGCTCATCACTAGAAATTAATACCGTCTATGAGTTCAGGGACCCAGGTGGTGACATATCCCTATTTCTTTTCTGTAAAGTACCCCTGTGCTGCATTTCTGAGAGTGAAATTTTATCAGTGAAATCCATGTGTTCCATTGTGGGGTGACATATTTACATGTTTTATTGTAAAGTACGTCTGAGGTCTGCACTGCATATGTGACAGGGAGGCACATAAATTCAGCAAATCCATCTGTTCCATTGTAGGGGTTACATATCCACCATTTTTTATGTTAAAAACCCCTGTGCTTCATGTGTTAGAGTGAAATATAATTACAGTTAAATCCATCTGTTTCATTTAGAGTTAAAAATCTTTTTTGGGGCAATAAGGTACCTTTTTGCCCTGTGCTGCATTTCCGACAGTTCAATAAAAACGCCAAATACTGCAGTTACATTTTTTGGTAAAAAATGTTTTTTATTCTTGCTATAAAGTACATTTGCGGCCTAAGCTGTGTTCCTGTCAGTCAAATAAAACCATTAAATACCGCTGTTACATTTTTGGGCTTCAAATTCCAATTTTTGGGTGTAAAGTACCTCTAAGGCGTGCACATGTGATAGGCAGGCACATAAATTCGTCAAATCCATCCGTTCCATTGTAGGGGTGACATATCCACTATTTTTTTTATTTAAAACCGGCAAATGCTGCAGTTACATTTTTGGGTGAAAAATTAAATTTGTTATAGATATAAAGTATATTTGCGGCCTACACGTTCATTAAAATGATCCAGGCATGGATTACTGGGTGGCCACGCAGCTGGATCCCTGTTACAATGACAACGTACCGTCCTTAATTCCATCACTGGAGCGTGATCAGAAGATGCGCGAGCACCATCGCACGCTGGTAGGCGCGCTGCTGATGGCATTCCCACCTGACAGTGGAGGCACAGTGAAAGCACAAGGCAAAGGCAGAGGAGGAGGAAGAGGTCGATTACTCAGCTGGGGCACCACCAGCACCTCAGAAGGCAGGGTTAGCATGGCCGAAATGTGGAAAAGCTATGTCAGCACTCCACAACAACCAGCACCACCAGCTGATACGGAATGTCTTGACAGAAGGCAGCATTTAAGCAACATGGTGGAGCAGTATGTGTGCACATGCCTACACATACTGACTGATGGGTCTGCCCCTTCAACTTTGGGGTCTCCAAATTGGGCACATAGTCTGAGCTTTCCCTTTATGTCTTCAAGGTGCTGGCCTGTCCTGCAGCCAGTGTATTGTCTAAACGTGTGTTTAGCACTGCAGGGGGCATTATCACAGACAAGCGCAGCCGCCTGTCCACAGCCAATGTGGACAAGCTCAAGTTCATTAAAATGAACCAGGCATGGATCCCACAAGACTTGTCCCTACCTTGTGCAGAATAGACATGTATACCGGCCTCACCCCGCCATTGTTGTACTCCAGCTCACTTTCTCTTTGTTTTATTTTTTATATTTTCCAATGTTTTGGGGTCTACGGAAATTTTAACAAAATAAAATAAAATAAAAACAAAACAAAAAAACTGTGTTGGCTATCTCCTCCTCCTCCTCCATCGCAGTTTCCACCTACACCGCCACATCCACCGCCTCCTCATACTCCTACTCAATATGGACCTCCTCCTCCTAGATCAAGATTATAATTTTTTATTTTTATGTATTTTATGTTATTTTAAGTCATTTTCCTATCCACATTTGTTTGCAGAACTCTTGCCATGCTCTTAACCACATTTTGCTGCCTTTTGCAGCACTCTAGCCCTTTCCATGACTTTTTTTAGAGCCATTTTAGTGCTCCAAAGTTCAAGTTGGGTCAAGTTCGTGTCCCAAACTCGAACTTTTTTTGCGAAGTTCGGCCAAACTCATCGAACCCGAACTTCCAGGTGTCCCCTCATCTGTACTCATAAAGCCTATGCACTAAGTGAAAGGGCTGTCTAAAATTACAAGGAACTAGTGATGTCCCGAATAGTTCGCAGGCGAATAGTTCCCGGGGAACATTGCTTGTTTGCGTTCGCCGCTGCGGGCGAACATATGCAATGTTCGGTCCGCCCCCTATACATAATCATTGAGTAAACTTTGACCCTGTACCTCACAGTCAGCAGACACATTCCAGCCAATCAGCAGCAGACCCTCCCTCCCAGACCCTCCCACCTCCCGGACAGCATCCATTTTAGATTCATTCGGAAGCTGCATTCACAGTGAGAGGAGGGAGAGTGCTGCTACTGCTGCTGCTTATTCAATAGGGAAAGTGTTAGCTAAGGCATTGTTCTGTGTCCACAAACTCATCTGCTGTAAGGACAGCGTCCTGACAGCACCCCAAAAAGCCCTTTTATGGGCTGGTACATCAGTGTGCTTTATTTTATATATATATATATATATATATATATATATATATATACTGTATATATGTATATTGCAGTTGCCTGGCTGCCCGTCTGTGAGAGGCTGCAGGCTCAGTCATAGACAGCACACCATTCATACAGGGTGTGACAGAAAATACCTCGCAGATAAAAAAAAATAATATTTAATATTTTTCTGTGACATAATCACATTTGCAAGCCCATGTGTGTCAGGCCCACACAGACTGTATTGTGGCCACTGGCTAGTGGCTAGGTCTCCACTCATACCGTTACAGGGTGTCATTCACTCAAATACCTTGTAGATAAAAAAAAAAATCTATTTAATTTTTTTCTGTGATATAATCACATTTGCAAACCCGTGTGTCAGGCCCACAACTTATATAGGGTGGCACAGTACCTTGCACGCATAAACCACTTATCTGAAAAAAAAAATGTCAGGCAGAGGCAGACCACCCTGCAGGGGCTGTCGTGGTTGTGGTGCTGTGATTTCCACTGGCCCTGGAATAATGCCCAGTGTTCAGAGGCCACACACCCTGAACCCAAAATATCCTGAGAAAATAGTTGACTGGCTTACAAAGGACACCCAATCTTCAACAGCTTCCACTAAGAACCTTGACGCACCATCCTCCTCCAGCTCAGCTTTGGTCACCACTCTCCCGCCTGCCGCCACCACCACCACTACCACCACAGCCACCACAGCCGCTTCACTTGATCCCTCAGAGGAGTTATTTACACATCAGTTGGATGAAATTAGTGATGCACAACCATTATTGCCAGGCGATGTAGATAACAGGGATATGTCTCAGTCAGGCAGCATTACACACATGGACGTACAGTGTGATGATGATGATGTACCCACTGATGCTTCCTTTGCTGAGGTGTCAGATACAAGTGAAGTGGTTGATGATGACGATGCGTCCGTGGATGCCACGTGGGTGCCTGCTCGAAGAGAAGAAGAAGAGGGGGAAAGTTCAGAAGGGGAGACAAAAGAAGGAGGAGACGAGTTGGAAGCAGGGGGAGGTCGTCGCAAGGAGCTAGTGGCACAGTCAGACAGCATGTATCGGCACCCAGTGTCAGCCAGACAGCACGCCAATCAACGCATGCTGTTGCCACCACCAGAATGCCGTCATTGCAAAGCTCAGCAGTGTGGCATTTTTTTTGTGTGTTTGCCTCTGACAACAGCGATGCCATTTGCAACCTGTGCCAAAAGAAAATGAGTCGTGGGAAATCCAACACCCACCTCGGTACAACTGCTTTGCAAAGGCACATGATCGCACATCACAAACACCTATGGGATCAACACATGATGACGAGTAGAAGCAGCACACAAGCTCAAAGCCACCATCCTCCTCCTGGTCCAGCATCTTCAGCCACGTCAACCACTGCTGTCCTCCTTGCCCCCTCTCAACCACCCGCCACTCCGCCTATCATCTTCAGCAGTTCCATCTCATCTGCCCACAGTCAGGTGTCTGTAAAGGAAATGTTTGAGCGTAAAAAGCCAATGTCACAGAGTCACCCCCTTGCCCGGCGTCTGACAGCTGGCTTGACGGAACTCTTAGCCCGCCAGCTTTTACCATACCAGCTGGTGGAGTCCGAGGACTTCAAAAAATGTGTCGCTATTGGGACACCACAGTGGAAGGTACCCGGACAAGGAAGTCATGGCATCTCTGGCATACAGTGTTGGGGCAAGGGTACATCTGACAATTGATACCTGGTCTGCAAAGCACGGTCAAGGCAGGTATATCACCTACACTGCGCATTGGGTCAACCTGCTGACGGCTGCCAAGCATGGAATGTGTGGCTCTGAAGCGGAGTTGGTGACACCGCCACGACTTGCAGGCAGGCCTACTGCCACCTCCTCTACTCCTCCTACTCCATCCTCTTCCATAACCTCCTCGGCTGAGTCCTCTTCTGCTACAGCGTCTGGCTGCACATCAACTGAATCCCCCCAGCTCACCAGGCGCTATTCCACATCCCGGATACGACAGTGTCACGCTGTCTTGGGGTTGACTTGCCTGAAAGCAGAGAGCCACACCGGACCAGCACTCCTGTCCGCCCTGAACGCACAGGTGGATCAGTGGCTGACCCCACACCAACTGGAGATCGGCAAAGTGGTGTGTGAAAATGGAAGCAATTTGTTGGCGGCATTGAATTTGGGCAAGTTGTCACATGTGCCGTGCATGGCACATGTGTTGAATCTCATCGTACAACGCTTTGTGTCTAAGTACCCAGGCTTACAGGACGTCCTCAAGCAGGCCAGGAAGGTGTGTGGCCATTTCAGGCGTTCCTACACGGCCATGGCGCACTTTTTTAGACATTCAGCGCCGAAACAACATGCCAGTGAGGCGTTTGATTTGCGACAGCACGACGCGTTGGAATTCAACACTCCTAATGTTCAACCGCCTGCTCCAACAAGAAAAAGCCGTCAACGAGTATTTGTATGACCGGGGTGCTAGGACAGCCTCTGCGGAGCTGGGATTTTTTTTGCCACGTTACTTAACGCTCATGCGCAATGCCTGTAGGCTCATGCGTTCTGTTGAGGAGGTGACAAACCTAGTCAGTCGCACCGAAGGCACCATCAGCGACCTCATCCCATTTGTTTTCTTCCTGGAGCGTGCCCTGCGAAGAGTGCTGGATAAGGCTGTAGATGAGCGTGAAGAGGAAGAGTTGTGGTCACCATCACCACCAAAAACAGCCTTGTCATCATCGCTTGCCGGACCTGCGGCAACGCTGCAAGAGGAGTATGAGGAAGAGGAGGAGGAGGAATGTGGCTTTGAGGAGGAGGAGGACCAACCACAGCAGGCATCCCAGGGTGCTCGTTGTTGTCACCTATCTGGGACCCGTGGTGTTGTACGTGGCTGGGGGGAAGAACAGACCGTCAATGACATCAGTGAGGAGGAGGAACGGGAAATGAGTAGCTCGGCATCCAATCTTGTGCAAATGGGGTCTTTCATGCTGTCATGTCTGTTGAGGGACCCTCGTATAAATAGGATGAAGGAGAACGACCTGTACTGGTTGGCCACGCTACTAGACCCCCGGTATAAGCAGAAAGTGGCGGAAATGTTACCAAATTACCGGAAGTCAGAAAGGATGCAGCAGTTCAAAACCAAACAAAAAAATATGCTTTACACAGCTTATAAGGGGGATGTCACAGCACAACGGCAATCTAACAGGGGAAGAGGGTAAAGTAATCCTCCTCCTACCATGACCACGGCGGCAAGGACAGGACGCTTTACAGATGTGTTGTTGATGGAGGACATGCAGAGCTTTTTCAGTCCTACACATCGCCACAGCCCTTCGGGATCCTGCCTTAGAGAACGACTCGACCGACAGGTAGCAGACTACCTCGCCTTAACTGCAGATATCAACACTCTGAGGAGCGATGAACCCCTTGACTACTGGGTGTGCAGGCTTGACCTGTGGTCTGAACTATCTCAGTTTGCGATAGAACTTCTGGCCTGCCCCACTTCAAGTGTCCTGTCAGAAAGGACCTTCAGTGCAGCAGGAGGCATTGTCACTGACAAAAGAAGTCGCCTCGGTCAAAAAAGTGTTGATTACCTCACCTTCATTAAGATGAATGAGGCATGGATCCCGAAGGGACTGACAGTGGGGGATACGTTTAACTAACAAAAGGCCTGATGACATGCCTTGGCTTCAAAATGGTCCCCATGCTGCTGTATTTAATGTCTGCATACCGGATGACTTTCGTGAATTCTCTGCCACCAACTAGGGTTCAAGCCGCAATGTTTCAGTCACCTTTCTGCCTGGCTGCAACAATACCTAATTTTTCAGGCATGTGTACATGCCTAATTTTTCTGGTCTCTAGTGCTGCACTGTGGCTGCAAAAACAAAACAAAAAAAAGGCACATACATGTGTCAATTCCCCTTCGTGATCGGTACCTTGTTGTGGTGAAGGGTCTTGCGTGTCACAATGAAGCGATCATCACCTCTATGAGTGTGTTGGCAATGTGGCCACACCCCAGATCGGGCCGTTGCTTCATTATGATCAGACTAAAAGCGATCGGCTGGATAATTTTTCATAGAAAAAATGTTATTTTTCTTTTCTTTTTTAAGTTGTATGGGTTTTTAATACATAAAATAAACTATTAAGAGACTTTTTTATGATTTTTTTTATTAGAAATAATGCAGACAATTTAAAAAATCCCTATCAATTCCAATACAAAGCAAGTACAGAGCTCAGAACAAAATTATTTCAGGATGTCGTTAATTCGACAATGATTAATCAATTCGACACACATCCTCGGATAGGGGACGCAACAGGGATTAAACTGATGAGAATGGTACTACAGAAAAGACCTCTCATATCGGGTGTGACCGTAAATTGCACGGCACAGACGCAGTGACCGTGGCATGGATTCAAACAAAGGGGAGGGAGCCAGCGTTTTTTTAACCATCTCCCCGTTCGAAAAAACAATTTAATAAATGGACCCCAGATTTGGGATGTCACGTAACAGGGATTAAACTGATGAGAAAAGTACTACAGAAAATACCACTCATATCGGTTTTGACAGTAAATTGCACGGCGCAGACGCAGGGTCCGTGGCGTGGATTCAAACAAAGGGGAGGGAGCCAGCGTTTTTTTAACCATCTCCCCATTCGAAAAATCTATTCAATTAACCTTTCGGGGACCCTTGGTGTTATACGTGGCTGGGTGGAGGAAGAAACCTTCAATGACATCAACGGGACATGGCTAGCTTGTATCCAACCTTGTGCAAATGGGAAGTTTGCTGTTGGGCAAATGGACTGTTTGCGGTTGTTTGCGGTGCATTAAAAGCGGAGTTTGGTCTGTCAATGTCTGTGAAGCGGGTGTAACCCTTACACTACCTGATCGATACAACATCATACCTGATCGTATACACACACTGGATGTTTTAAACCACGTTGTTCAAAAAGATTTAGGATTGTTAGGTGATTTATGCCCTTTATGGATTAAAATCCAACTCTGCGTCAACTATGTAATTTTCCATGGGAGTTTTGCCATGGATCCCCCTCTGGCATGCCACAGTCCAGGTGTTAGTCCCCTTGAAACAACTTTTCCTTCACTACTGTGGCTAGAAAGAGTCCCTGTGGGTTTTAAAATTTGCCTGCCTATTGAAGTCAATGGCAGTTCGCCCGGTTCGCCCGTTCGCGAACAATTGCAGAAATTTGCGTTCGCCGTTCGTGAACGGAAAATTTCATGTTCGCGACATCTCTACAAGGAACCAACACTCCAAAACAGATTAGCTGACCCTGTAAAACATTATATGCGAGGGCCTGAAGGTGAGCTGACCCTGTAAAACATTATATGCAAATTATTTGCAGTTGAGATGACCTTGTAAAACATATGCGAGGGCCTGTAAGTGAGCTGACCCTGTAAAACATTATATGTGAAGGCCTGCAGGTGAGCTAACCCCGGAAAACATTATATGTGAGGGCCTACAGGTGAGCTGACCCTGTAAAACATTATATGCAAGGGCCTGCAGGTGAGCTGACCCTGTAAAAAATTATATGCGCCGCGTGCATTATATGCGACAAATAAGCATGTTGATATGATGGTGGAGGAGGAGGAGAAAAGGAAGCTTTAACCATATACCTCTTTTTTGTGGTGAAAGGGTTGCATGGGAATACGGTGTATTGAGTACATTAAACAACACATTTAAAGTGCCTTTGTTTATCCGCTTTCCTCTGGTGGAGTTGAGAAGTCTTGGGCAATCCAAGCCTTGTTCATGCGCCTATCTGTTATAATGCAACCAGCAGCACTAAATAAATACCAGCTCCGACAAAATGCGGGCGGCAGGGCAGGCCAGCACCTCCAAGGCGTAGAGTGCCAATTCGTGCCACGTGTCCAGCTTGGACACCCAGTAGTTGTAAGGCACTGAGGGATCACTGAGGATGTTAACACGGTCTGCTACGTACTCCTTCGCCATCTTCCAAAACGTTGCTTTCCTTGTGACACTAGGCTGCGCATCAGGGTGAGGGTGCTGGCAGGGTGTCATGAAACTGTCCCAGGCCTTGGAGAGTGTTGCACTGCCTCTGTTTGAACTGCTGTGTGTTCCCCTTTTCTGCCCTACTCGGTTTCACAAGGAAGTACGGACTCTGCCACCAATGGTGTCAGATGGAATTTTGGGAGCAATTTTTCAACAAGGACCTTCTGGTATTGCACCCTTTTGCTCATCCTCTCCACCTGAGGAATGAGAGATGAGAAGTTCTCTTTGTAGCATTGTCTAAAATGCGTATAATGCGTGGCTCGCTGGAAAAGGCAACCTAACATTAAATCAGCCATGTGTGCCAGTGTACCAACAGGCAAGACTTTGCTGTCTTCATCAGGAGAATGACTGTCCATCTCCTCATCCTCTTCTTCCTCTTCTTCTCACCCTCGCTGAACAGATGGAATTAAACTTCCATGGGTACTACCCTCTGTAGCGGAGGCAACAGTCTCCTGTTCCTCCTCCTCTTCATCATCCAATTTGCACTGAGAAGACAAACTGAGGGTGGTTTGGCTATAACCCTTTGTAATGTCTTCTTCCCCCAGTCCACCTCTTCCACATTCAAAGTATCGTCCTTAATTGTGATCAGCGAGCATTTCAGTAGACACAGAAGTGGGATGGTTATGCTGATAATAGCTTTATCGCCACTCACCATCTGTGTTGATTCCTCAAAGTTTCTTAAAACCTCACAGAGGTCATACATCCATGCCCACTCCTCGCTTCTGATTAGCAGAAGGTGACTGGAAAGGCGACGACCATGTTGAAGCTGGTATTCCACTACTGCCCTCTGCTGCTCACAAAGCCTGGCCAACATGTGGAACGTGGAGTTCCAGCATGTTCTCATGTTGCACAATAGCCGGTGAGCTGGCAAGTTAAGGCACTGCTGCAGTGTTGACAGACCAGCTGAAGCTGTGGATGACTTGCGGAAATGTGCACACACGCGGCACACCTTTACCAGTAGCTCAGGCAAATTGGGGTAGATTTTGAGAAACCACTGAACCACTAAGTTTAAGACGTGGGCTAGGCATGGTTAGTGTCTGAGATTGCCGAGCTCCAAAGCCGCCACCAATTTACGCCAATTATCACAACCATTCCTGGTTGTAGGTTGAGTGGCGAGAGCCACAGCTCAGTCTGGTCTCTTATCCCCTGCAACAGCTCTCCAGCGATGTGCTGTTTGTCCCCTAAGCATATCAGCTTCAGCACGGCCTATTGACTGGTGCTTGTGAAGGTCTAGGTGCAGGGCGGGAGGCATCCTCGCCTGCGCCTTCAAAAGGTAATTGGCCAGCACGTACCATAAGGGAAGTGGAGGTGTGACCCAACAGACACAGATTGTGGACCCTGGCGTTCATCCCACTTATTACAGTGCTTGAATGCCATGTGGCAGATCATGCTGGTGGTGGTGAGGTTGCTAGTGTTCACGCCCCGGCTCATTTTGTGTGTGGCACAGGTTGCAAACTACTATTCTTTTGTCGTCCGGACTTTCCTAAAAAAAGTGCCATACTGCGAAACACCTTCCCCTTGGCAAGGTAGATTTACGCAAGGGGGTGTTCCATGGAACAGTTGCGGGCCAGTGTGGTGTGGCCCGCCTTCTCTTTTTTGCCACCCCACTGACTTTTCCAGCATGTTGTGGTGCTACAGATCCTTTCCCCTCTGTGCTGCTGTCCTCGCTCGATTTTCCACCTTCATAGGTTGGGTCAGTGACCTCACCTTTCACCACTTCCTCATTCTGAAAATCCTCTTGACCTAACAACAACCTCAGTGATTGACAACTGTGTCTCATCCTCTTCATCAATCTCTTGAGACAGTAATTGTGGTTGACTCTTTGCAACTGTGTCTCATCATCATCCACCTCATTAAAAACTAATTGCCATTCCCCACTGTCATGTTCTTATTACTGTCGATGCTCAAGAGGTTGGGAATCAGGGCACAAGATCTCATGTCCCTCTTCAAGCATGCTTGGCGAGAAGGCCAAATCAAGTAATGGCGATGAAGAGAGCTCCTCAAATTTCAGAGTGTGGGATCACTTGTTTGGCCAGACTTTCCATGGTGGGAGGAAGAAGGATCAGGGAGAGGATTCTGTTGACCAGACTCTGAGACTGGACTTGGCGGAATTCAGGGTGGTACTTAACCGACTGGAAGTTATCCAGCTGCATGTTATCAGCTGCAATCCAACCGACCACCTGGTTCCACTGGTCTGACTTCAAGAGTTTTGTCCTGTGACGCCCTGCAAACTGGGACATGAAGCTAGGTATCGTGGATGATTGTTTTTCTTGTGCTCTGCATGAACCATCAGCATCATGGCCACTTCCCCGTCCCTTACTGCTTGCCTTCTTCATATTAAAAGTTATATGCACGCTTGATACACAAGATGTGGCACAGATGTCACAGTTCATAGCAAGCACAGTATATGGAAAAAGTATGGAAAAGTATGGAAAAAGGAAAAAAAAAAATCACTTATATTTTTCCTATCTCTGGCCCTGACACACAAAAGGTATTGGACAGATGTCACAAGTGACTGCAGACACCCTCTATAAAAAAATATTGAAAATGAAGGGAAAATATACTATTTTTCACTTATATTTTTCCTATCTCTGGCCCTATAACACAGAAGGTATTGGACAGATGTCACAAGTCACTGCAGACACCCTCTATAGAAAAAGTATTGAAAATTATGTAAAAAATATACTAGTTTTCACTTAGATTTTTCCTGTCTTCCTGATCTATAGAAAAAGTATTGAAAATGATGTAAGAAAAAATAATTATGGCTATATTATATTGCTGCCAGCCTGCCACCACACCTTATTAATCCTTAAAGGGCTTTGAAACGTTTTTCAACTAAATAGATTGCGATCACACTCCCTACACGGTCTGTCCCTTCCTAAGCACAGCTCTCCCTGACTACAAATGAGCCGAACATGCGTCATGACGTGTTCCAGTCAGCCAATCACTGTAATGCCAGTAGCCAACATGGCTACTGGCATTACAGTGAGGGCAGTACTTACTGTACTTGCACGTTTATTGGCTGCATAGTAGCTGAGGAACGTGCGGGGAGGAGACTCGAGCATGGCGCTCGACCACATGCGGTTCTCGGCCAAGTACCGCCATATGCCTAGCATAGCGATAACCAGCAGTACGGCCGAGCATGCTCGCTCAACACTATTCGTGATCAACACTATTCTACAGCTGCGCCCAAGCATTTACATTTCATATACACTATGTACTATAGCTTTATCACACTGAGTAATGCTTAGAAAGCTAATATACATATTACATTTTTTTCACAGGTAGAACATATGATTATAAAGACACCAGTATAATGTGTTAGTTTCTAAGGATAAAAAAAATATTTATTTTTGTAGCAATTCTGTAGCTTAGTGATAAGTCGTTTACCATGCACGTAGACATCTTAATTTCAAGTCCCAGGTGAGACTTACATATACGTTTTTTTCCATTTGTTTTGCTTCATAATTAAAGACTTTACTATAATAAATAATATATATACAGTACAGACCAAAAGTTTGGACACACCTTCTCATTCAAAGAGTTTTCTTTATTTTCATGACTATAAAAATGGTAGATTCACACTGAAGGCATCAAAACTATGAATTAACACATGTGGAATTGTATACATAACAAAAAAGTGTGAAACAACTGAAAATATGTCATATTCTAGGTTCTTCAAAGTTTGCTTTGATTACTGCTTTGCACACTCTTGGCATTCTCTTGATGAGCTTCAAGAGGTAGTCACCTGAAATGGTCTTCCAACAGTCTTGAGAAGCTTAGCACTTGTTGGCCCTTTTGCCTTCACTCTGCGGTCTAGCTCACCCCAAACCATCTCGATTGGGTTCAGGTCCGGTGACTGTGGAGGCCAGGTCATCTGGCGCAGCACCCCATCACTCTCCTTCATGGTCAAATAGCCCTTACATAGCCTGGAGGTGTGTTTGGGGTCATTGTCCTGTTGAAAAATAAATGATGGTCCAACTAAACGCAAACCGGATGGAATAGCATGCCGCTGCAAGATGCTGTGGTAGCCATGCTGGTTCAGTATGCCTTCAATTTTGAATAAATCCCCAACAGTGTCACCAGCAAAGTACCCCCACACCATCACACCTCCTCCTCCATGCGTCACGGTGGGAACCAGGCATGTAGAGTCCATCCGTTCACCTTTTTTGCGGCGCACAAAGACACGGTGGTTGGAACTAAAGATCTCAAATTTGGACTCATCAGACCAAGCACTAATGTCCATTCCTTGTGTTCTTTAGCCCAAACAAGTCTCTTCTGCTTGTTGCCTGTCCTTAGCAGTGATTTCCTAGCAGATATTCTACCATGAAGGCCTGATTCACAGAGTCTCCTCTTAACAGTTGTTCTAGAGATGTGTCTGCTGCTAGAACTCTGTGTGGCATTGACCTGGTCTCTAATCTGAGCTGCTGTTAACCTGCGATTTCTGAGGCTGGTGACTCGGATGAACTTATCCTCCACAGCAGAGGTGACGTTTGGTCTTCCTTTCCTGGGGCGGTCCGCATGTGAGCCAGTTTCTTTGTAGAGCTTGATGGTTTTTGTGAATGCACTTGGGGACACTTTCAAAGTTTTCCCAATTTTTTGGACTGACTTTCCTTCATTTCTTAAAGTAATGATGGCCACTCGTTTTTCTTTACTTAGCTGCTTTTTTCTTGCCATAATACAAATTCTAACAGTCTATTCAGTAGGACTATCAGCTGTGTATCCACCTGACTTCTCCACAACGCAACTGATGGTCCCAACCCCATTTATAAGGCAAGAAATCCCACTTATTAAACCTGACAGGGCACTTCTCCACAACGCAACTGATGGTCCCAACCCCATTTATAAGGCAAGAAATCCCACTTATTAAACCTGACAGGGCACACCTGTGAAGTGAAAACCATTTCAGGTGACTACCTCTTGAAGCTCATCAAGAGAATGCCAAGAGTGTGCAAAGCAGTAATCAAAGCAAAAGGTGGCTACTTTGAAGAACCTAGAATATGACATATTTTCAGTTGTTTCACACTTTTTTGTTATGTATATAATTCCACATGTGTTAATTCATAGTTTTGATGCCTTCAATGTGAATCTACAATTTTCATAGTCATGAAAATAAAGAAAACTCTTTGAATGAGAAGGTGTGTCCAAACTTTTGGTCTGTACTGTACATATATATATATATATATATATATATGTGTATAGAGAGAGTCAATGTTATATAATAACAATAAATGGCCTTACTATATTGAGAATTATGTTTGTTTAAGCTTAGAAACCTAAAAACTATTGCTGATTTATTTACAGGCACAATATATGATTATAAAGAAACCAACAATATGTATTAGCTTTTTAAGTCTAAAAACATTATTCCTAATATGATAAGGATATAGACTTGTATTATGGGTTAAGTATGGTAGTAAAAATCCTTGAAGTCTCTCCCAAGTATTTAGCAGCCAAGCTATAGCATTATCAAATATAGGAGCCTGTTTTTTTTCTATGCTTATAAGCTAACACATATTATTAGTTTCATTATATTCATATATTGTGCTTTTGAAACCAGTAATATGTATATTAGCGTTCTGAGCATATCTCAGTGTAGTGAGTCTATAGTACATAGAGTATATATGTAGACATCTCTGCCCTCAGTATGCTAATGTCTAGCCCTATCTATGAAAGGGAGGGGGGATTGTACAGACCACAAAGGGTGTTGCAAAGCAGTACCTAAAGGATTCAGCCCCACCACCTGGTGCTCAAACTTCACATTTACATATGAATAAAAATCCAGATATTGCTACAGCTGTATAGAATACATGCAAATGTAAAGTATTGTTTTAATCGGCATGATAAGCCCTACCAGGCAGTATGCATTGTTAATAGGGTTGATCCTGTTGACAGAGCCTCTTTACTTGTGTGGATAATAAATGGGATTCAATAAAGTAATATGGAGAGAAGAGAAAATTGCATGATCATTCTAAAAGAGGAACTAAAATAAGAAAGGAAGATCAATTCAAGGTAATAAATGTATATCAGTGTCAATTAAGTGAAATACAATTGAATGTTTTATCAAAAGGCCCAAGCTTCTCACCAACTACTAATTTGGATTTGTTCACCATACTAAAAGATGTGAATTTATTTGCAAGAAAGTTGGTTTTAATGAAATTTCATCACAAAAGTTATTCAAGGTATCTTTTTATAACCCAGGAGGAAATGGAGACTATAAAAACTCTAGAATCCTTAGCAGAAGAATAATAAAATAACAGTATCATTGGAAATAAGAATGCCTGAACCTGGTTCAGTCTGAACTTTGCTATTTTTCAGAAGACAGACAAACCCAAATATTTTCAGGTAAATTCTGGACAAATAAACTAAAGCAGTGTGTATTACTATTTTAGTGCACATGCCAGCTGAAAAAAAGCATTTGGGAGAAAGAAGAAGGGGTCTTACATGTCCATGAGGAAGTGTGTGGGTGGAGGCTTGCCCTGATTATCTTCCAATAAATGCTGCAGCAGGAAGGGAGGTGCCCTAGCAGAATGAGCAGAATGTCATTCTATGCTGGGTTGTGAATGAGGGTGCATGGGTCTTACAGTGTCTGCCAGAAAAACAATTTTAGGGGGTCAGGGAAAGTGAAAAAAAAATCAACCAGGGACAGTCAGAAATCAATCACGTTTATATTTTACTGTCAGGGACAGTGAAAAGAAAGGCTAGAATTACAAAGAAATAGAAGAATTGTGTGTGTAGAATAGGAAAAAGATGGGAAGCTGACATCCAGGCAACAAGGAGTAAGGAGCTGTGGCCGCTTTGCCTCCTAGCAGAACTGCAGCTTGGCAAACCTTTTTTTTTTTTTTTTTTTCTGGGCGGGGTGTGGGCATGGGAGTGGAATAAGCAAAAACTGCACCAACACCTGTTCTACCATGAATCTATTATAGTGTATATAATACTAGGGAGAACTCTATGTCAGGTCATCTCACATATGTAATATAATTGATTTTAAATTTTGTTTTAGTTTAGGCTGGTCCTTTGCCTTTTCATGGTGGCCCAGTCTAAGTGCTGCACGGGTCCAATTTGGGCTATTTAACTCCATGTAAGTTGCAACAGAGGGAGCGGACTCCTGGGTGCTGATGTGTGTATAGGCTGATTGGGACCTGGTAAAGGCCCCAAGCCTGCCTTGAGTGGTCTCCAGCAGGCTGCGCCTCTATGGTCAATATCAATATAGCACTAACATTAAAATGCATTGCACTATAGGGATAATGTATTGTATCTTAGAAGCAATCAAACGATTGCCTGTAATAGTTCCCCTGTGGGACTATTAAGTAGTAAAAAAAAGGAAAAAAAATATATAACATTAAAAAAATTCCAATAAAAATATGCTGTTTTTCCATTGAAAATACACTTTTCAATGAGACTCCTTCTGATGGATCCTTTATGCTGGCCATAGACTTCTATCATGGTGGAATGCATAATGGAATGCCTCTAAAGGAATTCTGTTATGCATTCTGTCATGGAATTGCATTATGATCCATGGTATCAGAATCAATAATGCAATTCAGTACATACCCAAATTTAAACTGGAACTTAGAAAACTAAAGTATGCTTATTACTAGTCTTGGGATGTGGCATTGCAAAAAAAAAAAAAAAAGAAGAAGCTTTTTTTTTAACAAAATTAGTAAAACATAAAAAACTATAAAACTATATATATTTGGTATCACTGTAATCATACAGAGCCATAGAATAAATATTATAATATGTTATTTATGCTGAAAAATGAATGCCACATAATTTAATATGTAAAAACAGTTCTTCTGTTTTTCCTATTTCCCTCCCAGAAAAAGTTTCTAAAAGTTAATCAGAAAGTTATGCGTGCCCCTGTGAGGGTTTAGCTCTAAATCTGGGGTCTCAGGTCACAGAACTCTTGCTGACAACCGTGTTGATTGTCCAAACAGTGCATTTATTTTGACACCAGCCCCAGCAAACACGGTACAAAATGAAAGCCTGCCCGTCTGGGCTCTACCTAAACATATAACATAAATCCCTGACTCAACTATACAGAGTGCAGTTCACACACTGTCTCTGGTGTGGCTTTCTCAGCCAGTAGTCCACCAGCCCCCAGGCTTTAGCACAGTCAGTCCAGACTATCTCCCATCCTCGTGGTCTCCCAGCCTTGCACCGCTGAGACCACACTCACAGAGCCTCACCAGGCCTCTGTTTTCACACTCCCCCTAACTGACACCCTGGGAGGATCTTTATCCCAGTCTGATTATCGCAAACCTCATCTGTAATCCTCTCTGGTTCAAGGGAACACCCGTGCTGGAAGGGTGTGGATTGTCAGATCCCACTTCCCATCCTATCTGCCAATCCCAATAAAATATGGCCCAGATTACACCAACAAAAACCTTGTCTCAACAACCTACATGCTGCTGAGACTACAACATCCCAGACTTTAGCTATCCCACCCAGCTGAGGTATCTGAGTGGGATATACACCTCTTCCCACCCCAAATGGCCAAAAAAAAAAAAATTCCTTATACAGCTACATAGACAGAAAAATATAAAAGTTATAGCTCTTGGAAGGCGACAATGAAAAAAGTAAGAAAAACGCTAGGTCAGTAAGTCCAAATAATGGCTGGTCACTAAGGGGTTAATTAACCAACATATATTCATGGTTACTAAAGCAATACACAGGGTAGGGCAGTAATCTAACTAGTGAGTGTTAGCATGAAATTAAGCATCAAGCCACAAGTGTCCATTTTCATGAATTCCATTTCCACATGATTGGAATTAAATGTTTTGGATGGATTGTTCAATTTAATTGAACCAGCATACAGTAATTACTGCAGCAATACACAGGGTAGGGTAGCAATCTAAATGTGAATGATAATAAAAAAAAAATGCATCAGGCCTCAATTGTCCGTTTCTGTGAATTCTATTTTCACACAAATTTCAATTTAATTAAAGCAGCATATAGGTGATTAGTACACTAATACATAGTCAGGGTAACAACTTACCTATGAGTGTTAATAGGATATTAAAGGGGTTGTCTCTCTTCAGCAAATGGCAGTTTTCATGTAGAGACGGTTAATACAAGCCATTTATTAATATATTGTGATTGTCCATCTTGTTTCCTTTGCTGAATGGATTAATTTTCCATCACATTATACACTGCTTGTTTCCATGCTCACAGTACAGACTGTAACCCATCAGAGGGTAATATAATTTGTGATGGTCTAATGAGGTTAAGTATAATCACAGATTAGCCTTTATTAGTATAAAATAAAAACACATAAAGTACCCCTAATAGACCAATACACAAAGAAATATGAAAAAAAGAGACAAAACAAGAAACAAAAGAAAATTACTCTTGTAGGAGAGACAATCCTCACAATGGTGGACGAAGAAAAGGCTAGGATTCGTATGATGAACAATATTTGTGGGACTGTCCCTAAAGATGACCCTATCTACGTTCTGCCCTGCCTAGAATGGAATGGCCACCCCAATAGGGGCTATCCCATATCAGGAACCTCCTAGACGCGCTAGGATGGCCCGGATCGGGGAGTATAGAGCAAGCTACAGTTAGTTAGTCTTTACCAAATGAAAATATATGTACCAAAAATAATAAACAATGAGACAGATATGTGCATATCAACAGCAAGGGATGAGTCCAGGGCCGGCGTCATAACCCGGCATCCCCGGGCAAGTGCCGGGGCCCAATGCTCCTGGGGGGGCCCACTGAGCTGCTATGAGCACTTCCATCAATACAGATGGGAGCTCTCACTGCTGTCACTTCACTTACGCAGTACCCCTTTGGTGGGCCCTCTGAGCTGCAGAGACTCAGACACGCCCCCTCTACACAGGACACATGCTGCCTGAGGAGAGAGACCGGAGGGCTGGAGCTGTGAGTGAGTCTGCACTGTGACTGTCTCTTGTCTGTGGGACAGAAGGGGGGGGGGGGACTCTCCGATCGGCTGCTGCTTCATTCTATTTAGTTGTATTACTGTTTCATTAAGCAGTTTGCCTCCATGATACCTGCACCCCCCCCACATCTGCCCCCCCCCCCCATATCCTGTCCTATCTCATCCTCATGGGGCCCCTGCTGTCTCCTTTCCTCCCTCATGTATCCAGAGCTCCTGTTTCACCCTCCTGTCTCCTGTTGCTGCCCTGCACAGACCTCCTGCCCCTACTTGTTGTATGAATCCCCCTCAGAGCCCCTTCCACCTACTTGCTGTGTCCACCCCTCCTGTCCATCCAGGGCCCCTGTCTCACTCCTCTGCCTCTCATTATGGTGGCATCTGAACCGCATTCACCATAAGGACCTTCTAACGTCACAGGGTCATGTGACTGTGCCCCCCACCCCGTACTGTGCCCACTTATACCCTGCATTGCGCCCTCTTACCACACCCTGTGCAGTGCCCATAGTCATTCCCTGTACTGTGCCCTCTTATACCCTTTTATCCGGTCACTGTATGGTGGTTTTATCATTGTATGGCGGTGTTATCACTATATGGCGGTGGTATCCAATAACTGCATGGCCATAACTGTATCCCCTTCCCTGCCCACGCCATCCTTTTTTAGACCTGACATGAGCGGGAAAATATACAGATTGCAGTGCTAAGGACCTTTGTGCCACAATCTGTGTCAGAAATACGCCTAAGGCTACTTTCACACCTGCGTTTAGGTGTGGATGCGTCTGGTATCTGCACAGACGGATCCGCACCTATAATGCAAACGCTTACATCCGTTCAGAACGGATACGTTTGCATGATAATGCAAACTGATCCGTTTAGACTTTACATTGAAAGTCAATGGGGGACGGATCCGTTTGAAAATTGAGCCATATTGTGTCAACTTCAAACGGATCCGTCCCCATTGACTTACATTGTAAGTCTGGACGGATCCGTTTGCCTCCGCACGGCCAGGCGGACACCCGAACGCTGCAAGCAGCGTTCGGGTGTCCGCCTGCTGAGCGGAGGACAAACGCTGCCAGACTGATGCATTCTGAGCGGATCCGCATCCACTCAGAATGCATTAGGGCTGGACGGATCCGTTCGGGGCCGCTTGTGAGAGCCTTCAAACGGAACTCACAAGCGGAGCCCCGAACACTAGTGTGAAAGTAGCCTAACATAGATGTATTTCTATATAATAAATGACCCCCTAATTGTATTATTATTTGGGGGTAGGGCTAATATCTATATTATATAGATTCTAGTGTATTATACTGTGCCCTGTATTTCCCAGTAGAAAATGATCCTTGGGAAACACAGTCCTCACCACTGACCACCAGGACCAGGCAGCGCTCTGTCCGTACATGGCGGCCTCCCCTCTCTGCCACGCTGCTCCGCTGTGTACTGGTGCTTATTCTGATACTAGGGCTGGTTCACATCCCATTTGTGCCATCCATTTAATGTATACCAAAAATGTATGCGTTACAGATGCCTCAGACTGATGCCGTACAGCGGCGTCCGTTCACCATACAATCTTCAGACTGATGCCGTACAGTGGCGTCCGTTCACCATACAGTTCCATTGTAAAAAAACATATACGTTAATGTATGCATTTTTTACTTGACTCTGCAGGATACAAAAACGTGGAGTGCTGTACATTTGTATACATCAAACCAATAGGAAAAACGTGATGTGAACACACATTGGGGGGGAAGGGGGGCGTACTAAAATTTGCTGTGGGGCCCAGTCAGTTCTACCTATATCACTGCACATCTCCTTCTCTCCTCCAGGCCTGGCTCACTGCTGCAGCGGGCCGCCGGAGAGAAGGAGCGCAGGGAGCTGCAGTTAGTGAATGACAGGACCACCAGCTCCCCTGCAATGATAGGTATGTGAGGGGGCCACTGGGGGGTCATTCATCACACTGTGAGGGCCCCTTACACAGTATAATGACTCCCAGTGCCCCCCATTTAGTATAATGATCCCCATTGATCCTCCATTTAGCATAATGACCACCAGAGCCCCCATTAAATATAATAACCCCTCGTGCCCCCTCCATACAGTATAACCCCCAGTGTGGGGGCGATTGGGGGTCATTATTCTGAATGGAGGGTCACTGTGGGGTCATTATACTGTGAGGGCCCTTTACATAGTATAATGACCCCCAGTGTCCCCCATTTAGTATAATGACCCCCAGAGCCCCCTCCATACAGTATTCCCCCAGTGTGGGGGCTACTGGGGGTCATTATTCTGAATGGGGGCGACTGGGGGTTATTATTCTGAATGCAGGGCCACAGGTGGTCATAATACAGTGTGGGGGAGGGAGAATTGGGGGTTCATTATACTGTGTGAAGGGCCACTAGTAGTCATTATACTGTGTGAATGGCCACTAGTAGTCATTATACTGTATAGAGGCCACTGGGGGTCATTATACCGTGTGGGAGCCACAGGGGGACATGTCAATGTAAAAAAATGCCTCATGGGGGCCCACTGGGATTTATCGCCCAAGGTCCCACATGAACCTGGAGCCGGCCCTGGATGAGTCATTAGGTCACTTTGAAAAGTACCACAGTTATTTCATAGTGATATCATGGGAAGTGCTGGATACACATGTCCCTGGCCCACACACTTGGAGGGCTCATCAGGGGACACCAAAGAAGATTGTGGAGGTGTAGTTCATATAGAAACTAATGCCAACCAGTGTAAATTAACACATTAACCATGGAGTTAAAAAACAGACTGTCAGAAAACCAAGCATATACAGAGCCCCTTCAATTTAGTACTATGGTTGCTACTTGTATGTCTGTGTAGTACCAGACTAAGTCAGATGTTACCACACAGGGGCAGCTTGATATGCTAAGTACGCCTGTATAGCGTTCAGAGAGGGGCTGAACAGCCTGGCTCGATAGAGGCAAAGAATAGCATAGAATATATATGTTCAGATAGGCTGAACAGACCAGGGACCCCTCCTGTTAGTGATATAATTGCTACTTGCATGTCGCCGGTATGGTGTCAAAGTGTATAAGATATTGCCACGCCACGCAGAAAGCGGCGGCCATCAGTGACAGACACCTGAAATGAAACAATACATCAGGAATTGGGCATGTTAAAGCCATCTCTAACCATTCACATAAGGTCCCCCAGATGATTGCAAGCACAGATACCACTTACCTATGTAGAATACAGTAGGGGCAGATAGCATAGTTAGATTAGGATACAGGACCAATCCACATTGGTTAGCAAGTTACATGCTTGGACGAAGATGGCGTCCACCGGCACTGTGGCGTGTAGTTGCGCCAGTTCGCGCCCTGTTATGGAGCAAAAAAGATGACGTAAGGGACCACGTGATCGGAATAAAGGTCACATGACCAATCACATGGGCGGCTGTCCAGTCAAGTGACCAGACGTTCCTATTGATGAAAATGAATGTATAAGACTAAGTTGCACTATACTGTACAATTCCATACTGGGGGAAGAATTATGTCCATAAACGTATACCTGTCACCCAGCGCCTAAATAATAGGCCTCAAATTTATATTCAGCTAAATCTGTGTTTATTGCTGAGGCTGGTTAATTCATTTAGTGTCCGCCAAAGCACAGTTTTTGTTCTGGGTTGAAATACAATTCCCAAATTAGCAATTCCCTAAATCAGTGGTTTCTGCTGTATCAGGCCTACTTTAAATCTATCCATAAAAGAGTATATTAGATTGAAGGTGCGGATAGGGTCATTCTCAATAACTTCACACGCTACCGTGCATTTCCAAGTCTAATTCTGTCTGTAAACGTATACCTGTCATCCAGCGCCTAAATACTAGGCCTACAATTTATATTCAGCTAAATCTGTTGTTACTGCTGTGCCTGTATAAGTGTAATACGGTACCTAAATAGATAGCCAGATAGTGTTAGGTGTCTGTAAAAAAAAGCCTGAATTTGAATTCAATACATTGGGCCAAATAATATTTTTCTTATTGCGGTGAACGGTAACAATGAGGAAAACATCTAGTAAGGGACGCGGACGCGGACATGGTGGTGGTGGTGTTAGTGGACCCTCTGGTGCTGGGAGAAGACGTGGCCGTACTGCCACAGCCACACGTCCTAGTGTACCAACTACCTCAGGTCCCAGTAGCCGCCAGAATTTACAGCGATATTTGGTGGGGCCCAATGCCGTTCTAAGGATGGTAAGGCCTGATCAGGTACAGGCATTAGTCAATTGGGTGGCCGACAGTGGATCCAGCACGTTAACATTATCTCCCAACTGTGTCTTCTGCAGAAAGCGCACAGATGACGCCTGAAAACCAAGCCCATCAGTCTGTCACATCACCCCCATGCATATCAGGGAAACTGTCTGAGCCTCAAGTTATGCAGCACTCTCTTATGCTGTTTGAAGACTCTGCTGGCAGTGTTTCCTAAGGGCATCCACCTAGCCCTTCCCCAGCGGTGGAAGACATAGAATGCACTGACGCACAACCACTTATGTTTCCTAATGATGAGGAAATGGGAATACCACCTCAGCACGTCTCTGATGATGACGAAACACAGGTGCCAACTGCTGCTTCTTTCTGCAGTGTGCAGACTAAACAGGACGTCAGGGAGGAAGACTGGGTGGAAGACGATGCAGGGGACGATGAGGTCCTAGACCCCACATGGAATGAAGGTCGTGCCACTGACTTTCACAGTTCGGAGGAGGAGGCAGTGGTGAGACCGAGCCAACAGCGTAGCAAAAGAGGGAGCAGTGGGCAAAAGCAGAACACCCGCCGCCAAGAGACTCCACCTGCTACTGACCGCTGCCATCTGGGACCGAGCACCCCAAAGGCAGCTTCAAGGAGTTCCCTGGCATGGCACTTCTTCAAACAATGTGCTGACGACAAGACCTGATGTGGTTTGCACGCTGTGCCATCAGAGCCTGAAGCGAGGCATTAACGTTCTGAACCTTAGCACAACCTGCATGACCAGGCACCTGCATGCAAAGCATGAACTGCAGTGGAGTAAACACCTTAAAAACAAGGAAGTCACTCAGGCTCCCCCTGCTACCTCTTCTGCTGCTGCCGCCTCGGACTCTTCTGCTGCTGCCGCCTCAGCCTCTTCCTCCGCCTCTGGAGGAACGTTGGCACCTGCCGCCCAGAAAACAGGGGATGTACCACCAACACCACCACCTCCGTCACCAAGCATCTCAACCATGTCTCACGGCAGCGTTCAGCTCTCCATCTCACAAACATTTGAGAGAAAGCGTAAATTCCCACCTATCCACCCTCGATCCCTGGCCCTGAATGCCAGCATTTCTAAACTACTGGCCTATGAAATGCTGTCATTTAGGCTGGTGGACACAGACAGCTTCAAACAGCTCATGTCGCTTGCTGTCCCACAGTATGTTGTTCCCAGCCGGCACTACTTCTCCAAGAGTGCCGTGCCTTCCCTGCACAACCAAGTATCCGATAAAATCAAGTGTGCACTGCGCAAGGTCCACCTAACCACAGATATGTGGACCAGTAAACACGGCCAGGGACGCTATATTTCCCTAACTGCACACTGGGTAAATGTAGTGGCGGCTGGGCCCCAGGCGGAGAGCTGTTTGGCGCACGTCCTTCCGCCGCCAAGGATCGCAGGGCAACATTCTTTGCCTCCTGTTAGCTCCTCCTCCTACTCGGCTTCCTCCTCCTCTTCTTCCACCTGCTCATCCAGTCAGCCACAAACCTTCACCACCAACTTCAGCACAGCCCGGGGTAAACGTCAGCAGGCCATTCTGAAACTCATATGTTTGGGGGACAGGCCCCACACCGCACAGGAGTTGTGGCGGGGTATAGAACAACAGACCGACGAGTGGTTGCTGCCGGTGAGCCTCAAGCCCGGCCTGGTGGTGTGCGAGATTGGGCAAAATCTCGTTGCAGCTCTGGGATTAGCCGGTTTGATGGACATCCCTTGCCTGGCGCATTTGCTGAACTTGGTGGTGCAGAAGTTCATTCACAACTACCCCGACATGTCAGAGCTGCTGCATAAAGTGCGGGCCGTCTGTTCGCGCTTCCGGCATTCACATCCTGCCGTTGCTCGCCTGTCTGCGCTACAGCGTAACTTCGGCCTTCCTGCTCACCGCCTCATATGCGACGTGCCCACCAGGTGGAACTCCACCTTGCACATGCTGGACAGACTGTGCGAGCAGCAGCAGGCCATAGTGGAGTTTCAGCTGCAGCACGCACGGGTCAGTCGCACTGCGGAACAGCACCACTTCACCACCAATGACTGGGCCTCCATGCGAGACCTGTGTGCCATATTGCGCTGTTTCGAGTACTCCACCAACATGGCCAGTGGCGATGACGCCGTTATCAGCATTACAATACCACTTCTATGTCTCCTTAAGAAAACACTTAGGGCGAAGATGGAAGAGGAGGTGGCCCAGGAGGAGGAGGGGTCATTTTTAGCACTTTCAGGCCAGTCTCTTCGAAGTGACTCAGAGGGAGTTTTTTTGCAACAGCAGAGGCCAGGTACAAATGTGGCCATCCAGGGCGCACTACTGGAGGACGAGGAGGACGAGGATGAGGAGGAGGTGGAGGAGGATGAGGATGAAGCATGGTCACAGCGGGGTGGCACCCAACGCAGCTCGGCCCTATCACTGGTGCGTGGCTGGGGGGAAACGCAGGACGATGACGATACGCCTCCCACAGAGGACAGCTTGTCCTTACCTCTGGCAGCCTGGCACACATGAGCGACTACATGCTGCAGTGCCTGCGCAACGACAGCAGAGTTGCCCACATTTTAACGTGTGCGGACTACTGGGTTGCCACCCTGCTGGATTCCCGGTACAAAGACAATGTGCCCACCTTACTTCCTGCACTGGAGCGTGTTAGGAAGATGCGCGGGTACAAGCGCACATTGGTAGACGCGCTACTGAGAGCATTCCCAAATGTCACAGGGGAACAAGTGGAAGCCCAAGGCGAAGGCAGAGGAGGAGCAAGAGGTCGCCAACGCAGCTGTGTCATGGCCAGCAAATCTGAGGGCAGGGTTAGCATGGCAGAGATGTGGAAAAGTTTTGTCAACACGCCACAGCTAACTGCACCACCACCTGATACCGAACGTGTTAGCAGGAGGCAACATTTCACTAACATGGTGGAACAGTACTTGTACACACCCCTCCACGTACTGACTGATGGTTCGGCCCCATTCAACTTCTGGGTCTACAAATTGTCCACGTGGCCAGAGCTAGCCTTTTATGCCTTGGAGGTGCTGGCCTGCCCGGCGGCCAGCGTTTTGTCTGAACGTGTATTCAGCACGGCAGGGGGCGTCATTACAGACAAACACAGCCACCTGTCTACAGCCAATGTGGACAAGCTGAGGTTCATAAAAATGAACCAGGCATGGATCCCACAGGACCTGTCCATCCCTTGTGCAGATTAGACATTAACTACCTCCCCTTAACCATATATTATTGTACTCCAGGGCACTTCCTCATTCAATCCTATTTTTATTTTTATTTTACCATTATATTGCGGGGCAACCCAAAGTTGAATGAACCTCTCCGTTGTCTGGGTGCCGGGGCCTAAAAATATCTTACAGTGGCCTGTTCCAGTGTTGGGTGACGTGAAGCATGATTCTCTGCTATGACATGAAGCCTGAATCTCTGCTATAGGACCTCTCTCCTCTGTCTGGGTGCCGGGGTCTAAATATATGACAATGGACTGTTCCAGTGTTGGGTGACGTGAAGCCTGATTCTCTGCTATGACATGAAGACTGATTCTCTGCTGACATGAAGCCTGAATCTCTGTTATGGGACCTCTCTCCTCTGTCTGGGTGCCGGGGCCTAAATATATGACAATGGACTGTTCCAGTTTTGGGTGACGTTAAGCATGATTCTCTGCTATGACATGAAGCCTGAATCTCTGTTATGGGACCTCTCTCCTCTGTCTGGGTGCCGGGGCCTAAATATATGACAATGGACTGTTCCAGTGTTGGTTGACGTGAAGCCTGATTCTCTTCTATGACATGAAGACTGATTCTCTGCTGACATGAAGCCTGAATCTCTGTTATAGACCTCTCTCCTCTGTCTGGGTGCTAGAACCTAAATATATGACAATGGACTGTTCCAGTTTTGGGTGACGTGAAGCATGAATCTCTGCTATGACATGAAGACTGATTCTCTGCTGACATGAAGCCTGAATCTCTGTTATGGGACCTCTCTCCTCTGTCTAGGTGCCGGGGCCTAAATATATGACAATGGACTGTTCCAGTGTTGGGTGACGTGAAGCCTGATTCTCTGCTATGACATGAAGCCTGATTCTCTGCTGACATGAATCCTGAATCTCTGTTATGGGGCCTCTGTCTGGGTGCCGGGGCCTAAATATATGACAATGGACTGTTCCAGTGTTTGGTGACGTGAAGCCTGATTCTCTGCTATGACATGAAGACTGATTCTCTGCTGACATGAAGCCTGAATCTCTGTTATGGGATCTCTCTCCTCTGTCTGGGCGCCGGGGCCTAAATATATGACAATGGACTGTTCCAGTGTTGGGTGACGTGAAGGCTGATTCTCTGCTATGACATGAAGACTGATTCTCTGCTGACATGAAGCCTGAATCTCTGTTATGGGACCTCTCTCCTCTGTCTGGGTGCCGGGGCCTAAATATATGACAATGGACTGTTCCAGTTTTGGGTGACGTGAAGCATGATTCTCTGCTATGACATGAAGCCTGAATCTCTGTTATGGGACCTCTCTCCTCTGTCTGGGTGCCGGGGCCTAAATATATGACAATGGACTGTTCCAGTGTTTGGTGACGTGAAGCCTGATTCTCTGCTATGACATGAAGACTGATTCTCTGCTGACATGAAGCCTGAATCTCTGTTATGGGACCTCTCTCCTCTGTCTGGGTGCCGGGGCCTAAATATATGACAATGGACTGTTCCAGTTTTGGGTGACGTGAAGCATGATTCTCTGCTTTAACATGAAGCCTGAATCTCTGTTATGGGACCTCTCTCCTCTGTCTGGGTGCCGGGGCCTAAATATATGACAATGGACTGTTCCAGTGTTGGGTGACGTGAAGCCTGATTCTCTGCTATGACATGAAGACTGATTCTCTGCTGACAGGAAGCCAGATTCTCTGCTATGGGACCTCTTTCCAATTGATATTGGTTAATTTTTATTTATTTTATTTTTATTCATTTCCCTATCCACATTTGTTTTCAGGGGATTTAACTACATTTTGCTGCCTTTTGCAGCCCTCTAGCCCTTTCCTGGGCTGTTTTACAGTCTTTTTAGTGCCGAAAAGTTCGGTTCCCCATTGACTTCAATGGGGTTCGGGTTCGGGTCGAAGTTCGGGTCGGGTTTGGATCCCGAACCCGAACATTTCCGGGAAGTTCGGCCAAACTTCTCGATCTCGAACATCCAGGCGTTCGCTCAACTCTAGTGAATATCCATCTTGACTCTTTTTGTTTGAGAATCTTATCTAAATCACCACCTCTTATGGATGGTTTGATGGTTTCCATCATGCAGAAGTGCATTGATTTTGCATCGCCCCTATGATGTAGACAAACATGTCTTGAAATTGGTTTATCCAGTCTATTGTGCATGTCTCCTACATGCTCAAGAATCCGTTTCTTAAAGGGCCTACATGTCTTCCACACATATTTAAGGCCACATGTACATTTTGCCAGATAAACCAGTCCCGCAGTATTGCAGTTGGCAAAACTGTGGGCAGTGAAAACCTTGTCATTTGTGTGATTCATGAATGTGTTGCCAACTCTAATAAATGGACATGCATTTAAAGGTACTGTATCCCTATATGATAACCATGTAGTTCTCAGTGGGGTCTCAAAGTGGCTGTGTATCAGTGCGTCCCCGACACTCCATCCTCGTCTGAAAGTGAAGGCTGATTAGTCGGGTAAGACCTTTACTAGATACGGGTCAGTCTTAATTAGTGACCAATATTTACCTAGAATCTCCCAAATCTTTTTAGATTCGGTGTCATAGGCACCAATAACCCTGATAACCTGTTGTTGATCTTGTTGTTTTTTTTGGTTGAAGCAGAGAAACTCACCTAGTAGTATTAGCATTGCTTCATGCTTCAAAAAGATAGTTATTGTGGTACCCTCTGTTTAAATCTGTCAAAAAGTTTTGACGCTTCTAGTGTAAATTTTTTTGTTCTGAACGAATTTGCTGAATTTGTCCTTTGGGGGATCCCTCTTTTTATTGGCTTGGAGTGAAAGCTATCCCATCTGAGAAGGCTATTGGTTGATGTTTTCTTTCGATGGAGAGTGGTTGTGATAGAATTGTTGTCCTCCCTATAGATACGGGTATCTAGAAAGGTTATAGAGTGCCGTTGAAGTTTGGATGTAAAAAAGAGGCCAATATGGTTGGAATTTAGTTACTTCATGAACAGTTTAAAGTCTGCCTCGGAACCCAACCAAAAAAAAATGAATGTCGTTTATCTAGCGAGACCACAGAGTAATGTACTTAGTGAAGTGGGAAAGGGCATCAGAGAATACAATGGTGTCCTCCCACTAGCCCAGGAGCTGATTTGCATACGTGGGCGCACAAAGGCTGCCCAGAGCGGTGCCCCTGAGCTGGTGGTACAACTGGCCCTCAAAAATTAAATAATTGTGAGTCAGGATGAAATTTTGTAGTTTGATGATGAAACAGTTGTGTGCACATACATCCCTAGATCCTGAGTAAAGAAAATACTTAACAGCTGCCAATCCCTTGTTGTGAGGGATTGAGGTATACAGAGCCTCTGTATATTGAGGCCATCCCCAATTCTGGTTCCATTCAAATGTTGGAGGAGATCAGTGGTGTCCCGTAGTACCTGATCAATATATGTGCCCGCGTTCTGAGTCAGAAAGCTGATGCCGGAGATGATAGGCCGTCCTTTGAGGGTGTTCAAACGCTTGTGCACCTTGGGTAATGCATAAAAGGTTGCTAACCTCGGAAATGTTGGAGACAGAAATTCAAATTCCGTCCAATCTCTGAGTTTGCGCTGCTTTCAATATTAGACAATTCACACAAAAATGCATTAGTGGGATCAATCTTTAATTGTTTGTAGTTATGATTTTCTGATAATAGAGACATACTGTCACGGAAGGTGTTACAGAAAACTAGAAGACACAAATGAAGATCCGACTGACTTGATCCAAAACTAAGGAACCAAAGGTTAAGCCCTGTAACAGCCCTAGCTCTCTCCCTTACTGCTCAGCCTATGCAGAAATCTCTATGGTAGATAATTGCATACCCTCGTTCCTCGACTGTATGACACCTGAACACCCTATAATAGTGAGGGGACATGACCACCGGCTCCCTTCACTTAATACAGAGGGAGTCAGGGTCACCTAGGATCAAGCAAACAGGAAAACACAAATAAATGAACAGACTTATCTGTAGAAGCATCAGTTGTAGCATCCAGCATGCACACACTCCAGGAAGTTGTATAAACTGCAAAGTGATGCAGTATGGGAAGGGATGCAATCAGTGCAACTAGATGACAGCTGAGAGAGGGAAACGAGATGACAAAACGAAAGCAAAACAAAAGAACCTCAAGCAGGAGGTTCTGAAGAATGTCTGTCAGAGCTTCTCAGATATCTGGCGGTGACACAGACACATGTCTCTATATTGGGTGGCTGTAAGAATGGTTATATTCCCCTCTTTGTCTGCTGGCTTTATTAACAGGCCTTTGTTATTGCTCAATTGTTGTAGGGCCTCCATTTCAAATGGGGTATAGTTTTTTGAGGACTGGGTTGGTTGAATATGTTCAAAAAGATATCAATATTGGCCTCATTGAGGGTTTTAGGGGGCATTTTGAGACTTTTGCTCCTAAGGGTTGTAAATGGACCATGTCCCCTTGGGAGATCATTTTATCCAAGTAATTCTACCAATGTGTCAAGACCCTGCAGGTTTCCTGGTTTAAGACGTAGCTCAGTACATCTTTTTTGTCTGTCGAGGCAAATATTTTGTGCCATCTGACTTTCCTTGTGAAGAGATGTAGGTCCTTAATCTAATCAAATAGTTTAAACTGAGTGGCTTGCACAAACATCAATCCTTTTGCTAATATCTTTCTTTAAGCTTGGGATAAAGAAATCCCAGAGAGGTTTAATATGATGTAAACTGGTCTCTTAGTGCATAAGTGTTGGCCGTACCCTGAGCTAAAAAAGAAGAAGAAGGAGGAGTCGGGTTGGAGTAGGAGGAGGCTGCTGTATAAGAAGAGGAGGAGGGTGGTGGTCCCTCTATTGCCCCCGGCTGTGTTACTCCCCTCTCTGTATACATTGAGTCTTCTCCATGATAGGTTTGTTGAGGGGTCCAATGTTTAGAGGGATATGTAGATGTATCTCATCCCCCCAAAAAAAGAGCCCCTACACAAGACAGTTGCCCAAAAAATAAATAAAACTACATCTTTCAGAATGTGGAAACACTAAAAAATCATTAAAAAAATGCTTTGTTATGTAAAACTGAAACAAACAACCCAAAAAAGTAGTGATATTTGGTATTGTCGCATCCATAGCAACCTGATCTATAAAAATACCACATGAAATAAATAACAAAAAATAAAAACGGTGCCAAAACAGCTATTTCTTGTTACCTTGCCTCACAAAAAGTGTAATATAGAGCAACCAAAAATCTTATGTACCCTAAAATAGTACCAACAAAACTGCCACCTTATCCTGATGTTTCCAAAATGGGGTCACTTTTTTGGAACTTCTATTCTAGGGTGCATCAGGGGGGCTTCAAATAGGACATGGTGTCAAAAAACCAGTCCAGCAAAATCTGCTTTCCAAAAACCATTTGGCATTCATTTCCTTCTGCGCCCTGCCGTGTGCCCGTACAGCAGTTTACAACCACATATGGGGTGTTTCTGTAAACTGCAGAATCAGAGCCATAAATATTGAGTTGTGTTTGGCTGTTAACCCTTGCTTTGTAACTGGAAAAAATTGATTCAAATCTGCCAAAAAAGTGAAATTTTGAAATTTGATCTCTATTTTCCATTAATTCTTGTGAAACACCTAAAGGGTTAACCAAGTTTGTAAAATCAGTTTTAAATACCTAGAGGTGTTTAGTTTGCAAAATGGGGCCATTTTTGGGTGGTTTCTATTATGTTTGCCTAAGAAAGTGACTTCAGACCTGAACTGGTCCTGAAAAAGGGGGTTTTACAAATTTTCTGAAAAATTTCAAGATTTGCTCCTAAACTTCTAATCCTTCTAATGTCCCCAAAAATAAAATGGCATTCACAAAATGATCCAAAAATGAAGTAGACATATGGGGAATGCAAAGTAATATCTCACACGAACAAGATACTATTTTGTACGTTCACTATATATATAATTGCCACACTGCCTGAAGAACGTATTTAAAAGAAAATAATAAAGTATTTATTAATATCTGGTTAAAAACAGGAATTAACTGTACATCACTTTCGTGACTATCAGGCTCCAGACTCAAGTAATGTAGTACAGGAGTCTAATTATATCCACTGCACAACCTAAAGTCTGGACTAAATCCCTGTCCAGCTAGCACGTTGGTGCCAACATTTGCTGGGGAGGTAATCAGGACACGGTTCTTATATTTGAACCAGGCACAGGTGCGTTAATGAGCAGTCCTACCTAGCGTGAATTGTAGAGCAGCTTCAAGTGAGTCATAAGCTGGGTGCCTCAGGCAGTCCAGCATCAAGCATCCACCCAGTGTTATTAGATATTGTGGACGCTCACTCAGCTGCCTACACCACCCTACCCATTCATGCCCTACAACACTGGGTCTCTGTATCAGACCGCATTCACACTGTCAGCTGTTATGCTGCCTGATGATTAGTCTGCACCCTGCCTGAAGAACCGTGTCCTAAGTAAAGATCACCGGCTCAACGCGTTTCAATATGACACAGTCTGCCACATATCATCAGGAGCAAGAGTCTCTTAAATAGAGGTAAGCCTGTAGAGCAGAAATTGCCTCACACTTGTTCGAGTCACGGCTCCGGCGCTATGATGGCCATACGCGGCCGCTCAAGCGCCGAAAGGATATCAGACAAGCCCCGCCTATGGAGGGGCTTTGTGCTACTACTCCGCGAATCATCGAGAGGCGCGTCATCTGACATTCGCCCCCTGATCTGCCCAGTACCCATAATAAGGCACACACAAACCAAAATAATGACACTGTGTCACCCATATCCTCCCTGCGTGTCAATCACCATACCTGTCCACTGTAACTAATTGCCACTCACAGTGAACATGGTAAGAATTTGGGGAAAGACAAGCAAGGGAGAAAAGAAACACACCTCAGTCTATATCTGTATTACGCAAACATTCGTGAGACAACCCATAGTTGTGTAATACATCTGGCTTAAATGAAGCAAGCATATGAAATCGCTTACCTACATTCTGTAGGCCACAACGCGCAAGCTTAGGAGGAGAATAGGTGAACACCTATCAGACATCCGCAACTCACGGGACACTACGGTGTCACGTCATGTGCGTGAGGCACATGATGGTAATCCAGATGTTTTGCGGGTTCAAGGGATTGTTGATATACCACTACTTCGCAAAGAAGCAATGTGGATCTTTAAGTTACAAACTATCCAGCCAAGAGGCCTGAATGAAGGTGTTTTGCTTTTCTCCCTTGCTTGTCTTTCCCCAAATTCTTACCATGTTCACTGTGAGTGGCAATTAGTTACAATGGACAGGTATGGTGATTGACACGCAGGGAGGATATGGGTGACACAGTGTCATAATTTTGGTTTGTGTGTGCCTTATTACGGTTCTATAATAGAAGTATATGAATGCCGATCAGTCATCTGTCAGGGTCTTCTGCTATACTGACACAGGAGCGAGGTATTTATATGACATGTATTCAGCCGCAACTTTCGGTTCCCCCAATACAGTAGCGCTTGCTGCGCTGGCAAGAGGAGGCGTGTGTAGTGACGTGGGTACTGGGCGGATCAGGGGGGCGAATTTCAGATGACGCGCCTCTCGATGATTTGCGGAGTAGTAGCACACCCACCACCATTGTCTGATATCCTTTTGGTGCTTGAGCGGCCACTTACGGCCATCATAGCGCTGGAGCCTTGACACGCACAAGTGTGAGGCTATTTCTGCTCTACAGGCTTACCTCTATTTAAGAGACTCTTGCTCCTGAAGATATGTGGCAGACTGTGTCATATTGAAACGCGTTGAGCCGGTGATCTTTACTTAGGACACGGCTCTTCAGGCAGGGTGCAGACTAATCATCAGGCAGCGTAACAGCTGACTTGACAGTGTGAATGCGGTCTGATACCGAGACCCAGTGTTGTAGTGCATGAATGGGTAGGCTGGTGTAGGCAGCTGAGTGAGCGTCCACAATATCTAATAACACTGGGTGGATGCTTGATGCTGGACTGCCTGGGGCACGCAGCTTATGACTCACTTGAAGCTGCTCTACAATTCACGCTAGGTAGGACTGCTCATTAACGCACCTGTGCCTGGTTCAAATATAAGAACCGTGTCCTGATTCCCTCCCCAGCTAATGTTGGCACCAGCGTGCTAGCTGGACAGGGATTTAGTCCAGACTTTAGGTTGTGCAGTGGATATAATTAAACTCCTATACTACATTACTTGAGTCTGGAGGTATTAATAAATACTTTATTATTTTCTTTTAACCACCTCAGCTCCCCTAGCTTAAACACCCTTAATAACCAGACCACTTTTTACAATTCTGCACTACACTACTTTCACCGTTTATTGCTCGGTCATACAACTTACCACCCAAATGAATTTTACCTCCTTTTCTTCTCACTAATAGAGTTTTCATTTGGTGGTATTTCATTGCTGCTGACATTTTTACATTTTTGTTATTAATCAAAATTTACCGATTTTTTTGCAAAAAAATGACATTTTTCACTTTCAGTTGTAATTTGAAAAAAATAAAAAAATACATTTTTATATACATTTTACTCAAATTTGATTGTTCTACATGTCTTTGATAAAAAAAATTTGGGTAAAAAAAAAATTGTTTGGGTAAAAGTTATAGCGTTTACAAACTATGGTACAAAAATGTGGATTTCCGCATTTTGAAGCAGCTCTGACTTTCTGAGCACCTGCCATGTTTCCTGAGGTTCTACAATGCCCATACAGTAGAAAAAACCCACAAAATAACCCCATTTCGGAAAGTAGACACCCTAAGGTATTCACTGATGGGCATAGTGAGTTCATAGAACTTTTTATTTTTTTGTCACAAACTAGTGGAAAATTAAGATTTTTTTTTCTTACAAAGTCTATTTCATATTCCACTAACTTGTGACAAAAAATAAAACCTTCCATGAACTCACTATGCCCATCAGCGAATACCTTAGGGTGTCTTCTTTCCAAAATGGGGTCATTGTGGGGTAGTTATACTGCCCTGGCATTTTAGGGGCCCTAATGCGTGAGAAGTAGTTTGAAATCCAAATGTGTAAAAAATGCCCTGTGAAATCCTAAAGGTGCTCTTTAGAATTTGTGCCCCTTTGCCCACCTAGGCTGCAAAAAAGTATCACACATGTGGAATCGCCGTACTCAAAAGAAGAAGGGAAACGTGTTTTGGGGTGTATTTTTACATATACCCATGCTGGGTGAGAGAAATATCTCTCTAAAAATCAACTTTTCCCATTTTTTTATACAAAGTTGTCATTTGACACAGATATTTATGTCACCCAGCATGGGTATATGTAAAAAGTTACCCCAAAACACATTGCCCAACGTCTCCTGAGTACGGCAATACCACATGCGTGACACTTTTTTGCAGCCTAGGGGCGCAAAGGAGCACAAATTCCTTTTAGGAGGGCATTTTTAGACATTTGGATTCCAGACTTCTTTTCTTGCTTTAGGGCCCCTAAAATGCCAGGGCAGTATAAATACCCCACATGTGACCCCATTTTGGAAAGAAGACACCCCAAGGTATTTAGTGATGGGCATAGTGAGTTCATGGAAGTTTTTTTATTTTTTGTCACAAGTTAGTGGAATATGAGACTTTGAAAAAAAAAAAAAAAAAATTCATTTCCCGCTAAATTCTGACAAAAAATAAAAACTTCTATGAACTTACTATGCCCATCAGCATAGACCTTAAGGTGTCATCTTTCCAAATTGGGGTCATTTGTGGGGTGTTTGTACTGCCCTGGCATTTAAGGGTCTCCGCAATCATTACATGTATGGCCAGCATTAGGAGTTTCTCCTTATATTGAGCATACAGGTAATGAGATTTTTTTTTTCCGTTCAGCCTCTGGGCTGAAAGAAAAACTGAACGGCACAGATTTCTTCATTCGCATCGACCAATGTGGATGAAAAAATCTCTGCCCCAAAAAAAAAAAAGGAGGGGAAAGGCGTCTGCCAGGACATAGGAGCTCCGCCCAACATCCATACCCACTTAGCTCGTATGCCCTGGCAAACCCGATTTCTCCATTCACATCAATCGATGTGGATGAATAAATCATTGGCCGTTTTTTTTGTTTTTTTTATATACAAAGTGTTTGCCAAAGCATATGAACACCACCGCCCCCTCAGCTCATAAGCATCGGCAAACATATCTTTTTTACTGCAGAGGAGAAATCTCGTCTTGCAGCGCTGCATACGCCGACTTTTTTGTAATCTGACAGCAGCAAAATACTTCTGTCAGAATGCACATCAGTGCTGCAGCTGGTAGATCGGTTGGTCCACCTAGAATGTTAAAAAAAAAACAAAAAAAAAACAGGCCGCAATGCAATAAATTTAATAACATGAACTTTATAATAACATTTGAACAGAACATTAACTTTTATGAACTTTGGAAAAAGAACATTAACTTTTTTGCTTACCGGTGATTTTTATTTTATTTTTTACCTTTATAGGACAAACCTCTCCTTCCCCATGGGACAATGTGCAAAGCGCAAATCGCCCAGAGATGTGGCGAAGTACATTATGCACTTTGTCCCAGGTGAAAGGAGAGGTTTGCAGCAGCTCTGTGTGAATGGGCTCTAATAGCCCTGTGTGCCTGTCCTGTGAGATGCAATCCCTATGCTAAGTGTACCTGTGTGGTACTTCCGGAAACACTCCCCTAAGCATAGGGCAGAGTGGTCAGGGCAGGCAGGACAGAAATAGCGGGTGTCACGCCTTATTTCATTCCTGCTACAGACACAAAAACATTTTTGGGGTGGTGGTTGGTTTGAGGTACCGGCAACGACACTGGGGAAATGTCTCTCATGTAGACTGCTCACTATACTGGTGGTTGGGGCCAGGGAACCTCCTGGATACAGGAGGTTCTCGATCTTTTCCTGAAATTTGAGGAAGGATCTTGTTCTCCCAGCCTTACTGTAGAGAACAAAATTATTATTTACAGCCAATTGAATCAAATATACAGACACCTTCTTATACCAGTGTCTGGTTCTGCGGGAAAGTAAATAGTGAGCCAACATCTGGTCATTGAAGTCCAGGCCCATGTTGAGGAGAAGGCCCTGAAAAGTTTTAATTTCGGAAACTTGGACGGGTTTCCACCGGAAAGACTGGGCATAAAAGCTTCCCGGGTTGGCGGCTATAAATTGAGTGGCATATCAATTTGTTTCTGCCACAACTAAGTCCAACAGCTCTGCAGTCAAGAACAGCTAAATAAAAACCAGTTCCAAACCGATCTGAGCTGTCTAAACCCGAACTCCAGACTGGGCGGTGAAAGGGGGAACTGCTGGTGCGGCTGAAGTTGGGGGCTGCCAATCAGGGTTTGCCAACACCTCAGGGACTCTAGGGGCTCTACGGGCCTGTCTGTGCGGTGGCTGCGACGGGGGAACTACTGCACGTGCCACCACACCAGCTTCAACTGCCCTTCTGGTGCTGGCCACTTCACCATGTTCTACGGCAGTGCTGGTACTAGGTCCAGGATGGGTTGCGCTGCTGGTGTATGCCTCACCACATAATCCGACAGCGCCATCCCCACTCTGCTGCCCTTGAAGCGAATCCTGCGCAACCTGTGGTCTAGCAACACAGGGTGGTATCAGGGACCTCAACCTCCTCGTCCGAACTTTGGGTCAGACTGCTATTGCTTTCTACAGATACATATTCTGACCCGCTGGATTTGTCAGATGAGGGTTCCCATTCCTCATCCGACTGGGTCAGAAGCCTGTAGGCCTCTTCAGAAGAATACCCCTTATTTGCCATTTGGACTACTAAATTTAGGGGGTATTCCCTGAGACTACCCAAGAAAAAAGAGGAAGACTGATTTTTTTTTTATTGCCGCAGCGCTTGTAAAGTGATTGTGCAGTGATAAAAAATAAATAAAAATTTTGTCACTGCGGCGGGGCGGGCGTGGGTGTACGCACGTGTGGGCGACCGATTAGGCCTGATCGGGCAAACACTGTGTTTTGGGTGGAGGGCGAGCTAAGGTGACACTAATACTATTATAGATCTGACTGTGATCAGTTCTGATCACTTACAGATACTATAACAGTACAAATGCTGATTAGCGATACGCTAATCAGCGAATCAGTGACTGCAGGTGATTGACAGGGGCGATCAAGGGGTGATCAAGGGGTTAATTGGGGTGGTGAGGGGTGATCTGCGGCTAAGTGTACTGTTTGTGTGTATTCACTGTGAACTGTGCTCCTCTGCTGGAACCAACTGACGAAAAGAACCAGCAGAGGAGCACAGCAGCCATTTAACACATTATATTTATAAATGTAATGTGTTAGATGACTTCTGATTCGATTTTTTGAAAACTTTTCGGCACAAAAAAAGGCTGTAAAACAGCCCAGGAAAGAGCTAGAGGGCTGCAAAAGGCAGCAACATTTAGGAAAATCCCCTGCAAACAAATGTGAATAGGGAAAATTAACCAATATCAATTGGAGAGAGGTCCCATAGCAGAGAATCTGGCTTCACGTCACCCACCACTGTAACAGTCCATTGTCAGATATTTAGGCCCAGGTACCCAGGCAGAGGAGAGAGGTCCCTTAACAGAGAATCTGGCTTCATGTCAGCAGAGAATCAGTCTTCATATCATAGCAGAGAATCATGCTTCACGTCACCCACCACTGTAACAGTCCATTGTCATAAATTTAGGCCCAGGCAGAAGAGAGAGGTCCCGTAACAGAGAATCTGGCTTCATGTCAGCAGAGAATCAGTCTGCATGTCATAGCAGAGAATCAGGCTTCACGTCACCCAACACTGTAACAGTCCATTGTCATATATTTAGGCCCAGGCACCCAGGCAGAGGAGAGAGGTCCCGTAACAGAGAATCTGGCTTCATGTCAGCAGAGAATCAGTCTGCATGTCATAGCAGAGAATCAGGCTTCACATCACCCAACACTGTAACAGTCCATTGTCATATATTTAGGCCCAGGCACCCAGGCAGAGGAGAGAGGTCCCGTAACAGAGAATCTGGCTTCATGTCAGCAGAGAATCAGTCTGCATGTCATAGCAGAGAATCAGGCTTCACATCCCCCAACACTGGAACAGTCCATTGTCAGACATTTAGGCCCAGGCACCCAGAAAGAGGAGAGAGGTCCCGTAACAGAGAATCTGGCTTCATGTCAGCAGAGAATCAGTCTGCATGTCATAGCAGAGAATCAGGCTTCACGTCACCCACCACTGTAACAGTCCATTGTCATATATTTAGGCCCCGGCACCCAGGCAGAGGAGAGAGGTCCCGTAACAGAGAATCTGGCTTCATGTCAGCAGAGAATCAGTCTTCATATCATAGCAGAGAATCATGCTTCACGTTACCCACCACTGTAACAGTCCATTGTCATATATTTAGGCCCAGGCACCCAGGCAGAGGAGAGAGGTCCCATAACAGAGAATCTGGCTTCATATCAGCAGAGAATCAGTCTGCAAGTCATAGCAGAGAATCATGCTTTACGTCACCCAACACTGGAACAGTCCATTGTCAGATATTTAGGCCCAGGCAGAGGAGAGAGGTCCCGTAACAGAGAATCTGGCTTCATGTCAGCAGAGAATCAGTCTGCATGTCATAGCAGAGAATCAGGCTTCACGTCACCCAACACTGTAACAGTCCATTGTCATAAATTTAGGCCCAGGCACCCAGGCAGAGGAGAGAGGTCCCGTAACAGAGAATCTGGTTTCATGTCAGCAGAGAATCAGTCTGCATGTCATAGCAGAGAATCAGGCTTCACATCCCCCAACACTGGAACAGTCCATTGTCAGACATTTAGGCCCAGGCACCCAGGCAGAGGAGAGAGGTCCCATAACAGAGAATCTGGCTTCATGTCAGCAGAGAATCAGTCTGCATGTCATAGCAGAGAATCATGCTTTACGTCACCCAAGACTGGAACAGTCCATTGTCAGATATTTAGGCCCAGGCACCCAGGCAGAGGAGAGAGGTCCCGTAACAGAGAATCTGGCTTCATGTCAGCAGAGAATCAGTCTTCATGTCATAGCAGAGAATCAGGCTTCACGTCACCCAACAATGGAACAGTCCATTGTCAGATATTTAGGCCCAGGCACCCAGGCAGAGGAGAGAAGTCCCATAACAGAGAATCTGGCTTCATATCAGCAGAGAATCAGTCTGCATGTCATAGCAGAGAATCATGCTTTACGTCACCCAAGACTGGAACAGTCCATTGTCAGATATTTTGGCCCAGGCACCCAGGCAGAGGAGAGAGGTCCCGTAACAGAGAATCTGGCTTCATGTCAGCAGAGAATCAGTCTGCATGTCATAGCAGAGAATCAGGCTTCACGTCACCCACCACTGTAACAGTCCATTGTCATATTTTTAGGCCCCGGCACCCAGGCACAGGATAGAGGTCCCGTAACAGAGAATCTGGCTTCATGTCAGCAGAGAATTACTCTGCATGTCATAGCAGAGAATCATGCTTTACGTCACCCAACTGTCACGGCTGAGGATGGGGGAAACCCTCAGCCGTGTTATGCCAGATGATGTTGTGGCTACTCGGCCATGAGAACAGGATAGGGAGCAGGTCACCTCCTCTAGCATCCCTAACCTGACCCTAACTCCTACCTGCATGGGCCGACCTTTAAGGTAGGAGGGCCCATGCGCAAGAACCTCGGAGCCCTGACTTACCCTCCGCAGATCCTTGAGCTAGTAGCTGGGTAAGACGACCTCCTCCTCCAAAGTACGGAGGAGCAGGAGTCTCCATGGCCAAGCTGCTGGGACAAGGGGAACACAAAGCAAATATGCACAGGAGGCTGCTCCAGCCAAGCATGACTGAAGCAACCTACTGAGCCATGCCAAACACCAAGGCTATATAGGCCAAGAAGCCACACCCCACAGTCGGACACACCCAGTGACATCACACACACACTGGGAAGGGAGTTAACCCTTCCAGCACCACAGAAGGGAAACACACATTAAAGGGAAAGTGTCCAACTCACTAACACACACTGTGGCTGTTGCCGCAGGCAACGACATGGGTGGCACTCATGTCCTGGGAGTCAGCCCGAAGGCTGGGACACTGCCACCACATGTACAACAACGACCAAACGTTGCCACGGACAACAACAGTGAAGGGAAGGGTCACAGTGCACACGTAACATAAAACACAGTGCACACCAGACATACATACACACACACCTAACAGAAAGGTTGCTAGGTGTAACCGCATGACGATGCCACAAGCTGCCTAGCACCAGCTCAGGCTGCTATCTGCGACAAACTCCAACCACTTGTTGCCCGCGGCAACCACAAGTGAGACAACACACAAGCAGCCCTCACCTGTGGTTGAACAACCAAAAACAAACCGCAGGCAACCGCATGTGGTTAAGGAGTCACGGTCATGGCCATGGCCGTGACACCAACACTGGAACAGTCCATTGTCAGATATTTAGGCCCAGGCACCCAGGCAGAGGAGAGAGGTCCCATAACAGAGAATCTGGCTTCATGTCAGCAGAGTATCAGTCTGCATGTCATAGCAGAGAATCATACTTTACGTCACCCAAGACTGGAACAGTCCATTGTCAGATATTTAGGCCCAGGCATCCAGGCAGAGGAGAGAGGTCCCGTAACAGAGAATCTCGCTTCATGTCAGCAGCGAATCAGTCTTTATGTCATAGCAGAGAATCAGGCTTCATGTCACCCACCACTGTAACAGTCCATTGTCATATATTTAGGCCCAGGCACCCAGGCAGAGGAGAGAGGTACCGTAACAGAGAATCTGGCTTCATGTCAGCAGAGAATCAGTCTTCATGTCATAGCAGAGAATCATGCTTTACGTCACCCAACACTGGAACAGTCCATTGTCAGATATTTAGGCCCAGGCATCCAGGCAGAGGAGAGAGGTCCCGTAACAGAGAATCTCGCTTCATGTCAGCAGCGAATCAGTCTTCATGTCATAGCAGAGAATCAGGCTTCACGTCACCCAACACTGGAACAGTCCATTGTCATATATTTAGGCCCCGGCACCCAGGCAGAGGAGAGAGGTCCCATAACAGAGAATCTGGCTTCATGTCAGCAGAGAATCAGTCTGCATGTCATAGCAGAGAATCAGGCTTCACGTCACCCAACACTGGAACAGTCCATTGTCAGATATTTAGGCCCCGGCACCCAGACAGAGGAGAGTTTCATTCAACTTTGGGTTGCCCCGCAATATAATGGTAAAATGAAAATAAAAATAGGATTGAATGAGGAAGTGCCCTGGAGTACAATAATATATGGTTAAGGGGAGGTAGTTAATGTCTAATCTGCACAAGGGATGGACAGGTCTTGTGGGATCCATGCCTGGTTCATTTTTATGAACGTCAGCTTGTCCACATTGGCTGTAGACAGGCGGCTGCGTTTGTCTGTAATGACGCCCCCTGCCGTTCTGAATACACGTTCAGACAAAACGCTGGCCGCCGGGCAGGCCAGCACCTCCAAGGCATAAAAGGCTAGCTCTGGCCATGTGGACAATTCAGAGACCCAGAAGTTGAATGGGGCCGAACCATCAGTCAGTACGTGGAGGGGTGTGCACACGTACTGTTCCACCATGTTAGTGAAATGTTGCCTCCTGCTAACACGTTGCGTATCAGGTGGTGGTGCAGTTAGCTGTGGCGTGTTGACAAAACTTTTCCACATCTCTGCCATGCTAACCCTGCCCTCAGAGGAGCTGGCCGTGACACAGCTGCCTTGGCGACCTCTTGCTCCTCCTCTGCCTTGGCCTTCCACTTGTACCCCTGTGACATTTGTGAATGCTCTCAGTAGCACGTCTACCAACATGTGCTTGTACTCGCGCGTCTTCCTATCATGCTCCAGTGCAGGAAGTAAGGTGGGCACATTGTCTTTGTACCGTGGTTCCAGCAGAGTGGCAACTCAGTAGTCCGCACACGTTAAAATGTGGGCAACTCTGCTGTTGTTGCGCAGGCACTGCAGCATGTAGTCGCTCATGTGTGCCAGGCTGCCCAGAGGTAAGGACAAGCTGTCCTCTGTGGGAGGCGTATCGTCATCGTCCTGCGTTTCCCCCCAGCCACGCACCAGTGATGGGCCCGAGCTGCGTTGGGTGCCACCCCGCTGTGACCATGCTTCATCCTCATCCTCCTCCACCTCCTCCTCATCCTCGTCCTCCTCGTCCTCCAGTAGTGGGCCCTGGCTGGCCACATTTGTACCTGGCCTCTGCTGTTGCAAAAAACCTCCCTCTGAGTGACTTCGAAGAGACTGGCCTGAAAGTCCTAAAAATGACCCCTCTTCCTCCTCCTCCTGGGCCACCTCCTATTCCATCATCGCCCTAAGTGTTTTCTCAAGGAGACATAGAAGTGGTATTGTAACGCTGATAACGGCGTCATCGCCACTGGCCATGTTGGTGGAGTACTCGAAACAGCGCAACAGGGCACACAGGTCTCGCATGGAGGCCCAGTCATTGGTGGTGAAGTGGTGCTGTTCCGCAGTGTGACTGACCCGTGTGTGCTGCAGCTGAAACTCCACTATGGCCTGCTGCTGCTCGCACAGTCTGTCCAGCATGTGCAAGGTGGAGTTCCACCTGGTGGGCACGTCGCATATGAGGCGGTGAGCGGGAAGTTACGCTGTAGCGCAGTCAGGCGAGCAGCGGCAGGATGTGAACGCCAGAAGCGCGAACAGACGGCCCGCACTTTATGCAGCAGCTCTGACATGTCGGGGTAGATGTGAATGAACTTCTGCACCACCAAATTCAGCACATGCGCCAAGCAAGGGATGTGCGTAAAATCGGCTAGTCCCAGAGCTGCAGCGAGATTTCGCCCATTATCGCACACCACCAGGCCGGGCTTGAGGCTCACCGGCAGCAACCACTCGTCGGTCTTTTGTTCTATACCCCGCCACAACTCCTGTGCGGAGTGGGGCCTGTCCCCCAAACATATGAGTTTCAGAATGGCCTGCTGACGTTTACCCCGGGCTGTGCTGAAGTTGGTGGTGAAGGTGTGTGGCTGACTGGATGAGCAGGTGGAAGAAGAGGAGGAGAAAGCCGAGTAGGAGGAGGAGCTAACAGGAGGCAAAGAATGTTGCCCTGCGATCCTTGGCGGCGGAAGGACGTGCGCCAAACAGCTCTCCGCCTGGGGCCCAGCCGCCACTACATTTACCCAGTGTGCAGTTAGGGAGATATAGCGTCCCTGGCCGTGCTTACTGGTCCACGTATCTGTGGTTAGGTGGACCTTGCACCAGATGGCGTTGCGCAGTGCACACTTGATTTTATCGGATACTTGGTTGTGCAGGGAAGGCACGGCTCTCTTGGAGAAGTAGTGCCGGCTGGGAACAACATACTGTGGGACAGCTAGCGACATGAGCTGTTTGAAGCTGTCTGTGTCCACCAGCCTAAATGACAGCATTTCATAGGCCAGTAGTTTAGAAATGCTGGCATTCAGGGCCAGGGATCGAGGGTGGCTAGGTGGGAATTTACGCTTTCTCTCAAATGTTTGTGAGATGGAGAGCTGAACGCTGCCGTGAGACATGGTTGAGATTCTTGGTGACGGAGGTGGTGGTGTTGGTGGTACATCCCCTGTTTGCTGGGCGGCAGGTGCCAACGTTCCTCCAGAGGCGGAGGAAGAGGCCAAGGTGGCAGCAGCAGAAGAGGCAGAGGCGGCAGCAGCAGAAGAGGCCCAGGTGGCAGCAGCAGAAGAGGTAGCAGGGGGAGCCGGAGTGACTTCCTTGTTTTTAAGGTGTTTACTCCACTGCAGTTCATGCTTTGCATGCAGGTGCCTGGTCATGCAGGTTGTGTTAAGGTTCAGAACGTTAATGCCTCGCTTCAGGCTCTGATGGCACAGTGTGCAAACCACTCGGGTCTTGTCGTCAGCACATTGTTTGAAGAAGTGCCATGCCAGGGAACTCCTTGAAGCTGCCTTTGGGGTGCTCGGTCCCAGATGGCGGCGGTCAGTAGCAGGCGGAGTCTCTTGGTGTTCTGCTTTTGCCCACTGCTCCCTCTTTTGCTACGATGTTGGCTCGGTCTCACCACTGCCTCTTCCTCCGAACTGTGAAAGTCAGTGGCTCAACCTTCATTCCATGTGGGGTCTAGGATCTCATTGTCCCCTGCATCGTCTTCCACCCAGTCTTCCTCCCTGACCTCCTGTTCAGTCTGCACACTGCAGAAAGACGCAGCAGTTGGCACCTGTGTTTCGTCATCAGAGACGTGCTGAGGTGGTATTCCCATGTCCTCATCATCAGGAAACAGAAGTGGCTGTGCGTCAGTGCATTCTATGTCTTCCACCGCTGGGGAAGGACTAGGTGGATGCCCTTGGGAAACCCTGTCAGCAGAGTCTTCAAACAGCATAAGAGACTGCTGCATAACTTGAGGCTCAGACAGTTTCCCTGATATGCATGGGGGTGATGTGACAGACTGATGGGCTTGGTTTTCAGCACCAGAGGGTCCACTTACACCACCACGACCATGTCCGCATCCGCGTCCTTTACTAGATGTTTTTTTCATTGTTAAATTGGGAATTGTATTTCAACCCAGAACAAAAACTGTGCTTTGACAGGCACTAAATAACTTGCCCAGCCACAGCAATAACCACAGATTTAGCTGACTATAAATTTGAGGCCTATTATTTAGGCGCTGGGTGACAGGTATACGTTTACACACAGAATTAGACTTGGATATGCACAGTAGCGTGTGTGTGAAGTTATTTAGAATGAACCTATCAGCACCTTGTATCTAATATACCCTTTTAGGGATAGATTTAAAGTAGGCCTGATACAGCAGAAACCACTAATTTAGAGAATTGCTAAATTGGGAATTGTATTTCAACCCAGAACAAAAACTGTGCTTTGACGGACACTAAATAACTTGCCCAGCCACAGCAATAACCACAGATTTAGCTGACTATAAATTTGAGGCCTATTATTTAGGCGCTGGGTGACAGGTATACGTTTACAGACAGAATTAGACTGGGATATGCCCAAAAAATAACCACACTATTGATGGTTAAATGCACTTGGTGTGACAGCTTGACCCTGATGTAGGATATAGCCAAAAAACAACCACACTATTGAGGGTTAAATGCACTTGGTGACAGGCTCAGCTTGCCCCTGATGTAGAATATGGCCAAAACATAACCACACTATTGATGGTTAAATGCAATTGGTGTGACAGCTTGACCCTGATGTAGGATATAGCCAAAAAACAACCACACTATTGAGGGTTAAATGCACTTGGTGACAGGTTCAGCTTGCCCCTGATGTAGTATATGGACAAAAAATAACCACACTATTGATGGTTAAATACACTTGGTGTGACAGCTTGACCGATGTAGGATATAGCCAAAAAACAACCACACTATTGAGGGTTAAATGCACTTGGTGGCAGCTTGTGCTGGCGCACCTCAAGACACAAAATGGCCGCCGATCACCCCAGAAAAAAGTGAATGAAAAACGCTCTGGGCAGCCTAAAAACAGTGAGCAATTGAATAGCAGCAGTTCAATGATCCACAGCTGCAGATCGATTACTGAATGAAGTCTTTTGGAGGAGTTAATCACTGCCTAATCTCGCCCTAATGTCGCAGCTGCAACCTCTCCCTACACTGATCAGAGCAGAGTGACGGGCGGCGCTACGTGACTCCAGCTTAAATAGAGGCTGGGTCACATGCTACACTGCCCAATCACAGCCATGCCAATAGTAGGCATGGCTGTGATGGCCTCTTGGGGCAAGTAGTATGACGCTTGTTGATTGGCTGCTTTGCAGCATTTCAAAAAGCGCCAAGAAAGCGACAAACACCGAACCCGAACCCAAACTTTTACTAAAATGTTCGGGTTCGGGTCCGTGTCACGGACACCCCAAAATTCGGTACGAACCCGAACTATACAGTTCGGGTTTGCTCATCCCTAATTACTACCTATTATAAAAGTAGAAAAATTGAAATTTGGAAATTTGTTAATTTTTTTTTAGATTTTTGGTAAATTTAGATTATTTTTATAAATAAAAATTAATTAGTTTGACTCAATTTTACCACTGTCATGAAGTACAATAGGTGATGAGAAAACTCTTAGAATCTCAGAATGGCATGGATAAGTAGAAGCGTTTTAGTTATTACCACATAAAATGACACATGTCAGATTTGCAAAAAATGGCCTGTTTCTTAAGGTGAAAAATGGCAGGGTCCTTAAGATGTTAAAATCTGTGAGGTCTTTAATAAACTGCCTATGTTTTCGTTCAGCCAATGATGTTTTGAACCTCTCAACACTATGTTGCAATTCGATCTCTTTTTTTTTGTCATAAGCAAAAAGACATACCTTACCATCGAGGCCTTCTGCAATTTCGCTGATAAAGATATTAAACAATAAGGGTCCCAGAACAGATTCCTGAGGTACCCCACTGGTAAAAAGACCATGGTCTGAATATACTCCATTGACTACAACCCTCTGTAGTCTGTCTCTCAGCCACTGCCTAATCTATTCAACAATATGGGAGTCCAAGCACAAATACTGCAATTTATTGATAAGCCTTACTAAAGACAGTATCAAAAGCCTTACTAAAGTCTAGATAAGCAATGTCTACTGCACCTCCGTCATCTATTATTTTACTCACCCAATCAAAAAAATCTATAAGATTAGTTTGACATGATCTCCCTGAAGTAAACCCATGCTGATTTTCATCTTTCAATCCATGGGATTTTAGATGTTCCACAATCCTCTCCTTAAGTATGGTTTCCATTAATTTCTCCACTATTGATGTCAGGCTTACTGGTTTATGGCTTACTGGTTTATAGTTGCCCGATTCCTCCCTACTACCTTTCTTGTAAATGGGCACAACATTTGCTAATTTCCATTCTTCTGGGACGACTCCTGTTACCAGTGATTGGTTAAATAAATCTGTTAATTGTTTTGCTAGTACACCGCTAAGCTATTTTAAAAGCTTTGGTGTATCCCATCAGGCCCCTGTGACTTATTTGTATAAATTTTAGACAGCTGACTTAGAACCTCTTCCTCTGTAAAGACACATGCATCAAAAGATTCATTAGTCTTCTTTCCTAACTGAGGTCCTTTTCCTTCATTTTCTTTCGTAAAGACTAAACAGAAGTATTCATTGAGGCAGTCAGCTAGTTCTTTATCTTTTTCCATATACCTTCCTTCTTTTGTTTTTAATTTGGTAATTCCTTGTTTTAGTTTCCTTTTTTCATTTATGTATCTGAAGAATGTCTTATCGCCTTTTTCCCCTGACTGAGCTAATTTCTCTTCTGCCTGTGCTTTAGAAGCTCTTATAACTTGTTTGGCCTCTCTCTGCCTAATCTTATAAATTTGCCTTTCATCCTTGTTTTTTTTTTTTTTTTTTTTTTTTTGCAATTACTAAATGCTATCTTTTTATTTTTAATGATTTTGGCCACTTCTGCTGAGTACCACAGTGGTCTCTTCATTTTTTTTGCTTTTACTGACACGCCTAATGCAATTATCTGTTGCCTTGAATAGTGCCACTTTTAAGTAGTCCTATTTCTCCTGGACTCCATTGAAACTGTTCCAATCTGAACAGGAACAGGGACTCATATACCACTAATCTAATTTGAGAAAAGTCAGTTTTTCTAAAATCTAAAACTTTTGTTTTTGTGTGGTGTGACTTAGTCACTGTGCTTATAGTAAACCACACTGACTGGTGATCACTAGACTCCAAGCTTTCCCCTGCAATAATATCAGATACTAAATTCCCATTTGTGAATACTAAATCTAAAATGGCCTCCTTCCGGGTTGGCTCCTCAACTACTTGCTGTAGAGATAATCCCAGTAGGGATTACTAGCTATTTTGGGTTTCCAGTTTAAATCAGGAAGATTAAAGTCTCCCATAATGATAACTTCCGCTTTCATTGTCTATTTCCTCAACTAGTAGATCATCTAATTCTTTGACTTGGCTAGGTGGTCTATATATCACACCTAAACGAGTTACCTTATGATTATCAAGCTGCAAGGTAACCCAAACTGACTCTAAATTGGTCTCGCAAACTTGTATTAAATTAGATTTCATGCTATCTTTCACATACAGGATCACCACTCTCCCTTTCTTGCCTTTTCTGTCTTTTCTATATAGAGAAGACCCTAGTATTGTTATATCCCAGTCATTACTCCCAAATGAAACATGTCTCAGTAACAGCCACTAAATCTATATTCTCAGATGCCATTATAGACTCAAGTTCATTGATATTATTCCCTAAACTGCGAGCATTTGTAGAAAAGACTCTGAGCTTGTCATTTCTTAACCTATGTGCTACTGGCATCTTCTGGAATTGTTCCAGGGGATAATCGTACTGCTGGATTATTACTCTTTTGCCTCCCTTTTCTAGTTTAAATGCTCCTTAGCAAATATTTTGAACTGTTCACTGAGGACATTTGTTCCCTTGAGAGAAAGATGCAAACCATCTTTCTTGGACAGTTCTTTTGCATTCCAACGAGAGCTAACATGAGACACAAAGCCAAACCCTTGGTTCAGACACCATTCACCAAGCCATACATTGAATTCCTTAATGTGCTTCTTCCTGTCATACTGAAGATTATGCACAGGCAAAACTGCAGAGAATGAAACAGTTAATGCAACCTCCCATATATAATTTCCAAGTGTGTGAAAAGCTTCCTTCACCTTTGAAACATCATTGCAAGCCAGATCATTTGTCCCAAGATGGACAATAACATCAACCTTCTTTCCTGCTTTGCTTGCCTAACAATATTAAGGATACATCGTCTATCTCTGCTAGCGGTAGCCCCATCGAGACATCTCACAAAACCATTTTCCTCAAACTTCACACCTCTTATGATAGAATCGCCCACCAACAGCTGCTTTCGATCAGTCCCCACCTTATCCTTTTGGTCTTTGGCTGCAGTCTTGCATACTTTAGGCATGGGAGATGATTGTTCCTCACCCACTGTGCCTGAGCTATCCTCCATGTTGCTCTTGCGCTCTGAAAGTGCTGCAAATGAATTATGGAGAGCCACAGACTGTGGGACATGTCTTCTATCAACAACTCTTAGTCTACCAGAACCTGCAGTAACCCATCTTCCATTTCTAGGAGGCCTCTGTGGCAGTGACATTGCAACATTCCCAGCTTAAGTTTGTTTAACAGTTAATTTACAAATCTCAGTTTTCAAAAAAGCTATATATAGTTTTTCCATGTGCCGTGCCAGGCTGAGGACAGTGAGCCAGCCGGCAGCTCCCTCCTCAATGCCCAGGTTCATGCCTACCTAAACTCTGGAAAGTCCCTGTTGCATAACCTGTTCTTTGACCCTATGAATTTCTGAGCAGCCAGAATAGAACAGTGGCCTGAACTGGCACAGTATGCTCTCTTTCTTGGCCAGCCTCCAGTGTCATCTCGGAAAGAATTTTCAGCGCCACAGGAAGCATGGATTCAAGAGGATTTTCACACTCCTCCGGTTGATTTGGATGAATAGATCTTGCCACTGTTGCTGTCTGCCTGCCTGCTGCCATCATGCTACTGCTGCAAACTGCCAACCATCTTGTTGCTTATGGCTGCTGCTGTCCCCTCCATCGTGCCACTGATGCAACCTTCCTACCATCACGATCTGTATGGCTACTCCTGCAGCCTCCATCATGCCACCTCTGCCATAATGCTATTGCTGTGACCTTCCTACTATCATGTTCTGTACAGCAGCTGCTGCCGCATCCATTGTGCCACTGCTGCAACCTGCCTACATTCATGTTCCTTATGGATGCTGCTGCCACATCCATCATGCATCTGCTATGACCTGCCTACCATCACGTTCTGTATGGCTGCTGATGATGCCTCCTTCATGCCACTGCTGCCATCATGCCACTGCTGCAAACTGCTAACCATCATCTTCAATTAGGCTGCTGCTGCCTCTATAATGCTGCTGCCTGCTTGCCAACATGTACCATATGGATGCTGCAGCAGCTACCACTGCCTCAGCTGATGCTGCTTCTCACTGCTAATTTCCTACTGCCACCACCATTAGCTTAAAGCATCTGCCACCACTATCACTACTACTACTATTACTACTACTATTACTACTTCCATACTATGCTGCCGCTTCTATTGCGGATGCATGGCATTATATCTGTATGGTACCCTTTCCACATCCTCACTGTACTGCAGCTGCTCCCAATTAAGAGGGAGAATTGTTTTAGGCTCATTCACAAGCCAATTTTTCTTCTGACAATTAACACTTATACGTGTCTTACTGGCAGACATTCAAACCATGTCAAGGTCTAATTTTTGTAAACCAAATGTTGACCCCCATAACATTTTTATAGTTATATCTACTGAGTTGTGTGGGGTATCATTGTTTGCGGGACAATCTTTAGTTTTTATTGATACCATTTTGGAGTGTGACTTTATGTGCCTGCTAACAAATCCTAGGGCGCCAAGTGTCCACTCCCCATAGGTCATGATCCTGCCCTACACCTGTGTACAAGGCTTTGGTTGATCATTAGTCAATTAGACCAATGCCAGCCCCCTAATCTTCTTTGAACTTGCGGCCAGGTGCTATTCCCTTAGCTGGTCGGCGAAGCGCATAAGAAGCGCATACACGAGACCGCATATCCCTTTCAAACCCGTTTTCGAAAATAAATGCGAATGCACGACAGGCTCTGCGAGAGTGCACATCGACATGGACACCGAAATGGAATCCACAATAGGCACCGGAGACAAGCTTGGCTGCAGCGTACGGTACGAGCCCAGCCAAGCTATCCCCGAAAGCCATGCAGTCTTTCCTTCCAGCGCACATGCGAACGCATCTCCGCGTCGGTTCGCAAAGGGGTCGGAGCTGGTGTATCAATGGAGACATGCGTAAACTGTCGAGCAGCTCCACGAGGACCCTTTTTGGTCACACCGGAGTGCGAGACAGGTGAGGATCTTACAGTAACTGTGATTTCACACAATTTTACATAAATAATAGTAACATCCACAAAAAATATTGTAATATGTTTTATCAGTAAGAAATGTCTAGTCCTCTCCTAATCTTATATGTCAATATAAGTCTATGAAGAGGGAAATGGGGAATGAGCAGCAGCATACGTGATACTGGACTCAATGTGAAGCAGTAGATGAGACACAGTATTCAATTAACATTACAAAGTGATTTTCACTGTTCATTGTTAATGGCTGTGCATTAACCCGCAAAACTGTTTGACTCTTAACAATGAACAGTAAAAAAAAAAAAAAAAATCAGTTTGTAAGGAGGTAGCTAAATATTGGCATGTTGCATATCTATGTTTTTCAGGCAGCACCATAGCCACATCTCACCTGCTGCATCACTGCACTACGTGACTATAGCCTCATAGCAATAATATAAGTTGATTAATTGATCTTTTTCAGAGAAGGGTAAAGGCATATGGTCAAGAGAGAGAAACTATGAAGGAAACATATTACTTTTCTGTTGTTTAAATCATGTTTTAATATTAGCCATTTTTTTTTTAGATTTTTAACATTTTCCATGATTATATATATCATTTAAAGTGCCTCTTATTATCCCTAAATAAAATTCAGCTGCTCTAGTTGGTCTTTCATGAAATTTTCTTAGTCACATCCCACAGAAAAAGCCATGGTCCACAGAGAGCTTCCAAAGCATCAGAGGGATCTCATTGTTAAAAGGTATCAGTCAGGAGAAGGGTACAAAAGAATTTCCAAGGCATTAGATATACCATGGAACACAGTGAAGACAGTCATCATCAAGTGGAGAAAATATGGCACAACAGTGACATTACCAAGAACTGGACGTCCCTCCACAATGATGAAAAGACGAGAAGAAACCTGGTCTGGGAGGCTATCAAGAGGCCTACAGCAACATTAAAGGAGCTGCAGGAATATCTGGCACGTACTGGCTGTGTGGTACATGTGATAACAATCTCCCGTATTCTTCATATGTCTGGGCTATGGGGTAGAGTGGCAAGACAAAGCCTTTTCTTATGAAGAAAAACATCCAAGCCAGGCTACATTTTGCAAAAACACATCCAAAGTCTCCCAAAAGCATGTGGGAAAATGTGCTATTGTTTGATGAAACCAAGGTTGAACTTTTTGGCCATAATTCCAAAACAACACTGCACGTCACCAAAAGAACACCATACCCACAGTGAAGCATGGTGGTGGAACCATTATGCTTTGGGGCTGTTTTTCTTCAGCTGGAACTGGGGCCTTAATTAGGCTAGAGGGAATTATGAACACTCAATGTGGTGCACTCAATTAAAATGCTGGTTTTCTGTTGTTGATCTGTGGCTCCATTCCCAAATTAAAATGCTTTTTGTTAATATGCAAATTAGGCCTTTGAGGCAATGAGGGTATCACCGTTGCTCCTGTTGCATCTAAGCTTCACTTCTTTTTTGGCCAGCCTCTAATTTGCATATTTTAAAGAATTATTACTCGGGAATGTAGATTAGGATCAACAAACGAAAAAGGGTTTTACTACGGTGAACTACAGCTATGTGTCTGTGCAGATAGATAGAGAGGTCACTGGTGACTGATTCCCTTTAATGGCTCACATAACAACTTATTAGTCACTTGATCAAATCAGTTATCTACTCTCATAAAAGGACTTTCACTTTTCAGTAGCTATCTCATTATCATCACAGGCAGAATTGCAATGACAAGTAACACTTCTATATAGACAACACAAGATCAACCATTCACAGTTGGAGATATCACTTCATAACTGCTCCTTCCTGACCCCTGCAGCCATCACAAAGCATGACTAGGAAACTCTCTCACAGAAGTCAATAGGGTCTGCTCATGTCCACTGTGTATATAGCCCATGTAGCTTATCTAAAAATATGGGAAGTCTTAACGTATTTAAGGCTTAGTGACTAGTGTGAAAACTGCACAACTTTATGACATGGTAAATAAAATAAAATAAAAATCACCAGAATTAAAACAAACAAACAAACATGCTTTATATAGAAACATGATTTAAAGAATAGGTAATTTTCTGATGACACTTTCCCTTTAAGATTTCTCCAGGTTTTGGCTTCCAAAACTCCATCAAACAAGTCAACAGTACCTTAAAACCGATTATGATATAATATTAATTATTGCTAAAAATGTAAAAAACAAAACAAAAAAACAAATGCAATTAACTATATGACAAATAATTATTTCACCGTTTTTTTTAATTTTGAGTGCTGTTATACTCTCATTTAAACAGACTTACCTCTTTTCCCTCATTTGTTTTCAACTATCAATCTCACTGCTATCCAAAATGTGAGTCACTGAACTGAATAATAATGTGGAGAGTGTTTTCAGGGACATTATTGGTAACCATGGCTGTTAAAATTAATAAAACAAATTGTGTTTGGTTCTGTCAAGTTCATAAGTATGGTGTATACATTACATACTACTTTTAGAGGCACTTAGCAAATAAATCTGTAAGTGAGGTTTGTACCAAACATGTGTTTAGAAAATTTAACAATGCATAATAATGTTATTGCTGTAACGTGTTTATCATCCTAAAAAAGTCATTAGTTCATAGGAACTGAATAAAGACAACTTCTTCTGTTAGGAAATCATGACAGAATAGAGCTAAGTCCTTAGTACCCAAGGGTAAAAATTACCTACAGCATAAAATGAATATATTTATAAGAAACTAGACCTCCTGGGCCATGCACCATTTATAGAACAATTGAGTCCTACAGCTTGAACAACATTAAGACTATTTTTTACTCATAGACCTTTTTGAACAGATTTGCTTCCATGGTGAGGCGCAATATGCAGCACTTTAAAATTCAATAAAACAAATCTCAATATTTCACTGAATTATCTGGAGAGATATAGCCATCTGTGACTGAGATTTTAATGGTACTGGTTAATTGGTGCGTTGCAAAGTTTCAGCTTTAATGTATTATACATTAATAAGCAGTACATTTTCGTGGGATGGCAGAATAACAAGTAAGATACAAATTTTGATAAGTTAACTTATTCAAATAGGCTAGAGCAAACTTTTATCTTCGTTATTTATATGTATCATTACATATTTGCTTATAATTAACAGCAGGAGTTGTATCTAAAATATAGGTGCATATCTTCACATGCAGCATGCCCTACAGCAGTGGTGGGGAACCGTTTAGAAGCAGAGTGCCCAAACTTTAACCAAAAATCCTCTTATGTATTGCAAAGTGCCGACATGGCAATTTTGGAATAATCTTTTAAATTAGTTTTAAAGTACAAAAGGTACAAAAGAAGCTGATAGGCCTTACAAGAATATGAAACAGTAATGAAAATGATTAAACATATGATAATGAAGCATACAATACAAGGCCTGATAGCTGATGTATGCTGTGAGTCCCTCTGCCTGTTGGCATTCACATTAGCAGAAAGGACAAGTACATCTTAAACAAATGAAAGTAAACATCACAGAAAACCAAAAGAAAATTGTTAAGAACGGTCACTCAGGAAATACAGCTTGAGTAATTCAGATTTTAAGTATTATGGAGAATATTCTGCATGTAACATCCAGGGAGCCCATGTACTATTGCTGACAGCTGGATTGATTATGGTGGCAGGTAGCATTTTTTACATATCTACAAGAGGTGGTTAAGGCTTGAGTGATCTACAATAGGGTTGGGGGATGCACAGAGTTACAATGACTGGTGATTATTAGCTTGGCATTCGATAGGTTATGGCCAGTAATGCGTCTATACCCAAAGGAGATGCAGTCCATGCCTATAAATTAGAGTTCAAGGGCAGGTGAGGGAGTAACCTGTATCCCAGAGACCTGCATAACCAAAGAAAAGGTTTGTTGCCAATAGTCACCAAGTTTTGGGCAGGACCATAGAATATGATCTAATGATCCAGTCTTCACGCTGTTTCTCCAGCAGCATGCAGATGTACCCGGGTGTATGATACTTAGTCTGTGGGGGGTGAAGTACCACCTGAGCAAGGTTTTCATCCCAGCCTCATACTGAGAAATACATTTGAAAGTTGACACCAAAAACCCCACTGCATTGGCCCACTCCTCTACCAAAAAGGTTGTTTGCAGGTCTTGTTCCCATTTCGCCATCGGAGGAGATTTGATTAACCTGGTCTTATCTCCCAGTAAATCATAAATGTATTGTGTAGTACATTGTTTAAACAGGGATGGATTCTACAATAGTCTAATGATGTCAGAGTGAATGTTGGGAAGATAGTGGAGGAGGGAGCCAAGGCAGTGACGGACCCTCATATAGGCAAAGAATTCTGTTATGGGGCAAGTACATTACTCTTTGAAGAGTTTCAAAGGGGACGATTGAAGTATCCCCAATCAGTTGTGCTACTTAGGTTATACCAGCAAATTGGACAGGTCAATGTCCCCAATGCACTTTTCCAGGATATATGTGGATACATGAGGACACAGAAGAGGGCTCTGTCCTCCCTAGGAGTGGCGGAGCTGTGACCACAAAGATCCAGCATGTGTTATCATTAAAAGAGGAGGGTTAAGTAAAGCAGGTCTCCATGCAGCCAGAGGTAGTCTTTCAAGGTGTCTCCAACTAGTGAGTCATCTTTAATTTGGACCCAATATTTTCCCGATGTGGGGTTCCACCACTCCCTAAGGAAGGAGAGGCCTATGGAATAAAAGTAGTCTTTAATCGAGGGCAGACCAATGCCGCCTGCTCTCTTTTTTCTTATGGATTGATTCTAGGGTGGCCTGCTTTCCATATATAGGAATTAAAAAGTTTATGCGCTGCTTTAAAGAATGATTTGGGTATGGGAATTCATATGGCACGGAAAACATATATCAGCCTAGACCAGGGACAACCTTTTTTGGTCTGAGGGCCGCATTGTCACATCGCTCTATTTCAGGGGGCCGCAAATAAGAAAAAAGTGTTGATCGGCACTTATTTGCATTGGCCTATTAAACAGGAATGGGGAGGAATGATCACTATAACAGTTATTCCTTCTTCATTTAGTTATGTTGATTATCAGTAGCACATCCCTGATTACACATACAGATGTGCGGCAGGATTATTGCGGCCAGTTATCATGAATGAGCGCTCTTATGAACACTTGTTCCGAATAATTGACCTGAACATCTCACAGTTTAGGGGCTTAAAGGGATTTCTCAGTAAAAATGAATTTCTAACACGTTCCTGCAGCATGGCCCCTGAAACCGAAGAGTTAAGCTTACCTGCTCCCTGCCGATTCGATCCTCTGCACTGCCCCTGCTGCCTCCATCTTCCGGTACCCGTGATGTTTTCACCTGGCAGTGCACGACCATGGTCACATACACCTCTCAAATCAATGACTGGCTTCAGCAGTGATGTGGCCACAAGCAGTGTGTCACCACTGAAGCCAGTCATTGACTGGAGCGGTGTATGTGACCATATCCACGCACTGACAGGTGTAAACAACGCAGGAACCAGAAGATGGAGGCAGATAAAGCAGCGCAAAGGACCAGGGTGGCGGGAGCAGTTAAAGGGGTTCTCCAGGCTTTTAATATTGATGACCTATTCTCAGGATGTTTTAGAGGTTTGGTGAATCTTTAGACACTTGTCTAACTTTATGCTACCTCTTAGACAGCACACATATAATTTTAGTCTGGTGTTTTCACCCTAAAACACTATAAAACAGCTTGTTGTGTGTTTATTGAGTTTTTGTCAATGCTATTCATCATGGAAACAAAAAAATGCCCCATAAAGAGTTATTTATAGCCTTCAAGGCATCCAATATCAGAGAGAAATACAATCTTGCCTATATAATTTTCTTCACTTTACAGTTCAAAACTCCAAAAAAGGCATCAAACTGGCACATGTAAAAGGACCCATTAAAAGAGGACTTGCCAGGTCTCAAAACATGTCACTCATAGAAAATAACTCAAAATGTAATGTCTGAACTGTTTCTTAAAATTTTGTGTTGTACTGTTCCTCTTCTTTAGAAATGTATAAATCCGTTTTATCAGTCAGGGGTATATCCCTACCCAGTCTGACACTGTCCAGTTAGTGCTGGGAGTATCAATCTGTGTAGAGACACACATTATTTTTACAAGGTGAATTGTAACACTGAGTAGTCAATGTATTCAAAATTTCACAAAGAGAATTAACAGAGGAACAGCACAATCATTGTTTTATAGAGAACATCATTATTTACAAAAAAAAAATGTTTAAAAAGTGGGCAGGTCCACTTTAAAGCAGCAAAACCCAATTTATCTATAACTATATCACTTATCAAAACATAACATCAAAAATAAAGTAATATCCAATATACTGTTTGTAGATAACCCTGTCTACTGATACACCAGTAGAATAAAACAAATTAACATACAATACTTATACAGTACAGACCAAAAGTTTGGACACACCTTCCAATTCAAAGAGTTTTCTTTATTTTCATGACTATGAAAATTGTAGATTCACACTGAAGGCATCAAAACTATGAATTAACACATGTGGAATTATATACCTAACAAAAAAGTGTGAAACAACTGAAAATATGTCATATTCTAGGTTCTTCAAAGTAGCCACCTTTTGCTTTGATTACCGCTTTGCACACTCTTGGCATTCTCTTGATTAGCTTCAAGAGGTAGTCACCTGAAATGGTCTTCCAACAGTCTTGAAGGAGTTCCCAGAGATGCTTAGCACTTGTTGGCCCTTTTGCCTTCACTCTGCTCGATTGGATTCAGGTCCGGTGACTGTGGAGGCCAGGTTATCTGGCGCAGCACCCCATCACTCTCCTTCATGGTCAAATAGCCCTTACACAGCGTGGAGGTGTGTTTGGGATCATTGTCCTGTTGAAAAATAAATTATGGTCTAACTAAACGCAAACCGGATGGAATAGCATGCCGCTGCAAGATGCTGTGGTAGACATGCTGGTTCAGTATGCCTTCAATTTTGAATAAATCCCCAACAGTGTCACCAGCAAAGCACGCCCACACCATCACACTTCCTCCTCCATGCTTCACGGTGGGAACCAGGCATGTAGAGTCCATCCGTTCACCTTTTCTTCGTCGCACAAAGACGCTGTGGTTGGAACCAAAGATTTCAAATTTGGACTCATCAGACCAAAGCACAGATTGCCACTGGTCTAATGTCCATTCCTTGTGTTCTTTAGCCCAAACAAGTATCTTCTGCTTGTTGCCTGTCCTTAGCAGTGGTTTCCTAGCAGATATTCTACCATGAAGGCCTGATTCACACTGTCTCCTCTTAACAGTTGTTCTAGAGATGTGTCTGCTGCTAGAACTCTGTGTGGCATTGACCTGGTCTCTAATCTGAGCTGCTGTTAACCTGCGATTTCTGAGGCTGGTGACTCGGATGAACTTATCCTCCGCAGCAGAGGTGACTCTTGGTCTTCCTTTTCTGGGGCGGTCCGCATGTGAGCCAGTTTCTCTGTAGCGCTTGATGTTTTTTGTGACTGCACTTGGGGACACTTTCAAAGTTTTCCCAATTTTTTGGACTGACTTTCTTAAAGTAATGATGGCCACTCGTTTTTCTTTACTTAGCTGCTTTTTTCTCGCCATAATACAAGTTCTAACAGTCTATTCAGTATGACTATCAGCTGTGTATCCACCTGACTTCTCCACAACGCAACTGATGGTCCCAACCCCATTTATAAGGCAAGAAATCCCACTTATTAAACCTGACAGGGCACTTCTCCACAACGCAACTGATGGTCCCAACCCCATTTATAAGGCAAGAAATCCCACTTATTAAACCTGACAGGGCACACCTGTGAAGTGAAAACCATTTCAGGTGACTACCTCTTGAAGCTCATCAAGAGAATGCCAAGAGTGTGCAAAGCAGTAATCAAAGCAAAAGGTGGCTACTTTGAAAAACCTAGAATATGACATATTTTCAGTTGTTTCACACTTTTTTGTTATGTATATAATTCCACATGTGTTAATTCATAGTTTTGATGCCTTCAGTGTGAATATACAATTTTCATAGTCATAGTTTGCTGCTTCACAGTATTTAGATCTTTTTATCAGATGTTTAGATGGTATACTGAGGTACAATGATATTAATTTTCTAAGGTTTATTTTTATTTTTTTATTGACAAATACATCAAGATCTGTCAAGATTTAATACAATGTTGACCCTTCCTTTTTAAAACTTCTGCAATTCTCCACGGGATGCTGGATGTCAGCTTCTGTGCCAAATCCTGACTGATGGCAACTCATTGGAGTTCATCACAATTGCTGTGTTTTATTTGTCCACCTGCCTTTTGAGGATTGACTACAGGTTCTTCTCAATGGGACTGGAATCTTGGGAGTTTCCTGGTCAGGGACCTAAAATTTCAATGTTTTGTTCACCAAGCTATTTAGTTATGACTTTTGCCTTATGACATTGTACTCCAACATGATGTAAAAACTATGTATTGCTTCTGGATCATTAGGAGAAGTTATTTTTAAAGGCTGTTATGATACCATTTTTTAATAAAGGCAGTGTTCTTAGGCAAAATTGTGAGTGAGTTCCCTCCCTAGGTGAGAACCAACATTAATGGTCTCAGTATACTTTACTGTTGGCATGACATGGGGCTCATGGTAGTGGTTATCTTTTCTTCTCCAATCATTTTTCCAGATGTCCCAGTCTAAAGGGGGCATCCTCTGAGAAAATAGCTTTACTCCAATCCTCTGCAGTCCAATCCCTGTAATTCTTGCAGAAAGTCAGTCTGTCCTTGAAATTTTTCTTGGAAATAAGTGTCTTCTTTGCTGCCTCTTCTTAACACCAGGACCTCCTTCAAAAGCCTCCACCTCACTGTGAGTGTAAATGCTCTCACACATACCTGGTGCCACTCCTGAGTAATATACTGCACTGGTGGTTACCCAATACCATAGTTGAATCCTCTTTAGGAGATAGTCTTGACAGTTGCTGGTCATTCTTGGGTGCCCTTAATCCTTTTTTATGACAATGAAACCTCTATCCTTGAAGTTCTTGATGATCCAATAAATGGTTGATTTAGATGCAATCTTACAAGAACCAAAGTCTTTGACAAAGAAACCCTTTCAATGCAAAGCACATGTTTCCTTGGAGGTAACCATAGTTAACAGAAGAAAACAATAATTTCAAACATCATCCTGTCTTTAAAGCAACCAGTCTACTCTTCTAATTCAATCAGCTGCCGGCTCCACATCAGCACTCATTTCTCCTGAGCAAATGAGAAGGTCACTGAAATTATGTTAACAGGTTATTTTGTGTCAGGACTGAAATGTAGAAGAAATAGGTTTCTTTTGAGTAAGTCAATTCTCATGACAAGAAAAGACTTTACAATAAATTTCAATTCATCTGCTCGCTCTTGATAATCTAGAGTTAATTAAAAATGCTACCATAAAAACTGAAGCAGCAAACTTTGTGAAGAACAAAAGTTATGTCAGTTTTAAAACTTCTGGACATGACTGTTACATAAAGGTATAGTTATTTTACTGTACTGTACATTAGGGTGTTTCATTCTTCTAAAGATGTGATTGTTACATGTCTTTGATTACGCCCTGAGTCTAAGTGATTTAAAGATATATATATGACAGATTTCAAGAAGATTGGATAATATTTAGGGATTGCACACATTGATCACTTTTATTACTACTCTCACTCCTGTACCTAGGAAGTTGGTGGATGGCAAAGGCAATAAATGCACTTAAAATTGTCCTCTTCACTAAACAGATGAATATTCCTCAGCGAGAATTGAAAGGAATGAAACGGCTTGCACATTTTGTCAGTCTCATTTATGTTCGCTTTTTGCACGAGGCAATTGTAAGTCGATGGGTTCCAAAGAATGATTTGGATATGCTACAGCTTCTGAGCACTTACCTAGATGCAGACATAAAAAACTGCTCTCACACTTGCTAAGAGACACCTTTAGTATCTGTCAGAAACAAACATAGGATTAGCTTTTTTGGTCAACATAGTACTCAGGCTGTTAAAGTATAACTGTCATATTTTTTTTTATTTTTTTTTGGGAGTATCGGATTGTCGCCCTATTTCAACTTTTCACTGTGTATTCAATTGCCCCTTAATTCCACATTTTTGTTCCCTGTACTGCCTACTTTTACCTGTGCTTAAAATAAGGTTGCTAGGCATGGTCCGTCTATGTGTTGAAGAACGGAGGACGCAGAAGCACGCAGTGTGCAAGGTCAGATTACTGACAGCCAGGGACTGTAAGTAAATGATTAAAGCCAGGTCCTCCTGAGCAGCCGATAACAGTGCCTGGGGTGTGTGCCCTTCTCCCTGTCCCTGCGCTTGGCAGACGCTCCCTCACTCAGCAGAGCTGGGACAATGCAGAGTCAAAGCAGCGCAGACCAGGGAGTGGAGATCTGCCATCTGCTCAGTGTATAAATGAAAGCAACATGTGGTAAGAGGACCCCTTTGTGCTGCAGGAGATTAACCCTTTAGAGGGGAGCGTTCTGGTTACTGACACTTTTGGAGGGCTATTGTTACTGGCTAGTGAGGGCAGGCGGGATTATCCTCAGGGTGAGGGCAGTGGCGGCCATCTTAACTGAATCATGAAATTGCAGTTATATGCAGACTTGCTAAGGGCTGAATCTTATTTAATATGGGGTAAGTCAGTCTAATAGTAACTGATTCTGGAATATCATGTTATTAGTAACTACATATATGAAAATTGAAATTAGGGTCTAAGTGTGACAGTTATCCTTTAAGGAAAATATGACAAAAAATTTGGAAACCAAACCTGCTGCAAAGAAAAAGGAAATTAAACAATTAGAGGGTAAAAACCTAGTTTTTGAAGGAAAAGACCTGAGCCATTTTGTTACTAATAAAGACGTTCTTGTTTGGGATCCACGACGTGACAGAATACTGCAGTGATTCTCTAAGAAGCCATGTGAATGCTCTTAAGGTGGTCAATGCCGCAGAAAGAGGAATTGCTCTGATAAAAGAGTTTAATGAATCGGTCAGGGACAAACAGCAAAAACAATTCTTGTTGAGGGTAGTCGAGCATCACAGAAAAGTCATCACCAAGCTAACAAAAGAAGGGATTGCATCATTCAAAGTTGATTAATATAACACATGTTTTGCCTATCATACTACCTATTAATCTTAATGTCTAGTTTTAATATTATTTTAAGTTTGTGATTTCTAGTTTTCCCAAAAAAGTAATTAACATTGAAAAATCTTATTTTTTGCCTACTTTTACAAAACTGTCACACATCAGAGTGTGCAACCTCTAAATATTACCTAATCTTCTTGAAATTTGGTATATATATTTATTACATCACTCAGGTTTGGTTCATAAGCAAAGTCTGCTAAAAGTTTACATTTTATTTTTTTCCATTACAAAATGAAAGACCCTACTGTACATCCATAGAAAAAAAAGTAATGGGTCACACCAATCCTTAAAATGTAACTTTTATTATTCCAGAAGAAAAATCCAGAATATGAAGCAGAAGAGCAAGCTCAAGTAATTGTACAGTAAATAAATTGTATTCTCCCACATATTTAGGATTTTTATTCTGGAGTAATAAAAGTGACATTTTAAGGATGGATAGTGACACTACTTTTTCCTCTATAAATATACAATGATATCAGATTTACTTTAAATTGAGCACCACATTATCCTTTCTCTATTAACCTCTGTTGTCCATGGCTCGCATTTGGATTTAGACAGTGTTGCTTTATAGCGATGGACGAACATCGGCCGGGACGATTCGTGAACGCGAACGCGCAAACGTGATCAAATGTGTGTGAACCGCAAGTTCGCGGCAGGCCCCATTCACTTTAATGGCTGGCGAACCTGAGAAACCTTCAGGTCATATTTACAGCCACCAAATACTTACTAGAAGTGCACAAATAGTCCCACAACATGGACAGTGACATACTAGAGGGGGATCAATGACAAATATTCCAACAAAAAAATATGTATTTTAATCATGGGCCATTATTGTGCATCTTAAAGGGAAATTCTCAAAAATGTGCCCTGCTGGAGCCTAGAAAGATTGTACTTTAGGCCACGGGAGTACGGGCCTTAAAAATTAGGTATTCACGGGGGGCGGAGCTAGCGCCGGTCTGAGATGGCCGCACTTCACTGAGCTCTGTGAACACCGATCTCTACAACCAGCGATATTAGCTATCATATGACCTGAATCGAGCTGAAAATGGTGAAGATCGGGAACGCAAGGACTGGAGATCATTCTGCAGCTGGCAAAGTGCAGGCTACGCCGGGAGAAATGGATAAATTCCTGAAGAAGGCAGCCTCAGCCTATGTGGCTAGAGAATCAAAGATGGCGCCTGAACCTCCTCAGAAAAGCATGGCGCGGCCGCCGGACCGATCAGAGGAAGACAGTGAGGCGGAGGAGCCGCAGGGCAAGAGCTCGCTCCCTATCACCAGGCACTACTTAAAACATGCCCTCTGTAAAGCGATGGAGCCGGTGCTAGAAGAGATCGCTGCGCTTCGCCAGGATATGAGGCAAGTGGGGGACAGAGTCGAGGTGCTGGAAACACATCAGGCCTCAGTCCTAGAACACCAAAAAGCCACCTCTGCCGCTTTTCAAAGATGTGGCACCTACCTGAATGATCTGCACAATGCCCTGGAAGACCAGGAGAACAGGGGGCGCCGGAACAATTTGCGCTTCAGAGGGGTCCCTGAGGCGGCACAGCCAGGTGACGTAACCTCCATGATTATGTCGATTTGCTCGCAGCTTATGGGTCCTGACTTTGATCAAGAAATTGTAATAGAACGTGCTCATAGAGCCCTGCGTCCCAAGCCCAAGCCAGAAGACCCTCCAAGGGACATTATATGCAAGTTTCTGAATTTCCAAATTAAATCTGCGATTCAGGATGCAGCAAGAAACCGCCCTGACTTCTCCTATGAGGGCGCGCAAATATCAATCTTTCAAGACCTGGCTCCCTCCACCCTCAGAAAACGTAGAGCCCTGAAACCTCTGACGGATTGGCTGCGCTCCCAGAAAATACAGTACAAGTGGAACTTTCCTTTTGGTATCTCATTTAATCGAGAAGGTCGGCGTCACAATATTTCCTCTTACTTGGAGCTAGAAAATCTCTATGAACAGCTACAAATACCGTCACTACAAGTGGAGAACTGGGAATTGTTCCAAGATCTGGCTGATTTACCTGAAGTTCCCACTATCACTCCTTTTGTTATGCAGCGGACCCCTAAAGCACAGAGATCCGGGAAGAGGGGCCGTCAGATGACACCAAAGAGACTCAACCAAGCCGAATGAGTTATCTTCTAGCAGTAGCAAGTTAGGCTTTTCTTTCACTAATTTTAAAGAGTACTGCTCTGTTCACTTCATTATATATTTCTCTTCTCCTCAAGCATCTCCTTTTTGAGCTCCCGTCATATAGGAATGTTGTTGTTCCCTTAACTACACCTCTAGCATATTGTCTAATGTTTGACTACTTTGCTTAGGTCTAGATTCCTTATTGATAGAGATCATCTATTGGGTCAGTAGACCATTTTCCCCCCTATGCTTATATACTTGACCTACGAAAACGTAGGGTATCTTGTTAATGACTGTTATGTTTATTTTGTTCATTCTGTTTATTTTGTTATGAAGGTACATGGATCAGGTGCACCAAGGTCATGTCTGATGCAGGACCCTCCTCTGGACTCCATTCTGCTCACCCATACTACATCCTGCTTGTCCAACAGGACTGCGTCCTCCTGGAGGAGGAGGGACACTCAGCGAGGTAACGCACAACACACAAAACCTTATGGCTGACTTATCATTTGCGTCATACAATGTCAAAGGCTTTAATTCTCCGTCAAAACGGAGTCAGGTTTTCTCATTGTTACGCAAATCGGGAGCTACTCTCCTACTCCTCCAGGAGACGCACTTCAAATTTGATCACTACCCCAACTTATCACATGGCCACTATTCTCAATGGTTCCATTGTGGCGGCGGCTCCTCTGCCTCAGGGGGAGTAAGTATCGGGTTCCAGAGGAGGGTTCCTTTCTGCTACATTTCCCACCAGCAGGACCCTGATGGTCGCTATTTACTAGTCAAGGGTACCATTGGACCTCAGTCCTACACGTTCGTTAACCTTTATGCTCCAAACACCGGCCATCATAGATGGTTTTCCATGGTATTTCCCATTGTTAAATCTTTTGCGGAAGGCCTAATCATAGTGGGAGGGGACCTCAATGCTACCTTGAACCCCCAGCTGGACTCCTCAACCTCAAAATCGGCCCTGGCACTCAAAACATTAAGGTTCATTAGAGAGGGGTTCTGGAATCTCCATCTCATTGATGTTTGGCGCACTTTCTTCCCCAATACATCGGATTATACTTTCTACTCTACGGTTCATGGCACATATCAGCGCCTGGACTATCTTTTTGTGTCTAAAGAACACCTTCAATTTTGCCGAGAACCGCAAATAGGATCCATTCACTTATCCGATCATGCCCCCATCTCACTATTAGTCTCAGCGCCTACCTCTAAGCAGCAGAAATTCAGATGGCGTTTGAATGAAACCCTTCTAGGGAATCCGGATACTAGAGATAAAATAGCAGGACTCCTCACGGAATATTTTAGCTTAAATAAAAACCCTGATATCTCTCCCCTTTCAGTCTGGGATGCCCACAAACCCTTTGTTAGAGGGCATTTTATAAGTCTGGGCGCTTACCAAAAGAAACAGAGGAGTGAGAAATTAGATCTCTTTTGCCAAAAAATAAAACAGTTAGAATCCTTACACAAACGATCCTTTTCCGCTCTGCAGCTCCAGGAGTTATCCGGGTACAGAGCTGAACTGAAATCGATGTTACAACAATCCACAACTAAACTCTTCTTAAATTCACAACACAAATTCTTCGCCCATGGAGATAAAACCTCAAAATTTATGATGAGCAGAATTAAGAATAGAAGAGCCGTAAACTATATTCATCAAATAACATCCCCGCAAGGTGCTCCCTTATTCTCTTCCAAAGACATAGGTGTCCAATTCAGGGAGTTCTATGAATCCCTTTATAACCTACCCCAAACACTTCCCCCTGAGGCACATGCTTCTTTGGTGTCTTCGTTTCTAGAGTCACTTCCAATACCAGTAGTCACTGATGACCAGAAACAGATGCTTACAACTCCTTTCACTCTCCCAGAACTCACCTCCGCATTAAAGCAGACTCCTTCAGGCAAAAGCCCAGGCCCTGATGGCCTCCCTGTCCAATATTATAGAACATACCAACAGTGCTTACTCCCCCACTTGCTTGAGGTTTGTAACTTGACCCTACTAGGGGAAAATTTATCCAGGGATATGACCCAAGCCCATATTACCCTGATCCCTAAAGAGGGGAAGGATCCTAAACACTGTGCCAATTATAGACCTATTTCCCTTCTCAACATAGACCTGAAGTTGCTGGCGAAATTATTGGCTAACAGGCTTTCGGCCCTCCTTCCTTCATTAGTGCATGGGGATCAGGCAGGCTTCATCAAAGGTAGAGAGGGACGAGATAATACAGTCAGAGTATTAAATATAATGCAGTTTTCTACGGTCCGTTCTAAGCCTCTGCTCCTGCTGAGCACGGACGCAGAAAAAGCGTTCGACCGAATTAATTGGTCCTTCCTGAAACACGTCCTTAACCGGTTTGGCCTGCCTGATCCCTTTGTACGGTCTACTTTCGCAATGTACGCTCGGGCCTCGGCTTCTGTTCTGATCAATGGAGATCTGTCGGAACCCTTCTCCATCAAAAATGGCACTAGACAGGGCTGTCCCCTTTCCCCTTTGCTTTTCATATTGGCCTTGGAACCGCTTCTTCTGAAGTTGAGAGAGGATGAAGGAATTCGAGGTCTCAGGTTGGGAGGCAGGGATCATAAGGTGGCCGCATTCGCGGACGACATTTTGATCATGACTTCCAACCCCAAGGACTCAATATCCATAATTCAAAGCTTTCTTGATAACTACGGCTCTATTTCTAACTTCAAAATCAATAAACAGAAATCACTTGTGATATGTGTGGGGGTCCCTCCATCGATTCAGGCAGGCCTAAAAAAAGATTCTCCCTTTAATTGGTCTTCCCCATATTTGACATATTTGGGGGTAAAAATTAGTTCAGACACTAAAGAACTGTTCGCACTAAATTATACCCCGTTATTGAGAGACATCTCTTCCAGCATAGACAAGTTGGATATCCCAACTATTTCCTGGTTTGGCCGAAAAAATCTACTGATGTCCCTGATACTCCCCCGCCTTACCTACTTGCAACAGGTTCTCCCCATCCCAGTCCCTAGAACCTATTATATCACTCTAAAAAAGCTATTCCGCTCATTCATTTGGAGAGGGAAGAAACCAAGATTATCTTATGAGCTGCTTTCGCGCCCGAAATGCTTCGGGGGCATTGCCTTACCAGACCCTGAGATGTATGGCAGAGCGGTCCTGCTGTCAAGAATAATAGAATGGCTTAGACCTAGTAGCACAAAACCATGGGTTGCAATGGAGCAAGAACTAGTAAACAAACCTTTTAGATCCTTATTATTAGGTAATAAGACTGCTTCTAATACACCCTCCTTGCCATTATTTCCTATAATTCAGGCGACGTTAAATACATGGAAATGGTTTCAGGCCTCTCACTGTTCCATCCCCTTCCCCTCGCCCCTTCTGTCCATCAGTGATATCTTAGAGACGGCCATACCAGAGGTAGTAGAAAGTACTCCAAGAGATCTGAGGGAGTCAGTGCTGCCGATTCAATCTCTCTTCGAGTCTGACGGGTCTTTAATCAAACTTAAAGAGTTTCAAATCGTCTTTGATGCTGCTCATAAACATATCTCCTCCACGTCATACATACACGCATTTATATCTCAACATATCACAATTGGGGATTTTTACCGCCCTCTACTTTGGTCCGAGGCCCTTATCTCCAATCTAACCCCTCCAAAGAAACTGATTTCACAAATCTTCAGGAGGCTGAACATCCCTTCGATCCCTACCAAACCAGCCTTTGTTCGCCATTGGGAAAGGGATTTGGGACATGAATTATCATATTCCACATTACCAGATTTATTGTCCTCCCCGCACTGCTCATCCAGATGTGTCCGCATACAAGAGAACGGATATAAGATCCTGACCAGATGGTACAAGACACCTGACATTACCTCATTGTATTCAGTGACGGCCGATGACACATGTTGGAGGTGTAGTGCGGATAGGGGAACCTTTTTTCACATCTGGTGGACCTGTCCACTCATTAAGGTATGGTGGGAGGAAATATTCCAGGTTAGCAATTTAATATGTGGAACTAATATACCGGTGTCTGCGAGTAGGGCCCTACTCAATCTCGAAACGAGTAAGACAGATCGTCCTATGCCTTTTCTCTTCAAACAGCTTTTGATGGCAGCTCGATTGCTAATCCCAAAACACTGGCTCTCTTCCGCTCTTCCCTCAATTGAGCACTGGAAACTAAAAGTTGATCAGATCTTCCGTTTTGAGGAGATCTCTTCCTGGGAAGCTAGGAACCATCCGAAATTTAGACAGCAATGGCACTTTTGGCAGAAGAGCAGACACCCGAGCTATAAGTAAGTCCTATTCCTCTGCCCAGAGTGATTTAGAAAACTTGCACTTGCTCAGCATTACCACACAGGGAGTCTAGTTCTTTCACTAGCCGATCTTTATCTACCATTACGAGAGGATATTACATCTTACATTTTGCAGTTAGGGCTATCCTAGAACTTACCAATACATGTGGTTATAGGGTCCCCGGACTCTTTACAATGGAGGTTCTGTTCCTCGGTAAATGTGACTACCTACCTTTTGCCGGCTTAATAAACTATGTTGGACTTGTCTGAACGGTTGGAAGCCTTTGGTATTTGGTAGATACTTGTCATTTATTGGGTATTCCCCTTCCATAGCATCTCGCCTGAGTGGCGTGCAATACGTTCTACGTAATTGCGCCTACATACCTGTTGAATATCGTGTACGATGTACGCATCTATATTAATGTACCCTTTGGAATCCTGTTATGCAACCCTCAATCATCTGAATCGTGATTGCCTATTCCTCACAATGTCCAGTCTGCTGTGAATGCTGCTTCTCTGTAGCTTTTGACCTTGTACTCATTGTACGATTGTACGATATGATCTGTATTTGATGACATGACGACTATACTTCTGACAAACATCTTGCAAGATGTAAAATCTGTACTAATGTACCATGTTATGTTATGTTACGAAAATAAAAAAATTATAAAAAATAAAATAAAAAATTAGGTATTCACCTCACATATTAGAAATTCTGATTATGTGGTTCGAGGTACATTATGCGGTCACTGAATAACAATTTTACTGTAGCCCACCCCACTGGAGTACAGGCCCCAAACATTAGGCATTCACCGTACAAAAAAGATCATGCGGCTGGAGGTATATTAGACGGTAATTAGATATCAATTTTACTGCAGGCCAGTACAAATACGTTTCAAATACATATGTTTAAATGAACTAAAAATATAAAATTGGATTAAAAACATGGCTAACAAAATCCCCCCTGTTGAATAAACCCCAAATGATAATAGGTGAAATTCATCAACACGTGGTCGTCACAGGTGTTAAATTCCTCAGAGACCCAAACAATTAGGCATTCACCATATAGAAAAGATCAAGTGATTATGTGGCTGGAGGTATATTAGACGGTCATTGGATATCAATTTTACTGCAGGCCAGTGGAGTACATACCCCAAATATTAGGCATTCAGCGGACAGAAAAGATCAAGTGATTATGTGTCTGGAGGTATATTAGATGGTCATTGGATAATTATTTTACTGCAGGCAAGTACAGCGCTCAAACATTAGGCATTTACCTTAAAGAAAAGAACAAGTAATTATGTGGCTGGAGGCACATTAGGCAGTCAACGTATAACAATTTTACTGTTGGCCAGTTAGATTACATGCCACAAAAATTATGCATTCATCGTACAGAAAAGATTAAGTGATTATGTGCCTGGAGGTATATTAGGCAGTCATTGGATAACAGTTTTACTGTGGGCCAGTGGAGTACGAGCCCCAAACTTTAGGCATTCACCAGACAGAAAAGATCAAGTGATTATGAGGCCAGAGGTACAGTGAGGAACAGAATGTATTTGAACACCCTGTGATTTTGCAAGTTTTCCCACTTAGAAATCATGGATGGGTCTGAAATTCACATTAAAGGTGCATTCCCACTGTGAGAGACAGAATAATTTAATTTAATTTTTTAAATCAAGAAATCACATTGTATGATTTTTTTTAAAGAATATATTTGTCTTACACTGCTGAACATAAGTATTTGAACACCTGAGAAAACCAGTGTTAATATTTTGTACAGAAGACTTTGTTTGCAATTACAGAGGTCAAATGTTTTCTATAGTTCTTGACCAGGTTTGCACACACTTAGTGATGAGCATGCATGCTCGGCCGAACTACTGTTCGGCTCGAGCAGCGCTATGCACGGCTAAATAATTTGGATGCTCTAATACAATTTAATACAATGGAAGTCAATTGAAGAACCCCAGGCACCCCATGCTAAGAAGAGAAGAGTGTGTCTGGTTCATAAAAAAAGGTTACAAATTGATAGAAACCCAATAAAAAAGGTTTTGCAACAGCATTAAGAGGATAGCTGGATGTGTCTTAGACTCCTATTACGTACGACATACAATAGACAACCACACAAAGGCTATATGTCAAAAGCCAGGTATGTACAAGCCATCCATCTATCAATGAGACCGAAAACAACCAGCATACCTTAACATGGCAGCCTTGTGCACTAGGAGATATTCCAAACCAGCTCTCATCTGACTGAGAATCAGTAAACCTCAAAGTTATTTTGCATCTGTTGGATGGATTGGGTGGACCTGCACACCTATAGATAGCCTGGAAACTATAGGAAGGTAAGTTTAACATCTGTTGTGGGTAAACTGTTTGAAGGTTTTCTGAGAGATGCTATCTTAGAGCATCTCAATCGAAATAAGCAAATAACGCCATATCAGCATGGCATCATGAGGGATCGGTCATGCCAAACTAATTTATTCAGTTTCTATGAGGAGGTAAGTTCTAGACTTGACAGCGGCGAATCAATGGATGTCATATATCTGGACTTCTCCAAAGCATTTGACACTGTAACACATAAAAGGTTAGTATATAAAATGAGAATGCTCGGACTGGGAGAAAACATCTGTATGTGGGTAAGTAACTGTCTCAATGATAGAAAACAGAGGGTGGTTATTAACGGTACATACTCAGATTGGGTCACTGTCACTAGTGGAGTACCTCAGGGGTCAGTATTGGGCCCTATTCTCTTCAATATATTTATTAATGACCTTGTAGAAGGCTTGCATAGTAAAGTATAAATTTTCGCAGATGACACTAAACTGTGTAAAGTAATTTACACTAAAGAGGACAGTATACTACTACAGAGGGATCTGGCTAGATTGGAGGCTTGGGCAGATAAATGGCAGATGAGGTTTAACACTGACAAATGTAAAGTTATGCACACGGGAAGGAATAATGCAAGTCACCCGTACATACTAAATGGTAAAACACTCGGTAACACTGGCGTGGAAAAGGATCTAGGAATTTTAATAAACAGCAAACTAAGCTGCAAAAACCAATGTCAGGCAGCTGCTGCCAAGGCCAATAAGATAATGTGTTGCATCAGAAGGGGCATAGATGCCCGTGATAAGAACATAGTCCTAAAATTTTACAAATCGCTAGTCAGACCACACATGGAGTACTGTGTACAGTTCTGGGCTCCTGTAAACAAGGCATACATAGCAGAGCTGGAGAAGGTCAAGAGGAGGGCAACTAAAGTAATAACTGGAATGGGGCAACAACAGTACCCTGAAAGATTATCAAAATTAGGGTTATCCACTTTACAAAAAAGACGACTGAGGGGAGATCTAATTAATTTGTATAAATATATCAGGGGTCAGTACAGAGATCTATCCCATCATCTATTTATCCCCAGGACTGTGACTGTGACGAGGGGACATCTTCTGCGTCTGGAGGAAAGAAGGTTTGTACACAAACATAGAAAAGGATTCTTTATGGTAACAGCAGTGAGACTATGGAACTCTCTGCCTGAGGAGGTGGTGATGGTGAGTACAATAAAGGAATTCAAGAGGGGCCTGGATGTATTTCTGGAGCGTAATAATATTACAGGCTATAGCTACTAGAGAGGGGTCATTGATCCAGGGAGTTATTCTGATTGCCTGATTGGAGTCGGGAAGGAATTTTTTATTCCCTTAAAGTGGGGAAAATTGGCTTCTACCTCACAGTTTTTTTTTTTGCATTCCTCTGGATCAACTTGCAGGATAACAGGGCGAACTGGATGGACAAATGTCTTTTTACAGCCTTATGTACTATGTTACTATGTTACAGATGTAGCAGGGTTAGCACTTCAGATCTTAACTCAAATGTATTAACTCATCGCGTTATCTTGAGACAAAAGCCTTTGAAAAGCAATTGATGGTGTTTGCTTAGATTACATAACACAACTCAGAAATCTCAGAAAGCAGGATTGCTAACTCTACTATACAAACATAGATCAATATCATCAGGGCGACAAAAAGTTTTATGATTGTCCTAACATAATATTCAATAACCTTTCTATACAGTTTTGCTATGTAAAAACTCATTTGCATAAACATGGACATATGGGAGATACATGCAAATGAGCAGAATCTGCCTTGTTTTTCAGCTGTCATAAGACTATGAAAACCAATAGATGGCGCTATTGAGTTATGAACAGCACCCTTTATTGGTTTCACAGTCTTATAACAAGACAAATATTCTTGTCAAAAGACTAAGAAACCAATAGAGGGTGCTGTTCATAACTCAATAAAGCTCTCTATTGGTTTCATAGTCTTATGACAAGAATATTCGACTGAGTCTTATGACAAGCTTATTCGTGTAGCCTTTTGCATGGAAAATTCGCAATTGGAATATTTTCAATTATAATATTTGCGATCTACACTAGGATGATATCTGACACTGGGAAAGGTGGGTAATAACTTGCAATCTACACTGAGTTATACAGTTTTGCTATGTAAAAACTCATTTGCATAAACATGGACATATGGGAGATACATGCAAATGAGCAGAATCTGCCTTGTTTTTCAGCTGTCAGAAGACTATGAAAACCAATAGATGGCGGTATTGAGTTATGAACAGCACCCTTTATTGGTTTCACAGTCTTATAACAAGACAAATATTCTTGTCAAAAGACTAAGAAACCAATAGAGGGTGCTGTTCATAACTCAATAAAGCTCTCTATTGGTTTCATAGTCTTATGACAAGAATATTGGACTGAGTATTATGACAAGCTTATTCGTGTAGCCTTTTGCATGGAAAATTCGCAATTGGAATATTTTCAATTATAATATTTGCGATCTACACTAGGATGATATCTGACACTGGGAAAGGTGGGTAATAACTTGCAATCTACACTGAGTTATACAGTTTTGCTATGTAAAAACTCATTTGCATAAACATGGACATATGGGAGATACATGCAAATGAGCAGAATCTGCCTTGTTTTTCAGCTGTCAGAAGACTATGAAAACCAATAGATGGCGGTATTGAGTTATGAACAGCACCCTTTATTGGTTTCACAGTCTTATAACAAGACAAATATTCTTGTCAAAAGACTAAGAAACCAATAGAGGGTGCTGTTCATAACTCAATAAAGCTCTCTATTGGTTTCATAGTCTTATGACAAGAATATTGGACTGAGTATTATGACAAGCTTATTCGTGTAGCCTTTTGCATGGAAAATTCGCGATTGGAATATTTTCAATTATAATATTTGCGATCTACACTAGGATGATATCTGACACTGGGAAAGGTGGGTAATAACTTGCAATCTACACTGAGTTATTACCCAACTTTTCCAATGTCAGATATTATCACTGACTTACTACATAGTTATTACATAATATTCTCTATATTGCTATATATTTGTTTTTTTTAGAATGCTCATTATACTCTAAAAAATGAATATATAGCAATATATCAATTATTATGTAATAATTATGTAGTAAGTCAGTGATAATATCTGACACTGGAAAAGCTGGGTAATAACTCAGTGTAGATCATGAGTTATTACCCAGCTTTCCCAGTGTCAGATTTTATCACTGAGTTATTAACCAGCTTTCCCAGTGTCAGATATCATCCTAGTGTAGATCGCGAATATTCTAATCGCAAATTTTCGATGCAAAAGGCTACACTAATAAGCTTGTCATAAGACTCAGTCTAATGTTCTTGTCAGAAGACTATGAAACCATTAGAGGGCATTATTGAGTTATCGACAGTACCCTCGATTGGTTTCTTAGTCTTCTGACAAGAATATTTGTCTCATCATAAGACTGTAAAACCAATAGAGGGCGCTGTTCACAATCATAACTCAATAGTGCCCTCTATTAGTTTCATAGTCTTCTGACAAGAATATTTTTCTAGTCATAAGACTGTGAAACCAATAGATGGCACTGTTTATAACTCAATAGCACCATCTATTGGTTTTCATAGTCTTATGACAGCTGAAAAAAAGTCAGATTCTGCTCATTTGCATGTCTTTCCCATATGCCCATGTTTATGCAAATGAGTTTTAACATGACAAAACTGTATAGAACGGTTATTGAATATTATGTTAGAACAATCAGAAAACTTTTTGTCACCCTAATGATATTGATCTAGGTGTGCAGGTCTACCCAAGCCATCTAACAGATGCAAAATAACTTTGAGGTTTACTGATTCTCAGTCAGATGAGAGCTGGTTTGGAATATATCATTGTGCACAAGGCTGCCATTGTAAGGTATGCTGACTAAGCCTGTCATCTGTCTCATGGATAGATTGATGGCTTGCACATACCTGGCTTTTGGCATACAGCCTTTGTGTGGTTGTCTATTGTATGTTGTACATAATAGGAGTCTAAGACACATTCAGCTATCCTCTTAATGCTGTTTACAAACCATTTTGATGGGATTTTCATCAATTTCTAACTTTTTTTTTTAGGAACCAGACACTCTCTTCTCTTCCGAGCAGGGGGTACCTGATTGACTCCCATTATACTCGGGTGCTCGGCTGAGCACCCGAATACTTTGGTGCTCGATCATCACTACACACACTGCAACAGGGATTTTGGTACACTGCTCCACACAGATCTCCTCTAGATCTGTCAGGTTTAGGGGCTGTCGCTGAGCAACATATAGTTTCAGCTTCCTCCAAAGATGTTCTTTTGGATTTAGGTCTGGAGACTGGCTAGGCCTCTCCAGAACCTTGACATGCTTCTTACGGAGCCACTCCTTGGTTATCCTGGCTGTGTGCTTCAGATAGTTGTCATGTTGGAAGACCCAGCCACGACCTTTCTTCAATGCTCTGACTGAGGGAAGGAGGTTGTTGCTCAAAATCTCACAATAAATGGCCCCATTCATCTTCTCCTTAATACAGTGGAGTTGTCCTGTCCCCTTTGTAGAAAAGAACCCACAAAGCATGATGTTACCACCCCCATGCTTCACAGTAGGGTTGGTGTTCTTGGGTTGCAACTCATCCTTTTTTTTTTTCATCCAAACACAAGTGAAGTTTAGACCAAATAGTTTGAAATTGGTCTCATCTGACCACATTACTTTCTCCCATGCCTCCTCTGGATCATCCATATGGTCATTGGCAAACTTCAGACGGGCCTGGACATGTGATGACTTGAGCAGAGGAACCTTCTGTGCAATGCATAATTTGAAACCATGACGGCATAGTGTTCTACCGACAGTGAAAACTTTGAAACTGTGGTCCCAGCTCTCTTCATGTCATTGACCAGTTGCTCCCTTGTAGTTCTTGGCTGATTCTTCTCCTTTCTTATCATGAGGTGAGATCTTGCATGTAGCCCCAGTCCGAGGGAGACTGACAGTCTTCTTTAGCCTCTTCCATTTTCTAACAATGGCTCCAACAGTTGATCTATTTTCACCAAGCTGCTTTGAAATTGCCCCTAAGCCCTTTCCAGCTTTGTGGAGGTCAACAATGTTGTCTCTGGTGTCTTTTGACAGCTCTTTGGTCTTGCCCATGGTAGTTGTTGGCATCTGACTAACTGTGGGGTGGAAAGGTGTCTTTAAAGAGCTCAGACAGGTGCTACTAAGTTACATTAATGAGTGGAGGTGGACTTTTTAAAGGCACAATAACAGGTCTTTGAGAGTGAGAATTCTCTCTCTTTCTCTGATGTTCAATTACTTATGTTCAGCAGTGCAAGACAAATAAATTCTTTAAAAATCATACAATGTGATTTCCTGATATATTTTTTTTTATTATTCTGTCTCTCAGAGTGGGAATGCACCTACAATGTGAATTTCAGACCCCTCCATAATTTATAAGTGGGAGGGTGTTCAAATACCTCTGTTCCTCACTGTATATTAGACGGTCATAGGATAACAATTTTACTGTAGGCCAGTGGAGTACAGGCCCCAAACATTAGGCATTCACCAGAGAGAAAATATCAAGTGATTATGTTGCTGTAGGTATATTAGTTGCTCATTGGATAAAAATGTTATTGCAGGCCAGTGGAGTACGACCCCAAACATTAGGCATTCACCGGACAGAAATGATCAGGTGATTATGTGGCTGGAGATATATTAGATGTTAATTGGATATCATCTTTACTGCAGGCCATTGAAGTACAGGCCCCAAACATTAGGCATTCACCGGACAGAAATGACCTTTTATGCCGCTGTATTTACATAAGACAGGGACCATTCTTTGTTCTGGGTGGAGGAAAATATACAGTGCCTTGCAAAAGTATTCACTAGGGATGAGCGAACTCGAACTGTATAGTTCGGGTTCGTACCGAATTTTGGGGTGTCCGTGACACGGACCCGAACCCGGACATTTTCGTAAAAGTCCGGGTTCGGGTTCGGTGTTCGTCGCTTTCTTGGCGCTTTTGTGACGCTTTCTTGGCGCTTTTTGAAAGGCTGCAAAGCAGCCAATCAACAAGCGTCATACTACTTGCCCCAAGAGGCCATCACAGCCATGCCTACTATTGGCATGGCTGTGATTGGCCAGAGCACCATGTGACCCAGCCTCTATTTAAGCTGGAGTCACATAGCGCCGCCCGTCACTCTGCTCTGATTAGCGTAGGGAGAGGTTGCGGCTGCGACAGTAGGGCGAGATTAGGCAGATTAACTCCTCCAAAGGACTTGATTAACTGATCGATCTGCAGCTGTGGATCATTGAGCTGCTGATCCTCAATTGCTCACTGTTTTTAGGCTGCCCAGACCGTTTGTCAGTCACATTTTTCTGGGGTGATCGGCGGCCATTTTGTGTCTTGTGGTGCGCCAGCACAAGCTGCGACCAAGTGCATTTAACCCTCAATGGTGTGGTTGTTTTTTGGCTAAAGCCTACATCAGGGTGAAGCTGTCACACCAAGTGCATTTAACCAGCAATAGTCTGTTCATTTTTTGGCCATATACAAAATCAGGGGCAAGCTGCGCCTGTCACCAAGTGCATTTAACCCTCAATGGTGTGGTTGTTTTTTGGCTAAAGCCTACATCAGGGTGAAGCTGTCACACCAAGTGCATTTAACCAGCAATAGTCTGTTCATTTTTTGGCCATATACAAAATCAGGGGCAAGCTGCGCCTGTCACCAAGTGCATTTAACCCTCAATGGTGTGGTTGTTTTTTGGCTAAAGCCTACATCAGGGTGAAGCTGTCACACCAAGTGCATTTAACCAGCAATAGTCTGTTCATTTTTTGGCCATATACAAAATCAGGGGCAAGCTGCGCCTGTCACCAAGTGCATTTAACCCTCAATGGTGTGGTTGTTTTTTGGCTAAAGCCTACATCAGGGTGAAGCTGTCACACCAAGTGCATTTAACCAGCAATAGTCTGTTCATTTTTTGGCCATATACAAAATCAGGGGCAAGCTGCGCCTGTCACCAAGTGCATTTAACCCTCAATGGTGTGGTTGTTTTCTGGCTAAAGCCTACATCAGGGTGAAGCTGTCACACCAAGTGCATTTAACCAGCAATAGTCTGTTTATTTTTTGGCCATATACTACATCAGGGGCAAGCTGCGCCCGTCACCAAGTGCATTTAACCCTCAGTAGTGTGGTTGGTCAAGCTGTGACACCAAGTGCATTTAACCAGCAATAGTCTGTTCATTTTTTGGCCATTTACTACATCAGGGGCAAGCTGCGCCCGTCACCAAGTGCATTTAACCAGCAATAGTGTGGTTATTTTTTGGCCATATCCCAGTCTAATTCTATCACTAAATCCATACCGGTCACCCAGCGCCTAAATACTAGGCCTCAAATTTATATCCCGCTAAATCTCTCGTTACCGCTGTCCTGTTGTAGCTGGGAAAGTTATTTAGTGTCCGTCAAAGCACATTTTTTGTTCTGGGTTGAAGTACAATTCCCAATTTAGCAATTTCATAATTTAGTGGTTTCTGCTATATCAGAGCTATTTGAAATCTATCCCTAAAAGGGTATATAATATTCAAGGTGCACATTGGGTCATTCAGAATAACTTCACACACACCCGCTACTGTGTATTTTCAAGTCTAATTCTGTCACTAAACCCATACCTGTCACCCAGCGCCTAAATACTAGGCCTCAAATTTATATCCTGCTAAATCTCTCGTTACCGCTGTCCTGTTGTAGCTGGGAAAGTTATTTAGTGTCCGTCAAAGCACATTTTTTGTTCTGGGTTGAAGTACAATTCCCAATTTAGCAATTTCATAATTTAGTGGTTTCTGCTATATCAGAGCTATTTGAAATCTATCCCTAAAAGGGTATATAATATTCAAGGTGCACATTGGGTCATTCAGAATAACTTCACACACACCCGCTACTGTGTATTTCCAAGTCTAATTCTGTCACTAAACCCATACCTGTCACCCAGCGCCTAAATACTAGGCCTCAAATTTATATCCTGCTAAATCTCTCGTTACCGCTGTCCTGTTGTAGCTGGGAAAGTTATTTAGTGTCCGTCAAAGCACATTTTTTGTTCTGGGTTGAAGTACATTCCCAATTTAGCAATTTCATAATTTAGTGGTTTCTGCTATATCAGAGCTATTTGAAATCTATCCCTAAAAGGGTATATAATATTCAAGGTGCACATTGGGTCATTCAGAATAACTTCACACACACCCGCTACTGTGTATTTCCAAGTCTAATTCTGTCACTAAACCCATACCTGTCACCCAGCGCCTAAATACTAGGCCTCAAATTTATATCCTGCTAAATCTCTCGTTACCGCTGTCCTGTTGTAGCTGGGAAAGTTATTTAGTGTCCGTCAAAGCACATTTTTTGTTCTGGGTTGAAATACAATTCCCAATTTAGCAATTTCATAATTTAGTGGTTTCTGCTATATCAGAGCTATTTGAAATCTATCCCTAAAAGGGTATATAATATTCAAGGTGCACATTGGGTCATTCAGAATAACTTCACACACACCCGCTACTGTGTATTTCCAAGTCTAATTCTGTCACTAAACCCATACCTGTCACCCAGCGCCTAAATACTAGGCCTCAAATTTATATCCTGCTAAATCTCTCGTTACCGCTGTCCTGTTGTAGCTGGGAAAGTTATTTAGTGTCCGTCAAAGCACATTTTTTGTTCTGGGTTGAAGTACAATTCCCAATTTAGCAATTTCATAATTTAGTGGTTTCTGCTATATCAGAGCTATTTGAAATCTATCCCTAAAAGGGTATATAATATTCAAGGTGCACATTGGGTCATTCAGAATAACTTCACACACACCCGCTACTGTGTATTTCCAAGTCTAATTCTGTCACTAAACCCATACCTGTCACCCAGCGCCTAAATACTAGGCCTCAAATTTATATCCTGCTAAATCTCTCGTTACCGCTGTCCTGTTGTAGCTGGGAAAGTTATTTAGTGTCCGTCAAAGCACATTTTTTGTTCTGGGTTGAAGTACAATTCCCAATTTAGCAATTTCATAATTTAGTGGTTTCTGCTATATCAGAGCTATTTGAAATCTATCCCTAAAAGGGTATATAATATTCAAGGTGCACATTGGGTCATTCAGAATAACTTCACACACACCCGCTACTGTGTATTTCCAAGTCTAATTCTGTCACTAAACCCATACCTGTCACCCAGCGCCTAAATACTAGGCCTCAAATTTATATCCTGCTAAATCTCTCGTTACCGCTGTCCTGTTGTAGCTGGGAAAGTTATTTAGTGTCCGTCAAAGCACATTTTTTGTTCTGGGTTGAAATACAATTCCCAATTTAGCAATTTCATAATTTAGTGGTTTCTGCTATATCAGAGCTATTTGAAATCTATCCCTAAAAGGGTATATAATATTCAAGGTGCACATTGGGTCATTCAGAATAACTTCACACACACCCGCTACTGTGTATTTCCAAGTCTAATTCTGTCACTAAACCCATACCTGTCACCCAGCGCCTAAATACTAGGCCTCAAATTTATATCCTGCTAAATCTCTCGTTACCGCTGTCCTGTTGTAGCTGGGAAAGTTATTTAGTGTCCGTCAAAGCACATTTTTTGTTCTGGGTTGAAATACAATTCCCAATTTAGCAATTTCATAATTTAGTGGTTTCTGCTATATCAGAGCTATTTGAAATCTATCCCTAAAAGGGTAGATCATATTGAAGGTGCACATAGGGTCATTCAGAATAACTTCACACACACCCGCTACTGTGTATTTCCAAGTCTAATTCTGTCACTAAACCCATACCTGTCACCCAGCGCCTAAATACTAGGCCTCAAATTTATATCCCGCTAAATCTCTCGTTACCGCTGTCCTGTTGTAGCTGGGAAAGTTATTTAGTGTCCGTCAAAGCACATTTTTTGTTCTGGGTTGAAGTACAATTCCCAATTTAGCAATTTCATAATTTAGTGGTTTCTGCTATATCAGAGCTATTTGAAATCTATCCCTAAAAGGGTATATAATATTCAAGGTGCACATTGGGTCATTCAGAATAACTTCACACACACCCGCTACTGTGTATTTCCAAGTCTAATTCTGTCACTAAACCCATACCTGTCACCCAGCGCCTAAATACTAGGCCTCAAATTTATATCCTGCTAAATCTCTCGTTACCGCTGTCCTGTTGTAGCTGGGAAAGTTATTTAGTGTCCGTCAAAGCACATTTTTTGTTCTGGGTTGAAATACAATTCCCAATTTAGCAATTTCATAATTTAGTGGTTTCTGCTATATCAGAGCTATTTGAAATCTATCCCTAAAAGGGTATATAATATTCAAGGTGCACATTGGGTCATTCAGAATAACTTCACACACACCCGCTACTGTGTATTTCCAAGTCTAATTCTGTCACTAAACCCATACCTGTCACCCAGCGCCTAAATACTAGGCCTCAAATTTATATCCCGCTAAATCTCTCGTTACCGCTGTCCTGTTGTAGCTGGGAAAGTTATTTAGTGTCCGTCAAAGCACATTTTTTGTTCTGGGTTGAAGTACAATTCCCAATTTAGCAATTTCATAATTTAGTGGTTTCTGCTATATCAGAGCTATTTGAAATCTATCCCTAAAAGGGTATATAATATTCAAGGTGCACATTGGGTCATTCAGAATAACTTCACACACACCCGCTACTGTGTATTTCCAAGTCTAATTCTGTCACTAAACCCATACCTGTCACCCAGCGCCTAAATACTAGGCCTCAAATTTATATCCTGCTAAATCTCTCGTTACCGCTGTCCTGTTGTAGCTGGGAAAGTTATTTAGTGTCCGTCAAAGCACATTTTTTGTTCTGGGTTGAAATACAATTCCCAATTTAGCAATTTCATAATTTAGTGGTTCCTGCTATATCAGAGCTATTTGAAATCTATCCCAAAAAGGGTATATAATATTCAAGGTGCACATAGGGTCATTCAGAATAACTTCACACACACCCTCTACTGTGTATTTCCAAGTCTAATTCTGTCACTAAACCCATACCTGTCACCCAGCGCCTAAATACTAGGCCTCAAATTTATATCCTGCTAAATCTCTCGTTACCGCTGTACTGTTGTTGCTGGGCAAGATATTTAGTGTCCGTCAAAGCACATTTTTTGTTCTGGGTTGAAATACAATTCCCAATTTAGCAATTTCATAATTTAGTGGTTCCTGCTATATCAGAGCTATTTGAAATCTATCCCAAAAAGGGTATATAATATTCAAGGTGCACATAGGGTCATTCAGAATAACTTCACACACACGCTTCTGTGCATTTCCAAGTCTAATTCTGTCACTAAATCCATACCGGTCACCCAGCGCCTAAATACTAGGCCTCAAATTTATATCCCGCTGAATTTGAATACAATACATTGGGCCAAATAATATATTTGTTGTTGTGGTGAACCATAACAATGAGAAAAACATCTAGTAAGGGACGCGGACGTGGACATGGTCGTGGTGGTGTTAGTGGACCCTCTGGTGCTGGGAGAGGACGTGGCCGTTCTGCCACATCCACACGTCCTAGTGTACCAACTACCTCAGGTCCCAGTAGCCGCCAGAATTTACAGCGATATATGGTGGGGCCCAATGCCGTTCTAAGGATGGTAAGGCCTGAGCAGGTACAGGCATTAGTCAATTGGGTGGCCGACAGTGGATCCAGCACGTTCACATTATCTCCCACCCAGTCTTCTGCAGAAAGCGCACAGATGGCGCCTGAAAACCAACCCCATCAGTCTGTCACATCACCCCCATGCATACCAGGGAAACTGTCTCAGCCTCAAGTTATGCAGCAGTCTCTTATGCTGTTTGAAGACTCCGCTGGCAGGGTTTCCCAAGGGCATCCACCTAGCCCTTCCCCAGCGGTGAAAGACATAGAATGCACTGACGCACAACCACTTATGTTTCCTGATGATGAGGACATGGGAATACCACCTCAGCATGTCTCTGATGATGACGAAACACAGGTGCCAACTGCTGCGTCTTTCTGCAGTGTGCAGACTGAACAGGAGGTCAGGGATCAAGACTGGGTGGAAGACGATGCAGGGGACGATGAGGTCCTAGACCCCACATGGAATGAAGGTCGTGCCACTGACTTTCACAGTTCGGAGGAATAGGCAGTGGTGAGACCGAGCCAACAGCGTAGCAAAAGAGGGAGCAGTGGGCAAAAGCAGAACACCCGCCGCCAAGAGACTCCGCCTGCTACTGACCGCCGCCATCTGGGACCGAGCACCCCAAAGGCAGCTTCAAGGAGTTCCCTGGCATGGCACTTCTTCAAACAATGTGCTGACGACAAGACCCGAGTGGTTTGCACGCTGTGCCATCAGAGCCTGAAGCGAGGCATTAACGTTCTGAACCTGAGCACAACCTGCATGACCAGGCACCTGCATGCAAAGCATGAACTGCAGTGGAGTAAACACCTTAAAACCAAGGAAGTCACTCAGGCTCCCCCTGCTACCTCTTCTGCTGCTGCCGCCTCGGCCTATTCTGCTGCTGCCGCCTCGGCCTCTTCCTCCGCCTCTGGAGGAACGTTGGCACCTGCCGCCCAGCAAACAGGGGATGTACCACCAACACCACCACCACCACCTCCGTCACCAAGCGTCTCAACCATGTCACACGCCAGCGTTCAGCTCTCCATCTCACAAACATTTGATAGAAAGCGTAAATTCCCACCTAGCCACCCTCGATCCCTGGCCCTGAATGCCAGCATTTCTAAACTACTGGCCTATGAAATGCTGTCATTTAGGCTGGTGGACACAGACAGCTTCAAACAGCTCATGTCGCTTGCTGTCCCACAGTATGTTGTTCCCAGCCGGCACTACTTCTCCAAGAGAGCCGTGCCTTCCCTGCACAACCAAGTATCCGATAAAATCAAGTGTGCACTGCGCAACGCCATCTGTAGCAAGGTCCACCTAACCACAGATACGTGGACCAGTAAGCACGGCCAGGGACGCTATATCTCCCTAACTGCACACTGGGTAAATGTAGTGGCAGCTGGGCCCCAGGCGGAGAGCTGTTTGGCGCACGTCCTTCCGCCGCCAAGGATCGCAGGGCAACATTCTTTGCCTCCTGTTGCCACCTCCTCCTTCTCGGCTTCCTCCTCCTCTTCTTCCACCTGCTCATCCAGTCAGCCACACACCTTCACCACCAACTTCAGCACAGCCCGGGGTAAACGTCAGCAGGCCATTCTGAAACTCATATGTTTGGGGGACAGGCCCCACACCGCACAGGAGTTGTGGCGGGGTATTGAACAACAGACCGACGAGTGGTTGCTGCCGGTGAGCCTCAAGCCCGGCCTGGTGGTGTGTGATAATGGGCGAAATCTCGTTGCAGCTCTGGGACTAGCCAATTTGACGCACATCCCTTGCTTGGCGCATGTGCTGAATTTGGTGGTGCAGAAGTTCATTCACAACTACCCCGACATGTCAGAGCTGCTGCATAAAGTGCGGGCCGTCTGTTCGCGCTTCCGGCGTTCACATCCTGCCGCTGCTCGCCTGTCTGCGCTACAGCGTAACTTCGGCCTTCCCGCTCACCGCCTCATATGCGATGTGCCCACCAGGTGGAACTCCACCTTGCACATGCTGGACAGACTGTGCGAGCAGCAGCAGGCCATAGTGGAGTTTCAGCTGCAGCACGCACGGGTCAGTCGCACTACAGAACAGCACCACTTCACCACCAATGACTGGGCCTCCATGCGAGACCTGTGTGCCCTGTTGCACTGTTTCGAGTACTCCACCAACATGGCCAGTGGCGATGACACCGTTATCAGCGTTACAATACCACTTCTATGTCTCCTTGAGAAAACACTTAGGGCGATGATGGAAGAGGAGGTGGCCCAGGAGGAGGAGGAGGAGGAGGAGGAAGAGGGGTCATTTTTAGCACTTTCAGGCCAGTCTCTTCGAAGTGACTCAGAGGGAGGTTTTTGGCAACAGCAGAGGCCAGGTACAAATGTGGCCAGCCAGGGCCCACTACTGGAGGACGAGGAGGACGAGGATGAGGAGGAGGTGGAGGAGGATGAGGATGAAGCATGGTCACAGCGGGGTGGCACCCAACGCAGCTCGGGTCCATCACTGGTGCGTGGCTGGGGGGAAAGGCAGGACGATGACGATACGCCTCCCACAGAGGACAGCTTGTCCTTACCCCTGGGCAGCCAGCGACTACATGCTGCAGTGCCTGCGCAACGACAGCAGAGTTGCCCACATTTTAACCTGTGCGGACTACTGGGTTGCCACCCTGCTGGATCCACGCTACAAAGACAATGTGCCCACCTTACTTCCTGCACTGGAGCGTGATAGGAAGATGCGCGAGTACAAGCGCACGTTGGTAGACGCGCTACTGAGAGCATTCCCAAATGTCACAGGGGAACAAGTGGAAGCCCAAGGCCAAGGCAGAGGAGGAGCAAGAGGTCGCCAAGGCAGCTGTGTCACGGCCAGCTCCTCTGAGGGCAGGGTTAGCATGGCAGAGATGTGGAAAACTTTTGTCAACACGCCACAGCTAACTGCACCACCACCTGATACGCAACGTGTTAGCAGGAGGCAACATTTCACTAACATGGTGGAACAGTACGTGTGCACACCCCTCCACGTACTGACTGATGGTTCGGCCCCATTCAACTTCTGGGTCTCTAAATTGTCCACGTGGCCAGAGCTAGCCTTTTATGCCTTGGAGGTGCTGGCCTGCCCGGCAGCCAGCGTTTTGTCTGAACGTGTATTCAGCACGGCAGGGGGCGTCATTACAGACAAACGCAGCCGCCTGTCTACAGCCAATGTGGACAAGCTGACGTTCATAAAAATGAACCAGGCATGGATCCCACAGGACCTGTCCGTCCCTTGTCCAGATTAGACATTAACTACCTCCCCATAACCATATATTATTGGACTCCAGGGCACTTCCTCATTCAATCCTATTTTTATTTTCATTTTACCATTATATTGCAAGGCTACCCAAAGTTGAATGAACCTCTCCTCTGCCTGTGTGCTAGGCCTAAATATATGCCAATGGATTGTTGCAGTGGTGGCTGACGTGAAGCCTCATTCTCTGCTATGACATGCAGACTGATTCTCTGGTGACATGAAGCCAGATTGTCTGTTACGGGACCTCTCTCCTCTGCCTGGGTGCTGGGCCTGAATTTATGACAATGGACTGTTGCAGTGGTGGGTGACGTGAAGCCTGATTCTCTGCTATGACATGCAGACTGATTCTCTGGTGACATGAAGCCAGATCCTCTGTTACGGGACCTCTCTCCTCTGCCTGGGTGCTGGGCCTAAATTTATGAAAATGGACTGTTGCAGTGGTGGGTGACGTGAAGCCTCATTCTCTGCTATGACATGCAGACTGATTCTCTGCTGACATGAAGCCAGATCGTCTGTTACGGGACCTCTCTCCTCTGCCTGGGTGCTGGGCCTAAATTTATGAAAATGGACTCTTACAGTGGTGGGTGACGTGAAGCCTGATTCTCTGCTATGACATGAAGACTGATTCTCTGCTGACATGAAGCCAGATCCTCTGTTACGGGACCTCTCTCCTCTGCCTGGGTGCTGGGCCTAAATATCTGACAATGGACTGTTGCATTGGTGGCTGACGTGAAGCCTGATTCTCTGCTATGATATGAAGACTGATTCTCTGCTGACATGAAGCCAGATTGTCTGTTACGGGACCTCTCTCCTCTGCCTGTGTGCTAGGCCTAAATATATGCCAATGGATTGTTGCAGTGGTGGCTGACGTGAAGCCTGATTCTCTGCTATGACATGCAGACTGATTCTCTGGTGACATGAAGCCAGATCCTCTGTTACGGGACCTCTCTCCTCTGCCTGGGTGCTGGGCCTAAATTTATGAAAATGGACTGTTGCAGTGGTGGGTGACGTGAAGCCTGATTCTCTGCTATGACATGCAGACTGATTCTCTGGTGACATGAAGCCAGATCCTCTGTTACGGGACCTCTCTCCTCTGCCTGGGTGCTAGGCCTAAATTTATGAAAATGGACTGTTGCAGTGGTGGGTGACGTGAAGCCTCATTCTCTGCTATGACATGCAGACTGATTCTCTGCTGACATGAAGCCAGATCGTCTGTTACGGGACCTCTCTCCTCTGCCTGGGTGCTGGGCCTAAATTTATGAAAATGGACTCTTACAGTGGTGGGTGACGTGAAGCCTGATTCTCTGCTATGACATGAAGACTGATTCTCTGCTGACATGAAGCCAGATCCTCTGTTACGGGACCTCTCTCCTCTGCCTGGGTGCTGGGCCTAAATATCTGACAATGGACTGTTGCATTGGTGGCTGACGTGAAGCCTGATTCTCTGCTATGATATGAAGACTGATTCTCTGCTGACATGAAGCCAGATTGTCTGTTACGGGACCTCTCTCCTCTGCCTGTGTGCTAGGCCTAAATATATGCCAATGGATTGTTGCAGTGGTGGCTGACGTGAAGCCTGATTCTCTGCTATGACATGCAGACTGATTCTCTGGTGACATGAAGCCAGATCCTCTGTTACGGGACCTCTCTCCTCTGCCTGGGTGCTGGGCCTAAATTTATGAAAATGGACTGTTGCAGTGGTGGGTGACGTGAAGCCTGATTCTCTGCTATGACATGCAGACTGATTCTCTGGTGACATGAAGCCAGATCCTCTGTTACGGGACCTCTCTCCTCTGCCTGGGTGCTGGGCCTAAATTTATGAAAATGGACTGTTGCAGTGGTGGGTGACGTGAAGCCTCATTCTCTGCTATGACATGCAGACTGATTCTCTGCTGACATGAAGCCAGATTGTCTGTTACGGGACCTCTCTCCTCTGCCTGGGTGCTGGGCCTGAATTTATGACAATGGACTGTTGCAGTGGTGGCTGACGTGAAGCCTGATTCTCTGCTATGATATGAAGACTGATTCTCTGCTGACATGAAGCCAGATTGTCTGTTACGGGACCTCTCTCCTCTGCCTGGGTGCCGGGGCCTAAATATCTGAGAATGGACTGTTCCAGTGGTGGGTAACGGGAAGCCAGATTCTCTGCTATGATATGAAGACTGATTCTCTGCTGACATGAAGCCAGATTGTCTGTTACGGGACCTCTCTCCTCTGCCTGGGTGCTGGGCCTAAATTTATGAAAATGGACTATTACAGTGGTGGGTGACGTGAAGCCTGATTCTCTGCTATGACATGAAGACTGATTCTCTGCTGACATGAAGCCAGATTGTCTGTTACGGGACCTCTCTCCTCTGCCTGGGTGCCGGGGCCTAAATATCTGAGAATGGACTGTTCCAGTGGTGGGTGACGGGAAGCCAGATTCTCTGCTATGGAACCTCTCTCCAATTGATTTTGGTTAATTTTTATTTATTTAATTTTTATTTTAATTAATTTCCCTATCCACATTTGTTTGCAGGGGATTTACCTACATGTTGCTGCCTTTTGCAGCCCTCTAGCCCTTTCCTGGGCTGTTTTACAGCCGTTTTAGTGCCGAAAAGTTCGGGTCCCCATTGACTTCAATGGGGTTCGGGTTCGGGACGAAGTTCGGATCGGGTTCGGATCCCGAACCCGAACATTTCCGGGATGTTCGGCCGAACTTCTCGAACCCGAACATCCAGGTGTTCGCTCAACTCTAGTATTCACCCCCCTTGGCTTTTTTCGTATTTTGTTACATTACAACCTGAAGTTCAATGTTTTGTTAATCAGAATTTTATGTGATGGATGAGAACACAATAGTCTAAGTTGGTAAAGTGAAATTAGAAAAATATATAAATAAACCTATTGTTTAGAAATGGAAAACAGAAAATTGGCATGTGTGTATGTATTCACCGCCTTTGTTAGGAAGCCCATAAAAAGCTCTGGTGCAACCAATTACCTTCAGAAGTCACATCATTAGTAAAATGATGTCCACTTTGGTGCAATCTAAAGTGTCACATGATCTGCCAGAGGCTGCAACACCTAAGCAAGAGGCATCACTAACTAAACACTGCCATAAAGACCAAGGAACTCTCCAAACAAGTAAGGAACAATCTTGTTGAGAAGTACAAGTCACGTTTAGGTTATAAAAAAATATCCAAATCTTTGATGATCCCCAGGAGCACCATCAAATCTATCATAACCAAATGGAAATAACATGGTACAACAGCAAAACTGCCAAGAGATGGCCACCCACCAAAACTTATCGACTGGGCAAGGAGGGCATTAATCCAAGAGGCAGCACAGAGACCTAGCAAAGGTAACCCTAGAGGAACTGCAGAGTTCCACAGCAGAGACTGGAGTATCTGTACATAGGATGACAATAAGCTGTACGCTCCATAGAGTTTGGCTTTATGACAGAGTGGCCAGAAGAAAGCCATTACTTTCAGTTAAAAACAAAAAGGCACATTGTGAGTTTGCGAAAAGGCATATGAGAGACTCCCGGAATGTATGGAGGAAGGTGCTCTGGTCTGATGAGACTAAAATTTAACTTTTCGGCCATCAAAGAAAATGCTATGTCTGGTGCAAACCCAACACATCACCCAAGGAAAACCATCCCCACAGTGAAACATGGTGGTGGAAACATCATGCTGTGGGGATGTTTTTCTGCAGCTGGGACAGGGAAACTGGTCAGAATTGAGGCAAAGAAGGATGGTGCTAAATATAGGGATATTGTTGAGAAAAACCTGTACCACTCTGTGCGTGATTTGAGGCTAGGACGGAGGTTCACCTTCCAGCAGGACAATGACCCAAACACACTGCTAAAGCAACACTTGGATGGTTTAAGGGGAAGCATATAAATGTGTTCACAAGTTCAAACCATCTAAAACAATAATAGGATAAAAAATATCAGATTGGAAAAAGGGGTGATTACTATGCGCCTGGAGGAGATAGAGGGGGAATTTGTTAAGTACTATAATACCTTTTATACAAACAATAATAAGCAGCAGGATGGAGACGTTGAAAATTTCCTAGAGAACATTAATCTTCCTAGACTAACAGAGGAGGATTGTAAAATACTAAATCGGCCTATAGATTTAAAGGAATTATCAGAAGCCGTTAAGACCATTCGGGGAAATTTGTCTCCAGGGACTGACGGGCTCCCGTTTGAAATCTATCGCCAGTATGGTGATACAATCTTGCCAATGTTACTACAGGTGTTAAACAAAACCTACCAGACTGGTGAACTCCCTCTATCTCTATCTGAAGCTGTGATCACACTCATTTAAAAAAAGGGTAAAGATGAAAGAGAAATAGGGTCATATCGCCTGATCTCTCTGTTAAATACAGACTACAAAATCAGCGAAAAATTTTTGCTAATAGGTTAAAGGGAGTTATAGACAGGCTAGTCCATCCAGACCAGACTGGGTTTACACCCAAGAGATTGGTATCCAGCATAGGTAGAGCTTTTCTGAATATGCAGGTTGAGGAGGGGGGAGGCTCCTGCTCCATCCTGTCATTAGACGCTGAGAAGATGTTTGACAGGGTGGAGTGGGAATATGTCTGGAAAGTGGTGCATAGGATGAATCTGGGCCAATACTTTATTAAGTGGGTCCATATTCTATATAATTATCCCTAAACTAGAATAAATATCAATGGGGTATGGTCTGAGCAAATAGAGCTGTTCAGAGGAACAAGACAGGGATGTGCCCTTTCCCCTTTATTGTTTGCTCTAGTTATAGAACCGCTGGCAGCTAAAATCAGACTGGATAAAAAGATTAAAGGCTTTGGTATAAAAGTGACCTCCGATAAGATAAGTATATATGCAGATGATATGTTAATCTTCTTGGAGACTCCAACATCTCAGCTGTCTTATCTTATGGAAGTAATAAACAAGTTTAGCGATATCTCGGGATATAAAATCAACTGGGCCAAATCAGTATTATTACCACTTGATCAGGCACCCCTACTGAATTCTGCAGAAAATAGGGTATTAAAACCTATGGAATCCTTTGAATATATGGGTGTAAATCTGAATGCAAGCATTCAAGACTTCACAAAACTAAATGTTTTCCCTCTGCTGATTAGATGCAAAAGCAAAATAAGTGTCTGGCAGAAGTTACCGATAGGATAAGCGGATAGAATCACATTAATAAAGATGGTGTTACTTCCCCAGATTTTGTACATATTGGCAGCCTGTCCAGTTTGTATAAAGGGTGCAGAGCCTTCTCTGTGGGAACCCACACCCTGGAAAATGTCTATGGTGCCTCAATATGCCTTAGACTTTTCCTGCTATTCATCAGCGCAGGGAGCACTATAAACGGCACAGACAGCACATTGAATGTAGGCAGGTTATTACAGCTAAATGATAAAGTACATGGAAGATATACTACATTGGTATTTAGGTTAAATTGCTGTGTTGGCACTTTGCGATAAATAAGTGGGTTTTGAGTTGCGGTTTGGGCACTCAGTCTCTAAAAGGTTTGCCATCACTGGTATAGGCTAATAAGGAAGGGGCTGGGTAAAATAGTAAAGTTTAACAGTGAGGAAAAATGGGGAAATTATATAGGACATGGGGCAAGCTGTCACCAAGTGCATTTAACCATCAATAGTGTGGTTATTTTTTGGCTATATCCCACATCAGGGGCAAGCTGTCACCAAGTGCATTTAACCATCAATAGTGTGGTTATTTTTTGGCTATATCCTACATCAGGGGCTTGGCTGTGCTTGCTATTTTATTGAGGGGTGAAATACAATTGCCAAAATAGCAGTACCCTAAATCTGGTGTTTCAGCTATGGCCAGCCAATTGTAATATTGTCTGCTGTCTGGCAAAGAATATATTTTTGTTCAGGGTTGAAATACAATTCCCAACTTAACAATTTCCTAAATTAGTGGTTTCTGCTGTATCAGGGCTACTTTAAATCTATTCATTAAAAGGGTATATAAGATTCAAGGTGCAGATAGGGTCATTCTCAATAACTTCACACAAACGCTACTGTGCATTTCCAAGTCTAATTCTGTCTGTAAAAGTATACCTTTCACCCAGCGCCTAAATACTAGGCCTCAAATTTATATTCATCTAAATCTGTCATTATTGCTGAGGCTGGTCAAGTTATTTAGTGTCCGTCAAAGCACAGTTTTTGTTCAGGGTTGAAATACAATTCCCAATTTTGCAATTCTCTAAATTAGTGGTTTCTGCTGTATCAGGCCTACTTTAAATCTATCCCTAAAAGGGTATATAAGATTCAAGGTGCAGATAGGGTCATTCTCAATAACTTCCCACACATGCTACTGTGCAATTCCAAGTCTAATTCTGTGTGTAAACGTATACCTGTCACCCAGCGCCTAAATACTAGGCCTCAAATTTATATTCATCTAAATCTGTCATTATTGCTGTGGCTGGTCAAGTTATTTAGTGTCCGTCAAAGCACAGTTTTTGTTCTGGGTTGAAATACAATTCCCAATTTTACAATTCTCTAAATTAGTGGTTTCTGCTGTATCAGGCCTACTTTAAATCTATCCCTAAAAGGGTATATAAGATTCAAGGTGCAGATAGGGTCATTCTCAATAACTTCCCACACATGCTACTGTGCAATTCCAAGTCTAATTCTGTGTGTAAACGTATACCTGTCACCCAGCGCCTAAATACTAGGCCTCAAATTTATATTCATCTAAATCTGTCATTATTGCTGTAGCTGGTCAAGTTATTTAGTGTCCGTCAAAGCACAGTTTTTGTTCTGGGTTGAAATACAATTCCCAATTTTACAATTCTTTAAATTAGTGGTTTCTGCTGTATCAGGCCTACATTAAATCTATCCCTAAAAGGGTATATAAGATTCAAGGTGCAGATAGGGTCATTCTCAATAACTTCACACACACGCTACTGTGCAATTACAAGTCTAATTCTGTCCGTAAACGTATACCTGTCATCCAGCGCCTAAATGCTAGGCCTCAAATTTATATTCAGCTAAATCTGTCGTTACTGCTGTGCCTTTATTAGTGTAATACGGTACCTAAATAGATAGCCAGATAGTTATAGGTGTCTGTAAAAAAAAGGCCTGAATTTGAATTCAATACATTGGGCCAAATAGTATTTTTCTTATTGTGGTAAACGGTAACAAAGAGGAAAACATGGATGACGTGATGACGTAGAGGACGTCGCGCTCCCCACCTCCCCAACGGCTCAGCTGTCTCGCTGCTTAGAACATGTTGGCGTCTTTGTGCCGAACCCTTCCCGCACCCTCTCCATGACCGTGGGTTAAGCGCTATCACGTTACAGCTCTACTGCCTCTCAGCTACAGCCTATGACGCTACTTCCACTGATACTGCTATTGTTGTGCTTGGACGTGGGGCCAGCTTTTCTGCCTATTTTCGATCTTGCCGTTCCTGCCGCTCCTGCCGCTTCCTCCTCTCTTACCTTCTGTGCCATCGTGAACAGGTCGGTATGTGGAGTTCTTTTGTGGAGTGTGTTGATCCGCTGCTCCCCTCCTGCTGTCAGTGTGAGTAACACCCGTGTGTTTCCCTTACTCGATGATTTTCTGGACAAGCTGACAAGCTGAAGAAACATATTTAGGACCGTTGCCGATTCTCCTTGCTTGCTCTCTCCTTACGTCTTTCCACATGATCTGGTCCTTCCCTCGTGTTTTCAGCCTTTACCGACTTGCCCCCTCTTCTCTTTGATGCTGCGGTGATTAACCTCCCTGTGATTGCTGTGATTGCTGATTCTAACTAACCCGGGCTGGAGGTTGATAACTTGTTGGAGGACTCTTCAGGGGGCCTGTATGTATGAAGTCTATGATACAACTAATTCCGTTTTGGGTCTCTGAATTCTGTCCAGTATTTTTTTTTTCTCCTGATTATTGTTTTCCCCCTTTTTTTTTCCCCTTTATACTGCTGGGATTAATTCTGTTGATCCTACTCTGATAGGCTGCTGGTGTTAATACCTTAGGGGAAAAAAAATAAAATAAAAAATGAGGTGCCTATGATTATAAGAAAGTGAACTATAGAGTTTAAAGCATAAGGTGGAGAAGGGGAAGGAGGAAAAAGAAAGAAGAAAAAAAAAGAAAAAAAGAAAAGAGTGGAGAAAGAGTATAAAGAGGAGGGGACATAAAAAAAGGGAAAAAAGAGAAAAGGGAGGGAAGGGGAGAAAGGGAAAAAAGAGAAGAAAAGAAAACAAGAATAAACAAGAAAGGAGCGGAAAAAAAAAAATAAAAAAAATAAAAGGGGGATAAGAAAAAAACAAAAGAAAAGAAAAGAAAAAAAAAAATATATATATATATAAAGGAAAAAAGAGAAAGAAGGAGAGCAAAGAAGAAAAGATATATATTTAAAAGGAGAGAAAGAGGCGGAATAAGGGGCAAGAAAGAAAAAGAAAAAAAAGAAAAAAGGAGAGGAAAAAAAAAAAAAAAAAGGAACAAGACATGGGCCCAAAAGCTCCTAGGCGCTCGACTGATCTATCAGGTCAGAAACACGGGTCCAAAACTGCTGAACCAACAAAACTGGACCAGTTCCTGAGGTCTCCTAGGGTCAATACGAGGGGCGGACAAAAGGAATTTTTCGCAAAAAAAAACGATGACTCAGAGATAACTGACTTAGAAACACAAAAAGTCGCTAGATACCCCGAAGAAGAAGACGGCATAATGGGGGAAGTTATCCCTAATGACAATTCTTCTCCGCTAGAAGAAATACTCCTAGCGGTTAAACAGAACGGGGATTTAATACAGGCGGTCACAACCCAACTTGGGTTTATTCAAGTTGATGTGGGACTAATAAAAGATGATTTGTCAAAAATGCGAGACAGAGTCCACAACCTTGAAAGTTCCGTCACCCTTATACAGAATGAATCCAAAAAAATAAATACGGAAGTCTCCACATTTAAAGCAGAATATAATCTCTTGAAGAAAAAGGTAGTGGACCTTGAGGATAGGTCACGAAGATACAATGTGAGAATAATTGGGATTCCAGAGGGTGTGGAAGAGAAAAATCCAACCCAATTTGTACAGAAATTAATTCTTGAGAACTTTGGGAAAGAGTCATTTTCTCCTCTTTTTATGATTGAAAGAGCTCATCGGGTCCCAGGAGGAAAACCAATTCCAGGGAGACAACCTCGGACATTCCTTGCTAAGTTATTGACTACAGGGGACAGAGATGTCCTCTTGAGAAGGGCGAGGGAATCCTCACCGGTTGTGTACAACGGGATTAGACTGGCCTTTTTTCCCGATTTCTCGAAAGAAATACAAGAAAAGAGACGCACATTTATGATTGTTAAAAAGAGGCTAAGAGAAAGGGATATTAAATATTCTCTTATATTCCCAGCCAAATTGCGGATTGTTTTTGAGGATAAAATCCTTTTTTTTGACACTTCAGAAGAAGCCGCGGACTGGCTTGACCGAAATAATCGATAATTCAATTGAGTTATGATCTGGCGGGAACAACTTGTACTTTAGGGGGCTTATACCCCTAAATGTAGTTCTCTTTGCTTCTTAATGGGGGTGGCTGAGTGGGGGGAGTGTGGAGGGTTGGTCATAGGAAAGAAATCTACTACAATATGTGGTGGATTGCCTGTGGGAGGGGGGTAAGGGGGGGGGGGTGGGGTTGGGCTGTGGTGCGTCAAAGTAGGTGTGGTTTCCCTTTTTTTTTTTAGTCTATTACTTTTTTCTTTTTTTTTTCTCTTCTTCCTCTCTCCTGTTTCTCCATTTAACCATTGTTGATGACGATGATTAGAATTTTTGCTTGGAATGTACGTGGTTTGGGAGAAAGAGGTAAGAGACAAGCGGTTCTTGACCTGACTCAGGCCCATCTACCATCAATAGTATGCCTGTTAGAGACCCACCTTACTGAGGAGACCACTAGAGTGGTCGACAGGGGATGGGCTGCGCATACGTATCATTCTACCCTCTCCAATTATTCGAGAGGTGTTACGGTGTTGATACATAGACTTATTGACTTCGTTTGTGAGGCATCCTCTGTCGACCAACAGGGGAGATTTATTTTTTTATACTGTAGGTTAGGGGGAAAGTTATGTATTTTGGCCTTTGTCTATATCCCACCGCCATTTTCCTTTTCGGTTCTTAATTCTCTTCTATTATTCATGGATAAATCGCCGAATGTCCAACATTGATTATTGGCGATTTTAACTGTGTGATCGATCCTTTACGTGACAGGGTTTCTATGAGTGCCGGGAGAGACAGTCCGGTCCAGGGGTCTCCCCTCGCACGGTTTTGCCTGGAGGCTGGATTTGAGGACGCTTGGGAACATCTGGGACAGGGGAAAAGGGTTTTTTCATGCTTTAGCAAAGCAGGTAAATCGTTGTCCAGAATAGATCTTGTATTGATAAATAGTAAATATGTGAAACTGATAAAGCGAATGAAATATGAAACAAGGTCAATATCTGACCATTCTCCGCTATTACTTGAATTATGCTTATCTCAGGAAAGATATACACCAAAACCTTCCTTTAGATTAAACCCTTATTGGCTATCAGTTATAAAGACACATGAAATAATTCGAAATTAAATAGGCCGATTTTGGGATATTAATTATGGTTCAGCAAAAATTCAAGTGGTATGGGATACCTTTAAGGCGTACATGAGGGGATTGATGGTTAGCAATATCACGAACCTTAGAAGGGAATATGGAAAAAAACTGAAAAATCTAGAAAAACAGGTAGTGTTGGCGACAGAATCCTTCCACATAAATAAGACGGAGAAGAATAGGGAAAATATGCAAAAAGCCACACAAATATATGCTAAGTTTTTATTGGATAAGGCCCAACAGAACCTTTTTTTTAAAGGGCAAAAATATTTCACAGAGTCTGGGCGACCTGGTAAACTCCTCTCTAGAGTAATCTCCAATCAACAACCCAAAAAACATATAGACAAGGTTCGAGTGAGGGATGGTAGGATAGTCACTAGACAGGGCCCGGTGGAGAAGGCTTTTCTTGATTATTTTCTTGATCTGTATAAGGCTGATTCTAATATTACAGATGATAAGATAGATCTCTATCTAGATAGGATCAACTTTTCAACTATTTCTGAGACGCAAAAGAAAGCACTAGAATTGGAGGTCTCAATTCAGGAACTTGAGGGAGCCATTAAACTATGTTCAGCCAATTCCACTCCGGGTTCAGACGGGCTTCCATATGAATTTTATAGTAAATACGGGGACTGTATCTTTCCTAGATTATTGGAGGTCTTTGCTGAATCAATGGAGGATGGGATGCTGCCGGATTCAATGATGGAGGCCACAATAATACTAATTCCAAAAAAAGGCAAGGACCCTTTAGATTTAGAATCTTATAGACCAATTTCACTGCTCAATGCAGATGTAAAGCTTTTTGCGAGGGTCCTTGCTACAAGGCTTTCTAGGGTCATCTCCTCCATTGTCCATCCAGATCAGAGCGGTTTTATTCAAAACAAGGGTACACATCATAATTTACATTGGCTTTTTTCTAATATCCAGGCCCCTGGGGGGACCGCCCGCTCCATCCTGTCACTGGATGCCTCCAAGGCCTTTGACAGGGTGGAGTGGCGTTTCCTCTGGAAGGTTCTTGCTAGGATGGGCTTTGGAGAGAGGTTTATACGCACTCTTAAGTTATTGTATAGATCCCCAAGGGCTAAATTGAGTCTTAATGGAATTCTGAGTAGTAGTATCGATTTAAACAGAGGCACCCGTCAGGGTTGCCCACTATCTCCCTTATTATTCGATATGTATATCGAACCCCTTGCGATGGCCATCAGGCAGGACGATCAGGTTAAAGGATTTGGTACGCTAGGAATACAAGACCGTATCTCATTATATGCAGATGATGTTCTGTTCTTTATAGATCATACGGAAACTACTCTCCCTAGGATTATTCAAATGGTTAAAGTATTTGGTGAGGTGTCTGGTCTTCTTATAAACTGGGCCAAGACCAGCTTGATGCCAATAGACCCCCTGCCACAGAAAGAGGTTCCTGTTACACAGTTGGATATTGTTGATACTTTTCAATACTTGGGTTTGACTATATCGCCTCGGGTCGAAAATTTTCTAGAACTTAATTTGATCCCCATAATGGTAAAGATTAGAGCTAAAATAGGAATCTGGCTCAAACTTCCCCTATCTAGAGCTGATCGAGTTTCACTAGTTAAAATGGTGATATTACCACAATTTCTTTATGTGCTCAGGAATACACCTATTTGGATACAAGACAAACATTTTAAACTTATGGAAAGAATAATTAATGATTTAATATGGGGAAGAAAGCGAGTTCGAATAAAGTTGGAATATTTGTATAAATCAGTGGAGTGCGGGGGTTTAAATCTCCCCTACTTTAAGGGGTATTTTATTGCAGCCCAGTTATTGATGTGCTATGAATCAGAGAACAGTGCACTACTGGGGAAGTTGGTATCTAGTCACGCTCACAATAATATTTTTACCTTGTTGGAATCCGGCCTATTGAAGAGTTACGAGCAAGGCTATAAAGAGACTATAAAACTACTCCTCAAGGTGTGGGCTACAACTAGGACATGGTTGAAGGTTAAGGGTTCACTTACATTTACGCCTCTTTGGCATAATTTATATTTAGAAAGGCTGGATGAAATTGCAGCTGACACATTTTGGCAGAAGAATAAAATTTTATATATTTCACAGGTAGTTAAAGATAGAGAAATTAAACCCTTTATAGAAATGACACATAATATAAAAAATCTTTCATGGTTTAGGTATTTTCAATTGCGATCTGTATTATCTAGTTTGGATGATAAGCGGTTGTTAGATATAGATAATTCATCTTTTCTGAATGATTGGGTAGGGGGTACACTTTCTAGAATAAAAATTTCATATATATATAAGTTATTACTTAAGGTACGGTTTAGTGATATACACTCACCAGGACAAAAAGCGTGGGATGTGGATTGTCCGAATTTACAAATAGAAGGGTGGGAGGATATTTTTGGGAATTTATCTTTATTATCCCAGAACTTTAACCATGTTCTAATACAATTCTATATTTGCCACAGATTATATATTACTCCCCTATGGATGAATGAATGCGGGTTAAGAGACACGTCCAACTGTCCCAAATGTGACACTGTAGGAGCAGACTTTCTCCATATGATATGGACCTGTCCAGAACTTATAAATTACTGGAATAATATCAATAATTGTATTATGTATAAACTAAAAATTCGAATTCCTTTTGAACCACAAGTATTTGTTCTTAATGATCTTTCCAAACTAAAAAATCACAAGTATCAAAAGATCTTCCTGAGTAGAATACTGATGTTGGCTAGAGTTTTGATCAGTCGGACCTGGTTTGCCCGATCCACTCCAGACATAAATACATGGATAAATTTAATTGATAAGGTAAAGAACTACGAGAAAATTATATATAGACGGAGAGAAATTGAATACCAATGGAGTAAGATATGGGGTGGCTGGAGGTCTGATTAGCTGAGGTCAGGTTGTTTTATATATAGGGGTCCTACTTTGACGCACCACAAATCTGGGGGGAGGGAGGGGAGGGTTTTCTAAATGTTATGAAAAGACGAGTTGAATATATTTATATTTATATATAATTAGTTGGGTCACTAAGAATTGAGAGATTGTAAAAACTTTTTTATTGCAAATGTTTTGTAGTTTTCCCAATAAATTTTTTTGAAAGCAAAAAAAAAAAAAACAAAAAAAAAAAAAAACAAAGAGGAAAACATCTAGTAAGGGACGCGGACATGGTCATAGTGGTGTAAGTGGACCCTCTGGTGCTGGGAGAGGACGTGGCCGTTCTGCCACAGCCACACGTCCTAGTGTACCAACTACCTCAGGTCCCAGTAGCCGACAGAATTTACAGCGATATTTGGTGGGGCCCAATGCCGTTCTAAGGATGGTAAGGCCTGAGCAGGTACAGGCATTAGTCAATTATTAGTCAATTGGGTGGCCGACAGTGGATCCAGCACGTTCACACTATCTCCCACCCAGTCTTCTGCAGAAAGCGCACAGATGGCGCCTGAAAACCAAGCCCATCAGTCTGTCACATCACCCCCATGCATACCAGGGAAACTGTCTGAGCCTCAAATTATGCAGCAGTCTCTTAAGCTGTTTGAAGACTCCGCTGGCAGGGTTTCCCAAGGGCATCCACCTAGCCCTTCCCTAGCGGTGGAAGACATAGAATGCACTGACGCACAACCACTTATGTTTCCTGATGATGAGGACATGAGAATACCACCTCAGCACGTCTCTAATGATGACGAAACACAGGTGCCAACTGTTACGTCTTTCTGCAGTGTGCAGACCGAACAGGAGGTCAGGGATCAAGACTGGGTGGAAGACGATGCAGGGGACGATGAGGTCCTAGACCCCACAAGGAATGAAGGTCGTGCCACTGACTTTCACAGTTCGGAGGAAGAGGCAGTGGTGAGACCGAGCCAACAGCGTAGCAAAAGAGGGAGCAGTGGGCAAAAGCAGAACACCCGCCGCCAAGAGACTCCGCCTGCTACTGACCGCCGCCATCTGGGACCGAGCACCCCAAAGGCAGCTTCAAGGAGTTCCCTGGCATGGCACTTCTTCAAACAATGTGCTGACGACAAGACCCGAGTGGTTTGCGCGCTGTGCCATCAGAGCCTGAAGCGAGGCATTAACGTTCTGAACCTTAGCACAACCTGCATGACCAGGCACCTGCATGCAAAGCATGAACTGCAGTGGCGTAAACACCTTAAAAACAAGGAAGTCACTCAGGTTCCCCTGCTACCTCTTCTGCTGCTGCCGCCTCGGCCTCTTCTGCTGCTGCCGCCTCGGCCTCTTCTGCTGCTGCCGCCGCCTCTGCCTCTTCCTCCGCCTCTGGAGGAACATTGGCACCTGCCGCCCAGCAAACATGGGATGTACCACCAACATCACCACCTGCGTCACCAAGCATCTCAACCATGTCACACGGCAGTGTTCAGCTCTCTATCTCACAAACATTTGAGAGAAAGTGTAAATTCCCACCTAGCCACCCTCGATCCCTGGCCCTGAATGCCAGCATTTCTATACTGGCCTATGAAATGCTGTCATGTAGGCTGGTGGACACAGACAGCTTCAAACAGCTCATGTCGCTTGCTGTCCCACAGTATGTTGTTCCCTGTGACTTCCCTGCACAACCAAGTATCCGATAAAATCAAGTGTGCACTGCGCAATGCCATCTGTGGCAAGGTCCACCTAACCACAGATACGTGGACCAGTAAGCACGGCCAGGGACGCTATATCTCCCTAACTGCACACTGGGTAAATGTAGTGGCGGCTGGGCCCCAGGCGGAGAGCTGTTTGGCGCACGTCCTTCTGCCGTCAAGGATCGCAGGGCAACATTCTTTGCCTCCTGTTGCCACCTCCTCCTACTCAGCTTCCTCTTCCTCTTCTTTCACCTGCTCATCCAGGCAGCCACACACCTTCACCACCAACTTCAGCACAGCCCGGGGAAAACGTCAGCAGGCCATTCTGAAACTCATATGTTTAGGGGACAGGCCCCACACCGCGCAGGAGTTGTGGCGGGGTATCGAACAACCGACCGATGAGTGGTTGCTGTCGGTGAGCCTCAAGCCCGGCCTGGTGGTGTGCGATAATGGGCGAAATCTCGTTGCAGCTCTGGGAATAGCTGGTTTGACGCACATCCCTTGCCTGGCGCATGTGCTGAATTTGGTGGTGCAGAAGTTCATTCACAACTACCCCGACATGTCAGAGCTGCTGCATAAAGTGCGGGCCGTCTGTTCGCGCTTCCAGCGTTCACATCCTGCCGCTGCTCGCCTGTCTGCGCTACAGCGTAACTTCGGCCTTCCTGCTCACCGCCTCATATGCGACGTGCCCACCAGGTGGAACTCCACCTTGCACATGCTGGACAGACTGTGCGAGCAGCAGCAGGCCATAGTGGAGTTTCAGCTGCAACACGCACGGGTCAGTCGCACTGCGGAACAGCACCACTTCACCACCAATGACTGGGCCTCCATGCAAGACCTGTGTGCCCTGTTGCGCTGTTTTGTGTACTCCACCAACATGGCCAGTGGCGATGACGCCGTTATCAGCGTTACAATACCATTTCTATGTCTCCTTGAGAAAACACTTAGGGCAATGATGGAAGAGGAGGTGCCCCAGGAGGAGGAGGAGGAGGAAGAGGGGTCATTTTTAGCACTTTCAGGCCAGTCTCTTCGAAGTGACTCAGAGGGAGTTTTTTTGCAAAAGCAGAGGCCAGGTACAAATGTGGCCAGCCAGGGCGCACTACTGGAGGATGAGGAGGACGAGGATGAGGAGGAGGTGGAGGATGAGGATGAAGCATGGTCACAGCGGGGTGGCAGCCAACGCAGCTCGGGCCTATCACTGGTGCGTGGCTGGGGGGGAAACGCAGAACGCTGACGATACGTCTCCCACAGAGGACAGCTTGTCCTTACCCCTGGGCAGCCTGGCACACATGAGCGACTACATGCTGCAGTGCCTGCGCAACGACAGCAGAGTTGCCCACATTTTAACGTGTGCGGAATACTTGGTTGCCACCCTGCTGGGTCCACGGTACAAAGACAATGTGCCCACCTTACTTCCTGCACTGGAGTGTGATAGGAAGATGCGCGAGTACAAGTGCACGTTGGTAGACGCGCTACTGAGAGCATTCCCAAATGTCACAGGGGAACAAGTGGAAGCCCAAGGCCAAGGCAGAGGAGGAGCAAGAGGTCGCCAAGGCAGCTGTTTCACGGCCAGCTCCTCTGAGGGCAGGGTTAGCATGGCAGAGATGTGGAAAAGTTTTGTCAACACGCCACAGCTAACTGCACCACCACCTGATACGCAACGTGTTAGCAGGAGGCAACATTTCACTAACATGGTGGAACAGTACGTGTGCACACCCCTCCACGTACTGACTGATGGTTAGGCCCCATTCAACTTCTGGGTCTCTAAATTGTCCACGTGGCCAGAGCTATCCTTTTATGCCTTGGAGGTGCTGGCCTGCCCGGCGGCCAGCGTTTTGTCTGAACGTGTATTCAGCACGGCAGGATGCGTCATTACAGACAAATGCAGCCGCCTGTCTACAGCCAATGTGGACAAGTTGACGTTCATAAAAATGAACCAGGCATGGATCCCACAGGACCTGTCCATCCCTTGTGCAGATTAGACATTAACTACCTCCCCTTAACCATATATTATTGGACTCCAGGGCACTTCCTTATTCAATCCTATTTTTATTTTCATTTTACCAATATATTGCGGGGCAACCCAAAGTTGAATGAACCTTTCCTCTGTCTGGGTGTCGGGGCCTAAATATATGACAATGGACTGTTCCAGTGTTGGGTGACGTGAAGCGTGATTCTCTGCTATGACATGAAGACTGATTCTCTGCTGACATGAAGCCAGATTCTCTGTTACGGGACCTCTCTCCTCTGCCTGGGTGCCTGGGCCTAAATATCTGACAATGGACTGTTCCAGTGTTGGGTGACGTGAAGCATGATACTCTGCTATGATATAAAGACTGATTCTCTGCTGACATGAAGCCAGATTCTCTGTTACGGGACCTCTCTCCTCTGCCTGGGTGCCTGGGCCTAAATATCTGACAATGGACTGTTCCAGTGTTGGGTGACGTGAAGCATGATTCTCTGCTATGACATGAAGACTGATTCTCTGCTGACATAAAGCCAGATTCTTTGTTACGGGACCTCTCTCCTCTGCCTGGGTGCCGGGGCCTAAATTTATGACAATGGACTGTTACAGTGGTGGGTGACGTAAAGCATGATTCTCTGCTATGATATGAAGACTGATTTTCTGCTGACATGAAGCCAGATTCTCTGTTACGGGACCTCTCTCCTCTGCCTGGGTGCCTTGGCCTAAATATCTGACAATGGACTGTTCCAGTGTTGGGTGACGTGAAGCATGATTCTCTCCTATGATATGAAGACCGATTCTCTGCTGACATGAAGCCAAATTCTCTGTTACGGGACCTCTCTCCTCTGCCTGGGTGCCTGGGCCTAAATATTTGACAATGGACTGTTCCAGTGTTGGATGACGTGAAGCATGATTCTCTGCTATGATATAAAGACTGATTCTCTGCTGACATGAAGCCAGATTCTCTGTTACGGGACCTCTCTCCTCTGCCTGGGTGCCTGGGCCTAAATATATGACAATGGACTGTTACAGTGGTGGGTGACGTGAAGCCTGATTCTCTGCTATGGGACCTCTCTCCAATTGATATTGGTAAATTTTTTTATATTTTATTTTTATTTTTATTCATTTCCCTATCCACATTTGTTTGCAGGGGATTTTCCTACATGTCGCTGCCTTTTGCAGCCCTCTAGCCCTTTCCCGGGCTGTTTTACAGCCTTTTTAGTGCCGAAAAGTTCTGGTCCCCATTGACCTCAATGGGGTTCGGGTTCGGGACGAAGTTCAGGTCGGGTTCGGATCCCGAACCCGAACATTTCCGGGAAGTTCGGCCGAACTTCTCGAACCTGAACATCCAGGTGTTCGCTCAACTCTAATTGTAATGGCTGTTCTTGTAGATGGTATATAGAGGCACTCAGACTTTGTATTGTCAAATTATATTTTAATTTTGTATTATGAAAGCAATAAAAAAAAAAAAAAAAAAGGTTCTGGGCTGCTTGACGGGTGCAGCGAAGGGGCGGTATCTGTGGAAAAGGACAAGTCAGCTGAGGAGGAGACGGAGGATGAAGTAGGAGGAGGAGAAGAAGAGGCAGCGCTGCATGCAATCTATGGCGGAAACACCAATCCCACACGGGTGCCATGGGTTGCATGCTTCACAGCCGTCTGAAGGTTCACCCAGTGGGTAGTAAAAGTTATGTACCTTCCCTGCCCCTGTTTGCTAGACCATATGTCTGTGGTCAGATGTATCTTGGCACCGACACTGTGTGCCAGAGATATATTCACCTGCCGCTGAACGTGGCCATATAGCTCTGGGATGCCCTTCTGGGAGAAATATTTCCGCCATGGGACCTTACTTTGCGGTGTGCCAATGGCCATAAATCTTCTAAAGGCCTCTGAGTACACCAGTTTATATGGCAGTAGTTGGCGGGCTAGCAGTTTCGACAAGGTAGTAGTCAGCCGTTGGGCAAGAGGGTTATCCGACGTCATCAACTTTTTACTTTCGAACATTTGCTCCACGGAAGCCTGCCTTTTGCCAGATAAACATGACAACGGCACAGTCAAAGGAGGAGGGCAGAACAAATTGGAGGAGAGAGGAGAAGGAGAAAAGGCAGAACGTGGAGTGCCGGGAGTGTGGCTTTGTGGGTTTTGACGGTGTTACTCTAACTGGTCTCGGTGATGGGAGGCCAGGTGCCTGTTGGGCTTACCTGACTTATGCGTTGACAGCACAGGCTGCAGATGGCAACACTATTGTCAGCAGCGGACACGTTAAAAAAGCCCACACTGTTCCTGCGTTCTGGGAGCGCCAGATGTGACTGTGCATGGTGGATGGCTCGTTCCAGATATACAGGGAGTGCAGAATTATTAGGCAAGTTGTATTTTTGAGGATTAATTTTATTATTGAACAACAACCATGTTCTCAATGAACCCAAAAAACTCATTAATATCAAAGCTGAATATTTTTGGAAGTAGTTTTTAGTTTGTTTTTAGTTTTAACTATTTTAGGGGGATATCTGTGTGTGCAGGTGACTATTACTGTGCATAATTATTAGGCAACTTAACAAAAAACAAATATATACCCATTTCAATTATTTATTTTTACCAGTGAAACCAATATAACATCTCAACATTCACAAATATACATTTCTGACATTCAAAAACAAAACAAAAACAAATCAGTGACCAATATAGCCACCTTTCTTTGCAAGGACTCTCAAAAGCCTGCCATCCATGGATTCTGTCAGTGTTTTGATCTGTTCACCATCAACATTGCGTGCAGCAGCAACCACAGCCTCCCAGACACTGTTCAGAGAGGTGTACTGTTTTCCCTCCTTGTAAATCTCACATTTGATGAGGTTCTCAATGGGGTTCAGATCAGGTGAACAAGGAGGCCATGTCATTAGTTTTTCTTCTTTTATACCCTTTCTTGCCAGCCACGCTGTCTTGGACGCGTGTGATGGAGCATTGTCCTGCATGAAAATCATGTTTTTCTTGAAGGATGCAGACTTCTTCCTGTACCACTGCTTGAAGAAGATGTCTTCCATAAACTGGCAGTAGGACTGGGAGTTGAGCTTGACTCCATCCTCAACCCGAAAAGGCCCCACAAGCTCATCTTTGATGATACCAGCCCAAACCAGTACTCCACCTCCACCTTGCTGGCGTCTGAGTCGGACTGGAGCTCTCTGCCCTTTACCAATCCAGCCACGGGCCCATCCATCTGGCCCATCAAGACTCACTCTCATTTCATCAGTCCATAAAACCATAGAAAAATCAGTCTTGAGATATTTCTTGGCCCAGTCTTGACGTTTCAGCTTGTGTGTCTTGTTCAGTGGTGGTCGTCTTTCAGCCTTTCTTACCTTGGCCATGTCTCTGAGTATTGCACACCTTGTGCTTTTGGGCACTCCAGTGATGTTGCAGCTCTGAAATATGGCCAAACTGGTGGCAAGTGGCATCTTGGCAGCTGCACTGCTTGACTTTTCTCAGTTCATGGGCAGTTATTTTGCGCCTTGGTTTTTCCACACGCTTCTTGCGACCCTGTTGACTATTTTGAATGAAACGCTTGATTGTTCGATGATCACGCTTTAGAAGCTTTGCAATTTTAAGAGTGCTGCATCCCTCTGCATCTCACTATTTTTGACTTTTCTGAGCCTGTCAAGTCCTTCTTTTGACCCATTTTGCCAAAGGAAAGGAAGTTGCCTAATAATTATCCACACCTTATATAGGGTGTTGATGTCATTAGACCACACCCCTTCTCATTACAGAGATGCACATCACCTAATATGCTTAATTGGTAGTAGGCTTTCGAGCCTATACAGCTTGGAGTGAGACAACATGCATAAAGAGGATGATGTGGTCAAAATACTCATTTGCCTAATAATTCTGCACTCCCTGTATTTGCAGTCTACTTTTTGCCTCCAGTGCACTGCAAGTTCTGCCTCTGAACTCCCCTCCTCTGCCTCTCTTGTGGGCACCTACGTGACGTCCATCGACATGTTATCATCGTCACCTGCACCACCACTGATATTAGAGATCTCGGAGTAGACAGCAACAGGGGGGACCACCCTCCTTGGGCTGATCTGGGAACTGTTGTCAGACCGCTGGGAGGCTGCCGTTGCTACCTCCTTTTCCTCATCCGATGCCAAGATTGGCTGCTCATCGGTAAGGTCTGAAAATTGATGGGAAAATAGTTCCTCTGACTTGAGTGGACGGATTATGGTTGTGGTGCTGGTGGTTGTGTCTTTGGGGGTGCACACAGCAGAGAGTGAGTAGGGTGCTGAAGCATACGATGAGGAGGGTGCAGAAGCGAAAGGCTGAGTGAGCCACTCATCCAACTCTGGTGCGTCCTTTGAAGTAATCGCACACAGCTTCTCCAACTTCCCACTTAGGCTACGGTGTGGTGCACCTGCCCGACCCCTATCTACCCTGCGGAATGGCCTGCCTCTTCCTCTGCCTGTCATTTTCAAAATGGCCCTGTGAAAGTCCCCTTAGAAAAGCAGTATTTGTGGAAGCAGGTATATTGCAGGTCTCAATCAATATTTGGTGGAAGCCGGTATATCAATCCCCTCTATCAGTATTTTGTGGAAACAGGGATATAGAACACCACAATAAGTATTTGCCGGAAGCTGGTATATCAAACCCTTTAACCAATATTTGGTGGAAGCTGGTGTATCGCAGGCCTCAAACAATATTTGGTGGAAGCCAGCATATCAATTCCCTCTATCAGTATTTTGTGGAAACCAGTATATAGAACCCCTTAATGAGCATTTGCTGGAAGTTGGTATATCAAACTTTTTAATCAATATTTGGTGGAAGACAGTATATCGCAGGCCTCAAACAATATTTGGTGGAAGACGGTATATCAATCACCTCTATCAGTATTTTGTGGAAACAGATATATAGAACCCCTTAATGAGTATTTGCTGGAAGCAGGTAAATCAAACCTCATAATCAATATTTGTTGGAAGCCAGTGTATCGCAGGCCTCAATCAATATCTGGTGGAAGCTGGTATATCAATCCCCTCTATCAGTATTTTGTGGAAACAGGTATATCAAACCCCTTAATTAATATTTGTTGGAAGCCCGAGTATTGAAGGTCTCAATCAATATTTGGTTGAAGCTGGTATATATTTCCCTTCTATCAATATTTTGTGGAAACAGTTTTATAGAACCCCTTAAAGAGTATTTGCTGGAAGCAGGCATATCAAACCCCTTAATCAATATTTGGTCAAAGCCGGTGTATCAAAGGAATCAATCAATGTTTTGTAGAAGCAGCTATATAAAATCCTTATTCAGTATTTGGTATTTCGGTATCTCAGCAGAACCGCACACAACTGCTGTACAATACAAATGCACTATAATATACTTTCTATGTTAGAAGTTATATAATAGGTATTTCACACTTGTCAATCAGTTTTTTTTTGGGGGGGCAACAGGTATATCACTAGAGATGGCCTTGCGGTTCGCCCGGCGGTCGTTTCGCAGCAAACTTTGCGTGTTCGCGATTCGCCGAACATGCAAACATATGGAGATTTTCGCGCCAGCCATATTCTTTTACATTGTGAAGAACTTTGACCCATGACACATCGATCAGGTGGTACAGGACAGCCAATTGAGACGTTTCAGCACATGTACATACCCCCTACCTTATAAATAAACCTGATCTGGCCGCCATTTTACATTCAGTGTTTTGCCAGTGTAGGGAGAGGTTGCTGTGAAGCAGGGACAGGCTGTTAGGGACCCCAAACGCTAGCTTATAGGGCCACAAAAGTCATTTTAAGGACTGGTATAGGTGTGCTATCGATAGGTGTGATACAGAGAGGGGTGCAATATACTTATAATATACTTTTATAATGAGTCAAAAACACATAGATCTGTATAGTGATTTCCTGGAAGTCAGGGGCCTAGGGGCTAGGGGCTTACTAGGGCCATTTTTATATAGGGTAAGGTTCCGTATGGGGTTGTTCTTATCTAGGCGGGTGGTCTGTGGTAAGGCTTTCAGGGGCAGAATAGCACCCACTGTAGGGCAATATCAGGGACAGTTCTTTGCCCACCCTGTCCTTCAATACCACATCATCATCTAGCCCACGGATAGATGTTTTTTGCTTTCCCTCTGGGATTTATGGCTGTGCACTGGAACCCCCTGGATTATGGTAGGACATATGGTCTCTGATTTGGTGCCGCCGAGCACCTGATTTAGTGCCTCCGAGCACTTGTTATTGCCTATCACATCTATGCTTTTTGCTTAACTTTAATAATTTTTATTTTTTTATTTTGAGGCATATCTTTCCATTCTCACGTTCGCAAAATGGGTCCGCATCCATTCCGCAATTTTGCAGAATGGGTGCAGACCCATTCATTTTCAATGGGGCCGTAATGTGCTGTCCGCATTTGCGGATCCGCACATCCGCATCCGTGCTCCCGTTTCCGCAAAAAAATAGAACATGTCCTATTCTTGACTGCAATTGCAGACAAGATTAGGCATTTTCTATTATTGTGCCGTCCGCAAATAGCGGAATGCACATAGCCGGTGTCCGTGTTTTGCGGATCTGTAAAACACTTATGGACGTGTGAATGGACCCTCATAGTAACATTATTAAAGGTTACGTTTTATCTTTATGTATATTCTAATGGATTGCCTTCCTTGCACAATGTTATAATATACTTTCTATGTTAGAAAGTATATTATAGTGCATTTGTATTGTGCGGCAGTTGTGTGCGGTTCTGCTGCAATACTGCAGGTATAAAGAGGGACAAGCGTTATTGGAACAAATAATTTCTACTGGTGTTATATACCAGTCGCCCCCCCAAAAAAAATGATTTGAAGTGGGGTGTTATATACCAATATACTTTCTTTATAGTGCATGTGGGTACTTTATAGTGCATTTGCACATGCGTGTACGCGAAAATTATATTGCCGATATCTCTCATTGAAAAAAATAGTGAATGAAGATCACAAATTTGCCTGCCATTAAAATGAATGCGACCCGCAGCAAACTTGTGGTTCGCGAACATTTGACCGCGTTCGCGTGATCGCGTTCGCGAACTGTCCCGGCAGATATTCGTCCATCACTAAATATCACCCCCATTACAATTAGTTATTCCAATAGCGTTTGTCCCTCTGTATAGCTGCAGTATAGCAGCAGAATCGAACACAACTGCTGCATAATACAAATGTACTATAATATACTTTCTATGTTAGAAAGTATATTATAAATATATCACACCCCTCAGTATGTCACGCCTATCCATAGCACCCCTATACCTTTAAACAACTTTTGTGGCCCTATTAGCCAGCTTTTATTGTCCCTAACAGTCTGTCCCAGCTCCACACAGCAACCTCTCCCTACACTGGCTAAAAACTGAATGTAAAATGGCGGCCAGATCGGGTTTATTTATAGGGTAGGGGTTGTGTACATGTGTTGAAACATCTCAATTGGCTGTCCTGTCCCACCTGATGGATGTATCATGGATAACATTTCGGCACAATGCAAAAGAATATGGCGCCGGCGGACATTGCTATATGTTTGCTTGTTCGGTGAACCCACAAACGAGCAAAGTTCACCGCAAAACGCCCGCTGGGCGAACTGCAAAGCCATCTCTATTGCTTTACTTTTGTCTTCTATCATCGTGGTATAGTTATTATTAGATAAGAGTCAGTGGTAAGTTTAATGCAAAGTTCAAAGTCTGCTGAAATAGCCAATGTGATGATTCCACTCAAGCCTATGCTACAATGCCTAAAGCAATGATTTTGTTTTTTGGTTGTTTATTTTTTATTTTTTTATTTTTAAGGAAGAATTAGTTATGCCTCTCTAAGTCATGCAGAAACTTAGTAGTAGTAACTGCTAGTAGTAACAATAATTTATGGTTCACAAACAATCAGAAACATTAGTGATGATTTTTAAAACTCCTGTACAGCCCTTCATAGACACAGTGCAGTATGAGCAACCACATAAACTAAACTATAATTATATTAAATGTTGGCACCTCATTTAATATAGTCTAGTGATTCCCTCAAATTACACTGTACTAGTAATGAGCCATAGCTTGATATTTAAACTCTTAATTGTGTTTGGTTCCAGTGGATTCAATTAACTTTGTACATAGGGTACATATTTTTAATTTACAGTTAATTTGTCTTAAACATTGACACTTCTACCATAACTAATTTGTAAGTATTAAGTATGGTCATATAAATCATTTGGGAAAATAATTACAATGTAGCTAATTTTCCAAATTAGAATACTTAATGCACATAAAAAAAAAAAAAAAAATTGTTATATCATGGTTCCTTGTACAAGGAGCCAACTGAATGCATAGTTAAATATCTAGATCGACAAAATAAATATTGAGGAATATTTCACACGCAAACCACAAATGTGCACATTTATATCACATCAAATTAGCTGTATAATGATATATTCCATATGGAAAAGTCCACCAGTGATTCTTTGTAAGGAGCATTAAAGGTCCAGCTGCATTTGAAGCTGATGAGGTCCCATTTCTTACCAGTTACACACTAGAACACATTGATGATATGTTCTCTGTGTATGTGTAATGTCCTGTACAGATGGAGAGTAGACCATCCAAATGAATTCTTCTGGTAGACTCTAGCAAGCTAATTCTGACAAAATGCTTTCAAATTCTTTATCTGTTCTTTACACAAACAATACATTTCATATCCAAAATGAATCCTTATTTATGTTCTCAAACTTGGGAACTTGAAGAAGGATCTTATTTGGTAACTTGAAAAAGGATCAGTTTCAAAATCTTAAATACCTACAGCAGAATAGCAGCCCCAGTAAGAGCATTCCCACTCAGGAGCCTAGACCAATTTACCCTGAGTGGTCCCTGCTTGTAATAGAATCCACGGCTGCATTCAAAGGGTAACTGTTAGCAGGTAGAGTGAACAGGTAGGGTGGTGGTACTGTGGGAAAAATGTAAAAAGCCAAATTGGTTACCAGTATCCATAACAGCAACAAGCCAGGTCAAACCAAAAAACACATATAACACAGAAATGAAAAGCAATAGAATGATCAGAAACAGTCCAAAGTAATACACAGCAAAAAACACTACGGAGAAGACTAAGTATAATCTGGTAAATAAGCCGGGTGAATAAACATAAGTATACTCACAAAATGCACAGGAATACAAGATTAATAAATAATAACTGGCACTAAGCAAAGTAGGATTAGACAGTAGGATTTGAAATAGAGAACAGATCTACCTGATTGGCTTAAAAAGCAAGCCTCTTCCTGCCTACTGTATCTGTTCCATCTTAGGAGCTAGAAAAAGTGAGCTTGTCTCAGTCAAGGCCCTCTCCTGCCTCTGTGCCTGGCTTCTGAAGCAGGGAGAGGCAAAGTTGCTACAGTCAGCGCATAAGCACTAAGGAGGTAATTTACTATCAGATATAGGTCAGTTTTCTGGCCTATATCTGTTGCAGATTGTGGGGCGAAGGTTATTTGTGCCAAAATCTTTGACTTTTCTCAGCTCACAAATCTTCTGTACATCATAATAAGGCTATATAACATAGCCCAACACGATGGTGACTAATTATTTGATGTTTATATATTTTAGTATATATGTATATGAGGGATCCATGCAGTTATGAAACCTGGATTGTTTTTCAATATAAACGCAACAAAGACGCACCAATACCGCATATGCGGTTCCTATATTTGGTGTATCCTTGACATATACAATCCAGATTTACAAATAGCATGCATAGCTAATGAAAATTATGAAAAGGATTATGGAGGATATTCTGTTTTATTGAAAACCATAATAGTGATTGATTTGAAGAGATCCCAACATTAAGATACACTACAGATTTTGAGGATAACCCGATCCATTTCAGAATTTGAGGAATACCTGGTTTATTCCCAAGTCGGACTGATTACTGAAGTCCTCTATAAAAGGAGAGACATTAAGGAGGGGAGGTCATCCACTGATGAAGGAGCCACTAAGAGCCCCGAAACGCGTCTGGTACTGGACCCACCAATTGGACTTAAGGACCACAAATTCTTGCAGTTCCGACTCTTCTTGGAGAAAATACACTGAAGGTTGATCGTATAGCTGCAGAGCTGGCGCCAGTAAGTGAGGAACTCTGATTGTTCAATTGAAAAACAGCTTGTCTAAAACCCTTTGTGAAATTCACTGGGGGTTATCATATACCATCCTATTGTGAAGTCGAGGCTCACACGTGCAAGCGGAGATCATACCCTGACCATTACGCGGATTGTTGATCTGAGCCGCCTAAGTACATCTATTATGTGAGTAGACTGGACAAATAATTCATTTGGAAGTTAACGCTGTTACCTTGAACTGTGCAAATATATTTGAATCCACGATTACAATTATACAGGCTACGAATATCATCCGTCTTTTCTTGTATATGGCACACCTCTGACATTGGACTGAAAATTTGGATAGTTTCGGATATTTCCTATCCTCCATATATGCGAATTATTGGCCATATCCGCCTTTTTTATATATCAAATAGGTCCTTTTTACGATTGTGTTACAGTGATTATATATATATTTTAGGTACTTTTATTACTGATGTGTATGTATATATGTATAAATATATGGTTTTAATAATATAATATTTTATTTTATTCAATAAAGTACCACGGCTACCAGATATAGTGAGTGCCCAGCCCTTTCTTTTGTATAATTTTCTGCTTGTTAGATTGGGTGAATCTGCGGGCTGTGAGCACCCATCCGGGTTCCCCCATACAGTAGTGCGACCTATCACTTGTGAACCAATCCTATTCTCAGCTCACACTAGGTCTAAAAAAAAGTGTGACATGGGCGTGGAAGGGGGTGGGATGCTAGGCCCATCTCATTGATCATTTTCTACAATTGTTATAGGAATTCAAAATGTTCTAAATGTATGTCAGCAAGGAAGACAGCCTAGATTTAGACTGGTGATGGATGCGCCAAAGTTATGTAGAGGTTGACGCCTCTATGCAACTACTGAAGATCTACCGCCAGCATAGGGGTTATTAAGACTGGCTTCTAAAACTGCGGTCTTCATAAATGACCCCCTAAGTCTAAAAAACATGCTACCTATCACTAAATACAATACTGCCTATGAAGCATCCTATATGCTTTTTATTTTCTATAGCCAAGCTACGAACCAGTCACAACCCATGAAAAGGTGTTGCATAGAGATGAGCAAATCAATTCTACAAATTAATTTGTCTCATTAGAAGGGCTTATTCACCTGTGGGGGGCTGTCTCCACAAGTGAAGAAGCACCCATGTGCCACTAAATTTAAAGACTGGAGATTTAGCCCAGCCAAGGGCATAGGCTCTGCTTTGGCTTCAGAGCAGCAATTCAGATGTGACACCCGTGTGAACACTGTTTCCCATCAGAGCCTGCACTCCTACTCTGCTAAACATAGCTTTGGCAATCATAATGAATAATGGGGGTTATTTACAAACATTTTTATGCCAGTTTTTGGCATAAAATGCTGTATAACCCCCTTTTTTTTTTACTTTTTGAATGCTTGTGTGACAATATTTTGTTGTACAGGCTTTTTACACCATGCTCCACGCATAGGAGTGTCAAGAGTGTGGTGAAGGTCAGGCAGGGGCATGCTGAGGGCCAAACATGGTAAATGTTGACAAAAAAATAATCCAGCCCGGGTCTGGTCTATTTTTTTCCAGCAGGCAAATGGACTTGTTGAAGATGCACCTAATTTATGACAAGGCACACTCCTCTCATGATAAATTTAGAGAATCTTTTGTGAGCAAAACCACTACAAAAAAGAAGTAAAAGACTGGCATAAAAAGCTTTGTAAATGATCCCCATTGTGTTGTCTGGGTTATTATGATTACAGGGATACTAAATATTGTTTTGTGATATTTAATAGTAAGTGTGTCACAAAAATGCACTTATTGTAATGGTTTTTGTTCTGTTTTTTTTTCTAGCAACATAAAAAAAAAGTTTTAACAGAAAAGCGGTAAAATAAATGTTCCATTCTTTTGCCATAAATTGTAATTAAAAAAATGTAAAAAAATAAACTGGAAATCAAACCCCCAACCCTATGTATGATAGGCAGCAACCTTAACCTCTAATGTATAGAAAAACTCCAGTGTTTAAATTGGATTTTCCCTCGTAGTTACTATTTATTAAAAATTATGTCTATGAAAAATTCTGTAATACTATTTAGGCACAGAAAATCCTAAACTTTTTCTATAGTTATTCCATAGTCTAGTAGGTAAGGTTGCTGCCTTGTCTGGGGTTCAATTTCCAAGACATACCTTTATTAAAATATGTATTTTTTTATATTTTATCAAAGTTAAACCTCATTGACACGTCAGTGTTTTGGTCAATGATTTCCATTAGTGATTGTGACCAAAGCTAGAATTAGAGCCTCCACGGACATAAGGGAAAGATCTGCACCTGTTGTGTGTTTAGAGCCACACCTGGTTTTGGCTCAAAATCACTGATGGAAATAACTAACCAAAACACTGATGTCTGAATGAGGCATTAATGTTACTAAAAAAAAAGAACAGAGCAAAGCCTATGTATAATAAATATACTTTTGGAACATACTTTAAATTAAATATCACAATACATACAGCACAATACATATTGTTGGAAGTGCACTAAATATTTTCAAGCTCCCATATTGTGTCCTCTTTTCCTTGGGAGCATCTTGAAGGACTGAACAGAGCTTGCTAATAGAGTACCCCTTGGTGGTGGAGGCCTCTGGGCAATTGCCCCTTTTAACAACACTGTAATGGGTAACTGGTCCACTAAATGCCTGTATGACACAATATTTTAAACCAGTACATTTCTGTTTTTGTGTTTGAAAAATAAGAGAGATAAACATATAAAAAATATTCAACCAAAGGATCTCAAGACGTGACTTTCTGACATAGTCGTAAACTAATTGCTGTGTTGAGTACTGAAAAAAAAGTTAATATCTGAGCATGAGGTTATTTACTTTTCAACAAACTCAATTAGACCTTGCTTTTGACTTTTTGACTATTCAAATGCTTTTATTTGTTAATTTTGGAAACTACTACCGCATTTGCCAAGTGACTTTTCTAAAAGATTATGCAAGTAATGAATGATTTGGAGAAGGTATTTGGCAGACATTGCTAGCAATAAGTTCTCTCAGCTGGGGAATGTGTGCAAGAAAGACAGTGACACATGGCCCTTTCCTGCTGGTTGAAAGTAGCTTTGCCAGATTAACATTTGATACACTCACAAAATAAATACAAATGCTCCATGGCTGCGTAGCAATTGTTCATTTCAAATGTTTTTTTTTTTTTTTTACCTGGGCTCCATTACTAGGTGAATACAAGCTCACGACATGAATTAATTAATTTACTGTAGGTTAATTCCCATACTAAGCAAATGTAAAGTTGGTTATCGGAGGGAACAAAAACAAATCTTTAAAAAAGGAGCACAGATGGAACAGGGTGTCTGGGTAATGGAAATAGGTGATAAGTAATATGCATACAGATTAGAGTTGAGCGAACACCTGGATGTTCGGGTTCGAGAAGTTCGGCCGAACATCCCGGAAATGTTCGGGTTCGGGATCCGAACCCGATCCGAACTTCGTCCCGAACCCGAACCCCATTGAAGTCAATGGGGACCCGAACTTTTCGGCACTAAAAAGGCTGTAAAACAGCCCAGGAAAGAGCTAGAGGGCTGCAAAAGGCAGCAACATGTAGGTAAATCCCCTGCAAACAAATGTGGATAGGGAAATTAATTAAAATAAAAATTAAATAAATAAAAATTAACCAAAATCAATTGGAGAGAGGTTCCATAGCAGAGAATCTGGCTTCCCGTCACCCACCACTGGAACAGTCCATTCTCAGATATTTAGGCCCCGGCACCCAGGCAGAGGAGAGAGGTCCCGTAACAGAGAATCTGTCTTCATGTCAGCAGAGAATTAGTCTGCATGTCATAGCAGAGAATGAGGCTTCACGTCAGCCACCACTGCAACAGTCCATTGGCATATATTTAGGCCCAGCACCCAGGCAGAGGAGGGAGGTCCCGTAACAGAGAATCTGTCTTCATGTCAGCAGAGAATTAGTCTGCATGTCATAGCAGAGAATGAGGCTTCACGTCAGCCACCACTGCAACAGTCCATTGGCATATATTTAGGCCCAGCACACACACAGGCAGAGGAGAGAGGTCCCGTAACAGAGAATCTGGCTTCATGTCAGCAGAGAATCAGTCTGCATGTCATAGCAGAGAATGAGGCTTCACGTCAGCCACCACTGCAACAGTCCATTGGCATATATTTAGGCCCAGCACACACACAGGCAGAGGAGAGAGGTCCCGTAACAGAGAATCTGGCTTCATGTCAGCAGAGAATCAGTCTGCATGTCATAGCAGAGAATGAGGCTTCACGTCAGCCACCACTGCAACAGTCCATTGGCATATATTTAGGCCCAGCACCCAGGCAGAGGAGGGAGGTCCCGTAACAGAGAATCTGTCTTCATGTCAGCAGAGAATTAGTCTGCATGTCATAGCAGAGAATGAGGCTTCACGTCAGCCACCACTGCAACAGTCCATTGGCATATATTTAGGCCCAGCACACACAGGCAGAGGAGAGAGGTCCCGTAACAGAGAATCTGGCTTCATGTCAGCAGAGAATCAGTCTGCATGTCATAGCAGAGAATGAGGCTTCACGTCAGCCACCACTGCAACAGTCCATTGGCATATATTTAGGCCCAGCACACACACAGGCAGAGGAGAGAGGTCCCGTAACAGAGAATCTGGCTTCATGTCAGCAGAGAATCAGTCTGCATGTCATAGCAGAGAATGAGGCTTCACGTCAGCCACCACTGCAACAGTCCATTGGCATATATTTAGGCCCAGCACCCAGGCAGAGGAGGGAGGTCCCGTAACAGAGAATCTGTCTTCATGTCAGCAGAGAATTAGTCTGCATGTCATAGCAGAGAATGAGGCTTCACGTCAGCCACCACTGCAACAGTCCATTGGCATATATTTAGGCCCAGCACACACACAGGCAGAGGAGAGAGGTCCCGTAACAGAGAATCTGGCTTCATGTCAGCAGAGAATCAGTCTGCATGTCATAGCAGAGAATGAGGCTTCACGTCACCCACCACTGCAACAGTCCATTGGCATATATTTAGGCCTAGCACACAGGCAGAGCAGAGAGGTCCCGTAACAGACAATCTGGCTTCATGTCAGCAGAGAATCAGTCTGCATGTCATAGCAGAGAATGAGGCTTCACGTCACCCACCACTGCAACAGTCCATTGGCATATATTTAGGCCTAGCACACAGGCAGAGCAGAGAGGTCCCGTAACAGACAATCTGGCTTCATGACAGCAGAGAATTAGTCTGCATGTCATAGCAGAGAATGAGGCTTCACGTCAGCCACCACTGCAACAGTCCATTGGCATATATTTAGGCCCAGCACCCAGGCAGAGGAGAGAGGTCCCGTAACAGACAATCTGGCTTCATGTCAGCAGAGAATTAGTCTGCATGTCATAGCAGAGAATCAGGCTTCACGTCAGCCACCACTGCAACAGTCCATTGTCATAAATTTAGGCCCAGCACCCAGGCAGAGGAGAGAGGTCCCGTAACAGACAATCTGGCTTCATGTCAGCAGAGAATTAGTCTGCATGTCATAGCAGAGAATGAGGCTTCACGTCAGCCACCACTGCAACAGTCCATTGGCATATATTTAGGCCTAGCACACAGGCAGAGCAGAGAGGTCCCGTAACAGACAATCTGGCTTCATGACAGCAGAGAATCAGTCTGCATGTCATAGCAGAGAATCAGGCTTCACGTCAGCCACCACTGCAACAGTCCATTGTCATAAATTTAGGCCCAGCACCCAGGCAGAGGAGAGAGGTCCCGTAACAGAGAATCTGGCTTCATGTCAGCAGAGAATCAGTCTTCATATCATAGCAGAGAATCAGGCTTCACGTCACCCACCACTGTAAGAGTCAATTTTCATAAATTTAGGCCCAGAACCCAGGCAGAGGAGAAAGGTCCCGTAACAGACAATCTGGCTTCATGTCAGCAGAGAATCAGTCTTCATATCATAGCCTAGAATCAGGCTTCACGTCACCCACCACTGTAAGAGTCAATTTTCATAAATTTAGGCCCAGAACCCAGGCAGAGGAGAAAGGTCCCGTAACAGACAATCTGGCTTCATGTCAGCAGAGAATCAGTCTTCATATCATAGCAGAGAATCAGGCTTCACGTCACCCACCACTGCAACAGTCAATTGTCATAAATTTAGGCCCAGCACCCAGGCAGAGGAGAGAGCTCCCGTAACAGAGGATCTGGCTTCATGTCAGCAGAGAATCAGTCTGCATGTCATAGCAGAGAATGAGGCTTCACGTCACCCACCACTGCAACAGTCCATTGGCATATATTTAGGCCTAGCACACAGGCAGAGCAGAGAGGTCCCGTAACAGACAATCTGGCTTCATGTCAGCAGAGAATCAGTCTGCATGTCATAGCAGAGAATGAGGCTTCACGTCACCCACCACTGCAACAGTCCATTGGCATATATTTAGGCCTAGCACACAGGCAGAGCAGAGAGGTCCCGTAACAGACAATCTGGCTTCATGACAGCAGAGAATCAGTCTGCATGTCATAGCAGAGAATGAGGCTTCACGTCACCCACCACTGCAACAGTCCATTGGCATATATTTAGGCCTAGCACACAGGCAGAGCAGAGAGGTCCCGTAACAGACAATCTGGCTTCATGTCAGCAGAGAATCAGTCTGCATGTCATAGCAGAGAATGAGGCTTCACGTCACCCACCACTGCAACAGTCCATTGGCATATATTTAGGCCTAGCACACAGGCAGAGCAGAGAGGTCCCGTAACAGACAATCTGGCTTCATGACAGCAGAGAATCAGTCTGCATGTCATAGCAGAGAATGAGGCTTCACGTCACCCACCACTGCAACAGTCCATTGGCATATATTTAGGCCTAGCACACAGGCAGAGCAGAGAGGTCCCGTAACAGACAATCTGGCTTCATGTCAGCAGAGAATCAGTCTGCATGTCATAGCAGAGAATGAGGCTTCACGTCACCCACCACTGCAACAGTCCATTGGCATATATTTAGGCCTAGCACACAGGCAGAGCAGAGAGGTCCCGTAACAGACGATCTGGCTTCATGTCAGCAGAGAATCAGTCTGCATGTCATAGCAGAGAATCAGGCTTCACGTCAGCCACCACTGCAACAGTCCATGGTCATAAATTTAGGCCCAGCACCCAGGCAGAGGAGAGAGGTCCCGTAACAGACAATCTGGCTTCATGTCAGCAGAGAATTAGTCTGCATGTCATAGCAGAGAATCAGGCTTCATGTCAGCCACCACTGCAACAGTCCATTGGCATATATTTAGGCCTAGCACACAGGCAGAGGAGAGGTTCATTCAACTTTGGGTAGCATCGCAATATAATGGTAAAATGAAAATAAAAATAGGATTGAATGAGGAAGTGCCCTGGAGTCCAATAATATATGGTTATGGGGAGGTAGTTAATGTCTAATCTGGACAAGGGACGGACAGGTCCTGTGGGATCCATGCCTGGTTCATTTTTATGAACGTCAGCTTGTCCACATTGGCTGTAGACAGGCGGCTGCGTTTGTCTGTAATGACGCCCCCTGCCGTGCTGAATACACGTTCAGACAAAACGCTGGCTGCCGGGCAGGCCAGCACCTCCAAGGCATAAAAGGCTAGCTCTGGCCACGTGGACAATTTAGAGACCCAGAAGTTGAATGGGGCCGAACCATCAGTCAGTACGTGGAGGGGTGTGCACACGTACTGTTCCACCATGTTAGTGAAATGTTGCCTCCTGCTAACACGTTGCGTATCAGGTGGTGGTGCAGTTAGCTGTGGCGTGTTGACAAAAGTTTTCCACATCTCTGCCATGCTAACCCTGCCCTCAGAGGAGCTGGCCGTGACACAGCTGCCTTGGCGACCTCTTGCTCCTCCTCTGCCTTGGCCTTGGGCTTCCACTTGTTCCCCTGTGACATTTGGGAATGCTCTCAGTAGCGCGTCTACCAACGTGCGCTTGTACTCGCGCATCTTCCTATCACGCTCCAGTGCAGGAAGTAAGGTGGGCACATTGTCTTTGTAGCGTGGATCCAGCAGGGTGGCAACCCAGTAGTCCGCACAGGTTAAAATGTGGGCAACTCTGCTGTCGTTGCGCAGGCACTGCAGCATGTAGTCGCTCATGTGTGCCAGGCTGCCCAGGGGTAAGGACAAGCTGTCCTCTGTGGGAGGCGTATCGTCATCGTCCTGCCTTTCCCCCCAGCCACGCACCAGTGATGGACCCGAGCTGCGTTGGGTGCCACCCCGCTGTGACCATGCTTCATCCTCATCCTCCTCCACCTCCTCCTCATCCTCGTCCTCCTCGTCCTCCAGTAGTGGGCCCTGGCTGGCCACATTTGTACCTGGCCTCTGCTGTTGCAAAAAACCTCCCTCTGAGTCACTTCGAAGAGACTGGCCTGAAAGTGCTAAAAATGACCCCTCTTCCTCATCCTCCTCCTCCTCCTCCTGGGCCACCTCCTGTTCCATCATCGCCCTAAGTGTTTTCTCAAGGAGACATAGAAGTGGTATTGTAACGCTGATAACGGTGTCATCGCCACTGGCCATGTTGGTGGAGTACTCGAAACAGCGCAACAGGGCACACAGGTCTCGCATGGAGGCCCAGTCATTGGTGGTGAAGTGGTGCTGTTCTGTAGTGCGACTGACCCGTGCGTGCTGCAGCTGAAACTCCACTATGGCCTGCTGCTGCTCGCACAGTCTGTCCAGCATGTGCAAGGTGGAGTTCCACCTGGTGGGCACGTCGCATATGAGGCGGTGAGCGGGAAGGCCGAAGTTACGCTGTAGCGCAGACAGGCGAGCAGCAGCAGGATGTGAACGCCGGAAGCGCGAACAGACGGCCCGCACTTTATGCAGCAGCTCTGACATGTCGGGGTAGTTGTGAATGAACTTCTGCACCACCAAATTCAGCACATGCGCCAAGCAAGGGATGTGCGTCAAATTGGCTAGTCCCAGAGCTGCAACGAGATTTCGCCCATTATCACACACCACCAGGCCGGGCTTGAGGCTCACCGGCAGCAACCACTCGTCGGTCTGTTGTTCAATACCCCGCCACAACTCCTGTGCGGTGTGGGGCCTGTCCCCCAAACATATGAGTTTCAGAATGGCCTGCTGACGTTTACCCCGGGCTGTGCTGAAGTTGGTGGTGAAGGTGTGTGGCTGACTGGATGAGCAGGTGGAAGAAGAGGAGGAGGAAGCCGAGAAGGAGGAGGTGGCAACAGGAGGCAAAGAATGTTGCCCTGCGATCCTTGGCGGCGGAAGGACGTGCGCCAAACAGCTCTCCGCCTGGGGCCCAGCTGCCACTACATTTACCCAGTGTGCAGTTAGGGAGATATAGCGTCCCTGGCCGTGCTTACTGGTCCACGTATCTGTGGTTAGGTGGACCTTGCTACAGATGGCGTTGCGCAGTGCACACTTGATTTTATCGGATACTTGGTTGTGCAGGGAAGGCACGGCTCTCTTGGAGAAGTAGTGCCGGCTGGGAACAACATACTGTGGGACAGCAAGCGACATGAGCTGTTTGAAGCTGTCTGTGTCCACCAGCCTAAATGACAGCATTTCATAGGCCAGTAGTTTAGAAATGCTGGCATTCAGGGCCAGGGATCGAGGGTGGCTAGGTGGGAATTTACGCTTTCTATCAAATGTTTGTGAGATGGAGAGCTGAACGCTGGCGTGTGACATGGTTGAGACGCTTGGTGACGGAGGTGGTGGTGGTGGTGTTGGTGGTACATCCCCTGTTTGCTGGGCGGCAGGTGCCAACGTTCCTCCAGAGGCGGAGGAAGAGGCCGAGGCGGCAGCAGCAGAATAGGCCGAGGCGGCAGCAGCAGAAGAGGTAGCAGGGGGAGCCTGAGTGACTTCCTTGGTTTTAAGGTGTTTACTCCACTGCAGTTCATGCTTTGCATGCAGGTGCCTGGTCATGCAGGTTGTGCTCAGGTTCAGAACGTTAATGCCTCGCTTCAGGCTCTGATGGCACAGCGTGCAAACCACTCGGGTCTTGTCGTCAGCACATTGTTTGAAGAAGTGCCATGCCAGGGAACTCCTTGAAGCTGCCTTTGGGGTGCTCGGTCCCAGATGGCGGCGGTCAGTAGCAGGCGGAGTCTCTTGGCGGCGGGTGTTCTGCTTTTGCCCACTGCTCCCTCTTTTGCTACGCTGTTGGCTCGGTCTCACCACTGCCTCTTCCTCCGAACTGTGAAAGTCAGTGGCACGACCTTCATTCCATGTGGGGTCTAGGACCTCATCGTCCCCTGCATCGTCTTCCACCCAGTCTTGATCCCTGACCTCCTGTTCAGTCTGCACACTGCAGAAAGACGCAGCAGTTGGCACCTGTGTTTCGTCATCATCAGAGACATGCTGAGGTGGTATTCCCATGTCCTCATCATCAGGAAACATAAGTGGTTGTGCGTCAGTGCATTCTATGTCTTTCACCGCTGGGGAAGGGCTAGGTGGATGCCCTTGGGAAACCCTGCCAGCGGAGTCTTCAAACAGCATAAGAGACTGCTGCATAACTTGAGGCTGAGACAGTTTCCCTGGTATGCATGGGGGTGATGTGACAGACTGATGGGGTTGGTTTTCAGGCGCCATCTGTGCGCTTTCTGCAGAAGACTGGGTGGGAGATAATGTGAACGTGCTGGATCCACTGTCGGCCACCCAATTGACTAATGCCTGTACCTGCTCAGGCCTTACCATCCTTAGAACGGCATTGGGCCCCACCATATATCGCTGTAAATTCTGGCGGCTACTGGGACCTGAGGTAGTTGGTACACTAGGACGTGTGGATGTGGCAGAACGGCCACGTCCTCTCCCAGCACCAGAGGGTCCACTAACACCACCACGACCATGTCCACGTCCGCGTCCCTTACTAGATGTTTTTCTCATTGTTATGGTTCACCACAACAACAAATATATTATTTGGCCCAATGTATTGTATTCAAATTCAGCGGGATATAAATTTGAGGCCTAGTATTTAGGCGCTGGGTGACCGGTATGGATTTAGTGACAGAATTAGACTTGGAAATGCACAGAAGCGTGTGTGTGAAGTTATTCTGAATGACCCTATGTGCACCTTCAATATTATATACCCTTTTAGGGATAGATTTCAAATAGCTCTGATATAGCAGAAACCACTAAATTATGAAATTGCTAAATTGGGAATTGTACTTCAACCCAGAACAAAAAATGTGCTTTGACGGACACTAAATATCTTGCCCAGCAACAACAGTACAGCGGTGGGTAACGAGAGATTTAGAGGGATTTAAATTTGAGGCCTAGTATTTAGGCGCTGGGTCACCGGTATGGATTTAGTGACAGAATTAGACTTGGAAATGCACAGAAGCGTGTGTGTGAAGTTATTCTGAATGACCCTATGTGCACCTTCAATATTATATACCCTTTTAGGGATAGATTTCAAATAGCTCTGATATAGCAGAAACCACTAAATTATGAAATTGCTAAATTGGGAATTGTACTTCAACCCAGAACAAAAAATGTGCTTTGACGGACACTAAATATCTTGCCCAGCAACAACAGTACAGCGGTGGGTAACGAGAGATTTAGAGGGATTTAAATTTGAGGCCTAGTATTTAGGCGCTGGGTGACAGGTATGGGTTTAGTGACAGAATTAGACTTGAAAATACACAGTAGCGGGTGTGTGTGAAGTTATTCTGAATGACCCAATGTGCACCTTCAATATTATATACCCTTTTTGGGATAGATTTCAAATAGCTCTGATATAGCAGGAACCACTAAATTATGAAATTGCTAAATTGGGAATTGTACTTCAACCCAGAACAAAAAATGTGCTTTGACGGACACTAAATATCTTGCCCAGCAACAACAGTACAGCGGTGGGTAACGAGAGATTTAGAGGGATTTAAATTTGAGGCCTAGTATTTAGGCGCTGGGTCACCGGTATGGATTTAGTGACAGAATTAGACTTGGAAATGCACAGAAGCGTGTGTGTGAAGTTATTCTGAATGACCCTATGTGCACCTTCAATATTATATACCCTTTTAGGGATAGATTTCAAATAGCTCTGATATAGCAGAAACCACTAAATTATGAAATTGCTAAATTGGGAATTGTACTTCAACCCAGAACAAAAAATGTGCTTTGACGGACACTAAATATCTTGCCCAGCAACAACAGTACAGCGGTGGGTAACGAGAGATTTAGAGGGATTTAAATTTGAGGCCTAGTATTTAGGCGCTGGGTCACCGGTATGGATTTAGTGACAGAATTAGACTTGGAAATGCACAGAAGCGTGTGTGTGAAGTTATTCTGAATGACCCTATGTGCACCTTCAATATTATATACCCTTTTAGGGATAGATTTCAAATAGCTCTGATATAGCAGAAACCACTAAATTATGAAATTGCTAAATTGGGAATTGTACTTCAACCCAGAACAAAAAATGTGCTTTGACGGACACTAAATATCTTGCCCAGCAACAACAGTACAGTGGTGGGTAACGAGAGATTTAGAGGGATTTAAATTTGAGGCCTAGTATTTAGGCGCTGGGTCACCGGTATGGATTTAGTGACAGAATTAGACTTGGAAATGCACAGAAGCGTGTGTGTGAAGTTATTCTGAATGACCCTATGTGCACCTTCAATATTATATACCCTTTTAGGGATAGATTTCAAATAGCTCTGATATAGCAGAAACCACTAAATTATGAAATTGCTAAATTGGGAATTGTACTTCAACCCAGAACAAAAAATGTGCTTTGACGGACACTAAATATCTTGCCCAGCAACAACAGTACACCGGTGGGTAACGAGAGATTTAGAGGGAATTAAATTTGAGGCCTAGTATTTAGGCGCTGGGTCACCGGTATGGATTTAGTGACAGAATTAGACTTGGAAATACACAGTAGCGGGTGTGTGTGAAGTTATTCTGAATGACCCTATGTGCACCTTCAATATTATATACCCTTTTAGGGATAGATTTCAAATAGCTCTGATATAGCAGAAACCACTAAATTATGAAATTGCTAAATTGGGAATTGTACTTCAACCCAGAACAAAAAATGTGCTTTGACGGACACTAAATATCTTGCCCAGCAACAACAGTACAGCGGTGGGTAACGAGAGATTTAGAGGGAATTAAATTTGAGGCCTAGTATTTAGGCGCTGGGTCACCGGTATGGATTTAGTGACAGAATTAGACTTGGAAATGCACAGAAGCGTGTGTGTGAAGTTATTCTGAATGACCCTATGTGCACCTTCAATATTATATACCCTTTTTGGGATAGATTTCAAATAGCTCTGATATAGCAGGAACCACTAAATTATGAAATTGCTAAATTGGGAATTGTACTTCAACCCAGAACAAAAAATGTGCTTTGACGGGCACTAAATAACTTTCCCAGCTACAACAGGACAACGGTAACGAGAGATTTAGAGGGATTTAAATTTGAGGCCTAGTATTTAGGCGCTGGGTGACAGGTATGGGTTTAGTGACAGAATTAGACTTGGAAATACACAGTAGCGGGTGTGTGTGAAGTTATTCTGAATGACCCTATGTGCACCTTCAATATTATATACCCTTTTAGGGATAGATTTCAAATAGCTCTGATATAGCAGAAACCACTAAATTATGAAATTGCTAAATTTGGAATTGTACTTCAACCCAGAACAAAAAATGTGCTTTGACGGACACTAAATATCTTGCCCAGCAACAACAGTACACCGGTGGGTAACGAGAGATTTAGAGGGAATTAAATTTGAGGCCTAGTATTTAGGCGCTGGGTCACCGGTATGGATTTAGTGACAGAATTAGACTTGGAAATACACAGTAGCGGGTGTGTGTGAAGTTATTCTGAATGACCCTATGTGCACCTTCAATATTATATACCCTTTTAGGGATAGATTTCAAATAGCTCTGATATAGCAGAAACCACTAAATTATGAAATTGCTAAATTGGGAATTGTACTTCAACCCAGAACAAAAAATGTGCTTTGACGGACACTAAATATCTTGCCCAGCAACAACAGTACAGCGGTGGGTAACGAGAGATTTAGAGGGAATTAAATTTGAGGCCTAGTATTTAGGCGCTGGGTCACCGGTATGGATTTAGTGACAGAATTAGACTTGGAAATACACAGTAGCGGGTGTGTGTGAAGTTATTCTGAATGACCCTATGTGCACCTTCAATATTATATACCCTTTTTGGGATAGATTTCAAATAGCTCTGATATAGCAGGAACCACTAAATTATGAAATTGCTAAATTGGGAATTGTACTTCAACCCAGAACAAAAAATGTGCTTTGACGGGCACTAAATAACTTTCCCAGCTACAACAGGACAACGGTAACGAGAGATTTAGAGGGATTTAAATTTGAGGCCTAGTATTTAGGCGCTGGGTGACAGGTATGGGTTTAGTGACAGAATTAGACTTGGAAATACACAGTAGCGGGTGTGTGTGAAGTTATTCTGAATGACCCTATGTGCACCTTCAATATTATATACCCTTTTTGGGATAGATTTCAAATAGCTCTGATATAGCAGAAACCACTAAATTATGAAATTGCTAAATTGGGAATTGTACTTCAACCCAGAACAAAAAATGTGCTTTGACGGACACTAAATATCTTGCCCAGCAACAACAGTACAGCGGTGGGTAACGAGAGATTTAGAGGGAATTAAATTTGAGGCCTAGTATTTAGGCGCTGGGTCACCGGTATGGATTTAGTGACAGAATTAGACTTGGAAATACACAGTAGCGGGTGTGTGTGAAGTTACTCTGAATGACCCTATGTGCACCTTCAATATTATATACCCTTTTTGGGATAGATTTCAAAGAGCTCTGATATAGCAGGAACCACTAAATTATGAAATTGCTAAATTGGGAATTGTATTTCAACCCAGAACAAGAAATGTGCTTGAACGGACACTAAATAACTCGCCCAGCTACAGCACTAGGGACAGATTTAGCTGGATATAAATTTGAGGCCTAGTATTTAGGCGCTGGGTGACCGGTATGGATTTAGTGACAGAATTAGACTGGGATATGGCCAAAAAATGAACAGACTATTGCTGGTTAAATGCACTTGGTGTGACAGCTTCACCCTGATGTAGGCTTTAGCCAAAAAACAACCACACCATTGAGGGTTAAATGCACTTGGTGACAGGCGCAGCTTGCCCCTGATTTTGTATATGGCCAAAAAATGAACAGACTATTGCTGGTTAAATGCACTTGGTGTGACAGCTTCACCCTGATGTAGGCTTTAGCCAAAAAACAACCACACCATTGAGGGTTAAATGCACTTGGTGACAGGCGCAGCTTGCCCCTGATTTTGTATATGGCCAAAAAATGAACAGACTATTGCTGGTTAAATGCACTTGGTGTGACAGCTTCACCCTGATGTAGGCTTTAGCCAAAAAACAACCACACCATTGAGGGTTAAATGCACTTGGTGACAGGCGCAGCTTGCCCCTGATTTTGTATATGGCCAAAAAATGAACAGACTATTGCTGGTTAAATGCACTTGGTGTGACAGCTTCACCCTGATGTAGGCTTTAGCCAAAAAACAACCACACCATTGAGGGTTAAATGCACTTGGTCGCAGCTTGTGCTGGCGCACCACAAGACACAAAATGGCCGCCGATCACCCCAGAAAAATGAGACTGACAAACGGTCTGTGCAGCCTAAAAACAGTGAGCAATTGAGGATCAGCAGCTCAATGATCCACAGCTGCAGATCGATCAGTTAATCAAGTCCTTTGGAGGAGTTAATCTGCCTAATCTCGCCCTACTGTCGCAGCCGCAACCTCTCCCTACGCTAATCAGAGCAGAGTGACGGGCGGCGCTATGTGACTCCAGCTTAAATAGAGGCTGGGTCACATGGTGCTCTGGCCAATCACAGCCATGCCAATAGTAGGCATGGCTGTGATGGCCTCTTGGGGCAAGTAGTATGACGCTTGTTGATTGGCTGCTTTGCAGCCTTTCAAAAAGCGCCAAGAAAGCGTCACAAAAGCGCGAAGAAAGCGACGAACACCGAACCCGAACCCGGACTTTTACGAAAATGTCCGGGTTCGGGTCCGTGTCACGGACACCCCAAAATTCGGTACGAACCCGAACTATACAGTTCGAGTTCGCTCATCCCTAATACAGATGGTATTGGCATGCATGCAACTAACAAAAGACTGTTTGATAAGGTAGCCCCATGGAAGGATTTTTAGATGGAAAACATCCATTTGGCCCGGATTAACATTTTGTGTTGTCTTTGGTCAAAATCCCATTCAGCTCTCCACTGTTTAGAATAAATTCAGGCAGGCAGAGTTTTATCATTTAATTCAATGATTGTGTAAATTCAAACTTGAAGTTTGTGGCTCTATGTAAGAAAATGGGACTCCAAACCATATAAAGATACAATACATTATATAACTATGGTGGACAATAACTTGAAAAAATCCAAAATGCATTTCTCAGTGGAGTGCTTATGCTGAATTTTGTTATGGAACTGCTGATGTCAGATTGAAGAAAGTTTGTTTGACCCCTGTTTATGCATCCTTTTACTTCCATAAGGACGTTATAGAGAGGGGTGCTTGTAACCCTTCATAACCCTTTATAAACCAGAATACATTTTTGCCATTAGAACAACTTCACCACTGGCAGAATTGCATCCTCTATGCATTACATAAATTGCCATCCATCTAAATGGCCACCATATAATGCTGCATTTTTCCTGCTGAAGGGAAATGTCTAACTAGAGTTAATTATAAGTAACATTTGTAGCTATTGTTTGGTTTTTCTGTGTAAACTTAGTAGCAGTGATCGCTTTCACATTTGTAAAATTTTAACTTTGTACCAATGGTTTTAAACGTATAGCAACACAAGTGTGTCTTGCAATACAAACGTTAATGTTTGAAATCTCTTGGTGAAAACGTGAAATAATAGTCTGAAATCTCAGGGCATCTCCAAACAGTTCAACTTTTTTTTTTTTTTTTTGTGAAATATAGCAACACAAGTGTGCAGAGTGTGTCTTATAATACAGAGGGTAGCACTTGAAATCTCTCAATGATAATGTGAAATGATAGGCACAATTCTATATCACGGCATCTCCAGACAGATAACGGGTATTTTTTTAATTGTTTTTTTTTGGGGGGGGAATAGCAATATACTGTACATATTCAATGTGTGTCTCACAATGCAGAGGGTCACATTTGAAATCTGAGTAATAATGTGAAATACTAGGCTGAATTCTATGTTGGTACATCCCCAGACAGTTCTATTTTTTTTTTATTTTTTTTTGGAGGGGAGGGATTTGGAAAAACATCAGACAAAAAAGAGTGTAGCATTTTAAATATCTGTGAGAAAACATGTGAGATATAGCCTGAAATCTGTGTCAAGACATCTCCAAATAGTTCAAGTGCTGGTTTGTGTGTGTGTGTGGGGTTAGACGATTAATAATCTGAGAGCAGGTCGACTACTTTTACCCTTGAGAAAGCTGTTTTCAGAATGTGCATATTTGAATGCACATAAGACATTAGGCCCAAATCTTTAGCACAAATACTGCACTATTTCAAAAGTCAGTAGTTAGTAGTAGTGTCTTCAGTGCGTATGTGGTTCTCTGGCTTTACTTTCCATAAAACAGACTTGCAAACCATTCCATATATTGTCTGACTATGTACATTAGTCCCAAAAATGTCAGGAATATGGAAGAGTTAAAGATCCACACCCTGGCCTTGTTCTCCCAAAACAAGAGTAGTTGCAGCACCAGATATCCAGCTAGAAGTAGCAGTGGTAGTAGTAATAGCTTCAGAAATGTGCAACTTTATAATTGAGTAGAAAGATGATGAGACAGTGGATTGGATGGCTTGCTCCTCCTCACAGTTGCAGCAGGACGATGTGGAGGTGACTTCCGAGTTTAAAACCGTGCTGTGGAACCAGGGTTCATAGCATTTTTCCTGCTCCTCCTCCTTGCAGCCCCAGAGAAGCCTTTCAATAAAGTGCACTATGCTTTCACTACCTCTTCCTAGTGGGACGCCTTCCTTTTTCCTAACAAGAGGCAAGAGACTTGTGTGAGCAGTCACCATTTGTACTGCCCTGAGGAAGAGGTTAAGGAGGAGGCTGGCAACCCCGTGCATAGCTGTGTTGGTGATGGTAATAATGAGGGCAGCAATAGTGGCAGTTGGGGCAAATGCAGACCAGGGAATCGGGAAGTGGTCAAGAAGCCTACAATGATATTTCATAGTCTGTTAATAGTGGTGAGGACTCCAATATTGATTGTGTGTTGGACAGGACCTGGGAGCAGCATTACGTCAGTGTCATACAATACATTCCAGACCTCTAAGGGTTACTTAGCATCATAAATCAATATAATGCTATGCAACCCTGTCAGTGCTGACTAGTCCGATGCATGAAACTCGCTCATCTGAAAGGAGCCTAAAGCCCACACTCTGGGAAAATGTAAGTAAAAACAATAATAAAATACTTATAGGAGTTTGTTATAAGCCACCTAATATTACAGAATCCACAGAAAATCTACTATTTAGAGAAATAGGTGAGGCGGCAAATCATAATGAGATCATTATTATAGGGGACTTCAACTTCTCAGATATAGAAAGGGAAAGTGAAACCTTTGGATCTAATAATGGAAACTGTCACCGCCAGTTCTGTGAGAAGCTCTGGCAGACGTTCTTCTCTACCTCTTGTATGATGTTCTTTGTTTTGGTTTCACTTTCTCATCTCCTTTCCTTCTGCCAGGTGTCACTTATTTAGACATAATTGTCTTCCTTTATATTCCCTCCCATACTGCTTCACTTTGCGGTTTATACTACTTCCTGGATGAAGTGTTCACTGCTGGAGGCTGTGTCTGCTGTTTGCTCAGATAATTCCTTTTACTTTATTGTGTTTGCTTGCTGGCTTGATTCTAGGTGACCCTGACTCCCTCTGTGTTAAGTGCATGGAGTCGGTGGTCGTATCCCCTCACTATTATAGGGTTTTTAGGTGTCACACAGGCTTAGGTACATGGGCATGCAATCGTCTACCATCGAGACCCTTGCATGTGCATAGCGGTCAGGGAGAGCTCACCTATAAGCTATAAGCTCCTTAGTTTGGGATCAAGCCAGTCGCTCGTTTATTTATAGGTTCCAGCTATCTGCAAATCTCATCCATGACAGAAACATGCTCTTGGCAATCACTAAAGACATATTACCTTTCCCAACTGGTTCAGGATCCAACTCAGGATGGCCATACTGGACTTACAGTAGTATTAACCAATAGATTCAACAGAGCAACATATGTGGAGGTTGGGGGAAACCAGGGAAATAGTGACTAGGATTAAATAAATATAGCTTCAGATCATAGATCCAAAGTAGATTTGTTCAACAACTTTGGTTTTAATGCTGTTTCTGTACAGCATTAAAATGTATTGGCTCTGTGGAGCCAAACTTCATCTCAGCCACAGTGAAGTGAGACCTCAGTGAATTACTTTAGTATTCTTATGTGCGTATTGAAAAACATTTTAAAATAGGAATCCAAAGTTGGCTTTTACCGAGGAACCAGCCGATACCAAAGCCAATTTTGGACTTCTATTTTAAAATGTTTTTCAATACGCAAATAGGAATACTGAATTAATTTACCAGTCTCGTGCCACTTCAGCCAAGATGAAGTTTTGCTCCTCAGAGCCAATACATTTTAATACTGAACGGAAACAGCATTAAAACTGAAGTTTGCGAACAAATCGACTTTGGATCTATGATCCGAAGCTCAATTAACTCAAGTCTAATAGTGACCATAAAATAATAATTTTCCAATTATCATTCAAAATAGTATTTCTTCAGGGAGGCACAAAAATGCTGAACTTCCAAAAAGCTAATTTTGACCAGCTAAAAGAAGCTATTAGCCTCACTAACTGTAACAATGTCCTAAACTCTAAATGTGAGAGGACCATACCTTATGAGAATAAAAGGGTGAGGAACAAGTACAAAAAAAAAACTATGTGGATAAATAGAAATGTAAAGGGAACAATAAATGACAAAATAAAGTTTTTACATTACTAAAAAGGGTAGGTAGCTGAAAGGTAAGGAAAAACATAGAAGGTAAGGAAAAACATAGAACATATAAAAGATACATAAAATAAGCCAAGCTGGAGATAAAGAGATTCATTGCCAAAGAGAGTAAAACTAACCCTAAAATGTTCTTCAATTATATAAATGGTAAAAGGTTTTACAGAGTGATGAGGGAAGAATTGCAGACAGTGGTGAGGAGAAAGCAAAACTATTTTTTTTTTTCTCCATTGTATTAACTGAGAAAAATAAACCATCTGATGAAATACACTCTCCATTAAAACTGGTCTGCCTGACCCCAGAAGAATTGCATCGGCATTGTAAAAAAGATTAAAATAGACAAATCACTGGATCCAGGTGGTATACACCCCGATATCCTAAAACAATTAAGTAATGTCATAGAGAGACCCTTATTTCTGATATTTAAGGACTCTATAATGACAGGGAGTGCTCTACAGGATTGGCACTTAGCAAATGTGCCAATATTTAAAATTAGTCAAAAACTAAGCTTCAGAACTATAGGCCAGTAAGTGTAACATCTGTTGTGGGTAAACTGTTTTAACATTTCCCAAGAGATGCTTTCCTGCAGTATCTCAATTAAAATACGCTTATAACATTGTATCAGCATGGCTTTATGAGGGATAGGTCCTGTCAAAATAATTTAACCAGATTCTATGAGGAGGTAAGTTCTATACTTGACCGGCGAGACAATGAATGTCATATATCTTGACTTCTCCAAAGCATTTGATTTTGTGCCACATGAAAGGTTAGTATATAAAATGAGAATATTTGGACTGGATGAAAATGTATGTATGTGGGTAAGTAACTGGCTCAGTGACAGAAAAAAGAGAGTGGTTAGCGACGGTACACTCTCAGATTGGGTCTCCGTTGCTGTTGTGGTACCGCAGGGGTCAGTATTGGGCCCTATTCTATTCAATATATTTATTACTGATCTTGCACAGTAAAATATAAATTTTTGCAGATGACACTAAACTGTGTAAAGTAAATAACATGGAAGTATACTGCTACAGATGGATCTGAATATATTGGAGGCTTGAGCAGAAAAGTGGCAGATAAGGTTTAAAGAGGGTCTGTCACCACAAAATGCAATGCAATCTAAAAGCACCATGTTGCACAGCAGAAGAAGCCAAGCAGATTGATATATTTTTTTATGGGAAAAGATTTAGTAAAATATGTATTTTATTAGTGTTGATCGAGCATCAAAGTTCTCGGGATGCTTCGGTGCTCTACTGAGCACCCGAGCAGAATGGAAGTCAATGGGAAAACCCGAGCATTAAACCAGGCACCCCCTGCTCTGAAGAGGGAAGGTGTCTGGTTCATAGGAAAAGGTCAGAAATTGATGGAAACACCACCGAAATGGTTCAGGAAGAGCACGGGGAAGATGTCTGGATGCATCTTGGACTCCCAGGTCGCTGCTGGGAACAATGTTGTTGTCACAACGGGGAGTGGGGAAAACCCCCCACCGTGCAATAGCTGTGGCTGCAATGCCAGATAGCTGGGAACAGGGAGCAGGTCACCTCCTATTGTAACCCTGAGCTCTCCCTAGACTCCTAGCGCATGAGCCACCTCAGAAGGTAAGGGGGCTCATGCTCACCAACCTAGGACCCTGCTATCCCTGCTATGCCCTAGGCCTGATGACAGGGCAGAGAATACCTGTGCATCCACGACACGGATGACAGGCGTCTCCAGAGGTCCAATAGCTGACAGGATGCAAGGCTATGGGTGAAGCAGTACGGCAGGTAAGTCACACAGCAACATAACAATGCTATCTACACTTACCTGCCGCAGCTGAGATGGATGGAGGCTCCAGGCTGGGAAACCCTTAGTCTTGCCTTCTCTTAACCCCTCCGGGAAAGCACACCCCTTCCGGAGCCGTCACACACCACAATCAAACCTCCAAGCAAAACCCACAAAATAACTACATACACCAGGTGGGGGGAGGGGACAACAGACACAGAAGAGGAAACAGAATAATAAATAAGGGTGACTCACACAGACAATATCACAAACAGCCCAGGAGCAGAGCTCCACACCAAGCTGACAACCAAAATCAAACTGACCTTCAGGCTCCACCACACCAACTTTTAAGGAAGCCTGAGGTCACACCCACCACACCTACCAGACACACCTTAACCCCGTGCACACCAAAGCAGGGAAAGGAAACATCCTTAAAGGGAAGGCGCACATACAGGGAGTGCAGAATTATTAGGCAAGTTGTATTTTTGAGGATTAATTTTATTATTGAACAACAACCATGTTCTCAATGAGCCCAAAAAACTCATTAATATCAAAGCTGAATATTTTTGGAAGTAGTTTTTAGTTTGTTTTTAGTTTTAGCTATTTTAGGGGATATCTGAGTGTGCAGGTGACTATTACTGTACATAATTATTAGGCAACTTAACAAAAAACAAATATATACCCATTTCAATTATTCATTTTTACCAGTGAAACCAATATAACATCTCAACATTCACAAATATACATTTCTGACATTCAAAAACAAATCAGTGACCAATATAGCCACCTTTCTTTGCAAGGACACTCAAAAGCCTGCCATCCATGGATTCTGTCAGTGTTTTGATCTGTTCACCATCAACATTGCGTGCAGCAGCAACCACAGCCTCCCAGACACTGTTCAGAGAGGTGTACTGTTTTCCCTCCTTGTAAATCTCACATTTGATGATGGACCACAGGTTCTCAATGGGGTTCAGATCAGGTGAACAAGGAGGCCATGTCATTAGATTTTCTTCTTTTATACCCTTTCTTGCCAGCCACGTTGTGGAGTACTTGGACGCGTGTGATGGAGCATTGTCCTGCATGAAAATCATGTTTTTCTTACCTTGCAGACTTCTTCCTGTACCACTGCTAGAAGAAGGTGTCTTCCAGAAACTGGCAGTAGGACTGGGAGTTGAGCTTGACTCCATCCTCAACCCAAAAAGGCCCCACAAGCTCATCTTTGATGATACCAGCCCAAACCAGTACTCCACCTCCACCTTGCTGGCGTCTGAGTCGGACTGGAGCTCTCTGCCCTTTACCAATCCAGCCATCTGGCCCATCAAGACTCACTCTCATTTCATCAGTCCATAAAACCTTAGAAAAATCAGTCTTGAGATATTTCTTGGCCCAGTCTTGACGTTTCAGCTTGTGTGTCTTGTTCAGTGGTGGTCGTCTTTCAGCCTTTCTTACCTTGGCCATGTCTCTGAGTATTGCACACCTTGTGCTTTTGGGCACTCCAGTGATGTTGCAGCTCTGAAATATGGCCAAACTGGTGGCAAGTGGCATCTCGGCAGCTGCACGCTTGACTTTTCTCAGTTCATGGGCAGTTATTTTGCGCCTTGGTTTTTCCACACGCTTCTTGCGACCCTGTTGACTATTTTGAATGAAACGCTTGATTGTTCGATGATCACGCTTCAGAAGCTTTGCAATTTTAAGAGTGCTGCATCCCTCTGCAAGATATCTCACTATTTTTGACTTTTCTGAGCCTGTCAAGTCCTTCTTTTGACCCATTTTGCCAAAGGAAAGGAAGTTGCCTAATAATTATGCACACCTGATATAGGGTGTTGATGTCATTAGACCACACCCCTTCTCATTACAGAGATGCACATCACCTAATATGCTTAATTGGTAGTAGGCTTTCGAGCCTATACAGCTTGGAGTAAGACAACATGCATAAAGAGGATGATGTGGTCAAAATACTCATTTGCCTAATAATTCTGCACGTAGTGTATATTCATATCAACAAGTTGCCACAAGCAACCAGCATGCACGGCGAAAGTGTCACGGCCGCGACAGTTGTCCGAGTAGTATGCCACTTTTACAGACTGACAATAATACGCACAAAACCGAAGATTACATCTATTTTTGAGGAAAAATTGTTAGGAAACATTTTTTCCTATATATTTACTTGTATATAAAGTGCAAGTGCTTCCAAAAATTACACTCCGATACAACCTCTATATCACATAATCAAGGGCCTCATTCACATTGTGGTACAATTGTTCAGGTAGTGGGACTCCTACACTCATAAAGCCTATGCACTAAGTGAAAGGGCTTCCAAAAATTACAAGGATCCGGCACTCCAATACACCCTTTATTACACATAAATGAGGGCATCATACACCCTTGAAAAATTATGATTGATGGCCTGCTGGTGACCCTCAAAAACATTAGGAGTAAGGGCCTGCTGATGACCCTCTAAAACATTACGGGCGAGGGCCTGCTGCTGAGCTGACCATCTAAAACATTAGGGGTGAGGATCTTCTGCAGAGCTGACTCTCTAAAACATTAGGGGTGAGTGCCTGCAGCTTAGCTGACCATTGAAAAAATTATGGGCGAGTGTCTGCTGCTTAGCTAACCATTGAAATAATTATGACCGAGGGCCTGCTGGTGAGCTGACCCTTTAAAACATTATGGTTTTGGACCTGCTGGTGAGCTGACCCTCAAAAACATTATATGCAAGGGCCTGCTGGTGAGCTGACCCTTTAAAACATTATGGTTGCCAAGCTCCAAAGCCACCACCAAGTTACGGCCATTATCACACACAACCATGCCTGGTTCTAGGTTGAGAGGCGAGAGCCACAGCTCAGTCTGGTCTCTTATCCCTTGCCACAGCACTGCAGCGGTGTGCTGTTTGTCACCTAAGCAGATCAGCTTAAGCACAGCCTGTTGAAGCTTCCCCACTGCAGTGATACACTGCTTCCAGCTACAGACTGATGGCTGACTGGTGCTGCAAGAGGATAATTCTGAGGTGGAAGTAGAGACGGAGGCGGAGAAGTAGAAGTGAGGGTTGGAGCTACTAACGTAGGTGGTGGCGGAAACCCTGATGGAATTAGAACCCTCAATCCTTGGCGTCGGTGGCCCCTGTGCCATCCCAGGGAACGACTCGCTCCCAGCCTCCACAACGTTCACCTAGGAGTGTGCCATAAGGGAAATATAGCTTCCCTGGCCGAAAGCACTTGTCCATATGTCAGTGGCTAAGTCGACCTTCCCAGTAACTGCAGTGGTCAGGGCACAGGTGTTGTTACGGGACACATGTTGGTGTAAGGTAGGCTGAAAAATAGTGGCGGCCGGGAACTGTATAGCGAGGAACGGCCACTGACATCTGGCTGCAGAAGGCCTCAGTGTCCGCAAGCCTAAATGGCAACATTTCCAGGGCCAGTAATTTGGAAAGTTGCACATTTAATGCTATGGCCTGTGGTTGGGTCCCTGGGTATTTGTGCTTGCGTTCAAATACCTGGGGTAATGACATTTGTACGCTGTGCTGGGACACGGAAGTGGATGTGGTCGCTGATTGCGCTTGCAAAGGTCCAGGTCCAGGGCAGAGGCATCCAGACCTGCTCCTTTAACAGGGGATTGGCCATCACGTAACACAGGGGAAGAGGAGGCAGTGGGTGACCCGCAGACACAGATTGTGAACTCAGGCGTTTGGCCCACCTACTGTGCTTTGATGCCATGTGGTGGATCATACTGGTGGTGGTGAGGTTGCTAGTGTTCATGCCTCTGCTCATTTTTGTATGGCACAGGTTGCAAATTACAATTCTTATGTCGCCCGCACTTTTCTCAAAAAAGCGCAAGGGTGTGCTCCGGGGAACAGTTGCGAGCCTGCTTGGTGTGGCCCGCCTTCTCATTTTGTCCCCCCACTGCCTCTTCCAGCCTGTTGCAGTGCTGCGCATCCCTCCCCCTCTGTACTGCTGTCCTCGCTCAGCTTGCCACCTTCCCATGTTGGGTTAGTGACTTCATCGTCCACCACCTCCTCTTTCACTTTCTCACTCTGCTCATCCTCCTGACTTGCTGACCTAACATCAATCTCAGTTATTGACAACTATGTATCATCCTCATCATTAGTGATGGCCGAACATAGGCCGGGACAATTCGCGAACGCGCATTCGCAATGAAATGTTTGCAAACCGCGTGTTTGCGAGCGGACCCCATTCACTTTAAAGGCAGGCGAACCTGAAAACCCTTCATGTCATATTTGCAGCCAGCAAACACATACCAGACGTACACAAATAGTCCCACAACATGGACAGTGATATACCAGAGGGGGATCATTGGCAAAAATTCCCACCAATTTTTTTATTTTAATCAGGGGACATTTTATGCATCTTAAAGGGAAACTCTCAAAATTGTGCCCTGCTGGAGCCTACAGAAATGGTATTTCCTATCAGTTTGATGTATATAAATGTGCAGTACTCCACGTTTTTGTATTCTGCAGAGTCCATAAAAAAAATGCATACGTTAACGCAATTTTTTCTTTTTCTACAATGAAACTGTATGGTGAACGGACGCCACTGTACGGCATCAGTCTGAGGCATCTGTTAACGCATACATTTTAGGTATGCATTAAATGGATGGCAAACATAGAATGTGAACCCAGCCCTAGTGTCAGAATAGGCACAAGTACACAGCGGAGCAGCGTGGCGGAGAGGGGAGGCCGCCATGTACTGACAGAGCGCTACCTGGTCCTGGTGGTCAGGGATGAGGACTGTGTTTCCCAAGGATCATTTTCCATTGGTAAATACAGGGAACTAGGGTTAAGCGAACCCGAACTGTAAAGTTCGGGTTCGTACCAAACTTTAGGATTTTTGGACCCCGGTTCAGTGTTCAGCGATTTCTTGCAGCAGCCAATCAACAAGCGTTTAACTGTGCCCTTGGGAGCCATCACAGCTATGCCTACTAATGGAATGTCTGTGATTGGCCAGTGCACCATGTGACCCAGCATCTATATAAGCTGGAGTCACATAGCGCTGCAATTCACTCTGCTGTGCTTAGTGTAGAGATAGGATGCTGCTGTTGTGAGGAAGAGAATTGGAAATAAACTTTAATCACAACTGCAATTGAACTCAGTAATCTACATAGATTTAGTTGTGTGGGTGCAGTGCACAATCTTTTTACCCTGCCCTGAGCCCAGTGACAGAGAAAAATAATCTGTCTGTTAGTTAGATGGGCGGTGGCGGCCATTTTATGCAAGCTCAGTGCACCAGCACTGCATATGTGCTTTTGTGACATTGAAATCCAAGCTTGAAATAATGCAATAATAATCTGGGTTATATACTGCTGTCATATTCTGTTAGTAAAAAAACCCCACACATTTTGGGCAAAATACTTAATTTGCAGCCTTGTCTGCATCTGTGCATGTGAAATTCAAGCAATATATACTGCTGTCATATTCTGTTATTCAAAAAACAAAATACGTGCATCTGTGATTGTTAAAAACCCTAATAAAAAAACAAAACAAAAAACAAAAAGCAGTGTAGGCTACCTCCTCCACCGCCGCTTCCACCTACACCGCCACATCCACCGCCTCCTCAATCTCCTACTCTATATGGACCTTGTCCTCCTAGATCAAGATTATTTTATTTTATTTTTACGTATTTTATGTTATTTTAAGTCATTTCCCTATCCACATTTGTTTGCAGAGCATTTGCCATGCTCTTAACCACATTTTGCTTGCCTTTGCAGCCCTCTAGCTCTTTCCATGACATTTTTTGAGCCATTTTAGTGCTCAAAAGTTCGGGTCCCAAATTCAAACTTTTTTGTGAAGTTCAGCCGAACCCGTCGAACCCGAACATCCAGGTGTCCATTCAACTCTACAAGGCACAGTATAATACACTAAAATCTATATAATATAAAGATATTATCCCTACCCCCGAATAATAATACAATTAGGTTGTCATTTATTATATAGAAATATGTCTATGTTAGGCGTATTTCTGACACAGATTGAGGCGCAAATGTCCTTAGCACCGCAATCTGCATATTTTTCCCGCTCATGCCATGTAAAAAAGGATGGCGTGGGCAGGGAAAGGGATACAGTTATGGCCATCCAGTTATTGGATAACGCCACCATACATTGACCGGATAACCCCTCTGTACAATGACCGGATAACACCGCCATACAGGGACCAGATAAAAGGGTACAGTACAGGGAATGACTAGGGGCACTGCACAGTGTGTGGTTAGAGGGCACATTGCAGGTTATAAGGAGGCACAGTATGAGGTGAGGGGGACAGTATGGGGTGGGGGTACAGTCACATGAACCTGTGACATTAGAAGGTCCTTATGGTGAATGCGGTTGATACGCCACCATAATGAGAGGCAGAGCAGTGAGACAGGGGTGTGATTATGTGGCGTGATTATGTGGCTACAGTTAAAAAATGTAACTGTCGGCCAGTACAGGCCCCAAAAATTAGGCAATAGGCATTCACCTGACATCAAAGAACTTTAGATTATGTGGCTGGAGGTACATTAGGGAGTCACAGGCTAAATATGTAACTGTCGACCAGTACAGGCCCCAAAAAGTTGGCAATAGGAATTCACCTCACAGCAAAGAGCTTTGGATTCTGTGGCTGGAGGTACATTAGGCGGTCACAGGATAAATTTGTAACTGTCTGCCATTCACCTGACATAAAAGGCCTTTTATGCTGCTGTATATACATAAGGTAAGGACCATTCTTTGTTTTGTGTGGTGGCGGATATGTGTGGGCTGGAATGAGGAAATTCAATTACACATAGTCATCACAGGTGTTAAATTCATGCCTCATTAATCTTTCAAAATGTGAGAAAGACCACCCTGTCATGAGCTAGGTGAGTGTGCTAATCGGTCACGATCTCCCCTGCTGCACTGAACGTCCTTTCAGACGGGACACTCAACGAGGGCCAATCCAAGAGTTCCATGGCAAATTGTGCCAGCTCTGGCCACAGGTCAAGCCAGCACAGCCAGCAGTCCAGGGATTCCTGGGATCTCAGAGCATCCATATTGGCCGTTAACCCGATGTAGTCAGACACCTGTCAGTCTAGGCGTTCCCTGAGGCTGGATCTGGAGGGCAGCTGTCGGTGGGTTGGCTGAAAGAATGATCTCATATCCGAATCAGTTGAGCGGCCTGGCTCCTGCTCATCGCCCCTGAGAATGTCATCCTCGGTCTCCTCCCCTCAGCCACGGACAATACCAGGGATCCCCGAAAAGTTTAAAGCCTGCTCTTCTTGCTCCTCCATCCTCCTCTGACTCCTCTTCAGACTCCTGCTGACTCAGATGGAGTAGCCCCCACTTGGAAATTCATTCAGCATTGCGACTTCCTCATCTTCCAGCTCCTTGACGGCTTGATCAATGACACAATGCTATGCATGCTCCAGAAAGAAGGTGTAAGTTACGAGTTCACTGATGGTGCCTTTGCTGCGACTGACCAGTTTGGTGATCTCATCAAATGGCAACAGAAGTCTGCCTATGTCGCACATTAGCAGCCAAGTGGTGTGAAAGATCTTCTAAAATGGCCAGAGATTTTGCTGGCCTGCCGCAAGACTTCCTGGATCCCAGGGTATATGGCAACGAATCGCTGCACGACTAAGTTCAGGACGTGTGCAATGCACATCACATGTGTCATTTTGCCTTGTTTCAGTGAGCTCAGCAGATTAAAAACCATTGTCGCACACCACTTTACCAACTGTCAAATTAGCCACTGATTGGCCTGTGACCGCAGAGCTGAAAGGAGTGCAGGATCGGTGTATCTCTTGGCTTCCAGGCACAACATCCGCAGCACAGCATGGCAACGTCTCACCTGGCAGGTTGAATAGGTTCTGGGGAGCTCGGGGTGTTAAGCAGAAGAAGCGGTAGCAGTGGAAAAGAAGGACTTAGCCGAGGAGGAGATGGATGGAGTAGGAGGAGGAGAAGAAGAGGCAAGCCTGCATGCAAAATGTTACATGCTTGATGGCCGTCAGAAGGTTCACCCAGTGGGCAGTAAAAGTTATGTACCTTCCCTGCCTGTGTTTGCTAGACCACGTGTCTGTCGTCAGATGAATCTTGACACCGATACTGTGTGCCAGAGATTTATTAACTTGCCACTAAACGTTCCCATATAGTTCAGGGATGCCCTTCTGGGAGAAATATTTCATTCCAGGGACCTTTCATTGTGGTATGCCAGTGGCCACAAATATTCTAAAGGCCCCCGAGTCCACCAATTTATATGGCAGTAGTTGGCGGGCTAGCAGTTCCGACAAGCCAGCAGTCAGCCGTGGGGTAAGAGGATTATCTGGTGTCATCATTTTTTTACGCTCGAACATTTGGGCCAAGGAAGCCTGTCTTGTGCAAGATGACCGCGGCGACGACGGCACGGTGGAAGGTGGAGTGGAGGACAAATGGGAAGAGAGAGGAGAAAGGGAAGGAGAAGAGGCAGGACGTGGATTGCCGGGAGTGTGGATTTGTCGGTTTCTGATGGTGTTGCTCCCACTGGGCTCGGTGATGGAAGGCCAGGTGCCTTCTTAAGGCAGTTGTCCCTAGGTGAGTGATGTGTTGACAGCACAGGCTGCAGATGGCAACACTATTATCAGCAGCTGACAAATTAAAAAAAGCCCACACTGCGGAGCCATGTGCCAGCGTCCTGGGAGCGCAAGATGCAACCGTGCATGGTGGATGGCTCGCTCCAGAAACGGATGTAGTAGAGTTAACACATATGCTTTATGAGACGTGTTATCTAAACTAAATGCGTCAATCAAACAACTTCAATTGCTTTTCAATGGCCTTTGTTTCCAGATAACGCGATGATTTAAGAAATGTGAGTTAAGAGTTTGTGTGTTTATCCCTGCTACATCTGTACATTAGCATTCTGCTTTTTGCCTCCTGTGCACTGCGAGTTCTACCTGCTTCTCCTCCTTTTCCTCCCTATCTGCTGCTTTGTCTCTCCCTCTGAACTCCCCTCCTCTTCCTCTCTTGTGGGCACCCACGTGACCGTCCATCGATACGTCATCATCATTAGTGTTGATCACGAATATTAGCATTTTGAATTTTTATTGTGAATATAGGTACTTTGAAAATTCGCGAAAATTTCGAATATAGTTATATATATTCGTAATTTTGAATATTCAATTTTTTTTTCCTTTTTTTTTTTTTTTTTTTTTTTAGTACACATGATACCTCCCTGCTTCTAGCTTGTGGGCCAATAAGAAGGCTGCAATATACTTGACTTTAGGAGTAGTAGTGTTTGCGAATTTTGCTCTATATTCGTTTTTTCGAATACTCGCTATATTGCTATATATTCTTGTTTTAGAATATTACGAATATTCGAAAAAACAGTTATAGCAATATAGCGAATATTCGGAAAAAAAGAATATAGAGCAATTTAGCTAATATAGTGCTATAATCTTTTTTTTTTATAGTTGTAATTTTTTTCCAATCCGAACCACAGATGAGAAAAAAATTACAACTATTAGACAAAGAAGATTATAGCACTATATTAGCTAAATTGCTCTATATTCATTTTTTTTCGAATATTCGCTATATTGCTATATATTCTTGTTTTAGAATATTACGAATATTCAAAAAAACTAAGTTATAGCAATATAGCGAATATTCGGAAAAAAAACGAATATAGAGCAATTTAGCTAATATAGTGCTATAATCATCTTTTTCTAATAATTGTAATTTTTTTCTCATCTGAAGTTCAGAATGAAAAAAAACACAACTATAAAAAAAGATTATAGCACTATATTAGCTAAATTGCTCTATATTCGTTTTTTCGAATATTCGCTATATTGCTATATATTCTTGTTTTAGAATATTACGAATATTCAAAAAAACAAAGTTATAGCAATATAGCGAATATTCGAAAAAAAATCGAATATACAGCAATTTAGCTAATATAGTGCTATAATCTTCTTTGTCTAATAGTTGAGTTGAAAAATTTTCAATAAAAATTCGAATCCGAAAATTCAAATTACGAAAATTCGCATTTTACACAATCATTACCTTGCCGATTTTTAAAGAAAAAAAATCGTGAATTTTCAAACTTTCCAATATTCGACAAATATTCTAAAAATATTCGCAAAATATTGCGAATTCGAATATGACCCCTGCCGCTCATCACTAATCATCATCACCTTCACCACCACTTACATTCGAGATCTCGGAGTAGGCAGCAACAGTGGGGACCACCCTCCTTGGGCTGATCTGGGTACTGTCGTCAGACAACTGGGTGGCGGCCGTTGCTACCTTCTCTTCCTCATCCGATGCCAAGAATAGCTGCTCATCGGTAAGGTCTGGGAATGGATGGGAAAATAATTCCTCTGACTCGAGTGGAGGGGCTATGGTGGTGGTGGTGTTTTTGGGGGTGCAAACAGCAGAGAGTGAGAAGGGTGCAGATACATAGGGTGAGGAGGGTGCAGAAGGCTGAGTGAGCCACTCAACCAACTTTGGTGCGCCCTTTGAAGTTATTACATGCGCCTTCTCCAACTTCCGACTTAGGCTCTGGCCTTCTGCACCTGCCCGACCCCTACCATCCATGTGGAAAGGTCTGCTTCTTTTCTAAATGACCCTCTCCGTAGAGAAGAGCAGTATTTGTGGAAGAAGGCACAGTACAGACCAAAAGTTTGGACAAACCTTCTCATTCAAAGAGTTTTCTTTATTTTCATGACTATGAAAACTGTAGATTCACACTGAAGGCATCAAAACTATGAATTAACACATGTGGAATTATATACATAACAAAAAAGTGTGAAACAACTGAAAATATGTCATATTCTAGGTTCTTCAAAGTAGCCACCTTTTGCTTTGATTACTGCTTTGCACACTCTTGGCATTCTCTTGATGAGCTTCAAGAGGTAGTCACCTGAAGTGGTTTTCACTTCAAAGGTGTGCCCTGTCAGGTTTAATAAGTGGGATTTCTTGCCTTATAAATTGGGTTGGGACCATCAGTTGCGTTGTGGAGAAGTCAGGTGGATACACAGCTGATAGTCCTACTGAATAGACTGTTAGAATTTGTATCATGGCAAGAAAAAAACAGCTAAGTAAAGAAAAACGAGTGGCCATCATTACTTTAAAAAATGAAGGTCAGTCAGTCCGAAAAATTGGGAAAACTTTGAAAGTGTCCCCAAGTGCAATCACAAAAAACATCAAGCGCTACAAAGAAACTGTCTCACATGCGGACCGCCCCAGGAAAGGAAGACCAAGAGTCACCTCTGCTGCAGAGGATAAGTTCATCCGAGTCACCAGCCTCAGAAATCGCAGGTTAACAGCAGCTCAGATTAGAGACCAGGTCAAGCAGCAGACACATCTCTAGAACAACTGTTAAGAGGAGACTGTGTGAATCAGGCCTTCATGGTAGAATATCTACTAGGAAACCACTGCTAAGGACAGGCAACAAGCAGAAGAGACTTGTTTGGGCTAAAGAACACAAGGAATGGACATTAGACCAGTGGAAATCTGTGCTTTGGTCTGATGAGTCCAAATTTGAGATCTTTGGTTCCAACCACCGTGTCTTTGTGCGACTCAGAAAAGGTGAACGGATGGACTCTACATGCCTGGTTCCCACCGTGAAGCATGGAGGAGGAGGTGTGATGGTGTGGGGGTGCTTTGCTGGTGACACTGTTGTGGATTTATTCAAAATTGAAGGCATACTGAACCAGCATGGCTACCACAGCATCTTGCAGCGGCATGCTATTCCATCCGGTTTGCGTTTAGTTGGACCATCATTTATTTTTCAACAGGACAATGACCCCAAACACACCTCCAGGCTGTGTAAGGGCTATTTGACCATGAAGGAGAGTGATGGGGTGCTGCGCCAGATGACCTGGCCTCCGCAGTTACCGAACCTGAACCCAATAGAGATGGTTTGGGGTGAGCTGGACCGCAGAGTGAAGGCAAAAGGGTCAACAAGTGTTAAGCATCTCTGGGAACTCCTTCAAGACTGTTGGAAGACCATTTCAGGTGACTACCTCTTGAAGCTCATCAAGAGAATGCCAAGAGTGTGCAAAGCAGTAATCAAAGCAAAAGGTGGCTACTTTGAAGAACCTAGAATATGACATATTTTCAGTTGTTTCACACTTTTTTGTTATGTATATAATTCCACATGTGTTAATTCATAGTTTTGATGTCTTCAGTGTGAATCTACAATTTTCATAGTCATGAAAATAAAGAAAACTCTTTGAATGAGAAGGTGTGTCCAAACTTTTGGTCTGTACTGTATATAGCACCACTCAATCAGTATTTTATGGAAGCAGGAATATTGCAGGCCTCAATCAGTATTTGGTGGAAGAAGGTATATAGCAATATCACCCCTCAATCAGTATTTTGTGGAAGAACATAAATAGCACCCCTCATTCAGTATTTGGCAGAAAATGCTATATGGCACCCCTCAATTAGTATTTGGCAGAAACAGGTATATGGCACCCCTCAATCAGTATTTGGCGGAAACAGGTATATAGCATCCCTCATTCAGTATTTGGTGGAAACAGGTATATGGCACCCCTCAATCAGTTTTTTGTGGAAGCAGGTATATCACAGCCCTCAATCAGTATTTGGTGGAAGAAGGTATATAGCAATAGCACCCCTCAATCAGTATTTAGTGGAAGAAGGTATATGGCGCACCCCTCAATCAGTATTTGGTGTAAACAGGTATAGAGCACCCCTCAATCAGTATTTGGCAGAAACAGGTATATGGCACCTTTTCAATTAGTATTTTGTGGAAGCAGGTGTATCGCAGCCCTCAATCAGTATTTGGTGGAAGAAGGTATTTAGCAATAGCACCTCTCAAATAGTATTTTATGGAAGAAGGTATATGGCACCTGTGAGGAATATGGATTAATATTTACTGTCAGCCATGTCCTCACACCCACCATTTGCTGAAAGATAGCAGAGGAAATCAAGCTCCACAGGAGGATCCTGCTTCAAAGCCGCAGCCAGACAGCAGAAAACTCCTAGCAGGCCACACGCTGGTTACAGTTCACACCTTCATTCAGACAGCACAGATCCTGCAGGAAAAGAAAAACAGCAGGAGGGATCAGCCCTTGCCAGGATCAATGATATTTCCCATACATGGTGGCACCTACATTTTATAAGGAATTATGAATCGCACGGCCATCGTAGGTGCAAACCAGATACATATTTGTGTACCGGTGGCCACAATGTATGTACATGCCCATGGTCTTTGTTTGAGGGTGGGATGCCAGGGAGTGGAGATATACATATCTCCCACAGAAACCAAATAACGGTACCATGCTTGGACACAAGTTGTAGCCGGTACCCAGGCAGATCAATTGGTCCCGGAACCATCTTCCTACGACATTCCGGTCTGGGGCTATGAGCCCTAAGAGGTTTTATGGGTCATTTGCTCCCAGCACCAGAGAAGGAGAGGTGGACCCAACCCATAGGCGGGGTTCTCGCCTTCTTCATATTAAATGTTATATATTCTTGAAAGTATATCACACGTACAGTAGCATAGGTATTTGGGATGTGGAAATGTCACATAGGAGATATACCATAGATAATGTTGCTGATGTCAGTAGCTGCTAATAAAAAATTACAGGGAATGTCACAGGCATTTGGAATGTGGAAACTTTACACAGTTGAAATACCGCAGATAATGTCGCTGATGTCAGCAGCGGCTAATATAAAATTATAAGGAATGTCACAGGTATTTGGGATGTGGAAACATTGCACAGGAGAAATACCAAAGATACTGTTGTTAATGTCACCAGTGGCTAATAAAAAATTACAGGGAATTTCACAGGTATTTGGAATGTGGAAACGTTACACAGGAGAAATGCCACATAGAATGTCGCTGATGTCACCAGAGGCTAATAAAAAATTACAGGGAATATTACAGGTACTTGGGATGTGGAAAAGTCACACAGGAGCTATACCGCAGATAATGTTGCTGATGTCAACAGTGGCTTATATAAAATTACAGGGAATGTTACAGTTATTTGGGATGTAGAATCCTTGCACAGGAGAAATACCGCAGATAATGTTGCTGATATCAGTGGGCCTCCAATATAAAATTATAGGGAATGTCACAGGTATTTGGGATGTGGAAACTTTACACAGGAGAAACACAGCAGAAAATGTTGCTGATGTCAGCAGCGGCTAATACAAAATTACAGGGAATGTCACAGGTATTTGGGATGTGGAAACGTTACACAGGAGATGTACCCCAGGTAATGTCACTGTCCGCAGCGTACACCGTCTATGGAAAAAGTACACTGGATGTCACTGATATTTTTTGGTTGTGCACACGTTACAGAGGAGATATAGCACATCTCATGTCAATGTCCACAGCGGACACCGTCTACGGAAAAGTACACTGGATGTCACTGATATTTTTGGGATGCGCACACGTTAGACAGGAGATGTAGCACAGATAATCTTGCTGTCTGCAGCGGCCAAAATATTGCACACTATTTAGCGCAGGATGCGCTAAGAATTGATATTGCTGCTGCCACACAATATTCCTTAAAAGGACTTTTGGGGCTGTAAAGTTTTAGCAATTTAGCGCAGGCTGTGCTAAAAATATATATTGCTGCTGCCACACATAACAATAGTCCTTAAAAGGACAAGTTTTTCTACCTAACAAAATAATAATTCACTCCCTACACTATCCTTCCCTTCTTCAGCCCAGCTCTCCCTGACTAACACTGAGCCGAACACGTGTCATTGGGTGCTATATAGAACCCGATGACGCATTCTCACCAGCCAATCACTGTAATGCCAGTAACCAACATGGCTACGGCATTACAGTGAAGGGCAGTACTTACCTGTAGCTTTATTGGCTACATAGCAGCCAACAAACGTGCGAGGAGGAGACTCGAGCATTGCGCTCGAGCCCATGCTGTATTCGCTATAAACAGCATCAGTACAGGAGGGAGGGTTATCAGTCATTGATGGCATTGTGTGTATAAGTGTGCATATAGAGAGCTGTCTGTCACTAATAACGCCTCGTCCTATACTGATAGGTATTCATAGGAGGCAAAAAAAGAAACAATATAAATGTTTAATTTACTGGTTTTATTGAATCTTTTCACCCATAAATATAGTCAGCTTCACCTGCTCTTTATTATGGTGATGTCAGATAGCATTGCATTTTGTGCTGACAAGTCACTTTTTAACACTGACAAATGTAAGGTTATGCACATGGGAAGGAATAATGCAAGTCATCATTGCATACTAAATGGTAAAGCACTGGGTAACACTGACATGGTAAACGACTTTTAGGGGACAGCAAACTTAACTGTAGAAACCAGTGTCAGGCAGCTGCTGCCAAGGCCAATAATATAATGGTCATAAACAACCAATAAATATTTCCCTTTCAGTATATCAACGACCCAATATCAAAATTATTGGAACCAATACTCAAAACTATATGGATCAAAATTTTCATAAACCGATACTCCACCACTGTATATGCTTTTTAAATAATCATAATTTTTATTAAATATTTTAAAAGTTACAAAAATCTGGCTTCACATAATTAAGAACATTTAAAATTTCATAGACTTTATTTCTTAAAAATACCTCTCATGTTATGCCACTATGTGTTATAATTAGTTATCATCCGTACCGTAGACAGTGCTGATGACTCATACCGAGTTTTTGAGGATAAGAAATTCTGGAAATTCTTGGTGCGGAGTCACTATATACCACCAAGGTCTGGTTTCTTATTTGAATCCAAGGGCCCCAAATGGGGATCTATCCTGTGTGGGCATTGCACAACGTGTAGGGCCATTGTTAAAACTAATACATTTGAGGATTCCTCCAATAAAGTGACATACAACATTGTACACTTTATAAATTGCAGTACAACAGGTGTCATATATCATGCCACATGTCCATGTGTCCTGATATATATTGGTATGATGACCCGTGAATTACGGGTTTGCATACAGGAACACCAAAAAGATATTTGGGCAGCAGCCAAGATTGCGGACAATGATAGGGATAAACTTCTAAAGTTGAAACCAATTGCTAGACATTTCCGCCAAAAACATAACTGTTGGCAGGATCTCAAATTTAAGGGGATACACAGGATCTCTCTGGGTGCGCGAGGTGGAAATTTGTTTAAACGGTTGGAGCAGATTGAAAGTAAATGGATTGTAAAATTGAACACACAAATGCCATATGGCTTAAATGACACGATTCCATTTGCATCATTTTTGTGAGGTGCAACATCATCCTTGAATTGCGGTGTTTTAGATAAGTTAATAAATATTTATTTTATTTTAGTGACCTTCTAGCCGGAGTAATGTGGTCATGTTTCTTGATAATTACTAATTAGTATCTTATCTTTTTCTTCTTTATTCTTTATGTAGGATGTATATTTGATTTGGCTATGAAATGTGAACACTGGAAATCTATTCTCTCCTCACGATATGATCATTATCTTTGGGTCCAAATGGGAATTGTTGATGGACATAATGACACTAATTGATTGACATGATCACATGTTCTTTATATATATATATACACAGAACATATGTTTATAAACTTTTGCTTTTTGGTATCACTGATTTACTCATTTTTTACTTACTATGGGGGATATATAGTGTAGTAGTGTTGGATATATATGGTGGGTTATCCTAATATATATCCCTCTCCATACATTTCTTATAGAATATATATTATATTTTGTTTATTTAAATCATGTTAAATAATTGGTTTTCACAATTTGATAGTAATAATAGCACATTGATTGATGTAATTGTGAATCTATCTTATAATTAGGCACTGTCACTTTAAGATATTTATTGAAATTTTATATTGAAGAATAACACAGGTGTATTGTTTTGCATTTCAAAATTATTATTGTATGTACACATTGTATTTGATGATTTTTTTGCGGAGAAATATGTTAGGTCCTGTGTTTATATCCTACTATGTACTTATGTATTGATTCTGATGTCCAATGTGGATTCTATGTGGTTTGTAGATTCTATGTGATCTGTATAAGTGATGTTGACTTGTATCTTACAAGTGGGTTGGATGATGTCCACTCCCTAATTTAAGATGGGGCCCGCAGTGCGCGCATCCTTCTGTGCAGCCGCGGACGTACTGACGTGGTCGGGGCTCTGACGTGATGCGTTCTGTGCACCAAGGAGCGCGGCCGTCTCCTGTCATTGCCGCGACCGCGCACGCACGTACCGGCGGTGCGCGGTGAGTCGTGCGCCATATACATAGTGGTACACACTGATTCAACACAGGTGAGAATATTTATGTCACTCAGCCCACTTGGAGTTTAGTCAGTGTTCATTGGTTAAATGTATGGGACTCTGTCTACTGTTTTGGCTACATATACCCGGCTATCTAATTGATGTTATAACCCCTTGAAAAAGCTGATGGCGAAACCGCGTCGGGATACGGTCTGGCAGTGGTGTTGTGTACATTTGGGTTAGTATGCTGTGTATTATGCTAACTGTACATGGTGTTGATGTATGGCATGGTGCTATGTTATGTCCGTGTAAATCTAGATGTCAGAAATGCTGGCACTGTGATCCGGTATATTGTGTTCAGAATAGCACTCTTTATATGCACTGACTATACTACCCTTGGATATATAACTATACTACCCTTGGATATATATCTTTTACACTTTATATGGATGAACTGAAACTACCACACACCTAAAGCCTATGAAATTTTAAATGTTCTTAATTATGTGAAGCCAGATTTTAGTAACTTTTGAAATATTTAATAAAAATAATGATTATTTGAAAGTACAAACCAGATTCCAAAAAAGTTGGGATACTAAACAAATTGTGAATAACAACTGAATGCAATGATGTGGAGATGGCAAATGTCAATATTTTATTTGTAATAGAACGTAGATGACAGATCAAACATTTAATCCGAGTAAATGTGTCATTTTAAAGGAAAAATATGTTGATTCAAATTTTCACAGTGTCAACAAATCCCCAAAAAGTTCGGACAAGTAGCAATAAGAGGCTGGAAAAAGTAAATTTGAGCATAACGAAGGGCTGGAAGACCAATTAACACTAATTAGGTCAATTGGCAACATGATTGGGTATAAAAAGAGCTTCTCAGAGTGGCAGTGTCTCTCAGAAGCCAAGATGGGTAGAGGATCACCAATTCCCACAATGTTGCGCAGAAAGATAGTGGAGCAATATCAGAAAGGTGTTACCCAGTGAAAAATTGTAAAGACTTTGCATCTATCATCATCAACTGTACATAACATCATCCGAAGATTCAGAGAATCTGGAACAATCTCTGTGCGTAAGGGTCAAGGCCGTAAAACCATACTGGATGCCCGTGATCTCCGGGCCCTTAAACGACACTGCACCACAAACAGGAATGCTACTGTAAAGGAAATCACAGAATGGGCTCAGGAATACTTCCAGAAACCATTGTCAGTGAACACAATCCACCGTGCCATCCGCCGTTGCCAGCTGAAACTCTACAGTGCAAAGGAGAAGCCATTTCTAAGCAAGCGCCACAAGCTCAGGGGTTTTCACTGGGCCAGGGATCATTTAAAATGCAGTGTGGCAAAATGGAAGACTGTTCTGTGGTCAGACGAGTCACGATTCGAAGTTCTTTTTGGAAATCTGGGACGCCATGTCATCCGGACCAAAGAGGACAAGGACAACCCAAGTTGTTATCAACGCTCAGTTCAGAAGCCTGCCTCTCTGATGGTATGGGGTTGCATGAGTGCATGTGGCATGGGCAGCTTGCATGTCTGGAAAGGCACCATCAATGCATAAAAATATATTCAGGTTCTAGAACAACATATGCTCCCATCCAGACGTCATCTCTTTCAGGGAAGACCCTGCATTTTTCAACAAGATAATGCCAGACCACATTCTGCATCAATCACAACATCATGGCTGTGTAGGAGAAGGATCCGGGTACTGAAATGGCCAGTCTGCAGTCCAGATCTTTCACCTATAGAGAACATTTGGCACATCATAAAGAGGAAGGTGAAACAAAGAAGGCCCAAGACGATTGAACAGTTAGAGGCCTGTATTAGACAAGAATGGGAGAGCATTCCTATTCCTAAACTTGATAAACTGGTCTCCTCGGTCCCCAGATGTCTGTTGAGTGCTGTAAGAAGAAGGGGAGATGCCACACAGTGGTGAAAATGGCCTTGTCCCAACATTTTTGGGATTTGTTGACACCATGAAATTCTGATTCAACATATTTTTCCCTTAAAATTGTATATTTTCTCAGTTTAAACTTTTGTTCCGTGATTTATGTTCTATTCTGAATAAAATATTAGAAGTTGGCACCTCCACATTATTGCATTCAGTTTTTATTCACGATTTGTATAGTGTCCCAACTTTTTTGGAATCCGGTTTGTATATCCAGTGGTGGAGTTACGGTTTATGAAAATTTTGATCCATATATTTTTGAGTATTGGTTCCAATAATATAATGGGTTGCATCAAGAGGCATATATGCTTCTGATGAGAACACACATGGAGTATTTTGTACAATTCTGGGTTCATAAGAGGGCAACTGAAGTAATAAATAAAATTGGTGGATTACAGTGCACTGAAAGAAGATCAAAATTAAGGTTATTCACTTGAGAAAAAAGATGACTGACTGGGGAAGATCTAATAACCATGTATAAATATATCAGGGATCAGTACAGAGATCTATCCCATCATCTCTTTATCCCAAGGACTGTGACTGTGATGAGGGCACATCAACTATGTCAAGAGGAAAGAAGGTTTCTGCACAAACGTGGAGAAGGATTATTTACTGTACGAGGAGTGAGACTATGGACTCTTTGCCAAAAAGTGTGGCGATGATGAACTCACAATTTTTTTTCCCCCTTAAATGAGGAAAATTGCCTTCTACCTCACAGGTTATTTTACCTTCCCCTGGATCAACTTGTAGACTAACAGGCTGACCTGGATGGACAGATATCATTTTTTAAGCCTTACAAACTATGAGGCTAATTTATTAAGACTTGCATTTTAAACTCCGGTCTTAAAAATCCCTATATCTGGTGGTGGATTCATCAACGTTATGAAGAAGCACCAGTCTAAATGAAAGAAAGGTTTCTTGCTGGCTTATATTTAAAACCATTTTCTATGCCTAAAACAAACGTAGAAAATAATGAACGAGATGCATCCCTTCCCCGTCAACAACACACCCACTTTTTTAGACCTGGCGTGAGCAGGGAAAAGTTACAATCTGCACCTGAAATACATCTAATATAGGCATATTTCCAGGTAATAAATGACTCCTATGTAAGGCTACATGCAAATGACATTTTTTTATTTCCGTTATGTTTTTTTTTTGCTGATAGGATGCAGACCCATTCATTTCAGTGGGTCCGCAAAAAAATGCAGACGGCACACCGTGTACTATCCGCATCTGTATGTCAGTTCCATAGCCCTGCAAAAAATATATAACATGTCCTATTCTTGTCCATTTTTGGCATTGTTAAAAGGATCCGCAAAAAAAAAAACGGATGGCATACGGTTGAGTGCATGTAGCCTTTCAATGTAATTATGTTGTGTGCTATATATGTATTTTGACTCCATTTGACAGTTTAACCTGTACTCTTTGAGAGGAACACCCCATTAAACCACACCCCTTTTCTCTGCAAATTTGGGAACACGGCTCACAGAGGTTTAACTTTAATTAGCTTTTTAGCATAACAATGGTTGGCCTTCTGGTATATCAAGATAAGGGTGGGTTCACACAAGCGTTAGGGATTCCATTATGGCTTTCCGTTATAACATGGTTATAATGGAAAATAACGGAATGCCCAGACAGAATGCAAAATGGAAGTATTTAAAATGCATTCAGTTTGCTTTCCCTCTTAATATAAGTCTATGGGAAAGCATAATGGATCCGTCTGGGTCCCGTTATGCAAGACGGAAAACAAAGGACTTTGTTTTCCGTCTTGCATAACGGGACCCAGACGGATCCATTATGCTTTCCCCTAGACTTATATTAAGATGGAAAGCAAACGGAATGCTTTTTTAATGCTTCCATTTTGCATTCCGTCATAATACAAGTCTATGGGCAGAAGAACGGATCCTTCCTTCCGTCTTATGGATTCCATTATAACCATGTTTTAATGGAAAGCCATAACGGAATCCCTAACTCTAGTGTGAACCCACCCTAAGGCCTCATGCACACGACCGTGTTCCGTGTCCATTGTTCCGTTTTCCGTGATTTTCTGCGGATACATTGACTTTCAATGGGTCCGTGTAAAACTCGGATAATGCATCGTTTGTCGTCCGTGATCCGTGTTTTCAGTCCGTCAAAAAAATAAGACCTGTCCTATTTTTTTCACGGACAACGGTTCGCGGACCCATTCAAGTCAATGGGTCCGTGAAAAAAACATGGAGGCACACAAGATTGTTATCCGCATCCGCGCGTCCGCATCCGTTTTTTTCCTAATCATTTGCATGGCAAACTTGTCTTAGATTTTTTTTCACTTTCCTTCATGTCTGGTGATCCTCCAAAAATCAAGGAAGACACATGGAAACAAAAACGGAAACGGATCACAGAACAACGGAACCCCGTTTTGCTGACCGTGAAAAAATTGTGTCGTGTGCATTAGGCCTAAGACTGTTATGGTAGTTAAAGTCTTTTCACAGTTGGTCATTACTGATAACATTTTGTGAATATTTGATAGCATTAGTAAAGCTACTGTGGCCACAACCTCATATCAACAGAGGAGTTGGAGTGTTTTTGAGTCATTTTAAGCAAAGCAGAGTTTTAGAGATACTGTATGTGAATGGCAGTGGGTAAGCTTGCCCAATGGTTGTAATTTGTGTGCTGGATATTATAAATTAAACCCAGATTACTATTATGTGGTGTAAAATAGCTCTGAAGCCTATATCCAGTTAATAATATAAAATGCATTGCTTGGCAACATTATTAGTTTAGTGTTGTTACACAAGCGAGCAAATGCTCTTTTCACAATGTCAGAAATCAAATCGCTGATTTGAGCTAAGATTATAAAAGGTTGACAAACATAAGTACTCCTACCCAATATAAATATAAATACATTGTAACTGCATGGATAAAAGAAAGTAATTCATTTTCCTCATACAGATATTGTTTACATTTCAATTGCCTAGAATTTTATTCATCTGTGTGAATTCAAGCAGCTTTTTAATATTTATTTCTCACTCACTTGTATCATTTTTATACTTCTAGTCTGTGAACCCAGCTACAGTTTAGCGCTGGTTATAGTCACATGAAGGAAAATTACTCATTTGTTGTTGGCAATCAGATGTAATGTAGGAAAACAGTAGTTATTGCTCTAATACGATGACAAGGGGCACAGTTAATGTGACTTATTACTATTGAGCTGACTTTTTGTTAAATATATTGATTGCCCTCTCAATGACTCTTGGTCTAAGATGAAAACTTTATGTAACATAATAAAGAGGATGCGTATATAAAACACAGAAAAAGCTTTCCAGTAAGACATGATGCTAATGACGAAGGCTTGTTTTCCTCTTCAACACATTTTTTGATGATTAACCCCTTAAGGACCCGCACCGTACATGTACGACGCTGGTGGACACGACTTAAGGAAAAGCACCATACATTTACGGCAGGAGCTGCGCCCACCCGATTAGCGGCAGGGGTCCGGCAGTCACTGATATCTGGACCCCTGCTATATGCATCGGCATTGGTAAAAACAACAATGCCGGCGCATTAACTCTTGCAATGCCGCTGTCAGCACTGACCGCGGCACATGCGGGATCCTGCAGGTGCGGGGTGGCCATTGCGGGTGTGGGGTGGCCATCAGCTCCCCGCGCTGCTATGACAGGGACCCAATGGCAGGGAAGGCAGCAAAAAAGAAAAAAAAAAAGCTTCCTTTTCCCAAAATAAAGTTAAAAGAATTTGTAGAAAATAGGGAAAAAAAGAAAAGTTACCATATTAAGTATTGCCGCCTCCGTATCTATAAAAATATCATATGTTCCACCCTCTCAGGTGAACACTGTCAAAAAAATAAAATGAAAACTATGCTAAAAAAATACTTTTTTTTGTCACCTTACATCACTAAAAGTGTGACACCAAGCGATTAAAAAGGTGTATGCCCTTCAAAATAGTATCAATCTAACCAACACCTCATCCCGCAAAAAATGAGCACATATTTAAGACAATCGGCCCCCAAAAAATATTGTGTTAAATGTTAAAAACTTAAATAAAAAAGTTGACATATTAGGTATCAGCGCATCCGTAACAACCTGCTCTATAAAAATACCCCATTATCTAACCCCTCAGGTGAACACGGTAAAAAAGATAAAATAAAAACCGTGTAAAAAATTATGTTATTGTGTAAAATTTAAATATATATAAAAAAATATATACATATTAGGTATTTCCACATCTATAATGACCTGCTCTATAAAAATATCACATGACCTAACCCCTCAGGTGAACACCATAAAAAAATATATTAAAAACAGTGTCAAAAAAGCCTTTTTTGTCACCTTACATCACAAAAAGTGTAATAGCAGACATTCAAAAAGTCATACACATCCAAAAATAGTGCCAATCAAACAATCATCTCATCTCGCAAAAATGATACCCTAGCTAAGACAATCTCCCAGACTAATGGAGACGTTAAAACATGATTCTTTTTTTTTTTTTTTCAAAAATGATATTATTGTGTAAAACTTAAATAAAATACAAAAGTATACATATTAGGTATTGCCACATCCATGAAAACCTGCTCTATAAAAATATCACATGACCTAACCCCTCAGGTGAACACCGTAAAAAATAAAAAGCATGTTAAAAAAGCCATTGTTTGTCACCTTACATCACAAAAGTGTAATACCAAGCGAATAAAAAGTTGTATGCACCCTAAAAAAGTACCAATCAAACAGTCATCTCATAGTGAAAAAATGAGCCCCTACATAAGACAGTCACCCAAAAAATAAAAAAATAAATATGGCTTTCAGAATATGGAGACTGTAAAAAATATTTTTTTTTCAAAAATGTTTTTTTATGTAAAACTAAAACAAACAACCAGAAAAAGTTCTCAAAAGTTGTCATATTTACATCCATAGCAACCTGCTCTATATATAAAAATACCACATGATCTAACCTGTCAGATGAACATTCTAAATAATAAAAAATAAAAACGGTGCCAAAACAGCTATTTTTTACCTTGTCTCACAAAAGTGTAATATGGAGCATCTAAAATGCATATGTACCCTAAAATAGTACCAAGAAAACTGCCACATTATACTGCAGTTTCCAAAATGAGGTCTTTTTTGTAGTTTCTACATCAGGGGGTCTTCAAATGTGACATGGCAACTTAAAATTATCCCAGTGAAATCTGCCCTCCAAAAACTATATGACGTTCCTATGCTTCTGCACCCTGCCATGTGTCTGTACAGCAGTTTACAACCACATATGGGGTGTTTCTGTAAACTACAGAATCAGGGTAATAAATATTTAGTTTTGTTTGGCTGTTAATTCTTGCTTTATTAGCGTAAAAAAAAAAGATTAAAATGGAAAATCGGACAAAAAGGGAAATTCTTAAATCTCATCTATATTTTCCTTTCATTCTTGTGTAACACCTAAAGGGTTACCAACAGTGGCATACATATAGGGGCCTGCGGATCCCTGGCCCTGCCCCCTGCAGCTGCGCATGCGCTAAGTAGTTCAGAACCATACGAATGAATCTCTCTTCTTACGGGCAGGAGCGAGCACGGCGTCGGCGTCAATCCTGCGAGACCTGTGAACTCCTGCGGCAGATCTCGCGGGAACAGGCGCGCGCGCCTGAAATCACGCAGTGACGCAGCAGACGGGACCCGGATGAGAGTGAGAGGAGGCGGTTCACTTCCCCTAGTGCAGCGTTGCAGCTCGCAGCAGCCCCGGTAAGGAAGAGTAAGTACTGGAGTTGGAGTACAGAGGGGTGGGCCCTGGCAGATGACCAGGGGTGGTTGAGCTGGCGGATCAGACCTCAGATGATCAGATCCCTCAGCACTGACTGGAGTAGTGAGGGCCCTGGCCTGCGGTGACCAGCCCGGTTGTGGGGGGCTGAATTTATTGATGGGATTGGGATCTTTGGGGCCTGGGCTGAGGCTGATCTGAGGGGTCTTTGGGATAATGATTGATCTGGTGGCTGATGGGGGGTATTTGGGCTGATCTGAGGTCTGATGGGCATGGGTGATGCCTGGGGGGGGTCTTTGGACTGATGATCTGGTGGCTGAATTGGGGGGGTCTGATGGGGGGTCTTTAGGCTTATCTGGGGTCTGATGGGCATGGGGCCTGAGTGGGGGTCTTTGGGCTGATCTGAGGTCTGATGGGGGTTGACTGGGGGTCTGGTGGGGGTCTTTGGGCTGATCTGAGGTCTGATGGGGGGCCTATTAGTGACTGACAGCTATCTCTGTGTACCCACGTATATAGTGAATTCAATTAATCCATGATAACACCTTCCCCATGTACAACTGAATTCAGAAAAAGCTGAGATTTGAAGGCATAAATTACAAGTTTCCCTGATTTATTTCCCATACACTATATAACAATCTGCTCAAATTCCACTCTCTATGATATGCTGCCTGCAGACTGCTTTGCATTTTGCAGTGACAAGTCTTCTTTAAAATAGATCTTCTACTTTTGTTCTGTCTTCATTTGATTTGACGCACATTTGCCCGCTTCACTTCCACCATTGTCTTCCATGGGGAGGATGGGATATTCCAGCAAGACAATGAAACATGCCACATGGCTAGAAATATTCAACATTGGTTTGAAGAGCATGACCAAGACTTCCAAGTACTAGCCTGGTCCCCACTTCCCCAGACTTGAACCCAATTGACTGCCTCGATTGTCGTGTTTTGTCTATGGATCCTCCCACACACCCTACAGGATCTGCGGGATGTACTGCAGTCAGCATAGCTCCAGATACCTGTGACAACCTAAGACGACATTATTGAGTTACCTTCTGCCCACCTAACTGCTGTGCATGCTGCAAACATAGGTTACTCTGAATATTAGCTGGTGGTCATAATAATGTGACTCAACTGTGTATATAGAACAACATTTTTAATTGTTCTTAGTTGGAATATTAAATGGAATTTACTGCAGAGGTAAACACTGCTTTAATTAAAAAAATATCATTAGCACTAACAGTACTGAAATAATACATGGGCTTAATAAATATACACATGAGTTTCATTTTATTGTCAACTGGCAATGATTTATACACATATAAAAAGGCTAAATTTAGATTAGTGTGGGCAATGATAAATTCAAGCCATCCATATCAGGGAAATTGCAATATGCGAATTTGGGTCACTCCAGCAATACTGAAACAACCACAGAATATTAAGTGGCCAGTCTTTTTATTGGCAATCCTATAATAGAGTTTTCTATACATAAGCAGGGAAACGATGTGAATGAATAAAGGAAAGCTGAGCAGCTGCAATCAGTTTAAATTTCCTCTTGTATGCCCTAGAAATAACATGAACACAATCTCTCAGCCATAATCAACAGAACTCCTATGTACTGCAAAGAAATAAAAGTTTAAGGGATTGCATGCTTTTCCTTTAGCCAACCTTAAATGGGTAAAACAGATTTTAACAAGCGATGGCCTATCCTCAGGATAGGCCATCATTATTTGATCAGTGGGGGTTACACAACTCACACCCCGTCTTATCTGCTGTTCATCAATAGCTCTGATGCCAGAACTTAACGATGTGTAGTGGATGGAACTAGTCATTACAGTCCTGTTTCCATTTGCTCTAATGGGTACCAACTCTATCAACTACATAGTGGATAGTTCTGGCATCGGAGCTATCAAAACAGAATGTGGGGAATTTACAATGGACCGGCATTTTATGTCAGTCTGTGCTGCTAGAGGATGTGCCTGATTTATAATGAGGCAGATGCCTTGTTAAAAATTATGAAATACACCTAAATTATGCGTATTTTACAGCAGATTGTGGCGCAACAACTAGTTACATTGCAATCTGCAACTTCTCCCCGCTCACGCCAGGTCTAAAATTGTGGGAGGGGAAGGGCAGAGAGGCCTGTCTCAGTTACAATTTTCTACGCCTGTTTCTACGCCTAGGAAGCTGTCTTACGGTACATTTAGAATTGACGGATGATCCCTTCGAAGTTATGAAGAGACTGTAGCCTCTACAGAACTTTGGCGGAACCAACGCCAGCTTAGGGCTTTATTAAGATTGAAAACGTCAGTCTTAATAAATGTTCCCCTAGGTCAGTGATGGCTAGCAAGCGGGGCATCTTGGTAGTTGTAGTTTTACCACAGCTGGAGTGCCAAGGTTAGCCATCACTGCCCTAGGTGTATCCTCCAGCAATCCATGTGCCTAGACTAAAATCTATGGCAGACCGGGCTACCATAAATTTTAGTCTTCTTTGATGCCAGAAAACTAAAAACGTAAAAGAACATAAAGAAGACAGGTCACTGCCTTCACCCCCTCCCTACCATCACCATGCATCCTTTTTAGAAAGTGGCAAGGTTGGAGTAAAAAAGCAAGTTTAACCTAGATTTAGACTCAATGCAAAAACTGTTTTTGCTACTTTTTTATGCCAGAAAACTGGCTTGGGGAGAATTATAAATTCCCCCAATATTCTTTAACCCCTTAAGGACTATAAGGACTCAGTCCTATTTCACCTTAAGGACTTGGCCATTTTTGCAAATCTGACCAGTGTCACTTCAAGTGCTGATAACTTTAAAACTCTTTGACTTATCCAGGCCATTCTGAGATTGTTTTTTTTTTCCGTCAAATATGACACTGGTAAAATGAAGTAAAAAAAAATAAAAAAATTTTATTTATGAAAAAAATACCAAATTTGCCAAAAATTTGTAAAAAATTGCAAATTTTCAAGTTTCAATTTCTCTACTTCTATAATACATAGTAATACATCAAAAATAGTTATTACTTTACATTTCCCATATGTCTACTTCATGTGTGGATCATTTTGGGAATGATATTTTATTTTTTGGGGATGTTACAAGGCTAAGAAGTTTAGAAGCAAATCTTGACATTTTTCAGAAATTTTCAAAAACCCATTTTTTAGGGACCAGTTCAGGTCTGAAGTCACTTTGCGAGGCTTACATAATAGAAACTGTGACGAAAATAACCTCGCCACTGGGTTTTGGAGGGGCCTGTATGCCAGCCTCTTGCCTCAGGATTATGGCCCATATACTAACTTTGAAGGAGAAGACAGACCAGCACACAGCTTAAATCTGTGGAACTGTTTTAGGCTGGAAAGCCATGCTTGCGGTCGGCCAAATGTGACTTCCATGGAATTTGGGAACCCCTGCTCGGGTCTGGGTGATTTTTGCATATGTTGTTCACCCAGATCAGAGCTATCCATGGATGTATACATTATGAGGATATATGGGAATTTGAGGTGTTTTCTGTGTTTTGGGAAAAATGTGTGTTTTCTGTCTGTGAGTGATTAACCACTTCCCATTGGGCCATTTGCCCCCTTCCTGACCAGGCCTAATTTTGCAAAACTGACATATCTCACTTTATGTGGTAATAACTTTGGAACGCCTTTATTTATCCAAGTCATTCAGAGATTGTTTTCTCATGACACATTGTACTTCATGATGGTCATAAATTTGAGTCAAAATATTTCACCTTTATTTATGAAAAAATCCCAAATTTACCCAAAAATTTGAAAAATTCAGAATTTTCTAAATTTCAATTTCTCTGCTTTTAAAACAGAAAGTGATACCTCATAAAATATTTATTACTTAACATTCCCCATATGTCTACTTTATGTTGGCATCATTTTGGAAATGTCATTTTATTTTTTTAGGACGTTAGAAGGCTTAGAAGTTTAGAAGCAATTCTTCAAATTTTTAAGAAAATTGCCAAAACCCACTTTTTAAGGACCAATTCAGGTCTGAAGTCACTTTGTGGGGCTTACATAGTGGATACCCGCATAAATGACCCCATTGTAGAAACTACACCCCTCAAGGTATTCAAAACCGATTTTACAAACTTTGTTAACCATTTAGGCTGTTCCACAAGAATTAAAGGAAAATGGAGATCAAATTTTAAATTTCACTTTTTGGGCAGATTTTCCATTTTAATCAAATTTTTTCTTTAACACATCGATGGTTAACAGCCAAAGAAAACTCAATATTTATTACCCAGATTCTGCAGTTTACAGAAACATCCCACATGTGGTCATAAACTGCTGTATGGGCACACGGCAGGGCGCAGAAGAAAAGGAACTCCACATGGTTTTTAGATGCCATGTCCCATTTGAAGCCCCCTGATGCACCCTTACAGTAGAAACTCCCAAGAAGCGACCCCATTTTGGAAACTAGGGGATAAGGTGCCAGTTTTATTAGTACTATTTTTGGGTACATATGATTTTTTCTGATCATTCATTATAACACTTTATGGGGCAAGGTGACCAAAAAATTGGTTGTTTTAGCACAGTTTCTATTTATTTATTTTTACAGCGTTCACCTGAGGGGTTCAGTCAAGTGACATTTTTATAGAGCAGATTGTTACGGACGTGGCGATACCTAATACGTATACTTTTTCTCATTTATTAAAGTTTTACGCAATAATAGCATTTTTGAAACAAAAAAAATATGTTTTAATGTGTCCATGTTCTGAGAGCTATAGTTTTTTTATTTTTTGAGAGATTTTCTTATGTAGGGGCTCATTTTTTGCAGGATGAGGTGACTGTTTTATTGGTACCATTTTGTGGGACATACGCGTTTTTGATCACTTGGTGTTGCTCCTTTTGTGATGTAAGGTGACAAAAATTGCTTTGTTAGCTCATGTGGTATTTTTATAGAGCTGGTTTTTACGGACTCGGCAATACCAAATATCTCTATTTTATTTTTTCGATTTTTAACTTTTTTTATTCCTTACTTGGGGAATTTTTTTTTTTACATGTGAAACCTTTATTATATTAAATTTTTTCAACACTTTATTTTTTTATTTGTTATTTTGCACTTTTCGTCCCCCATAAGGTCATTCAAGACCTCTGGGGGACATTTATTTAACTTTTTCTTTTTTTTTTCAATGTTGATTTCTCCTGTAACTGGGGCTGACATAGTAGCCCCAGTTACAGGAAAAATACACCCCCCAGATAGGCTGTACAGCGCAATACAGCGCTGTACAGCCTCAGTGTAGGGCTGATCAAGGTCTGTGAAAGACCTCACACAGCTCCTACACTCTCCGGTCCCGGTGGTCACATGACCGCCACATGACCATGAGCGCTTCCTGCTCTGCATACACAGCGCTCGGCGAGCGCTGTGTATGCAGTGATCTAGAAGGCAGGGACACCTGGGCACTGTCCCTGCCTTTTCTTAGGGTTGCCCTGCTGTCACTGACAGCGGGCCACCCGATCAGCAGCTGCACGATTAGCGTGCAGCTGCAGTTTCTGAACGGACGTTTTAAAACGTCCATTCAGAAATAGAGATCCACCCATAGGACGTTTATATCCTATGGGCGGATGGAAAGTGGTTAAGTTAGCCCATTATGTTTGGTAATTGTATCACAGGCAGCACCCAATGTCTTTTGGTAATTGTATTTTGTTGATTGCGTCAAAGACAATGCTCATTGTATTTTGTTAAATTGCATTACAGACAGATGGAAGGGGGTTTTGGGAAGGTTTCAATACTGTAAATGCATGTGATTGGCTAAAATCACAGTCTTTTACAAGGGCCCCAGGGGGAGTGTCCCTTGCTAGGAGACCTGCATGAAAGGCTGAAAAATAACCCATTAAAGAGTTCCTGTTTTACCCTTCATCATGTTGAGGCTGGTGTTTGGGTAACTGATTGACACTGGGGATTGCTATACGCTGAAGATTTGCTATACTCCCCATGCTATACTTTTAGCTCTTGTAAGAGCTGTTCCTGGTCCTGGTTCCTGTGGTGGTTTTTGTGTAGAACAGAGTGCTTGGAGTCCTCGGGAAGCACTATGAGCATTCATCAACGGAGGTACCCGGTCGGGGTGCTAGGAGATCAGTTACAGAAACCACCCAAAAATGACCCCATTCTATAAACTACACCCCTCAAGGTATTCAAAACTTATTTTACAAACGTTTTTAACCCTTTAGGTGTTCCACAAGAATTAATAAAAAATAGAGATACAATTTCAAAATTTCACTTTTATTGGCACTATTTTGGGGTGCGTATGACTATTTGATTGCTTGCTATTACACTTTTTGTGATGTAAGGTGACAAAAAATGGCTTATTTAGCACAGTTTTTTTTTTTTTTTTTTTACGGTGTTCATCTGAGGGGTTAGGCCATGTGATATTTTTTATAGAGCCAATCGATACGGACGCGGCGATACCTAATATGTATACTTTTTTTTTATTTATGTAAGCTTTACATAATATCTTTTTTGAAAAATCATGTTTTAGTGTCTCCATATTCTGAGAGCCATAGTTTTTTTCAGTTTTTGGGCGATTATCTTAGGTAGGGTCTCATTTTTTGCGGGATGAGATGACAGTTTGATTGGCACTATATTGGGGTGCATATGAATTTTTTATCGCTTGCTATTACACTTTTTGTGATGTAAGATGACAAAAAATTGTTTATTTAGCACAGTTTTTATTTTCCATTTTTTTTACGGTGTTCACCTAAAGGGTTAGGTCATGTGATATTTTTATAGACCCGGTCGATACGGACGCGGCAATACCTTATATGTATACTTTTTTTAATTTATGTAAGTTTTACACAATAACAGCTTTTTTAAAACAAAAAAGATGTTTTAGTGTGTCCATATTCTGAGCCATAGTTTTATTTATTTTTTTGGGCATTTGTCTCAGGTAGGGGCTCATTTTTTGTGGGATGAGGTGATGGTTAGATTGGTACTATTTTGGTGGGCAAACACCTTTTTGATCGCTTGCTGTTGTACTTTTTGTGATGTAAGGTGACAAAAAAATGGTTTATTTAGCACAGATTTTATTTTTTACGTTGTTCATCTGAGTTGTTAGGTCATGTGATATGTTTATATATCCGGTCGATACGGACGCGGCGATACCTAATATGTATACTTTTTTTCCCTCCTATTTTTTTTATTTAAAAAAAAAAAAATTATTAAGGAAATTTTAAAGTGTACAGACTTTTCCAAATGAGTACACAAGTAAATAAAAATTAAAACAAAATCAGGTACATAGTAGTGTTACATAATGCCAAAGTTGATCCAATTAAGATGACAAAATACATAAGGTCCAAAAGATAATTACAAATGAAAGAGAGAATAATTAGTCATACTTCCTAAAAGACGACCATTGTTACCAGCATTTTTTGTATGCAATTATACTATTGTTTTCCCAGGAGGCTAGTTCTTCGAATCTAAATATCTGATCAATCTTGGCTATCCATCTAGGGATGGGCGGTGTTTCTGTTGAGAGCTAATAACATGGTATTAAAAGGCGGGCCGCGTCTAAAAGGTGACTGAATAGGGGAGGAATGGACTCTTTATGGGTGGGTATATATATATCCCCAAGAGAGCCAAAACAGGCGAAGCAGGAATGGACGAATGGCAGATCTTATTGCACTGATGAAATATCTCTCACCACCACATTTTGATTTTTGGGCAAGACCACCATATGTGGAAAAAGGAGCCTTTGTCCAATCCGTACCTCCAACACCTGTCTGAGAGTGAAGGATTGAACCTACAGGTAACATCCGGGGTCTTATACAATCTTGACAAAATCTTGTATGCGTTTTCTTGGATACGCACACATCTTGATGCCTTGTGAGTAGAGTTGAGCGAACACCTGGATGTTCGGGTTCGAGAAGTTCGGCCGAACATCCCGGAAATGTTCGGGTTCGGGATCCGAACCCGATCCGAACTTCGTCCCGAACCCGAACCCCATTGAAGTCAATGGGGACCCGAACTTTTCGGCACTAAAAAGGCTGTAAAACAGCCCAGGAAAGAGCTAGAGGGCTGCAAAAGGCAGCAACATGTAGGTAAATCCCCTGCAAACAAATGTGGATAGGGAAATGAATTAAAATAAAAATTAAATAAATAAAAATTAACCAAAATCAATTGGAGAGAGGTTCCATAGCAGAGAATCTGGCTTCCCGTCACCCACCACTGGAACAGTCCATTCTCAGATATTTAGGCCCCGGCACCCAGGCAGAGGAGAGAGGTCCCGTAACAGAGAATCTGTCTTCATGTCAGCAGAGAATTAGTCTGCATGTCATAGCAGAGAATGAGGCTTCACGTCAGCCACCACTGCAACAGTCCATTGGCATATATTTAGGCCCAGCACCCAGGCAGAGGAGGGAGGTCCCGTAACAGAGAATCTGTCTTCATGTCAGCAGAGAATTAGTCTGCATGTCATAGCAGAGAATGAGGCTTCACGTCAGCCACCACTGCAACAGTCCATTGGCATATATTTAGGCCCAGCACACACACAGGCAGAGGAGAGAGGTCCCGTAACAGAGAATCTGGCTTCATGTCAGCAGAGAATCAGTCTGCATGTCATAGCAGAGAATGAGGCTTCACGTCAGCCACCACTGCAACAGTCCATTGGCATATATTTAGGCCCAGCACACATACAGGCAGAGGAGAGAGGTCCCGTAACAGAGAATCTGGCTTCATGTCAGCAGAGAATCAGTCTGCATGTCATAGCAGAGAATGAGGCTTCACGTCAGCCACCACTGCAACAGTCCATTGGCATATATTTAGGCCCAGCACACACACAGGCAGAGGAGAGAGGTCCCGTAACAGAGAATCTGTCTTCATGTCAGCAGAGAATTAGTCTGCATGTCATAGCAGAGAATGAGGCTTCACGTCAGCCACCACTGCAACAGTCCATTGGCATATATTTAGGCCCAGCACACACACAGGCAGAGGAGAGAGGTCCCGTAACAGAGAATCTGGCTTCATGTCAGCAGAGAATCAGTCTGCATGTCATAGCAGAGAATGAGGCTTCACGTCAGCCACCACTGCAACAGTCCATTGGCATATATTTAGGCCCAGCACCCAGGCAGAGGAGGGAGGTCCCGTAACAGAGAATCTGTCTTCATGTCAGCAGAGAATTAGTCTGCATGTCATAGCAGAGAATGAGGCTTCACGTCAGCCACCACTGCAACAGTCCATTGGCATATATTTAGGCCCAGCACCCAGGCAGAGGAGGGAGGTCCCGTAACAGAGAATCTGTCTTCATGTCAGCAGAGAATTAGTCTGCATGTCATAGCAGAGAATGAGGCTTCACGTCAGCCACCACTGCAACAGTCCATTGGCATATATTTAGGCCCAGCACACACACAGGCAGAGCAGAGAGGTCCCGTAACAGACAATCTGGCTTCATGACAGCAGAGAATCAGTCTGCATGTCATAGCAGAGAATGAGGCTTCACGTCACCCACCACTGCAACAGTCCATTGGCATATATTTAGGCCTAGCACACAGGCAGAGCAGAGAGGTCCCGTAACAGACGATCTGGCTTCATGTCAGCAGAGAATCAGTCTGCATGTCATAGCAGAGAATGAGGCTTCACGTCAGCCACCACTGCAACAGTCCATTGGCATATATTTAGGCCTAGCACACAGGCAGAGGAGAGAGGTCCCGTAACAGACAATCTGGCTTCATGTCAGCAGAGAATCAGTCTGCATGTCATAGCAGAGAATGAGGCTTCACGTCACCCACCACTGCAACAGTCCATTGGCATATATTTAGGCCTAGCACACAGGCAGAGCAGAGAGGTCCCGTAACAGACAATCTGGCTTCATGACAGCAGAGAATCAGTCTGCATGTCATAGCAGAGAATGAGGCTTCACGTCACCCACCACTGCAACAGTCCATTGGCATATATTTAGGCCTAGCACACAGGCAGAGCAGAGAGGTCCCGTAACAGACGATCTGGCTTCATGTCAGCAGAGAATCAGTCTGCATGTCATAGCAGAGAATGAGGCTTCACGTCAGCCACCACTGCAACAGTCCATTGGCATATATTTAGGCCTAGCACACAGGCAGAGGAGAGAGGTCCCGTAACAGACAATCTGGCTTCATGTCAGCAGAGAATCAGTCTGCATGTCATAGCAGAGAATGAGGCTTCACGTCACCCACCACTGCAACAGTCCATTGGCATATATTTAGGCCTAGCACACAGGCAGAGCAGAGAGGTCCCGTAACAGACAATCTAGCTTCATGACAGCAGAGAATCAGTCTGCATGTCATAGCAGAGAATGAGGCTTCACGTCACCCACCACTGCAACAGTCCATTGGCATATATTTAGGCCTAGCACACAGGCAGAGCAGAGAGGTCCCGTAACAGACGATCTGGCTTCATGTCAGCAGAGAATCAGTCTGCATGTCATAGCAGAGAATGAGGCTTCACGTCACCCACCACTGCAACAGTCCATTGGCATATATTTAGGCCTAGCACACAGGCAGAGCAGAGAGGTCCCGTAACAGACAATCTGGCTTCATGACAGCAGAGAATCAGTCTGCATGTCATAGCAGAGAATGAGGCTTCACGTCACCCACCACTGCAACAGTCCATTGGCATATATTTAGGCCTAGCACACAGGCAGAGCAGAGAGGTCCCGTAACAGACGATCTGGCTTCATGTCAGCAGAGAATCAGTCTGCATGTCATAGCAGAGAATGAGGCTTCACGTCAGCCACCACTGCAACAGTCCATTGGCATATATTTAGGCCTAGCACACAGGCAGAGGAGAGAGGTCCCGTAACAGACAATCTGGCTTCATGACAGCAGAGAATCAGTCTGCATGTCATAGCAGAGAATGAGGCTTCACGTCACCCACCACTGCAACAGTCCATTGGCATATATTTAGGCCTAGCACACAGGCAGAGCAGAGAGGTCCCGTAACAGACGATCTGGCTTCATGTCAGCAGAGAATCAGTCTGCATGTCATAGCAGAGAATGAGGCTTCACGTCACCCACCACTGCAACAGTCCATTGGAATATATTTAGGCCTAGCACACAGGCAGAGCAGAGAGGTCCCGTAACAGACAATCTGGCTTCATGTCAGCAGAGAATCAGTCTGCATGTCATAGCAGAGAATGAGGCTTCACGTCAGCCACCATTGCAACAGTCCATTGGCATATATTTAGGCCCAGCACACACACAGGCAGAGGAGAGAGGTCCCGTAACAGAGAATCTGTCTTCATGTCAGCAGAGAATTAGTCTGCATGTCATAGCAGAGAATGAGGCTTCACGTCAGCCACCACTGCAACAGTCCATTGGCATATATTTAGGCCCAGCACACACACAGGCAGAGGAGAGAGGTCCCGTAACAGAGAATCTGGCTTCATGTCAGCAGAGAATCAGTCTGCATGTCATAGCAGAGAATGAGGCTTCACGTCACCCACCACTGCAACAGTCCATTGTCATAAATTTAGGCCCAGCACCCAGGCAGAGGAGAGAGGTCCCGTAACAGAGAATCTGGCTTCATGTCAGCAGAGAATCAGTCTGCATGTCATAGCAGAGAATGAGGCTTCACGTCAGCCACCACTGCAACAGTCCATTGGCATATATTTAGGCCCAGCACACACACAGGCAGAGGAGAGAGGTCCCGTAACAGAGAATCTGTCTTCATGTCAGCAGAGAATCAGTCTGCATGTCATAGCAGAGAATGAGGCTTCACGTCAGCCACCACTGCAACAGTCCATTGGCATATATTTAGGCCCAGCACCCAGGCAGAGGAGGGAGGTCCCGTAACAGAGAATCTGTCTTCATGTCAGCAGAGAATTAGTCTGCATGTCATAGCAGAGAATGAGGCTTCACGTCAGCCACCACTGCAACAGTCCATTGGCATATATTTAGGCCCAGCACACACACAGGCAGAGGAGAGAGGTCCCGTAACAGAGAATCTGGCTTCATGTCAGCAGAGAATCAGTCTGCATGTCATAGCAGAGAATGAGGCTTCACGTCACCCACCACTGCAACAGTCCATTGTCATAAATTTAGGCCCAGCACCCAGGCAGAGGAGAGAGGTCCCGTAACAGAGAATCTGGCTTCATGTCAGCAGAGAATCAGTCTGCATGTCATAGCAGAGAATGAGGCTTCACGTCAGCCACCACTGCAACAGTCCATTGGCATATATTTAGGCCCAGCACACACACAGGCAGAGGAGAGAGGTCCCGTAACAGAGAATCTGTCTTCATGTCAGCAGAGAATCAGTCTGCATGTCATAGCAGAGAATGAGGCTTCACGTCAGCCACCACTGCAACAGTCCATTGGCATATATTTAGGCCCAGCACCCAGGCAGAGGAGGGAGGTCCCGTAACAGAGAATCTGTCTTCATGTCAGCAGAGAATTAGTCTGCATGTCATAGCAGAGAATGAGGCTTCACGTCAGCCACCACTGCAACAGTCCATTGGCATATATTTAGGCCCAGCACCCAGGCAGAGGAGGGAGGTCCCGTAACAGAGAATCTGTCTTCATGTCAGCAGAGAATTAGTCTGCATGTCATAGCAGAGAATGAGGCTTCACGTCAGCCACCACTGCAACAGTCCATTGGCATATATTTAGGCCCAGCACACACACAGGCAGAGCAGAGAGGTCCCGTAACAGACAATCTGGCTTCATGACAGCAGAGAATCAGTCTGCATGTCATAGCAGAGAATGAGGCTTCACGTCACCCACCACTGCAACAGTCCATTGGCATATATTTAGGCCTAGCACACAGGCAGAGCAGAGAGGTCCCGTAACAGACGATCTGGCTTCATGTCAGCAGAGAATCAGTCTGCATGTCATAGCAGAGAATGAGGCTTCACGTCAGCCACCACTGCAACAGTCCATTGGCATATATTTAGGCCTAGCACACAGGCAGAGGAGAGAGGTCCCGTAACAGACAATCTGGCTTCATGTCAGCAGAGAATCAGTCTGCATGTCATAGCAGAGAATGAGGCTTCACGTCACCCACCACTGCAACAGTCCATTGGCATATATTTAGGCCTAGCACACAGGCAGAGCAGAGAGGTCCCGTAACAGACAATCTGGCTTCATGACAGCAGAGAATCAGTCTGCATGTCATAGCAGAGAATGAGGCTTCACGTCACCCACCACTGCAACAGTCCATTGGCATATATTTAGGCCTAGCACACAGGCAGAGCAGAGAGGTCCCGTAACAGACGATCTGGCTTCATGTCAGCAGAGAATCAGTCTGCATGTCATAGCAGAGAATGAGGCTTCACGTCAGCCACCACTGCAACAGTCCATTGGCATATATTTAGGCCTAGCACACAGGCAGAGGAGAGAGGTCCCGTAACAGACAATCTGGCTTCATGTCAGCAGAGAATCAGTCTGCATGTCATAGCAGAGAATGAGGCTTCACGTCACCCACCACTGCAACAGTCCATTGGCATATATTTAGGCCTAGCACACAGGCAGAGCAGAGAGGTCCCGTAACAGACAATCTGGCTTCATGACAGCAGAGAATCAGTCTGCATGTCATAGCAGAGAATGAGGCTTCACGTCACCCACCACTGCAACAGTCCATTGGCATATATTTAGGCCTAGCACACAGGCAGAGCAGAGAGGTCCCGTAACAGACGATCTGGCTTCATGTCAGCAGAGAATCAGTCTGCATGTCATAGCAGAGAATGAGGCTTCACGTCACCCACCACTGCAACAGTCCATTGGCATATATTTAGGCCTAGCACACAGGCAGAGCAGAGAGGTCCCGTAACAGACAATCTGGCTTCATGACAGCAGAGAATCAGTCTGCATGTCATAGCAGAGAATGAGGCTTCACGTCACCCACCACTGCAACAGTCCATTGGCATATATTTAGGCCTAGCACACAGGCAGAGCAGAGAGGTCCCGTAACAGACGATCTGGCTTCATGTCAGCAGAGAATCAGTCTGCATGTCATAGCAGAGAATGAGGCTTCACGTCAGCCACCACTGCAACAGTCCATTGGCATATATTTAGGCCTAGCACACAGGCAGAGGAGAGAGGTCCCGTAACAGACAATCTGGCTTCATGACAGCAGAGAATCAGTCTGCATGTCATAGCAGAGAATGAGGCTTCACGTCACCCACCACTGCAACAGTCCATTGGCATATATTTAGGCCTAGCACACAGGAAGAGCAGAGAGGTCCCGTAACAGACGATCTGGCTTCATGTCAGCAGAGAATCAGTCTGCATGTCATAGCAGAGAATGAGGCTTCACGTCACCCACCACTGCAACAGTCCATTGGAATATATTTAGGCCTAGCACACAGGCAGAGCAGAGAGGTCCCGTAACAGACAATCTGGCTTCATGTCAGCAGAGAATCAGTCTGCATGTCATAGCAGAGAATCAGGCTTCACGTCAGCCACCACTGCAACAGTCCATTGTCATAAATTTAGGCCCAGCACCCAGGCAGAGGAGAGAGGTCCCGTAACAGACAATCTGGCTTCATGTCAGCAGAGAATTAGTCTGCATGTCATAGCAGAGAATCAGGCTTCATGTCAGCCACCACTGCAACAGTCCATTTGCATATATTTAGGCCTAGCACACAGGCAGAGGAGAGGTTCATTCAACTTTGGGTAGCCTCGCAATATAATGGTAAAATGAAAATAAAAATAGGATTGAATGAGGAAGTGCCCTGGAGTCCAATAATATATGGTTATGGGGAGGTAGTTAATGTCTAATCTGGACAAGGGACGGACAGGTCCTGTGGGATCCATGCCTGGTTCATTTTTATGAACGTCAGCTTGTCCACATTGGCTGTAGACAGGCGGCTGCGTTTGTCTGTAATGACGCCCCCTGCCGTGCTGAATACACGTTCAGACAAAACGCTGGCTGCCGGGCAGGCCAGCACCTCCAAGGCATAAAAGGCTAGCTCTGGCCACGTGGACAATTTAGAGACCCAGAAGTTGAATGGGGCCGAACCATCAGTCAGTACGTGGAGGGGTGTGCACACGTACTGTTCCACCATGTTAGTGAAATGTTGCCTCCTGCTAACACGTTGCGTATCAGGTGGTGGTGCACTTAGCTGTGGCGTGTTGACAAAAGTTTTCCACATCTCTGCCATGCTAACCCTGCCCTCAGAGGAGCTGGCCGTGACACAGCTGCCTTGGCGACCTCTTGTTCCTCCTCTGCCTTGGCCTTGGGCTTCCACTTGTTCCCCTGTGACATTTGGGAATGCTCTCAGTAGCGCGTCTACCAACGTGCGCTTGTACTCGCGCATCTTCCTATCACGCTCCAGTGCAGGAAGTAAGGTGGGCACATTGTCTTTGTAGCGTGGATCCAGCAGGGTGGCAACCCAGTAGTCCGCACAGGTTAAAATTTGGGCAACTCTGCTGTCGTTGCGCAGGCACTGCAGCATGTAGTCGCTCATGTGTGCCAGGCTGCCCAGGGGTAAGGACAAGCTGTCCTCTGTGGGAGGCGTATCGTCATCGTCCTGCCTTTCCCCCCAGCCACGCACCAGTGATGGACCCGAGCTGCGTTGGGTGCCACCCCGCTGTGACCATGCTTCATCCTCATCCTCCTCCACCTCCTCCTCATCCTCGTCCTCCTCGTCCTCCAGTAGTGGGCCCTGGCTGGCCACATTTGTACCTGGCCTCTGCTGTTGCCAAAAACCTCCCTCTGAGTCACTTCGAAGAGACTGGCCTGAAAGTGCTAAAAATGACCCCTCTTCCTCCTCCTCCTCCTCCTCCTCCTGGGCCACCTCCTCTTCCATCATCGCCCTAAGTGTTTTCTCAAGGAGACATAGAAGTGGTATTGTAACGCTGATAACGGTGTCATCGCCACTGGCCATGTTGGTGGAGTACTCGAAACAGCGCAACAGGGCACACAGGTCTCGCATGGAGGCCCAGTCATTGGTGGTGAAGTGGTGCTGTTCTGTAGTGCGACTGACCCGTGCGTGCTGCAGCTGAAACTCCACTATGGCCTGCTGCTGCTCGCACAGTCTGTCCAGCATGTGCAAGGTGGAGTTCCACCTGGTGGGCACGTCGCATATGAGGCGGTGAGCGGGAAGGCCGAAGTTACGCTGTAGCGCAGACAGGCGAGCAGCAGCAGGATGTGAACGCCGGAAGCGCGAACAGACGGCCCGCACTTTATGCAGCAGCTCTGACATGTCGGGGTAGTTGTGAATGAACTTCTGCACCACCAAATTCAGCACATGCGCCAAGCAAGGGATGTGCGTCAAATTGGCGAGTCCCAGAGCTGCAACGAGATTTCGCCCATTATCACACACCACCAGGCCGGGCTTGAGGCTCACCGGCAGCAACCACTCGTCGGTCTGTTGTTCAATACCCCGCCACAACTCCTGTGCGGTGTGGGGCCTGTCCCCCAAACATATGAGTTTCAGAATGGCCTGCTGACGTTTACCCCGGGCTGTGCTGAAGTTGGTGGTGAAGGTGTGTGGCTGACTGGATGAGCAGGTGGAAGAAGAGGAGGAGGAAGCCGAGAAGGAGGAGGTGGCAACAGGAGGCAAAGAATGTTGCCCTGCGATCCTTGGCGGCGGAAGGACGTGCGCCAAACAGCTCTCCGCCTGGGGCCCAGCTGCCACTACATTTACCCAGTGTGCAGTTAGGGAGATATAGCGTCCCTGGCCGTGCTTACTGGTCCACGTATCTGTGGTTAGGTGGACCTTGCTACAGATGGCGTTGCGCAGTGCACACTTGATTTTATCGGATACTTGGTTGTGCAGGGAAGGCACGGCTCTCTTGGAGAAGTAGTGCCGGCTGGGAACAACATACTGTGGGACAGCAAGCGACATGAGCTGTTTGAAGCTGTCTGTGTCCACCAGCCTAAATGACAGCATTTCATAGGCCAGTAGTTTAGAAATGCTGGCATTCAGGGCCAGGGATCGAGGGTGGCTAGGTGGGAATTTACGCTTTCTATCAAATGTTTGTGAGATGGAGAGCTGAACGCTGGCGTGTGACATGGTTGAGACGCTTGGTGACGGAGGTGGTGGTGGTGGTGTTGGTGGTACATCCCCTGTTTGCTGGGCGGCAGGTGCCAACGTTCCTCCAGAGGCGGAGGAAGAGGCCGAGGCGGCAGCAGCAGAATAGGCCGAGGCGGCAGCAGCAGAAGAGGTAGCAGGGGGAGCCTGAGTGACTTCCTTGGTTTTAAGGTGTTTACTCCACTGCAGTTCATGCTTTGCATGCAGGTGCCTGGTCATGCAGGTTGTGCTCAGGTTCAGAACGTTAATGCCTCGCTTCAGGCTCTGATGGCACAGCGTGCAAACCACTCGGGTCTTGTCGTCAGCACATTGTTTGAAGAAGTGCCATGCCAGGGAACTCCTTGAAGCTGCCTTTGGGGTGCTCGGTCCCAGATGGCGGCGGTCAGTAGCAGGCGGAGTCTCTTGGCGGCGGGTGTTCTGCTTTTGCCCACTGCTCCCTCTTTTGCTACGCTGTTGGCTCGGTCTCACCACTGCCTCTTCCTCCGAACTGTGAAAGTCAGTGGCACGACCTTCATTCCATGTGGGGTCTAGGACCTCATCGTCCCCTGCATCGTCTTCCACCCAGTCTTGATCCCTGACCTCCTGTTCAGTCTGCACACTGCAGAAAGACGCAGCAGTTGGCACCTGTGTTTCGTCATCATCAGAGACATGCTGAGGTGGTATTCCCATGTCCTCATCATCAGGAAACATAAGTGGTTGTGCGTCAGTGCATTCTATGTCTTTCACCGCTGGGGAAGGGCTAGGTGGATGCCCTTGGGAAACCCTGCCAGCGGAGTCTTCAAACAGCATAAGAGACTGCTGCATAACTTGAGGCTGAGACAGTTTCCCTGGTATGCATGGGGGTGATGTGACAGACTGATGGGGTTGGTTTTCAGGCGCCATCTGTGCGCTTTCTGCAGAAGACTGGGTGGGAGATAATGTGAACGTGCTGGATCCACTGTCGGCCACCCAATTGACTAATGCCTGTACCTGCTCAGGCCTTACCATCCTTAGAACGGCATTGGGCCCCACCATATATCGCTGTAAATTCTGGCGGCTACTGGGACCTGAGGTAGTTGGTACACTAGGACGTGTGGATGTGGCAGAACGGCCACGTCCTCTCCCAGCACCAGAGGGTCCACTAACACCACCACGACCATGTCCACGTCCGCGTCCCTTACTAGATGTTTTTCTCATTGTTATGGTTCACCACAACAACAAATATATTATTTGGCCCAATGTATTGTATTCAAATTCAGCGGGATATAAATTTGAGGCATAGTATTTAGGCGCTGGGTGACCGGTATGGATTTAGTGACAGAATTAGACTTGGAAATGCACAGAAGCGTGTGTGTGTGAAGTTATTCTGAATGACCCAATGTGCACCTTGAATATTATATACCCTTTTAGGGATAGATTTCAAATAGCTCTGATATAGCAGAAACCACTAAATTATGAAATTGCTAAATTGGGAATTGTATTTCAACCCAGAACAAAAAATGTGCTTTGACGGACACTAAATAACTTTCCCAGCCACAACAGGACAGCGTTAACGAGAGATTTAGCAGGATATAAATTTGAGGCCTAGTATTTAGGCGCTGGGTGACCGGTATGGATTTAGTGACAGAATTAGACTTGGAAATGCACAGAAGCGTGTGTGTGTGAAGTTATTCTGAATGACCCAATGTGCACCTTGAATATTATATACCCTTTTAGGGATAGATTTCAAATAGCTCTGATATAGCAGAAACCACTAAATTATGAAATTGCTAAATTGGGAATTGTATTTCAACCCAGAACAAAAAATGTGCTTTGACGGACACTAAATAACTTTCCCAGCCACAACAGGACAGCGTTAACGAGAGATTTAGCAGGATATAAATTTGAGGCCTAGTATTTAGGCGCTGGGTGACAGGTATGGGTTTAGTGACAGAATTAGACTTAGAAATACACAGTAGCGGGTGTGTGTGAAGTTATTCTGAATGACCCAATGTGCACCTTGAATATTATATACCCTTTTAGGGATAGATTTCAAATAGCTCTGATATAGCAGAAACCACTAAATTATGAAATTGCTAAATTGGGAATTGTATTTCAACCCAGAACAAAAAATGTGCTTTGACGGACACTAAATAACTTTCCCAGCCACAACAGGACAGCGTTAACGAGAGATTTAGCAGGATATAAATTTGAGGCCTAGTATTTAGGCGCTGGGTGACAGGTATGGGTTTAGTGACAGAATTAGACTTGGAAATGCACAGAAGCGTGTGTGTGTGAAGTTATTCTGAATGACCCAATGTGCACCTTGAATATTATATACCCTTTTAGGGATAGATTTCAAATAGCTCTGATATAGCAGAAACCACTAAATTATGAAATTGCTAAATTGGGAATTGTATTTCAACCCAGAACAAGAAATGTGCTTGAACGGACACTAAATAACTCGCCCAGCTACAGCACTAAGGACAGATTTAGCTGGATATAAATTTGAGGCCTAGTATTTAGGCGCTGGGTGACAGGTATGGGTTTAGTGACAGAATTAGACTTGGAAATGCACAGTAGCGGGTGTGTGAAGTTATTCTGAATGTCCCTATGTGCACCTTCAATATGATCTACCCTTTTAGGGATAGATTTCAAATAGCTCTGATATAGCAGAAACCACTAAATTATGAAATTGCTAAATTGGGAATTGTATTTCAACCCAGAACAAGAAATGTGCTTGAACGGACACTAAATAACTCGCCCAGCTACAGCACTAACGACAGATTTAGCTGGATATGAATTTGAGGCCTAGTATTTAGGCGCTGGGTGACAGGTATGGGTTTAGTGACAGAATTAGACTTGGAAATGCACAGTAGCGGGTGTGTGAAGTTATTCTGAATGACCCTATGTGCACCTTGAATATTATATACCCTTTTAGGGATAGATTTCAAATAGCTCTGATACAGCAGAAACCACTAAATTTTAAATTGCTAAATTGGGAATTGTATTTCAACCCAGAACAAAAAATGTGCTTTGACGGACACTAAATAACTTTCCCAGCCACAACAGGACAGCGGTAACGAGAGATTTAGCGGGATATAAATTTGAGGCCTAGTATTTAGGCGCTGGGTGACCGGTATGGATTTAGTGACAGAATTAGACTGGGATATGGCCAAAAAATAACCACACTATTGCTGGTTAAATGCACTTGGTGATGGGCGCAGCTTGCCCCTGATGTAGTATATGGCCAAAAAATGAACAGACTATTGCTGGTTAAATGCACTTGGTGTGATAGCTTGACCAACCACACTACTGAGGGTTAAATGCATTTGGTGACGGGCGCAGCTTGCCCCTGATGTAGTATATGGCCAAAAAATAAACAGACTATTGCTGGTTAAATGCACTTGGTGTGACAGCTTCACCCTGATGTAGGCTTTAGCCAAAAAACAACCACACCATTGAGGGTTAAATGCACTTGGTCGCAGCTTGTGCTGGCGCACCACAAGACACAAAATGGCCGCCGATCACCCCAGAAAAATGTGACTGACAAACGGTCTGGGCAGCCTAAAAACAGTGAGCAATTGAGGATCAGCAGCTCAATGATCCACAGCTGCAGATCGATCAGTTAATCAAGTCCTTTGGAGGAGTTAATCTGCCTAATCTCGCCCTACTGTCGCAGCCGCAACCTCTCCCTACGCTAATCAGAGCAGAGTGACGGGCGGCGCTATGTGACTCCAGCTTAAATAGAGGCTGGGTCACATGGTGCTCTGGCCAATCACAGCCATGCCAATAGTAGGCATGGCTGTGATGGCCTCTTGGGGCAAGTAGTATGACGCTTGTTGATTGGCTGCTTTGCAGCCTTTCAAAAAGCGCCAAGAAAGCGTCACAAAAGCGCGAAGAAAGCGACGAACACCGAACCCGAACCCGGACTTTTACGAAAATGTCCGGGTTCGGGTCCGTGTCACGGACACCCCAAAATTCGGTACGAACCCGAACTATACAGTTCGAGTTCGCTCATCCCTACTTGTGAGGTCTAAGAAGCAAGCTGGAAATTGTTTTCTGGGTGAACAAAATGTCAAGGTCTCTTTCCCATAGACCAATAAACGCAGGATTTACTGTAAGTTTAGGGGATTTAAGGTTTTTGTAGATGAGGGAAATTAATTTGGGTTGTGGATTTGGATTATTTAGGAGTTTCTCAAACCATGTCAAAGGGCGTAGTAAGGAGCTTTTATCAATAAACTTGGTAAGAAAAGACTGTATAAAAGAGATAAGGGGAGGGGGAATTTGCACTCTGGAAAGAGTTGAGTAAAAGAAGTCAGATCTATTAATTTACCCTTATCGTCCAATAGAGAGAGCACCGTCAGAGTAGAGTCTTTTATGGACCGTGGAAGACTATCCAGCAAAGCTTTAGGTGCCATACCCACTATATCTCTCAATTGAGCCAAGGGAGAGGGTAGTGAGATAGCATGAGAGGATGATTGGAACCAATCCCAAGTCCTTAAAGTGGATTTAATTATGGGGGTGCCCCCAGTAGCCCTGTGTTTAGATATAACATTTCTAAGCAAAAGTCCTCTAAATGGAGAGTCATGTTTTGTTTGTTCAAGATCGACCCAGGGTTCTTTCAATGTTCCTTTAATCCAACCTACAAACCTAGCTAGGAGGACTGCATTATTGTAAAGTTCAGGGTCAGGCATACCTATCCCACCAAAAGATTTGGGCTTCTTTAGAGTGGAGAATGCTATCCAAGCTTTCTTACCAGCCCAAATAAAGGATCTAATCATCCGATTAAAAGACTTATAATATGATTTGGGCACAGGAATTGGGAGGACTTGTTGAAGATATGTCAGTCTTGGGATAATGAGTGAAGTCACTATATTTTTCCTGCCGAACCAGGATAACAGGAGATTGTCAAGGGAAGAGAGTTGGTCTTTTATTGAGTTGAGAAGTGGAATATAATTTAGGCTAAAAAGAGTGTCAGGGTTAGGGCCTATTTTAATTCCCAGGTAGGTGATGTGTGGATTATCCCAATTAAATGGTGAGTTCAATCTGAGTTCCTTTACCGAAGTAAAGGGGAAACCCACATTGAGGACATGGAATTTTGCTGAATTGATTTTGAAGTTAGGGAACTTACCAAATAAATTCAGTATACATTCAATGTGGGGAAAAGCTATGGCCGGGTTCGTAAACATAATAAGCAGGGCATCCGCGAATGCAGCAACCTTATGATTGTGTCTACCAACGCTAACCCCTTGGATTCCCTCCTCTCTCCTAATAGCCTGTAGAAGGGATTCCATAACTAGGACAAACAGTAGAGGAGAGAGGGGGCAGCCCTGCCTAGTCCCATTGTGTATAGTGAAAGGAGAGGACAGGGAGTTATTTACTATTACAGATGCTGATGCATTTATATATAGGGAGAAGACAGCGTTTAAGAACCTATCTGGTATCCCAAATGTGGACAGTACCTTACACATATAATCCCAATCCACTCTGTCAAATGCCTTCTCAGCATCCGTGCTGAGAAGGATCAGAGGGCACTTGGATCTTTTTGCATGATATATGCAATTTAAAACCCTAGCTGTGTTATCTTCCCCTCCCTACCCCTAACAAAACCCACTTGAGCTTTATGAATTAAAATAGGAAGGAGGGAGGACAAACGAGAGGCTAGTAATTTAGCTAGAATTTTTAAGTCAATGTTTAACAGAGAAATGGGACGGTAGCTCGCACACTCAGAGCTATCCTTCCCCTCCTTGTGGATCAAGGAGATGTGGGCCTTCATCATATCTGTAGTCATATTGGAGCCATTTAAAGCGCTATTACAAACTTCAAGTAAAAAGGGACTTTGGAAAGAGAACGGTAGTATGAGGCTGGAAGGCCATCAGGACCCGGGCATTTTCCTCTAGGAAGCTGTTTAATAGTGTTTTCCACTCCTTGTAAAGTAAAGGGGGCTTGTAACAGTTGGGCCTGTACCGTGGACAGGGTTGGTAGAGCCAATGATTTTAGAAAGGACAGAACTGAGTTATTGAGTGGGAAAGGTTACTGTATCTTATTATCAAAGTTTTTTAGGTTATATAGAGAATGATAAAATTCTTTAATTTGAGCTGCTATATCAGCTGTAGTATATAGTAGTTTACCATTTGGGGTCTTGATCTGGTGAATATAATTATGAGCTTTTCTTTGTTTGATCCGCTGCATCATAAATTTGGATGCTCTATCACCATTGGCATAATATTTAAAGCGTGCATGTAAATAGTATTTGGCTGAGGTAGAGTTTAAAATCTTTTTTAAGGCCTCCCTTGACGCAGTCAGTTCCAAGAGGTGTGATTCTAGTAAGGACTGTTTATGGAGGGTTTCCAATTTTTGGATTCTTTTTAGTAAGGAGTCCACTCAGGCATTTCTCTCTTTTTTAGCTCTAGCTCCCATTGAGATAAAATAACCTCTCATGAATGCCTTATGAGCATCCCATAAGACCTGGCAGGAGTTGACTGAATTTTGGTTGAGAGTAAAGTATTCCCTTAAAGCTTCTTGTGACTGGGATAAAGGGTCTCCTGGGGCGATTAGTTGCTCATTCAGACGCCATCTAAATGGACGAGGTTCCAGATTTGGGGCAGATAGTGACAAAAAGATAGGGGCGTGATCAGATAAATGCAGTACCAATGCTGGCCTGGCTACAGAACTGGAGGTGTTCCTTAGTTGTGAATAGGTAGTCTAATCTGTGATAGGATCCGTGTACATGAGAGAAAAAGGAGTAATCTCTTTCGTTAGGATTGAAAAGCCTCCACACATCGCATACAGACCAATTGTGCAGGGTTTTTTTTTGAGACGTCTAAGTTCTTTAATAGTTATATATGATTTTTTAGAAGTGGAGTCAATATGAGGTTCAAGTGTTAGGTTGAAGTCTCCCCCCAAAATAACTACTCCTTCTTTGAATGGCTCTAGCAGGGAAAGAACCTCTATAATCCATGAAGCCTGACCAGCATTGGGGGCATATAAGTTAATAAACGTGTAAATCTGATTGGCTATAGTTCCCTTGAGCAATAGATATCTACCCTCTTAATCCTGGGTGTGAAACAAATAAGTGAATGGAAGATGTTTCCTTAACCCAATACTTACTCCTCTGGAGGCCGAGGACCCCGAACCACAGTGGTACCACTCCGCGAATAAGGAGTTCTTAAGGTTTGGGTATTTGTCAAATTTAAAATGGGTCTCCTGAAGAAATATGATTGAGCACTTTTCTTTTTTTAGGTATGAGAATATTTATACAAACGTAAAAACACAAAATGAGAATATTTGGCTTCGTTTAGAGGGGGAGTTGAATCCTTTCACATTGAAGGATGCTATACAAAGATCATCCATAATTCAAGGTGAGGGGATGCATGATATACAAGTTTACTATATGTTGTTTAATATGGATGGATAATAGGAAGGGGGAGTACTCAACCTCCAGAAGCGAAGCACCATTTTGTCCCTTATTTCTTGGGTAGGATCGTGCATCTTGTACATCTAAGAAAGTACCTGACAGGGGAACAAGAACAACAAAGGAAAAGGAAAAAGAAAAAGAGAATAAAAGGCAATTAACAATATAGAAAGCACAAATGAATGTGCAGAACATTTTGGCAGAGTTATAAACTCTTTATCTACTAGGGGGAAGAAAGTAAAATTATTTTCATTATATCCTTCCCTAGAGCAAATAAGACCAAACCTAAATTCGCATGAAGAGAAGTAACAATATAAAATGGCAGTGTCAAGCGAAGAAAGCATTACTTAAAGTTAGGTGCGTGCGATTTAAACCTAACTGCAGGTGAATAGCTAAGCGAACATATAAAGATCGGATGAGAATATTCGAAGGGTGAAATTCGGATGGGAACATCCGCATTTTGTTAAGTTCGCTGGAACATTAACTCTATGACAGTTCTGCGAATATGTACTTATCAAGCGTTGATTGCTTCACTTGCCGATCAGAGGCAGTCTTCTCGGGGGGGGGAGGCATTCATTCTTCTACCTCTCTGTTGTTTTGGAGTACGTGGAGTATCCCAAGGAATGGAGGGTGGCAGATCTGGCAGAGATGTTATGTTTTGGAGCACTTCACAGTTATCGATCGGCAGCAGTTGGATTTGAAAATGCGAATAAATCTTCTCCAAGTCCTTAGGTGAGGAGACGAAGAGACGGCGGCCGTCGTGGGAGAATGAAATTCCAAAAGGGAAGGACCATCGATATAGAATTTTCTGAGAGTGCAGCCAATCCGTAAGTGGCTTCAGCGCTCTGCGCTTGCGAAGAGTAGATTGAGCTAGATCTTGAAAAATCATGATTTCGTTGCCTTCCCACATCAGCGACGGATTATTTCTAGCGCCAGAGAGAATCGCTTCTTTAACTGGGAAATAAAGAAATTTACAAATAATGTCCCGCGAAGGCTCGTTCGGAAGCGGTTTTGGCCTTAACGCTCTGTGAGCCCATTCGATTATGATCTCATGTGCTGTGTTCGGGCCTAGTATTTGGAGACAAATTTGCATCACTGCCTCGGATATATCGCTGGGGCCAACGGATTCAGGAATACCTCTAAATCGTAGGTTATTTCTTCTTCCTCTGTTTTCCTGGTCCTCCAGCGCTGTGTAAAGCAGATTTATATGAGCTTGGTGTTCAGCCAGATTAGAAGACACCTCCTTCTGGTGTGTCACTATCTTTTGCTGATTTTCCTCCAGGGTCTCCACTCTCGATCCAATATGCCGAATATCACCCCTAATAGCAGCCAATTCCGAGCTGAGGGGTTCTAAGGCTTCAGCCAGCGAATCGTTAAGAAAGCTTCTAGAGATTGGAAGGGTGTCTGGGCTAAGGGAGTTATCCCTACCTCCTTCAGCACAGGACGGAGCATGTTGCTTGTGGCTGGCAGCCTTCGGCGTTCCCGGCGCCATTTTAGTTTCCTTTGCCACATATACAGCCGCAGCCTTCTTAAGAAATGTATCCATTTCTCCGGGTTGAGTCGCCGTTTTAGCAGGACCGGAGGGTTCAGCAATCTTTTGACCTCCGATTTTAACCATTTTTGGTCTGGTTAGCTGATAATTAGAGGCTTGGAAGGATATCTAAGTAGCGGAGCTACGCTTCACCGAGCCATCCACTCTCAGCGTAGGCTAGGCCCCTTCCCCCCAATTTTTTTTTTTTACTTGATTTCCGGAAATTATGTTTATGTTTATTTTTACTTGAAACTTTTAATTTTTTGGGGGGAAAACTTTATTTTTTCAACTTTTTTGTTCACTCAATTTTTGTCCCACTTTGGGACTTGCATTGGCTCTATGAGTAATACTGTGTGTATTACTCATACAGCTTCCGGCCTGTGAGATCCAGGGGGCTGTATCTCACAGGCTCGTCACCGGAAGGCAGCGCAATGCCTTCCTTTGGCACTTTGGCATCGCGCTGCCTTTCATGCCAACTGGTCCCCCCTACAGCCGCATGGGGACCCGATGGCACCGCCGACCGCCGTCGCAAACCGCAGGTAAAGCCGCAAACCGCAGGTCTGAATTGACTTGCGGTTTGCTGCGATCGCCGATATGGGGGGGGGTCACATGACCCCCCCGGCATTGTGACAGGCTGCCTGCTGAATGATTTCAGAGGACATCCTGTTCCTATTAACCCCCGCCGTGCCGCAATCTAGTTTTAAATTTATAACGTACTGGTACGTCTTGGGTCCTTAGGGACTCGAGAAAAATGCCATACCGGTACATCATAAGTCCTTAAGGTGTTAAATATGGCATATTTCTGGTGTTTTTATTCATACGTAGGTTTCTCTAAAAGGAAAATACAATTCCAGATTCCTTAAAATATTGAAATTGTATTCACATCAGTGCAATCCAAGAAAGACATCACATGTATACATCTTGCAGCGTTTTTATGTCCATGATGGGGACGCAACCAAACGGAACTGAATGCATTTTGTTCAGTTCAGTTTTATACCCATTGAAAAATTATTTGCACATATGTTTTAGTTAATTTCGTTTAACACATACTATATTTTAATAATCGCCTACACATGCTGATAATGATTAGCCCATTGTGTCAATGCCCCTACAATGTGTGTTTCCCTTTAATAGAAGATACTTCTGGTGTCACCAGCACCCATGTCACTCCTAATCCAGCGAAGAAGAGCTTTGTTTGTCCCTGTTGTGGTTAGAAAATGGTAGTATGCCAAAATACCCCCTATTTTGGGTGGAGAACACTCCAGGTCTCGCCTATTTCTGAATAAAACCCTTTTGGGTGCCAGTAGTGGTTGAATGATAATGGTGGTTTAGCAGGTTGAGTGTGTAGTAGGTTTTTGCATCAGCATTATAATTAAAAAAAGGGGAGTGAAGGTAAAGGGATGTGTATAGAGTAGAGTTGAGCGGACACCTGGATGTTCGGGTTCGAGAAGTTCGGCCGAACTTCCCGGAAATGTTCGGGTTCGGGATCCGAACCCGATCCGAACTTCCTCCCGAACACGAAACCCCATTGAAGTCAATGGGGACCCGAACTTTTCGGCACTAAAAAGGCTGTAAAACAGCCCAGGAAAGGGCAAGAGGGCTGCAAAGGGCAGCAACATGTAGGTAAATCCCCTGCAAACAAATGTGCATAGGGAAATGAATTAAAATTAAAATAAAATAAATAAAAATTAACCAATATCAATTGGAGAGAGGTCCCATAGCAGAGAATCTGGCTTCACGTCACCCACCACTGGAACAGTCCATTCTCAGATATTTAGGCCCCGGCACCCAGGCAGAGGAGAGAGGTCCCGTAACAGAGAATCTGTCTTCATGTCAGCAGAGAATCAGTCTGCATGTCATAGCAGAGAATCAGGCTTCACGTCAGCCACCACTGTAACAGTCCATTGTCATAAATTTAGGCCCTGGCACCCAGGCAGAGGAGAGAGTTCCCATAACACAGAATCTGGCTTCATGTCAGCAGATAATCAGTCTTCATATCATAGCAGAGAATCAGGCTTCACGTCACCCACCACTGTAACAGTCCATTGTCATAAATTTAGGCCCCGGCACCCAGGCAGAGGAGAGAGGTCCCATAACACAGAATCTGTCTTCATGTCAGCAGAGAATCAGTCTGCATGTCATAGCAGAGAATCAGGCTTCACGTCAGCCACCACTGCAACAGTCCATTGTCAGATATTTAGGCCCAGCACCCAGGCAGAGGAGAGAGGTCCCATAACACAGAATCTGGCTTCATGTCACCAGAGAATCAGTCTTCATGTCATAGCATAGAATCAGGCTTCACGTCACCCACCACTGTAACAGTCCATTATCATAAATTTAGGCCCCGGCACCCAGGCAGAGGAGAGAGGTCCCATAACACAGAATCTGGCTTCATGTCAGCAGATAATCAGTCTTCATATCATAGCAGAGAATCAGGCTTCACGTCACCCACCACTGTAACAGTCCATTATCATAAATTTAGGCCCCGGCACCCAGGCAGAGGAGAGAGGTCCCATAACACAGAATCTGGCTTCATGTCAGCAGATAATCAGTCTTCATATCATAGCAGAGAATCATGCTTCACGTCACCCACCACGGTAACAGTCCATTATCATAAATTTAGGCCCCGGCACCCAGGCAGAGGAGAGAGGTCCCATAACACAGAATCTGGCTTCTTGTCACCAGAGAATCAGTCTGCATGTCATAGCAGAGAATCAGGCTTCACGTCAGCCACCACTGCAACAGTCCATTGTCAGATATTTATGCCCAGCACCCAGGCAGAGGAGAGAGGTCCCGTAACAGAGGATCTGGCTTCATGTCAGCAGAGAATCAGTCTGCATGTCATAGCAGAGAATCAGGCTTCACGTCAGCCACCACTGCAACAGTCCATTGTCATATATTTAGGCCCAGCACACAGGCAGAGGAGAGAGGTCCCGTAACAGAGAATCCGTCTTCATGTCAGCAGAGAATTAGTCTGCATGTCATAGCAGAGAATCAGGCTTCATGTCACCCACCACTGTAACAGTCCATTGTCATAAATTTAGGCCCTGGCACCCAGTCAGAGGAGAGAGGTCCCATAACACAGAATCTGTCTTCATGTCAGCAGAGAATCAGTCTTCATGTCATAGCAGAGAATCAGGCTTCACGTCAGCCACCACTGCAACAGTCCATTGTCAAATATTTAGGCCCAGCACCCAGGCAGAGGAGAGAGGTCCCGTAACAGAGGATCTGGCTTCATGTCAGCAGAGAATCAGTCTGCATGTCATAGCAGAGAATCAGGCTTCACGTCAGCCACCACTGCAACAGTCCATTGGCATATATTTAGGCCCAGCACACAGGCAGAGGAGAGAGGTCCCGTAACAGACAATCTGGCTTCATGTCAGCAGAGAATTAGTCTGCATGTCATAGCAGAGAATCAGGCTTCACGTCACCCACCACTGAAACAGTCCATTGTCATAAATTTAGGCCCTGGCACCCAGTCAGAGGAGAGAGGTCCCATAACACAGAATCTGGCTTCATGTCAGCAGAGAATCAGTCTTCATGTCATAGCAGAGAATCAGGCTTCACGTCAGCCACCACTGCAACAGTCCATTGGCATATATTTAGGCCCAGCACCCAGGCAGAGGAGAGAGGTCCCGTAACAGAGAATCTGTCTTCATGTCAGCAGAGAATTAGTCTGCATGTCATAGCAGAGAATCAGGCTTCACGTCAGCCACCACTGCAACAGTCCATTGTCAGATATTTAGGCCCAGCACCCAGGCAGAGGAGAGAGGTCCCGTAACAGAGAATCTGTCTGCATGTCATAGCAGAGAATCAGGCTTCACGTCACCCAACATTGGAACAGTCCATTGGCATATATTTAGGCCCGGCACCCAGACAGAGGAGAGGTTCATTCAACTTTGGGTAGCCTCGCAATATAATGGTAAAATGAAAATAAAAATAGGATTGATAGAGGAAGTGCCCTGGAGTACAATAATATATGGTTAAGGGGAGGTAGTTAATGTCTTATCTGCACAAGGGATGGACAGGTCCTGTGGGATCCATGCCTGGTTCATTTTTATGAACGTCAGCTTGTCCACATTGGCTGTAGACAGGCGGCTGCGTTTGTCTGTAATGACGCCCCCTGCCTTGCTGAATACACGTTCAGACAAAACGCTGGCCGCCGGGCAGGCCAGCACCTCCAAGGCATAAAAGGCTAGCTCTGGCCACGTGGACAATAAAGAGACCCAGAAGTTGAATGGGGCCGAACCATCAGTCAGTACGTGGAGAGGTGTGCACACGTACTGTTCCACCATGTTAGTGAAATGTTGCCTCCTGCTAACACGTTGCGTATTAGTTAGCTGTGGCGTGTTGACAAAAGTTTTCCACATCTCTGCCATGCTAACCCTGCCCTCAGAGGAGCTGGCCGTGACACAGCTGCCTTGGCGACCTCTTGCTCCTCCTCTGCCTTGGCCTTGGGCTTCCACTTGTTCCCCTGTGACATTTGGGAATACTCTCAGTAGCGCGTCTACCAACGTGCGCTTGTACTCGCGCATCTTCCTATCACGCTCCAGTGCAGGAAGTAAGGTGGGCACATTGTCTTTGTAGCGTGGATCCAGCAGGGTGGCAACCCAGTAGTCCGCACAGGTTAAAATGTGGGCAACTCTGCTGTCGTTGCGCAGGCACTGCAGCATGTAGTCGCTCATGTGTGCCAGGCTGCCCAGGGGTAAGGACAAGCTGTCCTCTGTGGGAGGCGTATCGTCATCGTCCTGCCTTTCCCCCCAGCCACGCACCAGTGATGGACCCGAGCTGCGTTGGGTGCCACCCCGCTGTGACCATGCTTCATCCTCATCCTCCTCCACCTCCTCCTCATCCTCGTCCTCCTCGTCCTCCAGTAGTGGGCCCTGGCTGGCCACACTTGTACCTGGCCTCTGCTGTTGCAAAAAACCTCCCTCTGAGTCACTTCGAAGAGACTGGCCTGAAAGTGCTAAAAATGACCCCTCTTCCTCCTCCTCCTCCCCCTCCTGGGCCACCTCCTCTTCCATCATCGCCCTAAGTGTTTTCTCAAGGAGACATAGAAGTGGTATTGTAACGCTGATAACGGCGTCATCGCCACTGGCCATGTTGGTGGAGTACTCGAAACAGTGCAACAGGGCACACAGGTCTCGCATGGAGGCCCAGTCATTGGTGGTGAAGTCGTGCTGTTCCGCAGTGCGACTGACCCGTGCGTGCTGCAGCTGAAACTCCACTATGGCCTGCTGCTGCTCGCACAGTCTGTCCAACATGTGCAAGGTGGAGTTCCACCTGGTTGGCACGTCGCATATGAGGCGATGAGCGGGAAGGCCGAAGTTACGCTGTAGAGCAGACAGGCGAGCAGCGGCAGGATGCGGCGGAAGCGCGAACAGACGGCCCGCACTTTATGCAGCAGCTCTGATATGTCGGGGTAGTTGTGAATGAACTTCTGCACCACCAAATTCAGCACATGCGCCAGGCACGGGATGTGCGTCAATCCGGCTAGTCCCAGAGCTGCAACGAGATTTCGCCCATTATCGCACACCACCAGGCCGGGCTTGAGGCTCATCGGCAGCAACCACTTGTCGGTATGTTGTTCTATACCACGCCACAGCTCCTGTGCGGTGTGGGGCCTGTCCCCCAAACATATGAGTGTCAGAATGGCCTGCTGACGTTTACCCCGGGCTGTGCTGAAGTTGGTGGTGAAGGTGTGTGGCTGACTGGATGAGCAGGTGGAAGAAGAGGAGGAGGAAGCCGAGAAGGAGGAGGTGGCAACAGGAGGCAAAGAATGTTGCCCTGCGATCCTTGGTGGCGGAAGGACGTGCGCCAAACAGCTCTCCGCCTGGGGCCCAGCTGCCACTACATTTACCCAGTGTGCAGTTAGGGAGATATAGCGTCCCTGGCCGTGCTTACTGGTCCACGATCTGTGGTTAGGTGGACCTTGCTACAGATGGCGTTGCGCAGTGCACACTTTATCGGATACTTGGTTGTGCAGGGAAGGCACGGCTCTCTTGGAGAAGTAGTGGCGGCTGGGAACAACATACTGTGGGACAGCAAGCGACATGAGCTGTTTGAAGCTGTCTGTGTCCACCAGCCTAAATGACAGCATTTCATAGGCCAGTAGTTTAGAAATGCTGGCATTCAGGGCCAGGGATCGAGGGTGGCTAGGTGGGAATTTACGCTTTCTCTCAAATAATTGTGAGATGGAGAGCTGAACGCTGCCGTGTGACATGGTTGAGATGCTTGGTGACGAAGGGGGTGGTGGTGTTGGTGGTACATCCCCTGTTTGCTGGGCGGCAGGTGCCAACGTTCCTCCAGAGGCGGAGGAAGAGGCAGAGGCGGCAGCAGCAGAAGAGGCCGAGGCGGCAGCAGCAGAAGAGGTAGCAGGGGGAGCCTGAGTGACTTCCTTGTTTTAAGGTGTTTACTCCACTGCAGTTCATGCTTTGCATGCAGGTGCCTGGTCATGCAGGTTGTGCTAAGGTTCAGAACGTTAATGCCTCGCTTCAGGCTCTGATGGCACAGCGTGCAAACCACTCGGGTCTTGTCGTCAGCACATTGTTTGAAGAAGTACCATGCCAGGGAACTCCTTGAAGCTGCCTTTGGGGTGCTCGGTCCCAGATGGCGGCGGTCAGTAGCAGGCGGAGTCTCTTGGCGGCGGGTGTTCTGCTTTTGCCCACTGCTCCCTCTTTTGCTACGCTGTTGGCTCTGTCTCACCACTGCCTCTTCCTCCGAACTGTGAAAGTCAGTGGCACGACCTTCATTCCATGTGGGGTCTAGGACCTCATCGTCCCCTGCATCGTCTTCCACCCAGTCTTGATCCCTGACCTCCTGTTCAGTCTGCACACTGCAGAAAGACGCTGCAGTTGGCACCTGTGTATCGTCATCATCAGAGACTTGCTGAAGTGGTATTCCTATGTCCTCATCATCGGGAAACATAAGTGGTTGTGCGTCAGTGCATTCTATGTCTTCCACCGCTGGGGAAGGGCTAGGTGGATGCCCTTGGGAAACCCTGCCAGCAGAGTCTTCAAACAGCATAAGAGACTGCTGCATAACTTGAGGCTCAGACAGTTTCCCTGATACGCATGGGGGTGATGTGACAGACTGATGGGGTTGGTTTTCAGGCGCCATCTGTACGCTTTCTGCAGACGACTGGGTGGGAGATAATGTTAACGTGCTGGATCCACTGTCGGCCACCCAATTGACTAATGCCTGTACCTGCTCAGGCCTTTCCATCCTTAGAACGGCATTGGGCTCCACCATATATCGCTGTAAATTCTGGCGGCTACTGGGACCTGAGGTAGTTGTACACTAGGACGTGTGGATGTGGCAGAACGGCCACGTCCTCTCCCAGCACCAGAGGGTCCACTAACACCACCACAACCATGTCCACGTCCGCGTCCCTTACTAGATGTTTTCCTCATTGTTATCGTTCACCACAACAACAAAAATATTATTTGGCCCAATGTACTGAATTCAAATTCAGGCCTTTTTTTACAGACACCTAACACTATCTGGCTATCTATTTAGGTACCGTATTACACTAATACAGGCACAGCAGTAACCACAGATTTAACTGACTATGAATTTGAGGCCTAGTATTTAGGCGCTGGGTGACAGGTATACGTTTTACGGACAGAATTAGACTGGGATATGCACAGTAGCGTGTTTGTGAAGTTATTCAGAATGACCCTATGTGCACCTTGAATCTGATATACGCTTTTAGGGATAAATTTAAAGTAGGCCTGATACAGCAGAAACTACTAAATTAGGAAATTGCTAAATTGGGAATTGTATTTCAACCCAGAACAAAAAATGTGCTTTGACGGACACTAAATAACTTGCCCAGCCACAATAGTACAGCAGTAACGACAGATTTAGCTGGATATAAATTTGAGGCCTAGTATTTCGGCGCTGGGTGACAGGTATAGGTTTACTGACAGAATTAGACTTGGAAATGCACAGTAGCGTGTGTGTGAAGTTATTCAGAATGACCCTATGTGCACCTTGAATATTATATACCCTTTTAGGGATAGATTTCAAATAGCTCTGATATAGCAGAAACCACTAAATTAGGGAATTGCTAAATTGGGAATTGTATTTCAACCCAGAACAAAAAATGTGCTTTGACGGACACTAAATAACTTGACCAGCCACAGCAGTACAGCAGTAACGACAGATTTAGCTGGATATAAATTTGAGGCCTAGTATTTAGGCGCTGGGTGACAGGTATAGGTTTACTGACAGAATTAGACTTGGAAATGCACAGTAGCGTGTGTGTGAAGTTATTCAGAATGACCCTATGTGCACCTTGAATCTGATATACCCTTTTAGGGATAGATTTAAAATAGCTCTGATACAGCAGAAACCACTAAATTAGGAAATTGCTAAATTGGGAATTGTATTTCAACCCAGAACAAAAAATGTGCTTTGACGGACACTAAATAACTTGCCCAGCCACAACAGTACAGCAGTTAACGACAGATTTAGCTGGATATAAATTTGAGGCCTAGTATTTAGGCGCTGGGTGACAGGTATAGGTTTACTGACAGAATTTGACTTGGAAATGCACAGTAGCGTGTGTGTGAAGTTATTCTGAATGACCCTATGTGCACCTTGAATATTATATACCCTTTTAGGGATAGATTTCAAATAGCTCTGATACTGCAGAATCCACTAAATTAGGAAATTGCTAAATTGGGAATTGTATTTCAACCCAGAACAAAAAATGTGCTTTGACGGACACTAAATAACTTGCCCAGCCACAACAGTACAGCAGTAACGACAGATTTAGCAGGATATAAATTTGAGGCCTAGTATTTAGGCGCTGGGTGACAGGTATAGGTTTACTGACAGAATTAGACTTGGAAATGCACAGTAGCGTGTGTGTGAAGTTATTCAGAATGACCCTATGTGCACCTTGAATCTGATGTACCCTTTTAGGGATAGATTTAAAATAGCTCTGATACAGCAGAAACCACTAAATTAGGAAATTGCTAAATTGGGAATTGTATTTCAACCCAGAACAAAAAATGTGCTTTGACGGACACTAAGTAACTTGACCAGCCACAGCAGTACAGCAGTAACGACAGATTTAGCTGGATATAAATTTGAGGCCTAGTATTTAGGCGCTGGGTGACAGGTATAGGTTTATTAACAGAATTAGACTTGGAAATGCACAGTAGCGTGTGTGTGAAGTTATTCAGAATGACCCTATGTGCACTTTGAATCTGATATACCCTTTTAGGGATAGATTTCAAATAGCTCTGATACAGCAGAAACCACTAAATTAGGAAATTGCTAAATTGGGAATTGTATTTCAACCCAGAACAAAAAATGTGCTTTGACGGACATTAAATAACTTGCCCAGCCACAACAGTACAGCAGTAACAACAGATGTAGCTGGATATAAATTTGAGGCCTAGTATTTAGGCGCTGGATGACAGGTATAGATTTACTGACAGAATTAGACTTGGAAATGCACAGTAGCGTGTGTGTGAAGTTATTCAGAATGACCCTATGTGCACCTTGAATATTATATACCCTTTTAGGGATAGATTTAAAATAGCTCTGATACAGCAGAAACCACTAAATTAGGAAATTACTAAATTGGGAATTGTATTTCAACCCAGAACAAAAACTGTGCTTTGACGGACACTAAATAACTTGACCAGCCACACCAGTAAAGACAGATTTAGCTGGATATAAACTTGAGGCCTAGTATTTAGGCGCTGGGTGACAGGTATACGTTTACTGACAGAATTAGACTGGGATATGGCCAAAAAATTACCACACTATTGATGGTTAAATGCACTTGGTGTGACAGCTTGACCAACCACACTACTGAGGGTTAAATGCACTTGGTGACAGGCGCAGCTTGCCCCTGATGTAGTATGTGGCCAAAAAAATAAACAGACTATTGCTGGTTAAATGCACTTGGTGTGACAGCTTGACCAACCACACTACTGAGGGTTAAATGCACTTGGTGACAGGCGCAGCTTGCCCCTGATGTAGTATATGGCCAAAAAATAAACAGACTATTGCTGATTAAATGGACTTGGTGTGACAGCTTGACCAACCACACTACTGATGGTTAAATGCACTTGGTGACAGGCGCAGCTTGCCCCTGAAGTAGTATATGGCCAAAAAATAAACAGACTATTGCTGGTTAAATGCACTTGGTGTGACAGCTTCACCCTGATGTAGGATTTAGCCTAAAAACAACCACACCATTGAGGGTTAAATGCACTTGGTGACAGCTTGCCCCTGATGTAGTATATGGCCAAAAAATAAACAGACTATTGCTGGTTAAATGCACTTGGTGTGACAGCTTCACCCTGATGTAGGATTTAGCCAAAAAACAACCACACCATTGAGGGTTAAATGCACTTGGTGACAGGCGCAGCTTGCCCCTGATGTAGTATATGGCCAAAAAATAAACAGACTATTGCTGGTTAAATGCACTTGGTGTGACAGCTTGACCCTGATGTAGGCTTTAGCCAAAAAACAACCACACCATTGAGGGTTAAATGCACTTGGTGGCAGCTTGTGCTGGCGCAACACAAGTCACAAAATGGCCGCCGATCACCCCAGAAAAAAGTGACTGAAAAACGCTCTGGGCAGCCTAAAAACAGTGAGCAATTCAATAGCAGCAGTTCAATCATCCACAGCTGCAGATCGATCACTGAATGGAGTCTTTTGGAGGAGTTAATCAGCCTAATCTCGCCCTACTGTCGCAGCTGCAACCTCTCCCTACGCTAATCCAAGCAGAGTGACGGGCGGCGCTATGTTACTCCAGCTTAAATAGAGGCTGGGTCACATGGTGCTCTGGCCAATCACAGCCATGCCAATAGTAGGCATGGCTGTGACGGCCTCTTGGGGCAAGTAGTATGACGCTTGTTGATTGGCTGCTTTGCAGCCTTTCAAAAAGCGCCAAGAAAGTGACAAACACCGAACCCGGACTTTTACGAAAATGTCCGGGTTCGGGTCCGTGTCACGGACACCCCAAAATTCGGTACGAACCCGAACTATACAGTTCGGGTTCGCTCATCCCTACTCATGGCATCTCACGTTGTACCCGACTGCAAGAAAACTTTTTTAAGCCTGTCTCCAGATGGTACCGTACCCTAGTCAGGCTTAAACAAATGGGATGCCTTGATTTAGACACATGCTGGAAGTGCAACTCGGCACAAGGCACATACTTACATATGTGGTGGTCATGTCCTGTTTTAATCCCCTTCTGGTCTGAGGTACTGAACCTATCCAAACAAATCTGCTCTATGACCTCAGATCCCACCTTAGTCTCCATCTTCCTCAACATTAGACTAGAAGGTACCCCCCCCCCCCCCCCCGAGAAAAGGATCCTAATTCCCACGCTGAAGAACTATCAGCGTGGGAATTACACTCTCACTCTAAATTTCAAAAGATCTGGCAGGACTGTATTGAGTTTCGGTCAACCTCTGAAGTACTACAACAGCTTACTTCACTGTCACAAACCACTTCGGACTGATTCTAAAATACTGAATCCGAACACCGCCCCCCCTCCTTATCCCTACTCCCCTCTCCTCCCTTCTTATTGTTACATGCAGGTACCTATGTATTAGATTGATGCGCAACTATCTGTACAACACGACAATCCAGCTTAGACTCGGATGTTGAAACACCATAGTGCTAGAGAAACGAGCATCTGTTTGCTCACCGTGCTATTCCAGCTTGCACTTTGTTGTTGAAACATTACGGTGTTTGAGCGAGATGCATCTATACTTTCCTTAGCTTGTCCAACTTATACTCAAATGTCAAAACATCACATTGTCTGAATGATATGTATTTCTATGTACACTGAATTTGCCCATCTTATACTCAGTTGCTGTATCATCATGGTCTTTTTAGACATTGTATCTTGTAACACAATTGTTCATTTGTTTTCTTTATATCCATTCTTACTACGCAAGTTAGTATAAAATCAATAAAAAGAAAATTGACAAGAAAAGAGAGAGGCCACGGGTGCGAAGGCGTAACATCCTCGCTCGTGAAAGAGAGTACCTGCTCAGGAGATGGGAAAGAAAGTCGCATAGATATGATCTACTCCATAATAAACTCGTGTTAGTGACAAACCAAAATCACTGTTGTCCTGGGTCTGGCAGAATAAAGGCAAGACTGTAGGCCAGGTAGATGCCCTCTCACAAGCATCTGGGTTTGGTGCTAGTGTTCACACCTATGGGCTGAACAAAGGGGGGGGGGGGTATGTGAGGCAGTGGCAGGCCTCACGGCTGCTAGGGGAGATATATGGCAGGAGTTTCCATTTCTTCGCTGTCAATCAGCAGGTCAGAGGCCGCACCAGGTGGAACAATCAGTCTGGTATAAGAGCCCAGTCCGGCTCGCGGCACAGGCACAGGTAAGGGCTTACCTGTGCATCGCCGGACTTGTGAGTTAAGATGGCAGCCTGCATGTGTTCCCAGGCGAACACGGCAAACTGGCCATCCCTGGTGGAGAACATAGATTGTGAGCTTCATTGGGGACAGCAAGTGATGTAAGTGCTTGGGAATATGCAAGTGCTTGGGAGTAAAGCAAAAAAAAAAAAAGTTTTGAATTTTGGAAGGCAGGGAGGAAAAAAATAAAAGATGTTCACAAGAAGTTGTGGGTCAGCTGACATAGAGGCTTAGGCACACATTGCGGCACATTTCCTATAGTGTCTATGCCTTTTTTCAGGTGTTAAAATGCTGCTTTAGACAGTCTTATGTTTATTAGCACATTTACTACTGAGGCTTTTGCACTTTGTTTGCCTGTTTTAAATTTTTAACACTATTTCAGAAGTTTTCAGTCTTTTTCCAACCTAGTTAAGTCGGTGTGCCTTATTTTGTACCTGATTGAGTTGCAAAAACAATCTATGGATTCTTCAAGGAAATCTGTGCAGATGAATCACTGACCATCTTATCACAGATTTCATCCCTGACATGTGAATAAGGGTGGCTGCACATGGTGCGGATTATGTGCCTTTTTTCTGTGTGCATTTGGTCCCATGCACACGACCGTTGTGTGTTTTGTGGGCCGCAAACTACAGATCCGCAAAATACGTATGGCGTCCGCGTGCGGAATGGCACGGACAGCCTTTAATATAACAGCCTATTCTTGTCCGCAAAGCGGACCACAGAACGGAGCGACAGATGCGGACAGCAAATGAAGTGCTGTCTGCATCTTTTGCAGCCCCATTGAAGTGAATGGGTCCGCATCCGAGTGGCCAAAACTGTGGCTCGGATGCGGTCCAAAACAACGGCCGTGTGCATGAGGCCTTTCTTGCTGAAAGACCACAGCACAATACAGTACCAGCAAAGTGAAAGATATTGCAAATCTCAAGTACAGGGTGGGCCATTTATATGGATACACCTTAATAAAATGGGAATGGTTGGTGATATTAACTTCCTGTTTGTGGCACATTAGTATATGTGAGGGGGAAACTTTTCAAGATGGGTGGTGACCATGGCGGCCTTTTTGAAGTAGGCCATTTTGAATCCAACTTTAGTTTTTTCAATAGGAAGAGGGTCAAGTGACACATCAAACTTATTGGGAATTTCACAAGAAAAACAATTGTGTGCTTGGTTTTAACGTAACTTTATTCTTTCATGAGTTATTTACAAGTTTCTGACCACTTATAAAATGTGTTCAATGTGCTGCCCATTGTGTTAGATTGTCAATGCAACCCTCTTCTCCCACTCTTCACACACTGATAGCAACACCGCAGAAGAAATGCTAGCACAGGCTTCCAGTATCCATAGTTTCAAGTGCTGCACATCTCATATCTAAAGGCAATTGTCTATGCTGTGAAGATACGAGATGTGCAGCACGTGAAACTACGGATACTGGAAGCCTGTGCTAGCATTTCTTCTGCGGTGTTGCTATCAGTGTGTGAAGAGTTGACAATCCAGTGTGACAATTGGCAATCCAACACAATGGGCAGCAATTTGAACACATTTTATAAGTGGTCAGAAACTTGTAAATAACTCATGAAATAATTAAGTTACGTTAAAACCAAGCACACCATTGTTTTTCTTGTGAAATTCCCAATAAGTTTGATGTGTCACATGACCCTCTTCCTATTGAAAAAACAAAAGTTGGATTCAAAATGGCTGACTTCAAAATGGCCACCATAGTCACCACCCATCTTGAAAAGTTTCCCCTCTCACATATACTAATGTGCAACAAACAGGAAGTTAATATCACCAACCATTCCCATTTTATTAAGGTGTATCCATATAAATGGCCCACCCTGTACTTTGCTTTTTGTCTTAGGTAAGGAAAGTAACTTGCTGTATGGATTTTAAAATCTGCAGTATGTCAATAATTCATGTGATTCTTCACCTTCGGAAGAGTTGTTTTCTCTACAGACTTCAATGGGGTTGTTTATATAAACAGAAAATCTGCACAAAAATTGTTTTTTTCTGTCCAGTTTTGGTGTGGAGGTCATGAGGTTTTGTGCACATAAATCTGTACCAATATAATTATCATTATTTATTATTAAAGCACCATTCATTCCATGGTGCTGTATATATGAAAAGGTGAAAAGGGTATACATACATTATAAAGACAAATGCACTAAGCATGAACAAGATGAATAAGATAAGTTACAAACTGGTACAGAAGGAGAGAGTGTGCTGTCTGCGAGGGCTTACAAGAAATGTTATTTTTATTGGAGTTTTCCTAGGGTGGAACCTAAATTATTTTGTAGCAGGCAGTCACAGCCAGTCATGTCAGTGTTTAGGCCTAACTAACTGGCACAAAGTCCTCAAAAATAAAAAATACAGCCACAAAATGGGATATCTTTAAAAGCATCCTAAAATCTCATTGTGAGAGGTATATACCGTATGGGAATAAAAGGTTATGGAACAAAAAGAGACCAATGTGGATAAATAGAACTGTAAAGAAAGCAATAAATGACAAAAATAAAGCATATAAATCACGAAAACAGGAGGGTAGCACGGAAGCACTGAAAAACTATAAGGAAAAAAAAAGAACAAATAAAGTGGCCAAACTAGAGACCGAGAGATTAAATGCCAAAGAGAGTAAAACTAACCCTAAAATGTTCTTCAATTATATAAATGTTCAAAAGTATAAATCTAAAGGTGTCGGCCCTTTAAAGAGTAATGAGGGGGAAGTTGCAGAGAGCAACGAGGAGAAAGCAAAGCTGGTAAATATTTAGGTAGAAGTACTACAGCGACTTAAAAAGATTAAAATAGACAAATCGCCAGGACCGGATGGCATACACCCCCGTATCCTAAGGGAATTAAGTAATGTCATAGCCAGACCCTTATTTCTGATATTTGATTTCATATCAGCATGGCTTCATGAGGGATCAGTCATGCCAAACTAATTTAATCAGTTTCTATGAGGAGGTAAGTTCTAGACTTGACAGCGGCGAATCAATGGATGCCGTATATCTGGACTTCTCCAAAGCATTGGAGTTATAGAAAACAGAGGGTGTCACTAGTGGGGTACCTCTGGGGTCAGTATTGGGCCCTATTCTCTTCAATATATTTTTTAATTATCTTATAGAAGACTTGCATAGTAAAATATCAATTTTCACAGATGACACTAAACTGTGTAAAGTAATTAACACTGAAGAGGGCAGTCTACTACAACAGAGGGATCTGGATAGATTGGAGGCCTGGGCAGATAAATGGCAGATAAGGTTTAACACTGACAAATGTAAAGGAATGCACATGGGAAGGAATAATGCAAGTCACCCGTACATACTAAATGGTAAAAGACTGACATGGAAAAGGATCTAGGAATTTTAATAAACAGCAAACTAAGCTGCAAAAAACAGTGTCAGGCAGCTTCTGCCAAGGCCAATAATATAATGGGTTGCATCAAAAGGGGCATAGATGCCCGTGATAAGAACATAGTCCTACCACTTTACAAATCGCTAGTCAGACCACACATGGAGTACTCTGCACAGTTCTAGGCTCCTGTGAACAAGGCAGACATAGCAGAGCTGGAGAGGGTCCAGAGTAGGGCAACTAAAGTAATAACTGGAATGGGGCAACTACAGTACCCTGAAAGATTATCAAAATTAGGATTATTCACTTTAGAAAAAAGATGACTGAGGGGAGATCTAATTACTATGCATAAATATATCAGGGGTCAGTACAGATATCTATCCCATCATCTATTTATCCCCAGGACTGTGACTGTGACGAGGGGACATCCTCTGCGTCTGGAGGAATGAAGGTTTGTACACAAACATAGAAGAGGATTATTTACGGTAAGAGCAGTGAGACTATGGAACTCTCTGCCTGAGGAGGTGGTGATGGTGAGTACAATAAAGGAATTTGAGAGGGGCCTGGATGTATTTTTGGAGTGTAATAATATTACAGGCTATAGATACTAGAGAGGGGTCGTTGATCCAGGGAGTTATTCTGATTGCCTGATTGGAGTCTGGAAGAAAAAATTTTAAGTGGGGAAAATTGGCTTCTACTTCACAGTTTGTTTTTTTTGTTGCCTTCCTCTGGATCAACTTGCAGGATGACAGGCCGAACTGGATGGACAAATGTATTTTTTTCAGCCTTATGTACTATGTTACTATGTTACTGTGAATGATAATATCGTCCAGGTAAGCTGAAGAGTACCGACGATGTGGACGCAGCACAATGTCCATGAGCCATTGAAAAGTGGCAGGGGCGCCATGCAGACCAAAGGGTAACACCTTATATTGGTACAGCCCCTCTGGTGTGATGAAGGCTGTTTTCTCTTTGGCAGCTTCTGACAAAGGGTACCTGCCAGTACCCTTTGGTGAGGTCCAAAACAGAAAAATACCTGGCTTGGCCTAACCTCTCAATAAGCTCATCCAACCGAGGCATGAGATATGCATCAAACCTAGAGATCTTGTTTAGTTTTCGGAAATCGTTACAAGCCTGGTATTAGCACTTTTGGACTAGCCCACTCACTTTTAGACTCCTCAATGACGTCTAGCCTCAGCATCATGTTCACTTCCTCTGAGATGGCTTTTCACCGAGCCTCGGATACCCTGTATGGTTTTAGCCGGACTTTCGTGTGAGGTTCAGTGACAATGTCCTGCCGAATTGTGGAAGTGCGTACAGTCTGCTTAGAGGAGAGGCTGTCAGCAATTCTTACTGTGGCAGCTGCTTCCCTTGCTTCAGACAGAGGAGCTTAAACCGCTTTCCTTAGAAAACCTGGCCGCGGGCTGTCTTCAGTACAGGTTTCCCTATTTTTCCACGGACGGTTTGAGTAGATTCACATGGTACTCCTGCTCTGGCTTTCACCTCCCAGACTGGTGTACCTTGTAATTTACCTCTCCAATTTTTTCAAGTACACTGACTCTGCCCCAGCATGTTGTGGTTCACCATCTACTATTAATACATTTTCCCAGGCTCGGGATAGAGTGAACTCAACAGACTGTAGCAGGGGAGCCCTTACTAGGGACACCAGACTCCCTGAGTCCAGCAGGGCCTTCGCTGGAGTGTCTACCACTTCCACCTGGCACAAGTGATTTTGAGTTTCTGTTGTACCCGCTGCACATAGCTTCCTGGCATATAACGACTGACGGAACCCATAGTTCATGTCCATGGGTTCCACCTGATATGGACAGTCAGCTCGTACATGGCCAGGCTCCCAACACTGCCAGCACACTATCGGAGCTGGGTCCACAGGGGGTACATCCCGGGCGGGTTTGGTTAGCACAATTTGCCAGGTCTGGGATGGAGATTTACGAGATTTGACTGCCACCTGTAGATTCCGAGTAGCCTCATAGCGTTCCACCAGCTCAACCATACCTGGAGAGACCAGGCTGATCCATTGCTGGAGAGGGGGTGTCAAAGCGCTCCAGAACATTTCAGCCAATATTCTGTCCAGCATATCCATGGGACTCAGCACATCAGGCTGTAGCCACTTTTGTAAATGGTGGAGTAAGTCATAATACTGGGGTCTCACAGGCTCAGCAGGCTTAAACCCCCACTGATGCATCCGCTGGGCCCGGACCAACACATTCACCCCAGTCTTGCCAAAATCTCACCCTTTACTTTGTGTTAGTCGGCCACTTGGTCGACCGGCAAGTCAAAATACACCAGCTGGGAATCGGATGCTAGAAACGGAGCGACGACCTCAGTCCACTGATCTTTAGGTAGCTTCTCCCTTGTGGCCACTTTCTCATACCTCACAAGGTAGGTTTCGATATCATCTGCGGGTTTCATCTTAGGAATTGCTGCATGGACTGCCTCCTGAGCATTGTGGACGCTTGGGGCTGCTCCTGCTGTCTGCAAAGCCATCACGTGTTGTAGCAGTAACTGACTGGTCTCTTGCTGCTGCTTGTCAGCCTTCCGTTGTTGCAGGTTTGTCTCTCGCTGCTGCAGATTAGCCTCCATGAGGGCCTTCACAACAGCTTCCATTTTGTCATGGGACACAGGTTGCAATACCGCTGGTTTGATGTATGACATAGAACAGTGCCCAAAAATGCAAACCCCAAAATATTTTGGCGTTCACGCCAGCCTCACTGCTCTTGCCTGGATCCTCCGCCAATTGTGGGTATTCACTCTGGTAGACAGGACAAGCGGACGCAGTATAGAGACAAAGACTAGTTTGTAACTCAAAAACGTCAGTGTTTTATTCACACTTATGGCAACAAATCAGTATGACAGTCTATTTGCAGTTTTGGTGTTCGTTCACACCTAGACAGTTCATACAGCAAAAGAGTCACCTGTTATCCTAGCTGTTAGTTCACACCCAGTCCACCCTAGCACACAGCTCAGATCCCAGTCCAGCGATTGCCAGAGCTCCTCTGTCAGAGAGAGAGGCAATTACCACCAACTGACACTGCTGGCTGGATTTTTTCTATAGGCCAGTCAAGACCCGGCCTGGAAAGTAGATAGTAGTCACCCACCCAGCACTTTGCATACTCCCAGTAAGAGTAAAAGCCACCCTGGATCAGCTATTACAGCTATACTAAATAGCAAGGTGTCAAACTGCAACTGCAACTGACACATGAAAACTGTCTCTTACTCCACCGAGGCCAGAAACCTCAGTGACACATACCTTCCATCAACGACGGTCCCCTGTGCCTTCCTACAGCATGTACTGTACTTCAACTGTGTACTGGGGTAAGTGTGGTTAGTGATTATGGGAAAAACAATAAATGCTACTTTAATAAAAAAAAGTTAAAGTGGACCTGTCACCACAAAATGCAATGTCATCTGCAGGCAGCATGTTATAGAGCAGGAGGAGCTGAGCAGATTGATATATAGCTTTGTGGGAAAACATTCTGTAAAACTTGTAATTTATAACATAACAGAATAAACATAAAACTTGAAATCTCTGCTATTTCTGACTTCATTGTTCGCTCCATAAGTTTAAATGTTGCACTGTGGATGTTGAGTGAATAAACATCATTGAACTCACACTGGATTGCTGCTTTTCTTTACTTTTTTCTGCTCTCTCTCATTGTCTCCTCCTCCTAAAAAGGCCTTACTTTAAAATATTACTGCAGTTTTGGAAGCATACAATAGACATTAAGGGGCACATTTATTAAGATTTAATAAGTCTTAAAACCCCCAAACTCCGGCGAATCCTCCGTCACTTTGCAACGAGACGGACCTTGGGTGCAGTTACACGGATGCTAATTATGCAGTGGGTCAGGATATGGGTATAATAGTCTATGGTTTTTGTTTGCAACGCCAATTTCAGCGTGTGCAGGGTATTAATACAGGGCCCTTTAAGATGTTTCAACTCACGTACCAGGTTAGAATGCCAGAGTGGGGTAATGTCTCTGTGAAGTAATAGGTATAGTGTCAACGGTGTCTCCTACCAGGGTACGGCTGGACTCCTGGATCCTGGCTCACTTGCAATAAAATAGTGTTGCTAGTAGGAGTAATTGAGGAACTTGGTAGCAATGAATGAGATCCAGACTTGGAATATAATTCAAACTGGTCTTTACTTGATGCAGCAGTAATCCATGTGAGATACAGCAATAGTCTTAGGTCCCAGCGGGTATTGGCAATATGTGGCAGGGATCTTTATCTTCTGCTTTTATGATGTGCCTGGAGCTCTCTGCAGGACAAGTCGTCTGCTTATGGCTCTGTAATGTGGCAGGGGACTGACTAGCTGGGGAGGAATTTAGCTTATCCTGGTCTCTGGACATTACCCACAGTTGTGCTCACAGGGTTTGGTTCTTCCTGGAGTTCTTGAGGTGGCTGCTTGCTTTCTACCAGTTGAGGCTGAAGGCTCAGGCTGGGAATGATGATCTTTTGTCTCAACTGAGACAAGATCCTGGCTTGGATCCCTAGAACTGGGAGCTCCTACAAACGCAGCCTTCCCCATGCAGGGAGAGCTTGAACACACTGGATCTAACAGTTTTTTCCCTCCCTTGCTGCAGGGTGTGGGAAACTCCACTTCCCTTAAGCAGGGGGGCAGAACAGAACTGGAACGTTCCATTCTGAATGGCCATAACAATAAAACCATTCCTACCAATGATGCCGCCACCTGCTGGTGAACATGGAAATTACAGCAAATACATTTAACAAGGGTTTCAATGCACATTGAAGGATGTGATGTTAAATTACACAAGCTGACAATGCAGATACACTTAACAGGTTGTAGCGGGGTAAAAGAGTTTTGTAACATAACTCTGGGATGTTACAATTCTCAATGTAAGACAACTTCCAAGCTCTCTTACATTTAGACCATCTTCTATGCCTAAAATAGGCGTAGAAAATGAGGCCGGCCTTTCCCCTTCTCTGTCTACACCATACCTACTTTTTAAGACCTAGCGTGAGCGGTGAGAAGTCGCAGGTTGTGGCACAAAGGACCTTTGTGCCTCAACCTGCACCAGAAATATGCCTAATTTAGGCATATTTCTGTTTGATTGATCTCCTAAATTTCTCATCTTCATTGTAAGTATATCTCTCCATTGTCTCTAATAGAGATGAGTGAATACATTTTGCACAAACTAATTTGTTTAATTAAGAAGAGTTATTTACCTGTGAGGGGGTGTCCCAACTGCTGGAGAAACTCTCCCTGTCACTTGATTGACAGGGCCAGACATCTCACCCGGTCCTGACAATTTCGAGCTGGAGCCGCTACTCTGAGTAGTTGCGCAGAGACTCTGCTTCCGGGCGAGTAACTGCTCATTCTTCACTCTTTAGAAGCGTAGTGGTGCACAGACAGTCGCTGCTCCAGAAGCTGAAGCAGAGCTGCTGCACTTGTAGCTTTACTCGAGGCAGGGCTACCGGAGCGAGTTTGTCCAGTCATGTCGATCAAGTGGTAAGGGAAGCTTCTCAGCAGCAGGGACAGCCCATTGCAGGTGAAGAAATGTTGTTGATGAGACAAATCTATTCATATGAATTGATTAACTCAACACAAATCCATGACCTTCAGTTTGGTAATGTGGTTTAACTTGCTGGAAATATAACTCCCTAAGTATATGCCAAACCGGACAAACATAGATTTTAGGTTAACGTCTCACTGAACTGAACATTATGTTCACAGCACAGCAATTGGCTTGGTAGCCTCTGTTGCTGGATGCTAGGGAGGATCACAACAAGGCACTCTGCATTGGCCAGGGTATTTTAACACACAGCATTAACCCACATTGTGATTTTGTTTGTTTTTTTGGTGAAGGAAAGCTTATCTATGACTCTGGTTTAGCCTTTCATTGGAAAATGCCCCATACATATATAGTTAACATCCCCATAGATTACTATTGTCCAAAGTGTCTTGGCTGGTAAAACTTGCTGTACCTTTATATTTCCACTGTATCTAACAACGTTATTGAGTATAATTTTTCAAAACTTTGCATGTAATAAAACATTGCAGGAGTGACTTTATGTCTAGAAATATTTCTATATCTATAGCAGTACTGTTGAATTGTTTATGGAAATTATATATGAATTCAGGCCTTGAGACTTTCTAATGGGAAGATGATACAAAAGTGTCCACAAGCGTGTCAACATTTCTACAACAAAGGACGGCTTTGGCGTTGCTGAGTTACTATTTGTTGGACCACCACCAATCAAACTTCAGAAGAAAAAGCCTTATACAGGAATCTTGCATTATAACGACATATCCTCTACCTACTGGATAGGGAATAACTGTGGAGGTATGACCATTGGGACCAATACCAACCACAGGTCACATTTGCCTCATTTGAATAGAGCAATGGTCGAGCTGGAGCCCCACTGATTGATTCAAAGTGTATGCAATTGCTGGATGTAGAAGAGCACAGTTTTATCTGCCTGCAGTCCCACAGAGATGAATGGAGCGGCAGTGCACATGCTCAATCAATACTCCATTCATAAGGGGGCGCAGAAACACCTTCTTGTGATCAGTGGGAGTGAAGCATTCGGGACTCTATCAATCTAATATCCAGTGGATAGGTGGCAACTTGTTCTAACCAAAATATTGTTTCATTATGGAAAACTATGGCCTGCACTGCAGAATTCTGGCTTTAAATAGTTGCAAAATAGGGCTTTTGTGACTTTCCACATTCACTTGCGCCAAATTCTGTAATGTGGGTGAAAAAGTGGGCATGGTTACCTATGTTAATGAGTTTCATTCCAGATTTATCATTTTTTGTTTTTTTCACAAAAAAGTTGCAATCTCACTGTAGTACCATGGTGGAGTAGGAAAACTGGAGGAGCTTCTCTAGACAAAAGTGTTGGGTTTAAAGGCGTTATCCAATATCATAAACTGCCCCCCATGTGCTCCCCCCATGTGTCGGGAGGGATCAGCCAATGGCATGCAGGGATGGGGACAAGCCTCCCTAGCATCGCGGGTGATGCTAGGGAGTTAGGTCCCCATTCCCCCCTGCCATTGGCTGCTCCCCCCCCCCCCAACACTGGATGTTTTTATTCGCGCACGGAGAAAAGCAGCCCGGCACATGGGGGGGGGGGACAGTTTATGATATTAGTTACCCCTTTAGGGATATGACACATTTGTCAAACATGTGCCATTTGATATATGTGGCATAAAGTACTCCAAAGCAGACTGAAGAAAATCTGACTTCAAATATTCCCCTCATGATAAATTCCTTCCATGTGTCTAACTTGCAACCACTTTACTGTCAACTCACTGTAAATTTTTACATCCTTTAATTAACTAAGTGACATAAAATTAGTGTTTGCCCATTTTTATTACAGAGGTTGAAATGCACTTCAATGAAATCTGCAAGTCACATTGAAAGTATTGGTATGAATTCTCCTACCAAAAACATAATTAAAGCAAACTATTATTTTTATTTTTCTACTATAATTTCATGTAGAAATTGATGTATATTATGCCATATTTTGTGTTCCTATAAGAATGGCCGTGGCTGCTGTATGACTTTTGTATTGACATAGAGTACGTGCTGAGTAAGGTATTTTATTTAATCATTAGTTGTGAATACATAAAGTCCAATGACAAGCATGACTTGATAAATGACACAATTCATCAAACAGTGGGAATCCAGTTTTCATTATCCATCTTGACTCTTTGACAGAATACACCGTACGTGAGCATGATCAGCAAATAGAATAGATTATAATTCCTAGCTTTCTGGTAAATTGACCATTATGCAGACAGAAGTGCACAAGGATGGTGCATGTAACAAATTAAGGCAGTGAGTCAGTAACCTAAGCTAATCAGAAAATTTAACTTGACATTAAAAAGGCATGAGGCAGCTTTTTTACGTGTCGTCGTGACCTACCACTGAGATAATTACATGCAAAAACATAAGTAGCTATGTACAGTATAAACATTATGTCAAGATCTGAACTGGACGATACTATCTTAACATAATCTAATGTTAACACATGTATAGAAAAATAGTAATTAAAAAAATCTGTTATGTAGTATATGGAAGGTTGCAGTTTAATTACAAGTTGATTGATAGTTGTTATATTGTCAGGCAAATGAATATATTACAGTTATATACCAGTATTTTACAATGTACATAGTTGGTAAGGTTGGAAAGAAAGACAGTTATGTTGATCCAGAGGAAGTAAAAAATAATTAAATAAATCATCAGAAATGTAGATGCCAATTACCCCATATTAAAGAAGAATAATTCCTTCCTGACTCCAAATTAAGCATCAATTCCTACATGAATGCCCCATCTCCAGAAATCTTGTATCCATAATCTGCAATATTTCCCCAGTTAAAAAAATGAATCAACCATCACAAAATCTTGAGGCAGAGTGTTGCATTGTCTCACTACTCTTACAGTAAACACTCCCTATGTTGGTGAAATCTTCTTTCCTCTAGATATCAGGGATGCCCCCTTGTCATGCTTAAAGGCATAAGTATAAGAAAATTGTTAGGAAGATATCTGTACTGTCCATTCATATAGTCGTACCGTATTTTCTAATTAGATTTATCATGTTTGCCATAGTTTTCCACAGTAGACCCAAGTTTGCTAACCTGTCTTCCTACTTCAAACTAACCATTCCATTAATCTCTTCCGCTGCAGCCAGTTTGGACTAAATGCAAGCCTAAACATAAATTAGGTGTCGGTTCAGAGGTCCTTTAGCCAAAACTAAAATCTACTCTAGCCCCTAGTTGAAGTCAATTGCAGTCTTCTTTTGTGCCATAAAATTAGAAAACAAACAGATAAATATGCAGGGGGGCGCTGTCTTCACTGTGTTCCATGGTATATCTAATGCCTTGGAAACTCTTTTGTACCCTTCTCCTGACTGATACCTTTTAACAATGAGATCCCTCTGATGCTTTGGAAGCTCTCTGTGGACCATGGCCTTTTCCTTGTGGATGCGAAAATTTCAGGAAAGACCAACTAGAGCACCTGAACTTTATTTGGGGTTAATCAGAGGTACTTTAAATGATGGCAGGTGTATGCTATTTACATGATTTTGAATGTGATTGCTTTATTCTGAACACAGCTACATCCCCAGTTATAAGAGGGTGTGCACACTTTTGCAGCCAAATTATTTTAGTTGTTTTTTTTTTTTGTTTTCATCCCTCCACCTAAAATATTGTTAGTTTTTCTATTGAGTGGTACAGTTTATAGGTCACATTAAAGATGGAAAAAGTTCTGAAAATTTATTATCTTTGTCTCATTTTTTTTTTTTTTTACATCACAGAAACCTAACATTTTAACAGGGGTGTGTAGACTTTTTATATACACAGTATATTTGTATTTCAATTCCATTCCATTAATATTTATTTTGGTAACTTCCAAATACAATGAATGGAAAAGTAAATGGTGTCATTAAAAAATGTAAATTGTCCTGCAAAAAAAATAAAATATATATATATAATGAAAAAAAATCGGACTGCACTCCAGATGTATCTTCAGTAGAAAAAATGATTTATTCTGCCATATGGTGGCACATAATAAGACAATGTACAAGAGGCATTATTATGGGGGATGGGGGGACATTTCTCAGCTTTTATTTACATTTGAGCAAAAAGTGTCCAGTCCCAAATTATTCATACTCTTCTCAATAATCAATAGAAAAGCTTTTATTGGCAACTACAGCAATCAAACACTTCCTATAATTGCAGACCAGCTTTTTGCATGTCTCCACAGGTATTTTTGCCCATTCATCTTTAGCAATGAGCTTCAAATCTTTCAGGTTGGAGGGTCTTCTTGCATTACCCTGATCTTTAGCTCCCACCACAGATTCTCAATTGAATTCAAGTCTGGACTATGGCTGGGCCACTCCAAAACGTTAATGTTCTTGTCTGCTAACCATTTCTTCACCATTTTTGCTGTGTGTTTTGGGTCATTGTCATGCTGAAATGTTTACTGGTGCCCAAGGCCAAGTTTCTCTGCAGACTGCCTGATGTTGTCCTTGAGCATCCTCATGTATTGCTCTTTTTTCATGGTGCAGTTTACTGTGATTAGGTTCCCTGGTCCACCTGCTTAAAAACACCCCCAAAGCATTAGGTTCCCACCACCATGTTTTGACAGTGGGGATGGTGTTCTTTGGGTTGAAGGCTTTTTTTACGCCAAATGATGGAAACATCATTGTGACCAAACAATTCAATTTTTGTTTCATCTGACCATAACACAGAAGACCATAAGTCTTCATCTTTGTCCAGATGAGCTTTTGCAGAAGCCAAGCGTGCCTTATCTGGAGAAGTGGAGTCCTCCTTGGTCTGCATTGTGCAGTGTCCGTTGGATTGTCTGCCTTGAGACATTGCCACCAGCAGAGCCCAGATTCACCAGGATGGCCTTGGTGGTGATCCTTGGATTCTTTTTAACCTCTCAAACTATCCTCCTGGCCAGCACAGGTGTCACTTTTGACTTCCAAACACGGCCTCTGAGATTTTCCACAGTGCGGAACATCTTGTATTTTTTTACTAAAATGTAAATAAAATCTGAGAAATTGTTTTATTTTTCCACAATAATGCCTCTTGTACATCGTCTTGTTATCTTTTGGGAGACACCTATGTCATTTCCCGTCAAAAAATTACTTGCTAGTTGAATAAAAGTAACTTGAAGTCAAAATTTGTCAGGGGTATGAATAATTATGGGCAGCATTTTATATAATAATGTGAATGGAAAAATAAAAAAGGAAGGAAGGGAGTAAAAATGAACATAAAAAAAAAAAATTGTTTAGGTAAAGGATAAAAAAAAATCCCAAAAACTTTTTTACTTTTTTTTACCTTTTTTTTTAGTACCACAAGACTTGAACTTTGAATATCCTAATTGATGGTATAATAAATAGCAATACTTTGAATTATAGTAAATTACACCTGTCAGTTTCAGGGCTCATGCACATGACCGTAGCCTGTTTTGCGGTCTGCAAATTATGGATCCACAAAACATGGATACTAGCCATTTGTGTTTCTCATTTTGCAGAACGGAACGTCCAGGTCATAATAGAACTGTCCTGTCCTTGTCCATAAAATGGACAAGAATAGGATATGTTCTACTTTTTTTGTGGGTCAAATCGAATGGGCATAGCATGCTGTCTGTATCTTTTGCGGCACCATTGAAGTTAATGGGTCCGCATCTGACTCGCACAAAATGCGGATCGGATGTGGAAAAAAAATGCCTACTCCCTTTGTCAATCACTTAGATGCCATAGTCACTATTTACTTTGGCATCTGCAGGGTTAAACTGCAGGGATTAGAGCTAGTTTCAGCCCTGGCATTTCCAGCATGTTGTCAGCTATGTATTATAGGAGCTCAGCTCACCACCCATTTAGCATCTGTATATCCAGTTGTGGCAAATCATTTGCAATACAGTTATATCCTTTTGTGGTAAGGAGGGTTATTACCTTGTTCACCCTCATCTGCCAATATTTCAAGTGTGGTCTGACTAGTCATTTGTATAAACATAAAACTACATTCTAGTTATGAGCATCCATGCCTCTTTTAATTGCATTGGCAGCAGCTGCCTGGTATTTGTCACTAAAGTCAGGTTTAATGTCTACCAATATCCCTTTTTTCAGTGTCAGTTTTACTTAATTGTATTTTTTGTGTAAGTGTATGGCCTTACATTTTTCAACATTGAACTCATCATGATACATTTGTGAGTGGTCAGGGCTCTGTATGGCCCAGCCGAGTTATTCCATATCAAAATCATCCAACCATGCCTTTATGGGCCTTGCATTAATAATAATAATGTTTATTTATTTTGTTTATTTATAACGCCATAATATTCTGAAGTGCTTTACAATTAGAGTGCTAATGCACATACAATCATAAATTACATAGCAATAAATAATTCAACAATAAAAAAATAAAAAAAACGGAAGATAGGGCAATGCCCACAAGAGATTACAATCTATGAGGTGATAGTGGTGACGCAAGAGGTAAAAAGTGCTTATTTTGTACAATGGTCCAGTCATATTAAAATAGGGGAGTAGATCTAAAGCTGTGTGAGCCAGTCATGGAGAAGAGTTAGATTAGTGAATGCGATAGGCCATCCCAAAAATATTTGTTTTTAGGGAGCGCCTAAGCGCCTAAAACTGTAGATGTCATGAATTAACCTAATTGCTTGGGGTAGGACATTCCAGAGAATTGGTGCAGCTCTGTAGAAGTCTTAGAGATGGGAGTGAGAGTAGATGTTAGTCATGGATCATTAATTTGCAGAGTTTAGAGCATAGGTAGGATGGAAGACAGAAATGAGGGAGGAGATATAGGATTTGTAGCACTATAGATAGCCTTGTGGGTGAGAATGCGTGGATTAAATCAAATTCTGTTCTGTATGGGCAACCAGTGCAAAGGCTGGTACAGGGTGGAGGTATCAGCGGTTAGAAAGATACAGTGGATATAAAAAGTCTACACACCCCCGTTAAAATGTCAAGTTTCTGTGATGTAAAAAAATTAGACAAAGATAAATCATTTCAGAACTATTTTAAACCTTTAATGTGCCCTACAAACTGTACCATTATATTGAAAAACAAACTGAAATCTTTTAGGTGGAGGAAATAAAAAATAATAATAATGAAATAATGTGGTTGCATAAGTGTGCACACCCTCTTATAACTGGGGATGTAGCTGTGTTCAGAATTAAGCAATCACATTCATAATTATGTTAAATAGCAGTCAGCATACACCTGCCATCATTTAAAGTGCCTCTTATTAACCCCAAATAAAGTTCAGCTGCTCTAGTTGCTCTTTCCTGAAACTTTCTTAGTCGCACCCCAAGCAAAAGCCATGGTCCACAGAGAGCTTCCAAAGCATCAGAGGGATCTCATTGTTAAAAGGTCTCAGTCAGGAGAAGGGTAGTGTTGAGCGCAAATATTCGAATTGCGAATTTCTTTCTCGAATATTGCAATTTCGAGATTGCGCGAATATGTAGAATATTGTTGTATATATTCGCGAAATCGAATATTCTTTTTTTTTTCTTTTTTTATTGTTATATTTTTTTACTTTCCCACTTCCCTAAAGTTGTTCTTACCTGTCCTTTGGATCCCTGGCTTGCTGGCTGCTCCAGTCAGTGCCCGTTGCCGCTTCTGCCGACTTCCGTGCCCATGGAGCGTCCCCATCACCATGGGAACGTCTCCATATACTAGAATGTACTGTCGGATTTGAGAATTATGTTCAAAATCGCAATTCGATTAATTCAAGTTATAATAAACGAATTGCGATTTCAACTTAACAAACACTGCTATATTCCATATTCGTTCATTCTAGCCAAATATGTAATATAGCAGTGCTAAGTTGTAATCGCAATCCGATTAATTCAAGTTATAATAATCAAATTGTGATTTCAACTTTTACGTATATTCTTAATATTGCTCTAACTTCGTCTTTTAGAATATTTGTAATATTCTAAAAGACGAAGTTAGAGCAATATTACAAAATTTTGTAAAATATTCAATATGTGTATTTTACGAAATTTCGTAATATTGCTCTAACTTGGTCTTTTAGAATATTACGAATATTCTAAAAGACGAAGTTAGAGCATTATGAATATACGTAAAAAGTTGAAATCGCAATTCGATTATTATAACGTGAATTAATCGAATTGCGATTTCAACTTAGCATTGCTATATTCCATATTAGACTAATATGGAATATAGCAGTGCTAAGTTGAAATCGCTATTTGATTAATTCACGTTATAATAATCGAATTGCGATTTCAACTTTTTATGTATATTCTTAATATTGCTCTAACTTTAACTTCGTCTTTTATGCTAAGTTGAAATCGCAATTCGATTAATTCAAGTTATAATAATCGAATTGCGATTTCAACTTTTTACGTATATTCATAATGCTCTAACTTCGTCTTTTAGAATATTCGTAATATTCTAAAAGACCAAGTTAGAGCAATAAAACGAATATTCTAAAAGACGAAATTAGAGCAATATTGAGAATATTCGTAAAATACACATATAGATTGTAATTTAGCTAATATACTAATATAGTAATTTTTTTAATAGTGTACATATTTTACAAAAAGTTCATAAGAGACAACAAAAATTTGAGAAAAAAAAGGATTATAGCATTATATTAGCTAAATTACAATCTATATGTGTATTTTACGAAAATTCTTAATATTGCTCTAACTTCGTCTTTTAGAATATTACAAATATTCTAAAAGACGAAGTTAGAGCAATATTAAGAATATTCGTAAAATACACATATTAGCCTAGCCATAGTCAATTAGTCATAGGAACGTTGCCTAAGGGAAAAAAAAAAAGAATAAAATCGCAATACGCGATTAATTAAATTGCATATTAATCGCGATAATTGGAATAATTTCGAATATTCGATTTCGACGAATATAACACGAATATTCAATCGAATATTTGCGAAATATTGCGAAATCGAATATGGCACCTCCCGCTCATCACTAGAGAAGGGTACAAAAGAATTTCCAAGACATTAGATTTACCATGGAACACAGTGAAGACAGTCATCATCAAGTGGAGAAAATATGCCACAACAGTGACATTACCAAGAACTGGACGTCCCTCCAAAATTTATGAAAAGACGCGAGGAATACAGGTCTGGGAGGCTACCAAGAGGCCTACAGCAACATTAAAGGAGCTGCAGGAATATCTGGCAAGTACTGTCTGTGTGGTACATGAGACAAAAATCTGACGTATTCTTCATATGTCTGTGCTATGGGGTAGAGTGGCAAGACAAAACCCTTTTCGTATGAAGAAAAACATCCAAGCCAGGCTACATTTTGCAAAAACACATCTGAAGTCTCCTAAAAGCATGGGGGAAAAGGTGGTATGGTTTGATGAAACCAAGATTGAACTTTTTGGCCATAATTCCAAAAGATATGTTTGGCGTAAAAACAACACTGCACATCACCAAAAGAACATCATACCCACAGTGAAGCATGGTGGTGGCAGCATCATGCTTTGGGGCTGTTTTTCTTCAGCTGGAACTGGGGCCTTAGTTAAGCTAGAGGGAATTATGAACAGTTCCAAATACCAGTCAATATTGGCACAAAACCTTCAGGCTTCTGCTAGAAAGCTGAACATGAAGAGGAACTTTATCTTTCAGCATGACAACGACCCAAAGCATACATCCAAATCAACAAATGAATGGCTTCACCAGAAGAAGATTAAAGTTTTGGAATGGCCCAGCCAGAACCCAGACCAAATCTGTGGGGTGATCTGAAGAGGGCTGTGCACAGGAGATGCCCTCGTAATCTGATAATCTTGCCAAGTCAAAATGTGCCATGCTGATAGACCCATACACAAAAAGACTGAGTGCTTCAACAAAGTATTAGTTTAAGGGTGTGCACATTTATGCAACCATATTATTTTATTTTTATATTCCCTCTACCTAAAAGATTTCAGTTTGTTTTTCAATTGAGTTGTACAGTTTATAGGTCACATTAAAGGTGGGAAAAGTTCTGAAATTATTTATCTTTGTCTCATTTTATTTTTTACATCACAGAAACCTGACATTTTAACAGGGGTGTGTAGACTTTTTATATCCTCTGCAGAGTTAAATGAGGGGAGGGACGATTAATAGTGAGTTACAGTAATCATTGGCTATAGCAGCCAATGACTGGCCACAATGGTGATGTGTCACCCATGCACCATGTCACGTGATGAGTGACACATTCCCACTGTGGATAGTCATTGGCTGCAGTGGTCACGTGCCCCAATTAAAAGCAAATGATGATGTGGAGAAACACAAGACATCTGGTGCCTGAGGAGGAGACCTTTATATCTACTCAACTGGCATAAATGTCAGTGTTCTTTTACACCAGAAAACCGGCGTTTTCTGGTGTAAAAAAAATGTGGGGTCCTGCCTTCTCTCTGTTCCTTGCCATGCACCCTTTTCGGAAAAGTGACAAGGTGGTGGAGAAACACCACTTGAGCAAAAATGTTTGAGCAAGTGGCATTGAAAAAGTTGGAAACTTGCAGTTTGGGACTTTTCCACATGATTTTTCTGGCATATATTAATGGTAAATATGCCCTATAGCAGTGATGGTGAACCTTTTACAGACCAAGTGCCCAAACCCACTTTATCGCAAAGTGCCAACACGGCAATGTAACCTGAACACTACAGTCCAATATAGTATATCTTCCATTTACTTTATCATGGGAGAAAAAGTCTGAGGCATATTGGTACACCATAGAGTTTATCCAGGTTGTGGATGCCCACAGAGAGGGCTCTGAGTGCCACCTCTGGCACCAGTGCCATAGGTTCGCCACCACTGCCCTATAGTGTAGATGCACCCAAAGGGTTGCATTGTGAAACAAATGATTATGCCCCATTTTCAGGATCAGTAGGGGTCTGGAAAGCTGTGACCTCAGTAACGAGACTGTGCTGTGGCTAGTGGAGATCATCTTTACGCCTGTTGTGAGCACACTGTGAGATAATGAAAGAGTCTGTCCTGTTGCTAAGGGCAGCTGCCTACTACAAACATACTGTGTTTCGATTATGAAGGTTGTGCTGCTAGAAATGGCGACCTCAACTGTAGTCTACAGACAGTTCTGCTACTCTTTTGCAGCTGCCTGTGCATATACTTAGCAAACAGTACATAATTAATTCTCTGTTGCTACTGACAACTATAAAACCCTGTTCAACGATGCTGTATGTATCCAACAACTTTGTGCTCTCTCTCTGAAACACTGTAGCCACATGTTGATTGCCTAAATCTGAGTAAACATTTGCCTAGGTTTAACCTTCTGTGACATCCTCGTACAAGCAGTTGTTGTGGAACCACTGTGCTAACCAATGGACTTAGCTTTTGGAAAAAGCCAATGGTATTATCCTGGCATCTCCCTGGTTTTCACCTTATAGCCCTTATACAGGGATCTGGTCTTTGATGCAGGGAATGCAACACCTCTTGGAGTAGTGTGGTTGGCTGCTGTCCCTCAGGGGTCAAGAGACACCTGTGCATAGCACAAAGGGGAGTAAAAAACTTGTGGTCAGTAACAGGTTGATGTCAGGGGCCAGGACAGGCAGGCAGCAAAGGGTACATATGGTAAACAGGCACAGGTCTGGTAAGGTAGAGAAAAGTCAGAATCCAACAATTGGGCAGAAGTTGGTACAAGGGCAGACAATCAGATACAGCACACCTTAGCAGGAACTTGCTGACTACCTATTGCACAGCATATATAGCAGAAGCTGATTAATGCAGTAGAAACAGCCAAGCATCTGCAGACAGAGCCAAAGGGTTTAACCTGTGCAGTTCTTCAGATTGGGGTGAACGTCAATGAAGTATATCAGAATATAGGCAGCGGGTCTGAAGTGCCAGACCTGCCACAGACACAGGGTGAGTGGAGCGACGCCCATGCTCGCCCAAAGTAGCATGGCAGTGTCGGGCATAGGCCTCAGCTGTAACGCATCATTCAGCGAAGTGCAGTGGAAAGGTCATTGGCCATATCCTGACTCTCTTGCAGATCCACCAATCATATATTGATGGTCTATGTTAAGGATAAAACAAAGTTAGAAAAACCAATTTGCCTTTTATGTTAGGTATTTTAGAAATATTTTTCTCATTTATTTTATAAGAGTTGAAGATGAAGGGAATACATTATTATGTGCAGACGCTCCATCAGCTGGGAGAAAGTCCACAATGTTTATGATTAAACATGTAATTAAAGTGTAGCACTGTGACACCTTTTAGCTAAGACTATATGGCAAAATAGCTAATTTCATTACCTAGTTAGTTGATTAATGCTCATATCATGGGAAAGTCACAGGAGGTTATGTTAATAAATACCATCCTAACCTCATTTATTACATTCAGAATTGTTTTGAAATTCCCATAATCATCTGCTCTAATGACAAGACGAAAATTGCATAGACAGGGTGGTGAAAATGGTTGCTGCGATCTATTAGAGGAAAATATAATTTTCAAAGATTTCTATTTATTTAAATATGTGTTTTGCTGCTTCACTGGAAGAATACATTTTTCTATGGTGATTTGACTTGCTATAACAAAATGTACAAGATTATTAATATTAAATGACAATTTGATAAATTCATTACATTTTTAATGTATATCCATTGAAAAACCCTTTAACCCCTTCCCGACCTATGACGTATTACTACTTCGTGAGAACCACTGTGTTCCCGCAATTTGACGTAATAGTATGTCATAGAGATCGTGCGGGCACCGGTAGTGGTGCGCGCACGATTACTGCAGGGGCCCGGCAGTCCGTGGTAGCCGGGCGCCTGCTGTATCTGTCGGCAGCGCTGTAAAAGCAGATACCAGCGGATTAACCCCTTCTATACCGCATTTTTTTTTGCTTATTCCAAAGCTTCTAAAAATGGCCCTTATCAGGGGTTGATGGTGTTTAAATACACACTTTGGTACTAAGCCTCCAAAAATAATGCCTTAATGGGGGCAGAATGCACATACAAATGGCTTGTTCTGAGTGAAGCTGGAAAAATTCTCCCTTTTAGATGAGAGCTGCAGAAATACAGCATAGAAAAGGCAATATCAGCATATGGCAGCAACAGTACCATAGTAACTTAGTTTGTAAGACCAAAAAAAGACATCTGTCCATCCAGTTCAGCCTGTTACCCTGGCAGTTCATTCAGAAAGGCAAAAAAAAAAAAAAAACTTTGTGAGGTAGAAGCCAATTTTCCTCATTTTAGGGGGGAAAAAATCCCTTCCTGACACCAATCAGACAGTCCAACTAACTCCCTGGATCGAAAATTTTTGTCTAGAAATAATAACTATGACTGTAAATAATAACTAATAACTATGATCAGTAACATTATTGCACTACAAAAATACACCAAGCCCCTCTTCAACTCTTTTAGTGAATTCATCATCACCCCCTCCTCAGGCAGAGAGTTCCATAGTCTCACTGCTGTTACCGTAAAGAATCCTCTTCTATGTTTGTGTACAAACCTTCTTTCCTCCAGACGCAGAGGATGTCCCCCCGTCACAGTCACAGTCCTGGATACAAATAGATGATGGGAGAAATCTCTGTACTGACCCCCAATATATTCATACATGGTTATTATATCTCCACTCAGTCATCTTTTTTTCTAAACTGAATAACTCTAAGTTTAATAATCTTTCTGGGTACCATAGTCAACCCATTCCAGTTATTACTTTAGTATTCCTCCACTGAATCCTCTCCAGGTCTGCTAAGTCTGCCTTGTTCAAAGGAGCCCAGAACTGTACACAGCACTCCATGTGTGGTTTTTCTAGTGATTTGTAAAGTGGCAGGACTATGTTCTCATCACATGTATATATGCCCCTTTTAATTCCACCCATTATCCTTTTGACCTTGGCAGCAGTTGTCTTACACTGGCTTCTACAGTTTAGTTTGCTGTCCACTAAAATTCCCAAGTCCTTTTCCTTGTCAGTGTTACCCAGTGTTACTATTTAGTATGTACGGGTGACTTGCATTATTCATTCCCATGTGCATAACCTTACATTTGTCAGTGTTAAACCTCACCTGCCACTTCTTCACCCAAGCCCCCAATCTATCTAGATTTATCTGTAGCAGTATACTATCCTGTTCCATGTTATTTTACAACGTTTAGTGTAAAAATTGATATATTACTGTGCAATCATTCTACAAAAACAATAATAAAAATACTGAAGAAAATAGGGCCCAATACTGGCCCCTGTGGTACCCCACTAGTGATGGTGACCCAAACTGAGTTTACACTGTTTATAACCACCCTCAGTTACTTACTGCTGTATTAGCGGCAGCAATAGCAGAATAGCATGGAACCTACAAGGGAGTAGATCAGCTGTTTATGGGTAGTAGTAGTAGTGGTATATTAATAGTGGTTGCAGTAAGGAGATTAGCAGCGGAGAGCAGCAGCTGGAGCAGTGGAGGCAGCAGCAGGTAGCTATACTATACATGTTGGCAGGCAGAAAGACAGCAGCAGTCGAATGATGGTGGCTGGGGAATGATGGCAGCAGCAAACATACAGAAGATTGTTGTAAGCAGGCAAGCAGACAGCTGTAAGATACAGCCCAATTATGTCCCAAGTTTCATTTGTCTGTTAAATGCTGGAGTCACTGCTTGGCTCAGTTCTTCCAGATGGTACGACAGGGACATTAAAGTATCCCCCAATATGTAAATGCCCTACAAGAACTATTCAAGGGAAGGAAAAATGGGGGCTCGCCAGCCTACTGTAACCCTGATTGGACTCTCCATGACCAGTTCGTCCTGGGTATCCGTGATGGCAGTTTGACTGCTACTATTCAGGACTTTATATGACGAGAGACTGATGCTAAATTTCATGACGTACAGGTAGAGGCCATTTCATGTGTCAATAGTATAGTCAGGAAGACCTAGAACGCAGTCAGAGTCACTTTGTCACAGGGGGCTAGCTCTGGCCCAGAAACGGTAGAGAAAGGGATGGTTAAAGAAATTATCACAGTAATGAAGAAATTGCAAGAGCAAGTCGAACACCTGCAAAAATGTTGTGATGAAAATTCTCTCAGAATAGCAGACTTCCAGAAAACTGAAGACAAAGGAGTGGGCTGTCCACACCAAGAAAGTCAGAATCACCCACAACCCCACTGGAGGGATGAGGACAGGACCTCCCGAAAGGGTCCAAATAATTTAGTACAGCGCTCAGGAAAAACTGAAGGGGCTTACCGAAGGGGGCACAAACTGATGGCCAGAACAACGGGAGATACGCTGCTGGGAGTGTGGACGTATGGGCCACGTTGCTGCTAGATGTCCAGAGCAGCGACAATCTTATGAGAGACCACTGTTAAACTGAGGTCCCCTGCTGCTGTAGGGCGTGTAGTAGGGGAGACTGAGAAGGAGACTATGTGGGGAGAAAGTCTTGATGAGGACCTAATCGCTCCAAGTCCCATAATCCAGATGGAATTGGAAGGTAATCCGTTTACCGGGATGATTGACACAGGTCCCCAAGTAACGACCCTGAGTAGAGACTGTTATGAACAGTACTTCTGTCAACATGTGAAATATCAGTCCCAGTGGTGGGAGTGGCCTGGATGAATGTCTGGTTATGTGGTCAAGATCTAGGCAAGAAAGGCATTGTGGTAGTACAGGAGTCACATGAAGTAAAGGCCCCTGTCATTTTGGGGATGAATGTGTTAAAAGAATTGAATCATATTCTCTTTGAAAAGAAAGATCATGGTTATGGTAAAGAAACCACCACCCATCGGTCTACTCAAACAGAGTTCCAGCGGCTGATCCAGACATGTGGCTTACAGAAAAGTTCAGATGCACAGCGTCCTTTGGCTCTAATTCCGGTCCCAGCTAACTTTGCGTGTTATGCTGAAGATTTTGGATATATGACAGGGATCTATCATGAGATTCCCACAGGAGACACCTCTCCAATTAGAGAGTGCTACCGACAAATTCCTATAAGATGCTGCCGGGTGGGATCATCCGAGAAAGCCAAAGTCCCTGGGCAGCTCCGGTGGTGTTAGTAATAAAAAAAAGATTGGCCCATCTGTTTTTGCGTAGACTGCCCCTTAACCTGGAGTACCTGTCGGTGTTAGGGAGAGCCTGGTACTTCTCCTTGCTAGATCTGGATAGTGGGTATTGGCAGGTGCTGATGGCCAGGAAAGACAAGGAGAAGATGGCATTCATTTTGCCCATGGGGCTATAGAAATTTAACCGGATGCCCTTCGAGTTGAAAAATGCACCCGGAACGTTTCAGCGATTGATGAACTTTGAGTTCATCCTCATCTACTTGGACAACATTATAGTGTATTCTGTGACCTTTGAAGACCATCTCCACCAGTTGGGGCAAGTATTTCAACAATTGCGAGAACACAGATAAATTGAAGCCCAGTAAATGTTGGTTGTTCCAATCTGAAATTGATTACTTGGGTCATGTATCAGGAGAAGGGTGAGACCGTTAAGGGAAAAGATAGCGGCTGTTCAAGATTGGCCGACATCGAATACCCTGCGAGAATTGAGGCTGTTCTTTGGAGTAGCCAGTTACAAAGGGGACACTGACATGCCGCCTAGAATATAATATACATATCCCACCTATATACCCCCACCAGTACTCCACCTGGTGTACCAAAGTAAGTGCTAATTTATGTATTTACAAATCTTAGAAGAATGCTTGCCTTGCTGTTTTAAGATTGGTCTTGATTAGGGATGAGCGAACTCGAACTGTATAGTTCGGGTTCGTACCGAATTTTGGGGTGTCCGTGACACGGACCTGAACCCGGACATTTTCGTAAAAGTCCGGGTTCGGGTTCGGTGTTCGTCGCTTTCTTGGCGCTTTTGTGACGCTTTCTTGGCGCTTTTTGAAAGGCTGCAAAGCAGCCAATCAACAAGCGTCATACTACTTGCCCCAAGAGGCCGTCACAGCCATGCCTACTACCAGAGCACCATGTGACCCAGCCTCTATTTAAGCTGGAGTCACATAGCGCCGCCCGTCACTCTGCTCTGATTAGCGTAGGGAGAGGTTGTGGCTCCGACAGTAGGGCGATATTAGGCAGATTAACTCCTCCAAAGGACTTGATTATTGATCGATCTGCAGCTGTGGGTCATTGAGCTGTTGATACTCAATTGCTCACTGTTTTTAGGCTGCCCAGACCGTTTGTCAGTCACTTTTTTCTGGGGTGATCGGCGGCCATTTTGTGTCTTGTGGTGCGCCAGCACAAGCTACGACCAAGTGCATTTAACCCTCAATGGTGTGGTTGTTTTTTGGCTAAAGCCTACATGAGGGTGAAGCTGTCACACCAAGTGCATTTAACCAGCAATAGTCTGTTTATTTTTTGGCCATATACTACATCAGGGGCAAGCTGCGCCTGTAACCAAGTGCATTTAACCCTCAATGGTGTGGTTGTTTTTTGGCTAAAGCCTACATCAGGGTGAAGCTGTCACACCAAGTGCATTTAACCAGCAATAGTGTGGTTATTTTTTGGCCATATCCCAGTCTAATTCTGTCAGTAAATCCATACCGGTCACCCAGCGCCTAAATACTAGGCCTCAAATTTATATCCCGCTAAATCTGTCGTTACCGCTGTACTGTTGTGGCTGGGCAAGTTATTTAGTGTCCGTCAAAGCACATTTTTTGTTCTGGGTTGAAATACAATTCCCAATTTAGCAATTTCATAATTTAGTGGTTTCTGCTATATCAAAGCTATTTGAAATCTATCCCTAAAAGGGTATATAATATTCAAGGTGCACATAGGGTCATTCAGAATAACTTCACACACACGCTACTGTGCATTTCCAATTTTAATTCTGTCAGTAAATCCATACCGGTCACCCAGCGCCTAAATACTAGGCCTCAAATTTATATCCCGCTAAATCTGTTGTTACCGCTGTACTGTTCTGGCTGGGCAAGTTATTTAGTGTCCGTCAAAGCACATTTTTTGTTCTGGGTTGAAATACAATTCACAATTTAGCAATTTCATAATATAGTGGTTTCTGCTATATCAGAACTATTTGAAATCTATCCCTAAAAGGGTATATAATATTCAAGGTGCACATAGGGTCATTCAGAATAACTTCACACACACGCTACTGTGCATTTCCAAGTCTAATTCTGTCAGTAAATCCATACCGGTCACCCAGCGCCTAAATACTAGGCCTCAAATTTATATTCAGCTGAATTTGAATACAATACATTGGTCCAAGTAATATTTTTTTTGTTGTGGTGAACGATAACAATGAGGAAAACATCTAGTAAGGGACGCGGACGTGGACATGGTCGTGGTGGTGTTAGTGGACCCTCTGGTGCTGGGAGAGGACGTGGCCGTTCTGCCACATCCACACGTCCTAGTGTACCAACTACCTCAGGTCCCAGTAGCCGCCAGAATTTACAGCGATATATGGTGGGGCCCAATGCCGTTCTAAGGATGGTAAGGCCTGAGCAGGTACAGGCATTAGTCAATTGGGTGGCCGACAGTGGATCCAGCACGTTCACATTATCTCCCACCCAGTCTTCTGCAGAAAGTGCACAGATGGCGCCTGAAAACCAACCCCATCAGTCTGTCACATCACCCCCATGCATACCAGGGAAACTGTCTCAGCCTCAAGTTATGCAGCAGTCTCTTATGCTGTTTGAAGACTCCGCTGGCAGGGTTTCCCAAGGGCATCCACCTAGCCCTTCCCCAGCGGTGAAAGACATAGAATGCACTGACGCACAACCACTTATGTTTCCTGATGATGAGGACATGGGAATACCACCTCAGCATGTCTCTGATGATGACGAAACACATGTGCCAACTGCTGCGTCTTTCTGCAGTGTGCAGACTGAACAGGAGGTCAGGGATCAAGACTGGGTGGAAGACGATGCAGGGGACGATGAGGTCCTAGACCCCACATGGAATGAAGGTCGTGCCACTGACTTTCACAGTTCGGAGGAAGAGGCAGTGGTGAGACCGAGCCAACAGCGTAGCAAAAGAGGGAGCAGTGGGCAAAAACAGAACACCCGCCGCCAAGAGACTAAGCCTGCTACTGACAGCCGCCATCTTGGACCAAGCACCCCAAAGGCAGCTTCAAGGAGTTCCCTGGCATGGCACTTCTTCAAACAATGTGCTGACGACAATACCCGAGTGGTTTGCACGCTGTGCCATCAGAGCCTGAAGCGAGGCATTAACGTTCTGAACCTTAGCACAACCTGCATGACCAGGCACCTGCATGCAAAGCATGAACTGCAGTGGAGTAAACACCTTAAAACCAAGGAAGTCACTCAGGCTCCCCCTGCTACCTCTTCTGCTGCTGCCGCCTCGGCCTCTTCTGCTGCTGCCGCCTCGGCCTCTTCTGCCGCTGCCGCCTCGGCCTCTTCCTCCGCCTCTGGAGGAACGTTGGCACCTGCCGCCCAGCAAACAGGGGATGTACCACCAACACCACCACCACCTCCGTCACCAAGTGTCTCAACCATGTCACACGGCAGCGTTCAGCTCTCCATCTCACAAACATTTGAGAGAAAGCGTAAATTCCCACCTAGCCACCCTCGATCCCTGGCCCTGAATGCCAGCATTTCTAAACTACTGGCCTATGAAATGCTGTCATTTAGGCTGGTGGACACAGACATCTTCAAACAGCTCATGTCGCTTGCTGTCCCACAGTATGTTGTTCCCAGCCGGAACTACTTCTCCAAGAGAGCCGTGCCTTCCCTGCACAACCAAGTATCCGATAAAATCAAGTGTGCACTGCGCAACGCCATCTGTGGCAAGGTCCACCTAACCACAGATACGTGGACCAGTAAGCACGACCAGGGACGCTATATCTCCCTAACTGCACACTGGGTAAATGTAGTGGCAGCTGGGCCCCAGGCGGAGATATGTTTGGCGCCCGTCCTTCCGCCGCCAAGGATCACAGGGCAACATTCTTTGCCTCCTGTTGCCACCTCCTCCTACTCGACTTCCTCCTCCTCTTCTTCCACCTGCTCATCTAGTCAGCCACACACCTTCACCACCAACTTCAGCACAGCCCGGGGTAAACGTCAGCAGGCCATTCTGAAACTCATATGTTTGGGGGACAGGCCCCACACCGCACAGGAGTTGTGGCGGGGTATAGAACAACAGACCGACGAGTGGTTGCTGCCGGTGAGCCTCAAGCCCGGCCTGGTGGTGTGTGATAATGGGCGAAATCTCGTTGCAGCTCTGGGACTAGCCAGTTTGATGCACATCCCTTGCTTGGCGCATTTGCTGAATTTGGTGGTGCAGAAGTTCATTCACAACTACCCCGACATGTCAGAGCTGCTGCATAAAGTGCGGGCCATCTGTTCGCGCTTTCGGCGTTCACATCCTGCTGCTGCTCGCCTGTCTGCGCTACAGCGTAACTTCGGCCTTCCCGCTCACCGCCTCATATGCGACGTGCCCACCAGGTGGAACTCCACCTTGCACATGCTGGACAGACTGTGCGAGCAGCAGCAGGCCATAGTGGAGTTTCAGCTGCAGCACGCACGGGTCAGTCGCACTACAGAACAGCACCACTTCACCACCAATGACTGGGCCTCAATGCGAGACCTGTGTGCCCTGTTGCGCTGTTTTGAGTACTCCACCAACATGGCCAGTGGCGATGACGCCGTTATCAGCGTTACAATACCACTTCTATGTCTCCTTGAGAAAACACTTAGGGCGATGATGGAAGAGGAGGTGGCCCAGGAGGAGGAGGAGGAGGAAGAGAAGTCATTTTTAGCACTTTCAGGCCAGTCTCTTCGAAGTGACTCAGAGGGAGGTTTTTGGCAACAGCAGAGGCCAGGTACAAATGTGGCCAGCCAGGGCCCACTACTGGAGGACGAGGAGGACGAGGATGAGGAGGAGGTGGAGGAGGATGAGGATGAAGCATGGTCACAGCGGGGTGGCACCCAACGCAGCTCGGGTCCATCACTGGTGCGTGGCTGGGGGGAAAGGCAGGACGATGACGATACGCCTCCCACAGAGGACAGCTTGTCCTTACCCCTGGGCAGCCTGGCACACATGAGCGACTACATGCTGCAGTGCCTGCACAACGACAGCAGAGTTGCCCACATTTTAACGTGTGCGGACTACTGGGTTGCCACCCTGCTCGATCCACGCTACAAAGACAATGTGCCCACCTTACTTCCTGCACTGGAGCGTGATAGGAAGATGCGCGAGTACAAGCTTGGTAGACGCGCTACTGAGAGAATTCCCAAATGTCACAGGGGAACAAGTAGAAGCCCAAGGCCAAGGCAGAGGAGGAGCAAGAGGTCGCCAAGGCAGCTGTGTCACGGCCAGCTCCTCTGAGGGCAGGGTTAGCATGGCAGAGATGTGGAAAAGTTTTGTCAACACGCCACAGCTAACTGCACCACCACCTGATACGCAACGTGTTACCAGGAGGCAACATTTCACTAACATGGTGGAACAGTACGTGTGCACACCCCTCCACGTACTGACTGATGGTTCGGCCCCATTCAACTACTGGGTCTCTAAATTGTCCACGTGGCCAGAGCTAGCCTTTTATGCCTTGGAGGTGCTGGCCTGCCCGGCGGCCAGCGTTTTGTCTGAACGTGTATTCAGCAAGGCAGGGGGCGTCATTACAGACAAACGCAGCCGCCTGTCTACAGCCAATGTGGACAAGCTGACGTTCATAAAAATGAACCAGGCATGGATCCCACAGGACCTGTCCGTCCCTTGTCCAGATTACACATTAACTACCTCCCCTTAACCATATATTATTGTACTCCAGGGCACTTCCTCATTCAATCCTATTTTTATTTTCATTTTACCATTATATTGCGAGGCTACCCAAATTTGAATGAACCTCTCCTGTGTCTGGGTGCCGGGGCCTAAATATATGCCAATGGACTGTTCCAATGTTGGGTGACGTGAAGCCTGATTCTCTGCTATGACATGCAGACTAATTCTCTGCTGACATGAAGCCAGATTCTCTGTTACGGGACCTCTCTCCTCTGCCTGGGTGCTGGGCCTAAATATATGCCAATGGACTGTTGCACTGGTTGCTGACGTGAAGCCTGATTGTCTGTTACGGGACCTCTCTCCTCTGCCTGGGTGCTGGGCCTAAATATCTGACAATGGACTGTTGCATTGGTGGCTGACGTGAAGCCTGATTCTCTGCTATGATATGAAGACTGAGTCTCTGCTGACATGAAGCCAGATTGTCTGTTACGGGACCTCTCTCCTCTGCCTGGGTGCTGGGCCTAAATTTATGACAATGGACTGTTGCAGTGGTGGCTGACGTGAAGCCTGATTCTCTGCTATGACATGAAGACTGATTCTCTGCTGACATGAAGCCAGATTGTCTGTTACGGGACCTCTCTCCTCTGCCTGGGTGCCGGACCTAAATTTATGAAAATGGACTCTTACAGTGGTGGGTGACGTGAAGCCTGATTCTCTGCTATGATATGAAGACTGATTCTCTGCTGACATGAAGCCAGATTGTCTGTTACGGGACCTCTCTCCTCTGCCTGGTTGCTGGGCCTAAATTTATGACAATGGACTGTTGCAGTGGTGGCTGACGTGAAGCCTGATTCTCTGCTATGACATGCAGACTGATTCTCTGCTGACATGAAGCCAGATTCTCTGTTACGGGACCTCTCTCCTCTGCCTGGGTGCTGGGCCTAAATATATGCCAATGGACTGTTGCACTGGTGGCTGACGTGAAGCCTGATTGTCTGTTACGGGACCTCTCTCCTCTGCCTGGGTGCTGGGCCTAAATATCTGACAATGGACTGTTGCATTGGTGGCTGACGTGAAGCCTGATTCTCTGCTATGATATGAATACTGATTCTCTGCTGACATGAAGCCAGATTCTCTGTTACGGGACCTCTCTCCTCTGCCTGGGTGCTGGGCCTAAATTTATGAAAATGGACTCTTACAGTGGTGGGTGACGTGAAGCCTGATTCTCTGCTATGATATGAAGACTGATTCTCTGCTGACATGAAGCCAGATTGTCTGTTACGGGACCTCTCTCCTCTGCCTGGGTGCTGGGCCTAAATATCTGACAATGGACTGTTGCATTGGTGGCTGACGTGAAGCCTGATTCTCTGCTATGACATGCAGACTGATTCTCTGCTGACATGAAGACAGATTCTCTGTTACGGGACCTCTCTCCTCTGCCTGGGTGCCGGGGCCTAAATATCTGAGAATGGACTGTTCCAGTGGTGGGTGACGTGAAGCCTGATTCTCTGCTATGATATGAAGACTGATTCTCTGCTGACATGAAGCCAGATTGTCTTTTACGGGACCTCTCTCCTCTGCCTGGGTGCTTGGCCTAAATTTATGACAAAGGACTGTTGCAGTGGTGGCTGACGTGAAGCCTGATTCTCTGCTATGACATGCAGACTGATTCTCTGCTGACATGAAGCCAGATTCTCTGTTACGGCACCTCTCTCCTCTGCCTGGGTGCTGGGCCTAAATATATGCCAATGGACTGTTGCACTGGTGGCTGACGTGAAGCCTGATTGTCTGTTACGGGACCTCTCTCCTCTGCCTGGGTGCTGGGCCTAAATATCTGACAATGGACTGTTGCATTGGTGGCTGACGTGAAGCCTGATTCTCTGCTATGATATGAAGACTGATTCTCTGCTGACATGAAGCCAGATTGTCTGTTACGGGACCTCTCTCCTCTGCCTGGGTGCTTGGCCTAAATTTATGACAATGGACTGTTGCAGTGGTGGCTGACGTGAAGCCTGATTCTCTGCTATGACATGCAGACTGATTCTCTGCTGACATGAAGACAGATTCTCTGTTACGGGACCTCTCTCCTCTGCCTGGGTGCCGGGGCCTAAATATCTGAGAATGGACTGTTCCAGTGGTGGGTGACGTGAAGCCAGATTCTCTGCTATGGGACCTCTCTCCAATTGATTTTGGTTAATTTTTATTTATTTAATTTTTATTTTAATTCATTTCCCTATCCACATTTGTTTGCAGGGGATTTACCTACATGTTGCTGCCTTTTGCAGCCCTCTAGCCCTTTCCTGGGCTGTTTTACAGCCTTTTTAGTACCGAAAAGTTCAGGGTCCCCATTGACTTCAATGGGGTTCGGGTTCGGGACGAAGTTCGGATCGGGTTCGGATCCCGAACCCGAACATTTCCGGGAAGTTCGGCCGAACTTCTCGAACCCGAACATCCAGGTGTTCGCTCAACTCTAGTCTTGATTTGTTTTTGATTTATGATGACATGTGTGTTAGCTCCTCCTAGAAGGAGGATATTTAAGCCTGGTAATGATGTACTGTCAGTTGCTTGAAAAAGACCATCCAGGTCGAAACGTCGCATGGATTTGATGGAATAAAAGAATTACTGAGACAAGAGAGTTCTGCGGTTTTACTATTTTTGGTCACCTGCTTGGAGGGACGCTACGGACTGGTGTTTAACACCGCGTGCACCACCACATTAAGGCCAGTATACCCTTTAGTGCTGCCACACCTTCTATATCTATGTTCACTCCGATCAGGGCGCCTGCTTTGAGGGACATGTAATGAAAGAAGTTCAACGTATCTATGGGATAAAGAAGTCGCACATGACTCCATAGCATCCTCAAGAAAAAGGGACCTGTGAAAGATTCAACAGAACTCTGCTACAGATGGTGCAAACTCTGGAGGAAGACAAGAAGTTGCAGCTGGCCTCAGTTATTGTCTGAGATGGTGTGGGCCTATAACAATCAGGTCCATTCTAAAACGGGGTATTCTCCTTATACTCTCCTCTTTGGGTGGTCTCGGTGAAGTATAGGAGAATTACGGAGGCACCGAAGAGACTTGAAACAATCCATCGATTGCTGAGACGGCAGCATCTGCAAGAACATTCTCATCCTGATAAGGCCCCTGTGCAAGAAGCACCATTGTGACCTGGTGCTGGTGCGTGTCAAGAAGCCCCACGAAAATTGGAAAGCAGATGGGAGGCTGTGCAGTATCGTGTTGTTGGCCACAAGTATGCAAATGGGCCAGTGTACAAAGTCCAGAACAAAGGAACTGATTGTGTTCAAGTACTTCACTGAAATATATTTCGCCTGTGTCAGTCTGAAAAAAACTAATTGTGATAGAACTGTCAATGTCAATGAGCTCTCACAGTCAAAGACTGGTGGTGTGGAATGGGCTTACAACGATGAGGATGATTGTTGGCCGATTCCACCTCCTGAGGATGTTCCACCTGTGACTACTGTGCCCCCAGCCTATGCCCCCTCTGGTGTAAAGTCTGCTGGTCCTTCTTAGCCTATGGCTGCAGCACCCCAGAGTGTACCAGTGGTCCTCAGATGGACCAATAGGCCAAATGCTAGCACTCCTCCTGTTCGTTATGTGCAGGATGAGTTTATTTGGCCTGCCTTAGACCAGTACACCAGTACACTCTGGATTCTCAGGCATTGACAGGGACTGCCAATCTTAAGCGGGGGGGGGGGGGGGGGTATGTAAGAGACAGCCAAATGATGTCCCAAGTTTCATTTGTCTGTTTAAACTGTGTTAAAGTTGAGTATATATGTGGTCCTGTGTTTCTGTGATTCTAGTTATTTAAGACAGCAGCCATTGCAATTTGATGCTGGAGTGAGACGCCCCTATGATGCCAGCCTGCCTATTGGCAGACAGAGTGTGAAAAGAGAAGCAGGAAGTGAAAAGACAGGGGGCAGCAGCCATCTTGGCAAGAGAAAAGGCAGGTGTCTGTGCTGTATTGAGAGTGTGTGGAAATATTAGAGGACCTTCCTGTGCAGCTAAGTGATTCTGAGGGGCTTACATAATGGAATCCACCAAAAAATGACCCCATTTTAGAAATTACACCTCACAAATTATTCATAACTGATCTAACTAACTTTGTTAAACCTTTAGGTGTTCCACAATTAAAGGAAAATATAGGCAAAATTTTAAAATTTCATTTTTTATGCAGATTTTTCATGTTAATATTTATTTTTTCTTGCAACACAGCAAGGGTCAACAGCAAACTAAACCTCAATATGCATTCCTATGATTCTGAAGTTTACAGAAATACCCCATATTTGGTAGTAAACTGTTGTCGGGGCACATGGCTATGGTCAGAAGGAAAGGAGCACCATATGGTTTTTGGAGGCAGATTTTGCTAGAATGTTTTTTGGGCAGCATTTTGTATTTGAAGAGACCCTGATGTACCGCTACAGCGGAAACCCTCAAAAAGTGACCCCATTTCGGAAACTACACCCTTCAAAGAATAAAGTAAGGGTTGTACTGAGCACTTTGACCCCCTAAGCATTTTACGGAATTTGAAAAACACTTGGCTGTGAAAATGAAAAGTTTCATTTCTTCCAATAAAATGCTTTAGCCCCAAATGTTTCATTTTCACAAGAAGTAACAGGAGAAAAAGCACTCCATAATTTTTTACCCATTTTCTCGTGAATACAGCAACACCCCATATGTGGTGGTAAACTGCTGAGGGGCATATGGCAGGATTCAGAATAGAAGGAGCACCATATGGCTTTTGCAGCGCAGATTTTGATGGATTGGTTTATGGGTGCTGGTGTTTATTTTTTAATTATTGTCTTATGTGGGGGCTCATTTTTTGCAGGATGAGGTGACCTTTTCATTGGTACCATTTTACGGTACATAAGACTTTTTGATCGCTTGGTATTGCACTTTTTGTTAGGCAAAGTGAAAAAATGGCTGTTTTGGCTTTTTTTTTGTTTTTTTGTTTTTTACAGTATTCACCTGATGAGTCATAAAATTTTTATATTTTTATAGAGCAGGTTGTTATGGATGTGGCAATATGAAATATGTCTATCATTTTTATTTTTGTTAAGTTTTACAGTGTAAAAGGATTTTTGAACAAAATGAAATCTTGTTTTTGTGTTGCCATTTTCTGACTGCCTTATTTCTTAAAATTTTTCTGGCGATTGTCTTAAGTAGGGTCTCATTTTTTGCGGGATGAGATAGCGGTTTGATTGTTACCATTTTGGAGTACATAAGTCCTTTTGATTGCTTGGTGTTGCACTGTGAGGCAAGGTGACCAAAAATGGGTGTTTTGGCACTTTTTTTTTTTTTTACTGCATTCACTTGACAGGGTGGATCATGGGATATTTTTATAGAGGCAGTCGATATGGATGCAGCAATACCTAATATGTATACTTTTCTTTTTTTTCTTTTTTTTTACAATTTTTTTATTACTTAATTATGGGAAAAGAACCTTTTTTTATTTTAAACTTTAATTTTTTATTATTTTATTTTTTTAACTTTTTTCCCCCCACAACTTTTGGGGGTCTGATCCCCTGTACAATACATTACAATACATCTGTATTGATGTAATACACTTACAGCCTTCCTGCCTTTGAAATCCAGGGAGGATGGATCTCACAGGCTAAAGCCTCTTTCACACGACCGTATGGCTTTCTCAGTATTTTGCGGTCCGTTTTTCACAGATCCGTTGTTCAATTTCTTTTGTTTCCATTGTGTTTCCATTCCATTTTCCATATGGCATATACAGGAAGTGCAGAATTATTAGGCAAGTTGTATTTTTGAGGATTAATTTTTTTATTGAACAACAACCATGTTCTCAATGAACCCAAAAAACTCTGTGCGCAGGTGACTATTACTGTGCATAATTATTAGGCAACTTAACAAAAAACAAATATATACCCATTTCAATTATTTATTTTTACCAGTAAAACCAATATAACATTTCAACATTCACAAATATACATTTCTGACATTCAAAAACAAGACAAAAACAAATCAGTGACCAATATTTCTTTGCAAGGACACTCAAAAGCCTGCCATCCATGGATTCTGTCAGTGTTTTGATCTGTTCACCATCAACATTGCGTGCAGCAGCAACCACAGCCTCCCAGACACTGTTCAGAGAGGTGTACTGTTTTCCCTCCTTGTAAATCTCACATTTGATGATGGACCACAGGTTCTCAATGGGGTTCAGATCAGGTGAACAAGGAGGCCATGTCATTAGATTTTCTTCTTTTATACCCTTTCTTGCTAGCCACGCTGTGGAGTACTTGGACGCGTGTGATGGAGCATTGTCCTGCATGAAAATCATGTTTTTCTTGAAGGATGCAGACTTCTTCCTGTACCACTGCTTGAAGAAGGTGTCTTCCAGAAACTGGCAGTAGGACTGGGAGTTGAGCTTGACTCCATCCTCAACCCGAAAAGGCCCCACAAGCTCATCTTTGATGATACCAGCCCAAACCAGTACTCCACCTCCACCTTGCTGGCGTCTGAGTCGGACTGGAGCTCTCTTCCCTTTACCAATCCAGCCACGGGCCCATCCATCTGGCCCATCAAGACTCACTCTCATTTCATCAGTCCATAAAACCTTAGAAAAATCAGTCTTGAGATATTTCTTGGCCCAGTCTTGACGTTTCAGCTTGTGTGTCTTGTTCAGTGGTGGTCGTCTTTCAGCCTTTCTTACCTTGGCCATGTCTCTGAGTATTGCACACCTTGTGCTTTTGGGCACTCCAGTGATGTTGCAGCTCTGAAATATGGCCAAACTGGTGGCAAGTGGCATCTTGGCAGCTGCACGCTTGACTTTTCTCAGTTCATGGGCAGTTATTTTGCGCCTTGGTTTTTCCACATGCTTCTTGCGACCCTGTTGACTATTTTGAATGAAACGCTTGATTGTTCGATGATCACACTTCAGAAGCTTTGCAATTTTAAGAGTGCTGCATCCCTCACTATTGCTGCAAGATATCTCACTATTTTTGACTTTTCTGAGCCTGTCAAGTCCTTCTTTTGACCCATTTTGCCAAAGGAAAGGAAGTTGCCTAATAATTATGCACACCTGATATAGGGTGTTGATGTCATTAGACCACACCCCTTCTCATTACAGAGATGCACATCACCTAATATGCTTAATTGGTAGTAGGCTTTCGAGCCTATACAGCTTGGAGTAAGACAACATGCATAAAGAGGATGATGTGGTCAAAATACTAATTTGCCTAATAATTCTGCACTCCCTGTACAGTATACAGTAATTACATAGAAAAAATTGTGCTGGGCGTAAAATTTTCAATGGATAGCTCTGCAAAAATGGAACGGATACAGAAGACATACGGAGTACATTACGTATGTGTTTCTTTTTTTTTCGGACCTATTGACTTGAATTGTGCCACGGAACGTGATTTGCGGTCAATAATAGGACATGTTCTATCTTTCAAAAGAATGTAAAAACGGAAATACGGAAATGGAATGCATACGGAGTACATACCTTTTTTGGGTGGAACCATTGAAATTAATGGTTTCGTATACGGATTGTATACGGAACGCAAAAAATGGTTATATATTTTTTATTGCGAAAATCGCCAATGTATTATTTGCGTAATGCACGTGAAATACCGGTGTGGGTCACTTATGCTACATTTTTCAAGCTGGTTTTAGTTTCCTGAGACTGGAGAAAATGGTTGACACGGTAGAACATTAGAATAGCTTTATATGCAGATAGAGTGCTCCAATATATTTGCGCTTGTGAATTTTCGCAATTAATGATGCTAATATTTTTTCCCAATACATGCAACTTGTATAGTAAGGGGCAGGCAACTTTTCTAACTGGTTGCTAGGGATGTTGCTAAGCTGTGACAAAGCCTTCTTATTGGCCCACAAGCTAGAAGAAGCGAGGGATGATCACCTGATGTGTACTGTGTTCAAAAAAATAAAATAAAATAATAATAATAATCATTACGCATATATAGCACTATATTCTAAATATTTGTAAATTCTCGAAGTGCCGATATTCACGATAAAAATTAGCTTTTCGAATATTCGTGCTCAACACTAATCATCTATAGATATATTAGCAGATATTTTATGTTATTAATCATGTTCAATTATTTATTTAATATGAATTACCCTCTGTTTTAAACAGTTTTTATTTACAAAACATATGGAAATCTAAATGTGACATATCTATGCAGCCCTGGGATATTTAGTGCCTGTCACCTTTATTATTACTTGTATTGCTCTATTTCACAAAACAAAACAAAAAAACTTGAACTGTCTGGAGATGAGCTGACAGATTTCAGACTACTACTTCATGTTTACACTCAGATAATTCAAATGCTACCCTCTGTACTGTAAAACACACATTGCACACTTGTATTGCTATTTTTTCACACACACAACAAAAATAAACCCTTGAACTGTTTGGAGATGACCTGACACAGATTTTGATCATTCAAGTTTTCACTCAGAGATTTAAAAAGCTAAAAAGCTAACCTCTTCATTGTAAGACACAAAAAACATATTTCTGTTCAAATGAAAAAAAAAAAAAAAATGTCTTTCCAGATAGCTGTTTTGAAGTTCAGCAGCAACAAAGCTATGTTAGCAGGTGCACCCAGTCTCAGCTCCTCACTTCTCACTTCCCAGCTGAAATCTTTCCCTGCCTTTCCCTATTCTACACTAATATTCTTATTTCTAGACTTTCCCTTCACTATCCCTCAAACTAGAACAGAAGCTTGGTTGTGACTGTACACTTCCTAAGACCATTTTCTGTCAGACTCTGCATAAACCCATCCACCCTCATTTACAGCCCAAAACTGAATAACATTCTGCTACACTCATCCACAAACAGTGCTTTCTGCTAGCGCCCCATCTGCCGCATCACTGATTGGCTCATCTAGGCTGTCCACCTGTGAGCCAATCTCTCCAACTTCCTCTCAGCGTCATATAAAAATCTTTCTTGTTTCTTTTTCCCATCAACATGTGCAGGAAAATGGGGCTGCGTGCCATTTTACTGGATTCATCCAAAGTGAACCTGAAAAGCTTTGAAATCTTCTGACAGACCAAATTTTGGGAAGTTCATAACAAAATGATTCGCTCACCTCTACTATATATATATATATATATATATATATATAGTCAGGTCCATAAATATTGGGACATCAACACAATTGTAACATTTTTGGCTCTATACACCACCACAATGGATTTGAAATAAAACAAACACGATGTGCTTTAACCGCAGACTGTCAGCTTTAATTTGAGGCTATTTACATCCAAATCAGGTGAACGGTGTAGGAATTACTACAGTTTGCATATGTGCCTCCCACTTGTGAAGGAACCAAAAGTAATGGGACAATTGGATTTTCAGACGTTCCATGGCCAGGTGTGTGTTATTCCCTCATTATCCCAATTACAATGAGCAGATAAAAGGTCCAGAGTTCATTTCAAGTATGCTGTTTGCATTTGGAATCTGTTGCTGTCAACTCTAAAGATGAGATCCAAAGAGTTGTCACTATCAGTGAAGCAAGCCATCATTAGGCTGAAAAAACAAAACAAACCCATCAGAGAGATAGCAAAAACATTAGGCGTGGCCAAAACAACTGGAATATTTGGAATATTCTTAAGGAACGCACATTTGAGCTTAGCAACACCAAAAGACCCGGAAGACCATGGAAAACAACTGTGGTGGATGACCGAAGAATTCTTTCCAAGGTGAAGAAAACACCCTTCACAATAGTTGACCAGATCAAGAACACTCTCCAGGAGCTTGGCTTGAGAAAGGCTCAGTTGGAGCCGAAACGTCGCTTTGCCATTGATGGGTGAATAAACACAGATTTTTTCAAAGAATTGCTTGGAGTGCAGTCCAATTTTTGCATCTCTATATATATATATATATATATATATATATATATATACAGTGGTGCTATCAGATTTTTCTATATTTCTGCACACAGTATTGTGTGTGTGGAAAAATGCTTTGTTGCCTCCATGGAAGCATTCCATAAAGATAACTTGTTACCTGACATTTTTTAACAGTAGATGAGAGTGTTACTGTTTTCTAAGCTAATGACAGAGCTGGACATCTTCTGATTTCATAGGGAAGTAAGCATGATGTGTCTTTTGTCTGCACAATGTTTCTATTAGCAAATTGAGTTGGGGATGTGGTCAGGATTAGTGTTGGGCTAGCATGCTCGGCTGAACACCATTTTGACTCACCGTGTGTGCTCGAGCTCGATGCTCGAGTCTCCTTCCCACACGTTTGTTGGCTGCTACGCAGCCAATAAATGTGCAGTGGAGTACTGGCACTCACTGTAATGCAGTAGCCATGTTGGTTACTGGCATTACAGTGATTGGCTGTCCGGAACGCGACATTAGGTGCTATATTTCACCCGATGACACATGGTTCGGCAGATAGTGTAGGGACAGGAATTGTTTTTTTTGTTTTTGTTTTTCAGGCAGGGTTTACTGTTGAAAGGTGTTAGAGACCCAAAAGTCCTTTTAAGTAATATTGCTTTATCTGGCTGCAATATATATTATTATCGCAACCTGTGCTAAATTGCGTGCAATTACTTGGCCGGTGCTGACAGTGACGCGACCTCTGCTACATCTGTTGTGTTACATTTGTGCATCCTAAATATCTGTGACATTCAGCGCAATTGTTTGGCCGCTGGTGACAGTTAGTGATGAGCGGGAGGTGCCATATTCGATTTCGCGATATTTCGCGAATATTCAAATGAATATTCGTGTTATATTCGTCGAAATCGAATATTCGTAATTATTTCAATTATCGCGAATAATATCCGAATTTTTTTTTCGCGTATTGGGATTATTTATCTTGATAGTATAAGGCAACATTCCTATGCTAATTGACTATGGCTAGGCTAATATGTGTATTTTACGAAATTTCGTGATTTGCTCTAACTTCGTCTCTTAGAATATTACGAATATTCTAAAAGACGAAGTTAGAGCAATATTACGAAATTTCGTAAAATACACATATAGATTGTAATTTAGCTAATATAGTGCTATAATCCCTTTTTTTTCCTCTAATTTTTTTTTGCCTCTTCTGAACTTAAGTTTTGTAAAATATGTACACTATTAAAAAATATTACTATAGCAGTATATTAGCTTAAATACAATCTATGTGATATTTTACGAAATTTCGTAATATTGCTCTAACTTCGTCTTTTAGAATATTCGTAATATTCTAAGAGACGAAGTTAGAGCAATATTAAGAACATTTTCAAAAGCCGAAATTGCGATGCGAGTAATATAATACGAAATAATCGCATGAAGATTTCAACTTAGCACTGCTATATTCCATATTCTAGCCTAATATGGAATATAGCTGTGCTAAGTTAGCACTGCTCTATTCCACACTAGGCTAGAATATGGAATATAGCAGTGCTAAGTTGAAATCTTCATGCGATTATTTCGTATTACATTACTCGCATCGCAATTTCGACTTTTGCAAATGTTCTTAATATTGCTCTAACTTCGTCTCTTAGAATATTACGAATATTCTAAAAGACGAAGTTAGAGCAATATTACGAAATTTCTAAAAGACGAAGTTAGAGCAATATTACGAAATTTCGTAAAATACACATAGATTGTATTTAAGCTAATATACTGCTATAGTAATATTTTTGAATAGTGTACATATTTTACAAAACTTAAGTTCAGAAGAGGCAAAAAAAAATTTGAGGAAAAAAAAGGGATTATAGCACTATATTAGCTAAATTACAATCTATATGTGTATTTTACGAAATTTCGTAATATTGCTCTAACTTCGTCTTTTAGAATATTCGTAATATTCTAAGAGACGAAGTTAGAGCAATATTAAGAACATTTGCAAAAGTCGAAATTGCGATGCGAGTAATATAATACGAAATAATCGCATGAAGATTTCAACTTAGCACTGCTATATTCCATATTCTAGCCTAGTGTGGAATAGAGCAGTGCTAACTTAGCACAGCTATATTCCATATTAGGCTAGAATATGGAATATAGCAGTGCTAAGTTGAAATCTTCATGCGATTATTTCGTATTATATTACTCGCATCGCAATTTGCGAAATTTCGTAAAATACACATATAGATTAGATTGTAATTTAGCTAATATGGAATATAGCAGTAAGTTGAAAACGCCACTGACTGGAGCAGCCAGGAAGCCAGGAATCCAAAGGACAGGTAAGAACAACTTTAGAGAAGTGGGAAAGAAAAAAATATAATAATAAAAAAAAAAACGAATATTCGAATTCGCGAATATATAGAACGATATTCTAAATATTCGCGAAATCTCGAAATTGCGATATTCGAGAAAAAAATTCGCAATTCGAATATTCGCGCTCAACACTAGTGACAGTGACATTACCTGCGCTACCACGGAAGCACACTGTAGCACTCATATCCCGGATCCTGGACCCATTGAAGTGAACGGCTCCTTGATGCGGGCTGCACACGGCCAGTGCCCATGTATTGCGGACCCATCGTATGCGGCCTGCAATATGGCAACGGTAGGCCCACGGTCGTGTGCATGAGCCCTAATAGTCCTCACTGGTACTGTTGACGCAATATTTTAGGTTTTAAAAATGTGGCTCTCGAAAGAAAGGGGATATCTGTGGATGACGCACTTATGGGGGATATCTGTGGATGACGCACTTATGGGGGATATCTGTGGATGACGCACTTATGGGGGATATCTGTGGATGATGCACTTATGGGGGATATCTGTGGATGACACACTTATGGGGGATATCTGTGGATGACACAGTTATGGGGGATATCTGTGGATGACACATATATAGCATAAGATGATATATATGTGCCCTCCACAGATATCCCCCATAAGTGCTCTCCACAGATATCCCCCATAAGTGCGTCAGTACTTATGGGGGATATCTGTGGATGACGCACTTATGGGGGATATCTGTGGATGACACATATATAGCATAAGATGCTATATATGTGCCCTCCACAGATATCCCCCATAAGTGCGTCAGTACTTATGGGGGATATCTGTGGATGACGCACTTATGGGGGATATCTGTGGATGACACATATATAGCATAAGATGCTATATATGTGCCCTCCACAGATATCCCCCATAAGTGCTCTCCACAGATATCCCCCATAAGTGCCCTCCACAGATATCCCCCATAAGTGCCCTCCACAGATATCCCCCATAAGTGCCCTCCAGTAAGTAAAGTAATGTATTAGTGGGGGGAAGGGAGGAGGCAGGGACTGCTGTGCACACACCGGGGGCAGCTCCTACCTTTCTGCTGCAGGACATTTTGCTCCTCCTGAGCGGCGGCCTCTTCACCCACTCCTCACATGGCCGGTGTTCTGTTGAAAGTCCGCCGCTTCCCACCCTTCTGCTGCTGTGCGCAGCGTGACATCTCACCCTCCGTCATGCGCCTCCTGCCCCGCCTGCCTGCTTCATTCATAAAGTGGAAGGAGCAGACAGACGGGGCAGGAGGCGCATGACGGACATTTTGCAAGCAGCTTAAGCGGCGCGATATGGCTGCGCGGCCGCCCACCCGCCAGCCCGCACCAAAGAGCCGCATTCAAGGATCAAAAGAGCCGCTTGTGGCTCGCGAGCCGCACTTTGCCGACCACTGGTATAGGTGTTCCCTGAGGCTGGATTCGGAGGGCGGCTGTCAATGGGTTGGCTGCAAGAATGATCTCATATCCAAAGTAACCAACACATCTTCAAACCGCCATCTTTTTGCAGGCGTGGTAGAATTGGTACCCGCACCTCTTTGGCTGTGAGTGGAAATTCCACTGCCAGTGCCCACAAAAGCATCTCTTGCAGCATCTCTTGCAGCAAGGCCTGTAAATGCTGCATTCTGACAGCCCTCTGTGATGCTGGTAACATGTCTGCCATTTTGTTTTTGTACGTTACCACCCAGTACAGGTCCTTGACCTTTATGCTTTTTATATGGGGGTTGCTCTTTAAACACTGGAGCAATAAGGCCCCCATTTACACATCTAAATTGGAACCGGTGGAGGGCACTGGCTCCTGCTCATTGCCCAGGAGAATGTCTTCCTTGTTCTCCTCCCCCAAGCCACGGACAACAAAGTTTAAAGCCTGCTCTTCTTGCACCTCCTCCTCCCCCCAGCCACCATCGTCCCCTAACTCCTCTTCAGACTCCTGCTGAATTGTCTTAGATGGAGTAGCCCCCCTGGGAATTCATTCAACATTGCGACTTCCTCAACTTCCAGCTTCTGCTCCTCGAAGGCTTGATCAATGACATGACACAATGCACGCTCCATAAAAAAGCATAAGGTACGATGTCACTGATGGCGCCCTGGCTGCGAGTGACCAGTTTGGTGATGGCCACAGAAGTCTGCATGCGTCGCACATGAGCAGCCACTCGTGCGGTGAAAAAAAAAACATGCTCTCCAGAACCTGTTCTGCCGCAGAGTTCATACAGGTAGTCGTTAACGGCACGTTTCTGCTGGAGCAGCCTATCAAGCATATACAAGGTGGAGTTCCAGTGCGTTGGGCAGTCACAAATCAGACGTCTGACGCTCAAGTGGTGTCACCGCTAAACGTCAGCAATGACCGTGTAAGATTTAAAATGGCCAGAGATTGTCCTGGCCTGCCGCAAGATGTTCTGGACCCCAGGGTATTTGGCAGCGAATCACTGAACAACGTGTGCCATGCACGGCACGTGTGTCATTTTGCCATGCTTTAGCATGCTCAGCAACTTGGCACCGTTGTTGCATACCACTTTACCAAGTGTCAAATTGAGTGGGGTTAGCCACTGATCTGCCTGTGACTGCAGAGCTGAAAACAGTACAGGACTGGTGTGGTTCTTGGCTTCCAGGCACAACAGCCGCAGCACAACATGGCAACGTCTCACCTGGCAGGGAGCTTGGGGCATGCAGCAGAAGAGGCGGTAGCAGTGGAAAAGGAGGAGTCAGCTGAGGAGGAAAGAAGGATGGAGTAGGAGGAGGAGAAGGGTGCCACGGGTTACGTGCTTGATGGCTGTCAGAAGGTTCACTCAGTGGGCAATAAAAGTTATGTACTTTCCTGCCCGTGTTTGCTAGGCCAAGTGTCTGTGGTCAGATGTATCTTGGCACTTACCCTGTTTGCCAGAGATATATTAACTTGCCGCTGAATGTTGCCATATAGCTCAGGGATTCCCTTCTGGGAGAAATATTTCCTTCTGGGGACCTTCCATTGCGGTGTGCCAATGGCCACAAATTTTCTAAAGGCCTCTGAGTCCACCATTTTATATGTCAGTAGTTGACGGGCTAGCAGTTCCGACAAGCCAGCAGTCAGCCGTTGGGCAAGAGGATTATCCGGCGTCATCATTTTTTTATGCTCGAACATTTGGGCCACGGAAGCCTGCCTTGTGCCAGATGAACGCGACGACGGCACGGTGGAAAGTGGAATGGAGGACAAATGAGAGGAGAAAAGGCAGGATGTGGAGTGTGGCTTTGTGGGTTCTGACAGCGTTGTTCCCACTGGGCTCTGTGATGGGAGGCCAGGTGCCTTCTTAAGGTGGTCGTCCCTAGGTGAGTGTTGGGCTTACCGCGACTTATTGTCAGCAGCTGACACGTTAAGGAAAGCCCAAACTGCGGAGCCATGTTCCGGCATCCGGGGAGTGCCAAATGTGACCGTACATGGTGGATCGCTCGCTCCAGATACATTTGCAGTCTGCTTTTTGAATCCTGTGCATTATGACTTCTGCCTGCTTCTCCCTCCATACTGCTCCGTCTCTCCCTCTGAACTCCCCTCCTCTTCCTCTCTTGAGGGCACCAACATGATGTCCATCGACACATCATTATCGTCCCCTTCACCACCACTGACATTAGAGATCTCGGAGTAGACAGCAACTGCGGGGACCACCCTCCTTGGGCTGATCTGGGTATTGTCGTCAGACAGCTGGGTGGCGGCCATTGATACTGCCTCTTCCTCATCCGATGCCAAGAAGGGCTGCACATCGGTAAGGTCTGGGAATGGATGGGAAAATAATTCATCTGACTTGAGTGGAGGGGCTATGGTGGTGGTGGTAATGGTGTTTGTGTATTTGAGGGTGCACACAGTAGAGAGTGAGGAGGGTGCAGATGCAGAGGATGAGGAGGGTGTAGAAGCGGAAGGATGAAAGAGCCACTCAACCAACTCTGGTGTGTCCTTTGACATAATCACACGCACCTTCTCCAACTTCCCTCTTAGGTTCCAACCTGGTGCATCTGCCCGACCCCTACCACCCCTGTGGAATGGCCTGCCTCTTCCTCTGCCTGTCATTTTCAAAATGACCCTGTGCCAAATCACCCTAGAGAAGAGCAGCATTGGTGGAAGAAGGCATATGGCAGGCCTCAATCAGTTGTTAGTTGAAGCAGATATATGACCCTCAAGCAGTAATTTTGTGGATGCAGATATATGGAAAACCTGAATCACTATTTTGTGGAAGCTGATATATGGCAGGCCTCAATCAGTTGTTAGTTGAAGCATGTATATCAAAACCCGCAATGTGTACGGGGTGGGTGTCATGGTCTTACCTTCTTGCTGTTCTCCTTCGTTTGACATGTGCTGGCGGCCATCTTGGTTTCTGGGTTTCTTGTAGCCTCCCACCCTGCGGCTTCTCCTTCCCACTGGGAGGAGCTGGATGCCTAGCTCATATATATAGGAGGTCTGTGGCTTCAGTTCCTTGCTTGGTCCTCCTGTGTTCACATGCTTCCAAGACTGCTGCTGCTTCTGGTTCCTGATCCTGGCCTCGTCTGACTACCCCGCTGGTTCCTGATCCTGGCTTCGTCTGACTACCCCGATGGTTCCTGATCCTGGCTTCGTCTGACTACCCTTCTGGTTCCTGACCTCTGGCTACGCAAGACCCTGCTTCGGTTTAGCCATCCGTTTGGACTTTTGCTTACAGCTTGATTTTCAATAAAGCCTTCTTATTCCCACTTATATCTTGTTGTACGTCTGGTTCATGGTTCCATGACATTAGGACCAAGCCATGAATTCTGATGGTACAGGGCCATCCTCGCTACCTACGCTGATTGCCAGACTTGATCAGCAGGATCACCTGTTGGGTCGGTTCGCTGTGGCGTTGCAAACCCTGCTTGAACGCACGGCTCATTTAGCTTCCGTTGCCGATGGGTCGGTTGTCGCTCCTGGGCCCGCTCCTACTGCCGCTCCGGTTGTTGCGCCAGAGTCTACCCCGACACCTGTTGCTGCGCCTGCGGTGTCTCGGGGTATGACCGGTTCTGCCCCCCTTCCACAGCGCTTTGGGGGAGAGCCAACTCAGTGCCGAGGTTTCCTTAACCAGGTGGGCATTTATTTCGAGTTGCTGCCACATGCCTTTCCTACTGAGAGATCAAAGGTGGGCTTCTTGATCTCGCTGCTCTCGGACAAGGCCTTGGCCTGGGCCAGCCCTTTATGGGAGAACAACAATCCGGTGGTTGTCGAGTTTTCCGGTTTTGTTGCTTCTCTTCGGAAGGTATTCGATGTGCCGGCTCGTGCTGCCTCTGCTGCGAAGCTCCTTATGTCCATCAGACAGGGTTCACGATCCGTAGCTGAATACGCCATTGAGTTTCGTACCCTGGCAGCAGAGGTGGGCTGGAATAATGAGGCTCTGGTCGCTGCTTTCTCTCATGGTCTCTCGGATGCCTTGAAGGATGAGGTTGCAGCTAAGGACCTACCAGTGGAGCTCGAGTCTCTTATTTCTTTCCTGATTTTGATTGACACCAGACTCAGGGAGAGACCTTCCTTTAAGGAGAGCCTGTGGAGGCCTTCTAACAGATTGGCGCCTACGTTTGCTGTCCCACCCGTGCCTCCCTCTCCCCCCACGCCTCCTGGAGATGACTTGTCTGGGGGTGAACCCATGCAGCTGGGGTTTGCTCGCCTGTCCGAGGGGGAGAGGGTACTCCGGAGACGTGAGGGCCGATGCATGTACTGTGGTCTCGGTGGGCATTTTCGGTTGGCATGTCCGAACCGTCCGGGAAACGCTCGCACCTGAGATCCTGTCGGGGGCAGATCTTGGGTGGAGTCTCCTCGTCCCCGGTTTCCCGTGTTGACAAACCACTGATCACTGTTGTCCTCTCCTGGGTCGGGGGCTCGGTGATGACCCAGGCGTTGGTGGACTCTGGTGCTGGTGGTTTGTTCATTGATAGTGTGTTCGCTGCCGCCAATTCCATTCCTCTGCAGCCTCGAGGTTCCCCACTGGCTCTTGAGGCGATAGACGGCAGACCCCTTCTGCCGCCACACGTGACTCATGAGACCCTTCCAGTGGGGATAGCCATTGGTGCCGTTCACAGAGAGTCGGTCTGTCTCCAGGTGATTTCGTCTCCACACTACTCGGTGGTCTTGGGGTACCCCTGGCTCCAGAAGCATAATCCGACTTTCGATTGGAGATCGGCCGAGATCCTCTCGTGGTCACCGCAGTGTGGGGCTAGTTGCATCCATGGGCCTGTCAAGTTGCTGTGTACTTCCTCGGACTCTCTGTTGCCTCCTGAATACGAAGAGTACCGGGATGTATTTGATAAGGTGCGCGCGGTTGCCCTACCTCCGCACCGCCCATACGATTGTGCCATAGAGTTACAATCTGGTGCCGTTCCTCCTCGTGGCAAAGTCTATCCACTGTCGGTAGCGGAGAATGAGGCCATGGAGGAGTATGTGAGGGAGGCGCTTTCACGCGGACACATTCGCAAATCCTCGTCCCCGGCAGGGGCTGGATTTTTCTTTGTGAAAAAGAAGGGCGGTGAGTTGAGGCCTTGCATCGATTACAGGGGTCTCAATCGCATCACGATCAAGAACGCTTACCCGATACCCTTGATTTCCGAGCTGTTCGATCGCCTCAAAGGGGCCACGGTCTTTACCAAACTCGACCTGAGGGCGGCATATAACCTGGTAAGGATCAAGGCGGGCGATGAGTGGAAGACCGCGTTTAACACCAGGACCGGTCATTATGAATCCTTGGTTATGCCCTTTGGGTTGTGCAATGCGCCCGCAGTCTTCCAGGAATTCATCAACGATGTTTTCCGTGACCTGTTGCAGCAGTGTGTGGTGGTCTATTTGGATGACATCTTGGTATATTCTGAATCCATGGAGGCCCACATTATGGATGTCAGACGAGTGTTGCAACGGTTACGAGAGAACAGGCTGTTCGGTAAGCTTGAGAAATGCGAATTTCACCGATCCCAGGTAACCTTCTTAGGTTACATCATTTCCGCTGAGGGGTTCTCCATGGATCCTGAGAAGGTTTCGGCTGTCTTACAGTGGCCCCAGCCCAGTGGTCTCCGTGCCCTGCAGCGCTTTTTGGGCTTCGCCAATTATTATCGGAAGTTCATCAGGGACTTTTCCATGCTAGCCAAGCCTCTCACGGATCTGACCAGGAAGGGCAGTAATTTCCAGGTCTGGCCGCTCGAGGCCATCCGAGCTTTTGAGGCTCTAAAGTCCGCCTTTGTGTCGGCTCCGATTCTGTCGCATCCCAACCCTGGGTTGCCCTTTGTCCTCGAGGTGGACGCGTCTGAGACGGGAGTAGGCGCCCTTCTGTCTCAGCGTAGAACACCAGAGGGTCCTCTGCTTCCTTGTGGGTTTTACTCCCGGAAACTGTCTTCCGCGGAGTGCAACTATCAGATTGGTGACAGGGAGTTATTGGCCATCGTGCAGGCACTTAAAGAATAGAGGCACTTGCTCGAGGGTTCGGTGGTTCCGGTTCTCATCCTGACGGACCACAAGAATCTGACCTACCTTTCTGAGGCCAAGAGATTGACACCACGTCAGGCCAGATGGGCTCTGTTCTTGTCACGTTTTAATTACGTGGTCTCCTACCTACCCGGTTCCAAGAACATCAGAGCGGATGCCTTATCACGGCAGTACTCCGAGCTGTCCAGGGAGGAGTCGATTCCGACTTCGGTCATACCTCCGAATCAGATCCTGGCCGCCATTCGCACCAGTCTGACCTCTCCCCTGGGTGAGCAGATTTTGGCGGCTCAATCTGGTGCTCCCTCTGGGAGACCCAACGGCAGATGTTTTGTGCCTGAGGAGTTGCGCACTCGGTTGTTGCGAACCTACCATAACTCCAAGGCCGCGGGGCATCCTGGAAAGAATCAGCTGTCCTGGGCTGTTTCACGTCTGTTCTGGTGGCCTTCTCTACGTTCCGACATCGCCGCATATGTAGCGGCATGCTCCGTTTGTGCCCAGAGTAAGTCCCCTCGGCACCTTCCGTTGGGCCTTTTGCAACCCATAGCCACCGGGGAGCGCCCATGGTCACACCTGGGGATGGATTTCATTGTGGACCTCCCTGCATCCCGAGGCCATACGGTCATTCTCATGATTGTGGATCGGTTTTCCAAAATGTGCCACTGTGTTCCTCTCAAGAAGTTACCCTCTGCACAAGAGTTGGCCACGATTTTCGCCAGGGAGGTCTTCCGGTTGCACGGTTTGCCCAAGGAGATTGTGTCGGATCGGGGGAGTCAGTTTGTGTCCAGGTTCTGGCGCGCCTTTTGCTCCCAGTTGGGGATTCATCTCTCTTTCTCCTCGGCCTACCACCCTCAGTCCAATGGGGCCGCAGAACGATCCAATCAGGCCTTGGAGCAATTCCTTTGTTGCTATGTCTCCGATCACCAAGACAATTGGGTTGACCTCCTGCCTTGGGCTGAGTTTGCCAGGAACACGGCGGTGAACTCTTCCTCTGGGACGTCTCCCTTCATGGCCAATTATGGGTTCCAACCTGCCGTGTTACCGGAGCTATTCTCTCCCCAGGATATTCCGGCTGTGGAGGATCACCTTTCCGTCCTACGTGCTTCTTGGGTACAGATCCAGAGGTCCCTTGAGGTCTCTGCGCAGCGCCAGAGACTCCAGGCTGATCGCAGACGAGCGCCCGCTCCTTCCTACCAGGTCGGAGACCGTGTATGGTTGTCCACCCGCAACCTCAACCTTCGAGTGCCCACTCCCAAGCTGGCGCCTCGCTTTGTTGGTCCCTTCCGAGTGCTTCGCAGGGTAAACCCGGTAGCCTATGCCCTTGCGCTTCCTCCTGGCATGCGGATCTCCAACGTGTTTCATGTCTCCCTGTTGAAGCCATTGGTGTGTAATCGTTTCACTTCCTCGGTTCCTCGGCCCCGTCCGGTCCAAGTGGGCAATCGTGAGGAATATGAGGTGAGCAATATCCTGGACTCACGCCTGGTCCGCGGTCGGTTGCAGTTTTTGGTCCATTGGCGTGGTTATGGTCCAGAGGAGCGTTCCTGGGTTCCCTCCGCAGATGTCCATGCTCCTGCTTTGCTCCGAGCCTTCCACGCACGCTTCCCTCAGAAACCGTTCCTTACTCCGCGGAGGAGGGGGCCTTGAGGGGGAGGTACTGTCATGGTCTTACCTTCTTGCTGTTCTCCTTCGTTTGACATGTGCTGGCGGCCATCTTGGTTTCTGGGTTTCTTGTAGCCTCCCACCCTGCGGCTTCTCCTTCCCACTGGGAGGAGCTGGATGCCTAGCTCATATATATAGGAGGTCTGTGGCTTCAGTTCCTTGCTTGGTCCTCCTGTGTTCACATGCTTCCAAGACTGCTGCTGCTTCTGGTTCCTGATCCTGGCCTCGTCTGACTACCCCGCTGGTTCCTGATCCTGGCTTCGTCTGACTACCCCGATGGTTCCTGATCCTGGCTTCGTCTGACTACCCTTCTGGTTCCTGACCTCTGGCTACGCAAGACCCTGCTTCGGTTTAGCCATCCGTTTGGACTTTTGCTTACAGCTTGATTTTCAATAAAGCCTTCTTATTCCCACTTATCTCTTGTTGTACGTCTGGTTCATGGTTCCATGACAGTGGGCCATTTATGTGGATATGCCTTAATAAAATGGGAATGGTTGGTGATATTAACTTCCTGTTTGTGGCACATTAGTATATGTGAGGGGGAAACTTTTCAAGATGGGTGGTGACCATGAAGGCCATTTTGAAGTCGGCCATTTTGAATCCAACTTTTGTTTTTTCAATAGGAAGAGGGTCATGTGACACATCAAACTTATTGGGAATTTCACAAGAAAAACAATGGTGTGCTTGGTTTTAACATAACTTTATTATGTCATGAGTTATTTACAAGTTTCTGACCACTTATAAAATGTGTTCAATGTGCTGCCCATTGTGTTGGATTGTCAATGCAACCCTCTTCTCCCACTCTTCACACACTGATAGCAACACTGCAGGAGAAATGCTAGCACAGGCTTCCAGTATTCGTAGTTTCAGGTGCTGCACATCTCGTATCTTCACAGCATATGCTGTGGCAGGCCTCTATCATTTGTTAGTTGAAGCAGGTATATCAAAACCTGCAATCTGTATTTTGTGGCAGCAGGTATATGGAAAACCTCAATCACTATTTTGTTGAAGTTGATAGATCGCAGCCCTTAATCAGTATTTTCTGTAAGCATACTAATGCACTATAATATACTTTCTATGTTAGAAAGTATATTATAAGTATATCACACCACTCTGTGTATCACACCTATCGATGATACAATGTTATGTTACCAGTCCTTAAAAGGACTTTGGTGGCCTATTAACTAGCGTTTGGTGTCCTTAAGTTCCTAACAGCCTGTCCCTGCTCCAAAATGCAACCTCTCCTTACAGTGGCAAAACACATAAAGTAAAATAGTTGCCAGATCGGGTTCTGTGGGGGTGTGTCAATGTGCTGAAATGTCTCAATTGGCTGTCCTGTCCCACCTGATGGATGTGTCATCGGTCAAAGTTTGGCGCAATGCAAAAGAATATGGCGATGGCGGACATCGCCATATGTTGGCATGTTTGGCGAAACGCGAACGAGCAAAGTTCCAACCGCGAGGCCATCTCTACCGCTGGTGACAGTGACATTACCTGTGCTACATCTCCTTTATAACATTTGCACATCCTAAATATCTGTGACGTTCAGTGTAATTTTTTCTTAACCTCCGGTGACAGCAACATTACCTGCGCTACATCTCCTATATAACGTTTGCGCATCCTAAATATCTGTGACATTCAGTGTAATTTTTTTGCGCATACACAAAAAAACCTGCACAACTGTATAAATGACAAGCATATATACCATTTAATATGCTTAAGGTGAGCAGTAAGGGAAGGGGAAGTAGCCGTGCTGCTGATGGTGCACGCAGAGGCCGTGGGCCTGGGAGCGGTGAAACTGTGCCTGCTGCCAGAGCACAAGAAACACACTCATCCACTATACCTAGCTTCATGTCCCAGTTTGCATGGTGGCGCAGGACACCAATTTCGAAGTCACAGCAGTGCGACCAGGTAGTTGGTTAGATTGTAGCAGATTATGCTTTGAGTCGGTAAAGCACCACCCTGTCCTCCACAAAGTCCAGTCTCAGTAGCCAAGAGTCTGGTAAAGAGAATCCTCACCCTGATACTCCTTCCTCCCACCATGGAGAGTCTTGGCAAACAAGTGGTCCCACAGTCGGATCTTCCAAGGAGCTCTTTTCAGCACCATTCCTTGATTTGGGCCTCTCCCCAAGCCCGCTTGAAAAAAGGGACATGAGGAGATCTTTTGCACTGATTCCCAAACTCTTGAGCATCCACAGTCAGAAGATGACGGTGGGGAACGGCAATTAGTGTTTCACAAGGTGGATGATGATGATGATGATGATGAGACACAATTGCCAAAATGTCAACGGCAATTAGTGTCTAAAGAGGTTGATGATGATGATGAGACACAGTTGGCAATAAGTAAGGTTCTTGTTAGGTCAACAATTCAGGAGGATGACCAGAGTGAGGAAGATGAAATCACTGACCCAACTTGGGAAGGTGGCAAGCCGAGTGAGGACAGCAGTACAGAGGAAGATGGATCCGCAGCACAGCAACAGGCTTAAAGAGGCAGTGGGGTGGCAAAAGGGAGAAGGCGATCCACACCAATCAGGCCCGCAACTGTTCCCCGGAGCACCCTCTTGCGGCAATATTCCTTGCCAAGGGGTAGGTGTTCCGCGGTCTGGCGCTTTTTGGAGGAAAGTACCTATGATAAAAGAATTGTCATTTGCAACCTGTGCTGCACCAAAATGGGCAGGGGCGTGAACACTAGCAACCTCACCACCACCAGCATGATCCGCAATATGGCATCAAAGCACCCTAATAGGTGTGCCAAACGCCTGGGTCCACAATCAGTGTCTGCGGGTCACACCACTGTCTCCTATTCAGCTGTGTTACGTGCTGGCCAATCCTGTCCAAGACGCAGGCCCGGATGCCTCCCGCCCTGCACTTGGACTTTTACAAGCATCATCAGCTATCACACCTACTTCTGTGTTCCAGCGCAGCTTACAGATGTCCATACCCCAGGACTTTGAAGGCGCAAATACCCAGCCACAGCCCATAGCACTAAATGTGCACCTTTCCAATTTGCTGACACTGGAAATGTTGCCATTTCGACTTGTGGACATTGAGGCTTTCCACAGCCTGATGGCAGCATCTGTGACTCGTTACTCAGTCTTCAGCTGCCGCGATTTTGCCTGGTGTGGTGTCCCCGTCTTACACCAGCATGTGTTCCGTAACATCACCCGTGCCCTGATCAACACAGTTATTCGGAAGGTCCACTTAACAACTGACACATGGACAAGGGCTTGTGGTCAGGGATGGTACATTTCCCTGACTGCACACTGCGTAAACATTGTGGAGGCCGGGAGCGAGTCGTACCCTGGGATGGCACATGTCCTACCGACGCCAAGGATTGCGGGCCCTACTTCCATCAGGATTTCCGCCACCACCTACATTAGTGGCTGCAACCCCCCTTCTCCTCCTACACCTCCTTCTCCACTTCCACCTCTCAATTGTCATCTTGTAGCACCAGTCAGACATCAGTCAGTAGCTGGAATCAATGTGGCACTGCAGTGGGGAAGCGGCAACAGGCTGTGCTTAAACTTATTTGCTTAGGTGACAAACAGCACACTGCCACAAAGCTGTGGCAGGGTATAAGGGACCAGACTGAGCTGTCGCTCTCGCCACTCAACCTAGAGCCAGGCAAGGTTTGGTGGTGGCTTTGGCACTCGGCAAGCTCAAACACATACCCTGCCTAGCGCACGTGTTAAAATTACTGTTTCAGCAGTTTCTCAAAGCCTACCCCAATTTGCCTGAGCTACTGGTGAATCATCTACAGCTGCCAGCTCACCGACTGTTGTGCAACGTAAGCACACGCTAGATCTCCACGTTTCGCATGTTGGCCAGGCTTTGTGAGCATCAGAGTGCAGTAGTGGAATACCAGCTGCAACATGGTCGTCGACTTTCCAGTCAGCTGCCGCTCTTCACAAGCGATCAGTGGGCATGGATTTCTGTGAGGTTTTACGCAACTTTGAGGAATCAACACAGATGGTGAGTGGCGATGCCACTATTTTCAGCGTAACTATCCCACTTCTATGTCTACTGAAACACTCGCTGCTCACAATTAAAGCGGATGCTTTGCATGTGGAAGAGGTGGAAATGGGGGAAGACAGTACATATTGATAGCCAGACCACCCTCATTTTGTCTTCTTAGCGCCAATTGGATGAGGATGAGGAGCAGCAGAAGGAGCAGAATACGGTTGCCTCCACTACAGAGGGTATTACCCATTGCAGGTTTATTCCATCGGTTCAGCGTGAATGGGCAGAAGAGAAGGAAAAGGATGAGGAGAATGAGAACTTCTATACATAAATCCACGAATAGTACCACTGCCTGCAAGCGTACTACACGTGTGACTGCCGCGTTAACCACAATACAGCCAGCACAATTCTACAAAACTGTGAGTAGAAAACTAATGCAGAACCAGTGTACAGGGAGTGCAGAATTATTAGGCAAGTTGTATTTTTGAGGATTAATTTTATTATTGAACAACAACCATGTTTTCAATGAACCCAAAAAACTCATTAATATCAAAGCTGAATATTTTTGGAAGTAGTTTTTAGTTTGTTTTTAGTTTTAGCTATTTTAGGGGGATATCTGTGTGTGCAGGTAACTATTACTGTGCATAATTATTAGGCAACTTAACAAAAAACAAATATATACCCATTTCAATTATTTATTTTTACCAGTGAAACCAATATAACATCTCAACATTCACAAATATACATTTCTGACATTCAAAAACAAGACAAAAACAAATCAGTGACCAATATAGCCACCTTTCTTTGCAGGGACACTCAAAAGCCTGCCATCCATGGATTCTGTCAGTGTTTTGATCTGTTCACCATCAACATTGCGTGCAGCAGCAACCACAGCCTCCCAGACACTGTTCAGAGAGGTGTACTGTTTTCCCTCCTTGTAAATCTCACATTTGATGATGGACCACAGGTTCTCAATGGGGTTCAGATCAGGTGAACAAGGAGGCCATGTCATTAGATTTTCTTCTTTTATACCCTTTCTTGCTAGCCACGCTGTGGAGTACTTGGACGCGTGTGATGGAGCATTGTCCTGCATGAAAATCATGTTTTTCTTGAAGGATGCAGACTTCTTTCTGTACCACTGCTTGAAGAAGGTGTCTTCCAGAAACTGGCAGTAGGACTGGGAGTTGAGCTTGACTCCATCCTCAACCCGAAAAGGCCCCACAAGCTCATCTTTGATGATACCAGCCCAAACCAGTACTCCACCTCCACCTTGCTGGCGTCTGATTCGGACTGGAGCTCTCTGCCCTTTACCAATCCAGCCACGGGCCCATCCATCTGGCCCATCAAGACTCACTCTCATTTCATCAGTCCATAAAACCTTAGAAAAATCAGTCTTGAGATATTTCTTGGCCCAGTCTTGACGTTTCAGCTTGTGTGTCTTGTTCAGTGGTGGTCGTCTTTCAGCCTTTCTTACCTTGGCCATGTCTCTGAGTATTGCACACCTTGTGCTTTTGGGCACTCCAGTGATGTTGCAGCTCTGAAATCTGGCCAAACTGGTGGCAAGTGGCATCTTGGCAGCTGCACGCTTGACTTTTTTCAGTTCATGGGCAGTTATTTTGCGCCTTGGTTTTTCCACACGCTTCTTGCGACCCTGTTGACTATTTTGAATGAAATGCTTGATTGTTCGATGATCACGCTTCAGAAGCTTTGCAATTTTAAGAGTGCTGCATCCCTCTGCAAGATATCTCACTATTTTTGACTTTTCTGAGCCTGTCAAGTCCTTCTTTTGACCCATTTTGCCAAAGGAAAGGAAGTTGCCTAATAATTATGCACACCTGATATAGGGCGTTGATGTCATTAGACCACACCCCTTCTCATTACAGAGATGCACATCACCTAATATGCTTAATTGGTAGTAGGCTTTCGAGCCTATACAGCTTGGAGTAAGACAACATGCATAAAGAGGATGATGTGGTCAAAATACTCATTTGCCTAATAATTCTGCACTACCTGTATATACAGACAGTGAATTTTGGGACATTAAAATTCAAACTAAAGGAATAGGAGTGATTAGACTATTTATCCTTATCCTATTACACTGAAGCTATCCTGTGAACTTTGAATGCAGTTCCTGAATATCACGAACTGTGTTAAATTGCTGGGCAACCAGACTTGCTATGTGAGCACCGCACCACAAACAAACAGAGCTATAGGAAGGATTAACCCTTCTCTGTTCTTAATAGGATCTCTTTTCTCCAGGTTCATTTATATGAGTGTGTGTTTTAGTGTGCATTTTTATTGATTTTATTAATTTTAGTAGCAATATCAAGAATATACAGCATGCTAATATTTGTTTAATTCGATTTTTATGTGTTATTATACATATGTGTCATTATACACAGTGTTTGTTTGAATAAATTACATTTTATTACACAAAATCTCCTATGCATATTTGAATGCAGGTGTGCCCTACTACCTTTCTATTTATAAAGGCACTTTAAATGTGGCTTTTATGGTGCATTGAATACACTGTATTCCCATGCACCCCTTCGACAACTAAAAAGGGTATATGGCTCAATCTTCCTTTTCTCGTCGTCCTCCTCCATCATATCAACATGCTTATTAGGCTGCACTTGCTCCTAATGTTTTAGAGGGTAAGCTCAGTGGCAGACCCTCACCCCTAATGTTTTAGAAGTTCAGATCAGCAGCAGACCCTCACCCCTAATTTTTTAGATGGTCAGCTCAGCAGCAGACCCTCACCCCTAATCTTTTAGATGGTCAGCTCAGCAGCAGACCCTCGCCCCTAATGTTTTAGCTGGTCAGATTAGCCCCCTATTATAGAGGGTCACCAGCAGGCCCTTGCTCCTAATGTTTTTGAGGGTCACCAATCATAATTTTTCAAGGGTGTGTATGATGTCCTCCTTTATGTGTAATAAAGGCTGTATTGGAGTGCCTCTTCCTTGTAATTTTTGGCAGCACTTGCACTTTATATACAAGTAAATATATAGGAAAGAATGTTTCCTAAAAAAAAAATCCTCTAAAATTGATTTTATCTTCGGTTTTGTGCGTATTATTGTCAGTCTGTAAAAGTGGCATTCTACTCGGACAACATCCCAGCAGCGACTTTGGAGTCCAAGATGCATCCAGACATCCTCCCCAAGCTGTTCCCATTTCAGTGGTGTTTCCGTCAATTTCTGACCTGTTCATGTGAACCAGACACCCTCCCCTCTTCAGAGCAGTGGGTGCCTGGTTTAATGCTCAGGCTCTCCCATTGACTTCCATTGTGCTCGGGTGCTCGGTAGAGCACCTGAGCATCCCGAGGAGCATCCTGAGGAGATCAACAATACTGAAGACAAGAATATACAGTCACCTTTGCCTATCCAGACTTTTCCTAATTTAGTGGGTGTGAATCCACTGTGCCATGTGTCCTACCTCCTCTAAGGGTATTGTCTAAGTGAACCACTGGATCTACACAGTACTCCTGATGGTGCGGATAGAGTTTCCCAAGGGGAACACCAGGTCGGTACCTCATTAGGAGGATAGGCACATGAAGCAGCTGGTCCAGGTGGACAAGGAGGTACCTGAGAAAGGTACCAGAGGTGCAGGACCAAAGGATGAGGCATATGCATAGTCAAAAAGGCAAAATATCAGAGAAGCCGGCATAGGTACAGGTCAGGCAATCCGTATTGGCAACAGTAGACTCAAGACAAGCAGATAGGGATCTAACAGGTAGCAGTGCTCAGAAATACAGATACGAGTAGGGAACACAGGAACACTAGCGCAAAACAGGAACCTTAGCAGGACACAAGGACCTTGACACTGAGGCATCTGGGAAGGTGGCTGAGCCATTTATATATGTGCAGGAGGGCTAGGATAGGTCAGCGAGGTAACATGACCTAACCCATAAAGCTTAGGAAGTTAAATGCTCCAGCCCTTAAGGAAGTGCTGCAGAAAGCAAGCAGCAAGCATGCTGTGGCCAGGGCTGAGAGCAAACTGTGGAGCGGATCCGAGCACCCACACAGACAGAGCCCAGGACTGCAGCTGTGAATGGGAAGCACCAGCCAGAGATCACCGCTAAACACAGCGCCTGGGACCACAGTGTTAAGCAGGGGAACAGCAACACACTAGCAACTGCTGTTTTAGTACCCCCACCCCCCCCATTACACCCCCTGTTCTTGAGTCCACCACGAGAAGGAAACTTTTTAATCAGGCTCGGAGCATGAATGCTTCCTCTGGTTCCCAAGACCTCTCCCCATGACCAAAGCCCTTCCAGTCCACAAGATAGTAGGTCTTCTTACCACACTTCTTGATGTTGAGGATGTCTTTGACCTCAAATGTCTCGTCAGAATCTTCAAATACCAGAGTTGGAGTAGAAAAAGCAGCGGAGAAGCGATTAAGGACTACTGGATTTAGCAAGGACACGTGGAAGGCATTAGGAATACAGAGAGAGAGAGGCAGACATAACTTAAATGTCACTTTGTTGATCCTCCTTAATACTTCAAAGGGTCCAAGGAACCCAGAAGCAAACTTGGGGCATCAGAAACAGAAAAAGGTAACAACAGCCCGGGTGGTTTGGTCCTGGAGACTTTATTCTGAGCACAAACAGTGTAGGCAGACGCATAATCACACACATCTTTAGACATTGTGGGCCACCAGTAGTGGAGAGACAAAGTTCTGTGGTCTTGTGGATCCCTGGGTGACCAGCCAGTTTGGAGTTGTGCCCGCAAGCTAGAATACATTTTCCTGGGAGAGATGTCTTATACCAAAACAGGAGCCACTGTGATCAAGCAAGCAGGATCTACAATGTACTTGGGCTCCTCCTGCTGGTCGGAGAAATCAAAATACTGAGACAGAGCATCCACCGTGATGTTCTTCTCCGCTGGGCGAAAGTGAAGCTCAAAATAAAAACGGGAGAAGATGAGTGCCCATCTGGCTTGGCGACGGTTCAGACACTGGGCCTTCTGCAGATATGTAAGGTTCTTGTGATCGGTAAAGATCACTGGCTGCTGGGCCCCCTCAAATAAATAACGCCTCTCCCTCAAGGCAAGTTTTATGGCCAGAAGCTCTCTGTCTCCTATATAATAATTCCTCTCAGCAGGGGAGAAGAGCTTGGAGAAAAATCCACATGTAAACATCTTGCCCTTGGAACCTTTCTGTAGTAAAAAACCACAGGCTCCTATGGTCCCTCTCGAGATTCTCCTTGATGTAATCAGACATTGCTTGGGTCTCAGGAAGTGGCAGTGTGTAGACTCGACCACGAGGAGGAGTGGCTCCAGGCAGATGGTCAATTGGACAATCATAAGGACGATGAGGAGACAGGGTCTTAGCCTCTTTCTTAGTGAATACATCTGCTAAATTGGCGTACTGCTGCGGATGTCCAGGCAGGTCTACAGGTACAGTAGGCGAGGAAGCAGGTCGGACCTCTGATAAGCAGGTGGACTGGCAGGATGATCCCCAACGCATAATCTGACAGGAGTGCCAGTCCAAAACTGGAGTGTGCTGACGCAGCCATGGAAGACCAAGGATAACCAGATTCACAGACGCTGGCAGCACATAGAAGGAGATCTTCTCTGAATGCAGAACCCCTATTTGCAATTTAAGGGGCATAGTAACCGAAAGCATAAGTTCGGGAAGTGGCAGTCCATTTACAGAAGCCATTGACAGAGGCCTTTCTAGACGGATGGTAGGAAGCCAGTACTGATGGACCAGAGCTTGCTAAATGAACTGTATGTGCCTGCATTCTTGGACTCTGGGTCAGCCGGTAACTTCATTTAGCAAGCTCCCTTGTGAGAGAGAATCACCGGAACTGAAAGTTCCAGAGGGGACTTCTCTTTGTCTAGGACCACCTCTCCAACTGATCCTAGACATTGGCATTTCCCGGCTTCTGTGGACAATTACACACAAAGAGGGCCTTGCCTCCACAATACAGACACAGGTTCTCTACTTTGCGGCATAAACGGTCCTGATCAGATAATTGAAGGTGCTCTATTTGCATGGGCTCTTCAGATGGGGTGGACACTAGAGGAATAACCAGCCTCTGGATGGATGGAGCTAAACAAGGTGGTCTTCTGGTCCCGCAACAACAGCACCCACACAGAAGGTGAATCCCTTGTGAGAGAAAATCACTGGAACTGAAAGTTTCAGAGGGGACTTCTCTTTGTCTAGGACCACCTCTCCAACTGATCCTAGACATTGGCATTTCCCGGCTTCTGTGGACAATTACACACAAAGAGGGCCTTGCTTCCACAATACAGACACAGGTTCTCTGCTTTGCGGCATAAACGGTCCTGATCAGATAATTGAAGGTGCTCTATTTGCATGGGCTATTCAGATGGGGTGGACACTAGAGGAATAACCAGCCTCTGGATGGATGGAACTAAACAAGGTGGTCTTCTGGTCCCACAACAACAGCCCCCACACAGACAAAAACCAGGACTGCAGTGGTGAATGGGAAGCACCGGCCGCAGATCACCCTTGAACACGGCGCCCAGGACCGTGGAGTTAAGCAGGGGAACAGCGCCGCACAGCAGCCACTGCTACATACTGACAGGTCGAAGAGGTGACAAAACTCCCCAATAACCTTGATTGCTTTAATAACAGTGGAACAGGTATTATTCAGAAATAATAGAATGTTGTCGGCATAAAAAAAAACTTTATCTCAAAGTACCAAAATGACCCTTATTGAGCATCTAGTATCACGATCGGCGTGACTATCACATACGTGACACAGAGGGAGGGAAAGAGGAAGGCCCTGCCCAAGTGAGAGGGAAGGTGGTGACCCCTGACTCACCTTGCGGCTGGCACCTGGCTGCCCTGACGTCCCTAGACGGGTTCCTCACCCATACACCGATCACGTGCCTAAAACCCTGGCTTTCCCTAAGATGAGCCCTAGATAGTGAACAGGGCGGTGGGAACACTAGTCCGCACCACTAGCTCTAAAGGAAAACACCAAGGGGAGGACAGACAATACAGACTAAACATATAATCCCAGGTGGGCGACAACAGGAGACAACAAAAAGCCCAACAGGGATCCGGAGGGTAGCACTCTGGAACAACAACCAGGATTCACAGCTCCAGTGGGTCAGTATAGAAGTCCAGGCAGGAAGCTCTATAACTGGCAACTAGAGAAGTGTGAGAGGAGAATATAAGGAGGTTGGGAGTGGCAGACAAGAAACAGCTGAGGAGGAGAAGCTACGGATCCCTGAGTGAGACAAAAAGGATTGCAAGGCAAACACAGAAAACAATCACTAAGAAACAACGTGATCTTTAGACATAGAGCGCGCAGCCACCCGCTGCGACTTCCTGACCCCGGGTATAACGGAGTCAGACGTGGCTCTTGACACCCTCGTGACATCTAGAGACTACTTTCTAGTAATGAGCGGCAGGGGTCATATTCGAATTTGCGATATTTTGTGAATATTCGTTGAATATTCGCAAATTCGAATATTAATTAGGAGTAGTGTTGATTGCAAATTTTTGTAATGGTAATTTTCGAATGAGAATTTTCGTTACGAGAATTTTCATAATGAGAATCAATGAGATTGTGAACTCTGATCTGATGGTATATTCTAACCCCCAGGCGTTCCCATGGTGACGGGGATGCTTGTCGGGGAGAATTAAGCCAAAGTGGAACAACTGTACAGATTTTAAAAAAAAAGATGAATATTCTAGAAAACGAATATATTAGTTTTTTACAATATACGTAATATTCAAAAACAAGAATATATAGCAATATAGCGGATATAAAAAAACAACAAATATAGAGCAATTTAGCTAATATAGTGCTATAATCTTCTTTGCTTAATAGTTGTCATTTTTTTCTCATCTGAAGTTCAGATTGAAAAAAAATTACAACTATTTAAAAAAATATTATAGCACTATATTAGATAAATTGTTCTTCATTCTTTTTTTTTCCGCATATTTGCTATATTGCTATATATTCTTGTTTTATAATATTACAAATATTCGAAAAACAAATATATAGCACTATGACGAATATATATATATATTTTTTTTTTTTATATATTCGTCTTTTTAAAAAAAATCTGTACAGTTGTTCCACTTTGGCATACTCCTCCCCGACAAGAGTCCCCATCTCCATGGGAATGCCTGGGGGTTATTGGATAAAATAATATCCCTGTCTTTTGAGCTAATCATTTTCCTCCTGTGACCTCTTTCAAGTCCAAACATTAGGTTAAATTCTCATTTCCCACTGCTTCCGCTAGTAATTGTTGTACAAAAATCATGGGATCCTTGCCCTTTGGAACTCTTAATTGCTCCGACGAGCTCTGTCCTCCAGATCAACTAGATTATCTCTCAAAGAGGCTTTTTTTTAGACTGCATGATCTTAATAATTGATCTAATGCCTGTGACCAGAGGTCTCACTACATTTTTTCCAGAAGAGTAAAAATACTTCTCTGACCATTTTTAAAGAGTATTTTTATCCAAGGAGGAGTACGAAAGTTACAGTAATTAAAACGCATAATACATAGGCCTGCACTCAATCAAATCTGCGTTGGAGGCTGCGTTTGGAGCCTTTGTTGCAGATACTGTTGAAAGACCAGACAAAAAACCCCTCATATGCAGCACTTTTTTGTCTGGTAAAAAGACAGTATCCCCAACGGAAACTGAACGGATCCCATCATAGTCAGCAGAGTCTGTTCAGCTTCCTCCCTATGGGGCGATAGGAGGAGGGGGTAGCAGGGTCACCAGTTGGGTGACAGGAGGAGGGGGAGCAAGGTCACTGGAGGGGGGATCAGGGTTACTAGTGGGGTGACAGTAGGAGGTGGGGGCAAGGTCACTAGTGAGGTGACAGGAGGTAGGGGGAAGCAGGGTCACTAGTGGGGTGACAGGAGGAGGGGGGAGCAGAGAACTTGGAGACTAGATGGAACCAAGATTGGGGAAGGGGAATCACTTACTTGAAGGCTGACAGGCCGGGCTTTTCAATGCCACAACATGGCCAGGGGGTTCACAGGCCCAGGGGCAGCTCTTCTCTCAGACCAGTCACATGAGTCCATGGCTCCTTAGCTCTCCAGCGGCCCTGTCATGTTTGGCAGGGTCCTTGGGCAGCGTGCCCTGCTTTCCTTACTACAGCCACCCCCGGGAGCCAGACCCTTCCATCTCCCGCCGGGTTTCCCTGCCTGACCCAGCCTATATCGTCTTAGACACTTGTACAGGCATTATTGCTACCTCTGCCTGTGACCTCTTTTCAGCTCCAAAGTAATATGTTCTAATTCATTTAGTCTAACACAAATCCTATTCATGTCATCACATACAGTACAAATGAGACATCGCTCTGCATAGCTCCCATCTGCGTTGGTAGTTCTGCAATTGCTCCACCTTCTGTACTTTTTTTTTTGTTTGTCTCTGTTTCATCACACTCTTCTGCTTCTAATACCACGTATTGCAATGTTAATTCTGATGTGGGTTCTGTACCATCTATTGCCCTTGAACTCTATTGACCCATTTGTGTTCCAAAGCTTTTCTATTTTAGTATTTGAATCCATCCTGCACCCTGTCTGGCCACTTGGTGAGGCGGCTCCCCCAGACTTGTGGCTCTGAGTTTTAGTTGCCATTGCCACTGACTGTGCTTTAGTCTATTCCTGTGCAGCATGAGATGTCAATAAGAAGGAAAGCGGTGGGAAAGGGGGGTTGAGAGGGACTTTAACTTTGTTGTTAGTGGTGGTTGCCTAAAAGGCATATAAAGCAGAAAAGGTCCCAGTTGCAGACCGTCTCCTCTCCAGTCACTCTCTACTCATACCCCTACCACCACTGCACCCATTCAGTACTTCACATGCTGTGATGACTGTCTGCCACATTAAACTAAATGTCAGACTCTAAGTTCGCTCTCATCAATTGTGTCACTTTCTGCCCCTCGGTGATTGTGAACGGAGCCGGTAGATCCACCAGTTGGGGAGCCATGCTAAAATAAAGTCCAACTCAATTTCAAGTTAGGTGTAACAGCAGGTAGGAGAAAATTTCCACCACCATGCCATTGAACGGTACTGCTGTACAGCAATATATAAAGCATGTATGCCAACTGACACACAATTTAGTTTGCTCTTTGATAGAAAACCTCCAAGCCTGCGACCAGATGTTATATCATTCGAGTCCTCTCCCTCTGCTCCTATTGTGCTCTTCTCAGAGAGCATCTCACTCATCTCAACAGGGCTGGCACCAGTTTCCACCTCATTTCTGTCATTCACGCTTGCATCAGTTCTCATAATGGGTGAGCTAGGGCAAACTAAGACAAGCTGGGGACTGTTCAGGCTTCCAGTAACTCAATCCTACATTGCTGATCTAGAACAATGCTGCAGGCAGCACAAGTCCCACAGTTATGCGAGTGGTGGGCAAAACTTCAGTGCACAGAATCTCATGTCGCAACATCAGCTGACACCCTTTGATTTGCTCCTCACACTGCAGTGTGTCTGTCTGGGATTATATTAAGAGACAGAGGGATTTTAGCAAGCCTACATTCACATAAAATCTCTGGTTAGTTCTACAAGATGTTTGGAACAACCTACCTGACGAGTTCACTATCACTGAAACCAACTACCTAAAATATAGCTTTTATTCAAAGTTGCTAAAATAGAGGTCCCTACCAGGGGGACAAAAGTAGACATGGACAAACACGGAAAAGAGCAACCAAGGACCAGGCAGAGGACTGATGCTGACAGAAGGAGATAGGGGCAACACGTATGGGTTTCTAGTGTCTGTCCCTAAGGTATCCCTCAGACTATCCTCAGCCCAGAGATACACCTGGATGGTAGGAGTACTCTGTCCACGTGCCTCGACTGCCTGTCCTTATAACGGCCTTGCTTACAGTATATTAACCCATATGGATGCCTGGGTCCTTGTATATACTGATGAAATACACATACAAAACTTGATATCACATCACTTGTCCCGACGTGTTTCCCCTTACAATTCTAAAGGTTCGTCAGGGGACACAAGTATATAAGTGTGTGTCAAAAATATACATCAGATACAAAAACAAAAACTGGAGCCAGTACTAGTCAGTGAGGGGATACACAGTATACGTGTAGCCAATTGGCTTAAATAGAAGAAGACCAGTATGATAATTATCTGGCGAAGAAACTTCTGATTCCTGCTCACAGACCACGGGTGTCTGGCTTGAGGGGCTCCAGGGGGCAAAAAAGATGTGGCTCCAATTAGTTCATTCAAACACACTTCCTTTTAAACCCAATACGGGCGGTCCCTGATGCTATTAGCCAATCCTGAGCTGTGCAGCCTACCATGTGACCAGGCCCAACCTTCTGTCAATTGGCCCGTCATTCTAGGATCGGGTTATGTGATATAATTAACTCATATGACTCTGAGGTATAGGTGGTTGTTGGGATCAAGGTATATGTTCGGGCATAAGCCCATGAATAAATAGATGTCAATGTGTGCTTTATTACCGATATGCGATGTGTGCCTTATTACCTGGAATGCACGCCCATCAACAAAATGGTTGTGCGTTCCACACAGGTCCAATGGTTAGTCTGGGGATAGCCGTGCACGTCATCAAGAAGCGCACGTGCCGGGTCGCAGGGGGTGTGTCAAAATGGCCGTGCGTTCCACAGCGGCCCGGTAGTGACATCGCCTCTCGCTGCTATTGAGGAGTGCGGATAGCTCAATGTGGTTAGAGACGTCAAGACTAGCATGGCTCCATGGGTCCTGAGATGCATTCGCATCGGCAGTACTATACAGCTGAGGTCTTGCCAAAGGAACGCACGCCTATTAACAAGATGGCTGTGCGTTCCAGATCGTGGAAATGGAGAGGCCGTGCGTGTCAGATAGTGTGACCGCCCATCAACACACAGGGGGTGTGTTGGATTGTCCGAGCGCTCCACCATATACCTCGCCACCATGCTGCAATTCCCGATTAGAATATAATAAAATTATGTACCGCAGACATGGTAACAGCAAGGGGATATCCGACATCTTATTGTATTCAGGATCAGAGGCTAAAAAGGACTACGTATAACCCTATTGGTGCCAAATCAGTGTCTCAGACATTTGATCACATACAGCTGCAGCAGTGCAGTCATAGTGGCATCATAGGGGTATCATGATTTTAGGTGTGTTTGAGAACACCTATACCGTATTAACCATGAAGGAGATATCATAGAAGATAGAGAACTGGGTGCTCAGATATGAGACTACCCTACAATAATAACCTGACACTTCTTGTGTCGATATTGGAGTCTATCAGTAAAGGAGGATCATGTTTCAGAATACTAGGAGTTGCCTTACTTAGATCAAAGAGTATAGCGAATTACAAAAAGCATGAGAATGTTAGTTTTTCATGGAGACCCCTCAGTGATTGTGAACGGAGCCGGTAGATCCACTCAGTTTCCTTCTGTATGATCCTATGGTCCCAGTCACCCTTCCTGGGGGATGGTCTAATCACCTCCAGGGCTGAAAATTTTAACGATTTTGGGTCACAATTATGGAACGCCCAAATATGATTTGCTATGGGGGTCTCCTTTTTCTTTTTAATATCATTAATATGTTCCAAGATGCGTCTACGGAATTCCCTAAATGTCTTTCCCACATAGTCCCTTGGGCATGTACATTGGGCAAGGTAGATTACTCCCTTGCTTCTGCAATTAATGAAATCTCTAATAACATAGTTCCTACTGGTGGCCGAGCAGGTATTTGTTTTGGTGTTTTTCACATAATTACATGCCATACAGGCCCTGCATCGGAATGTGCCCAATGGTTTTCGGTCTAACCATGTGCCTCCGGGGTTGGTCGCAAATAGTGGCTATGAACTAGGTGATCACGCAGGCATCTACCCCGTGATTAGACCATCCCCCAGGAAGGGTGACTGGGACCGTAGGATCCTACAGAAGGAAACTGAGTGGATCTACCGGCTTCGTTCACAATCTTCTATGGTATCTACCTCATGGTTAATACGGTATAGGTGTTCTCAAGCACGTTCTCTATCTTCTATGGTATCTCCTTCATGGTTAATATTGTATAGGTGTTCTCAAGCACGTGGGCTTCTTGATGACGTGCACGGCTGTCCCCACACTAACCATTGGACCTGTATGGAACACACGGCCATTTTGTTGATAGACGTGCGTTCCAGGAAATAAGACACACATCGGCATATCGGCATATCGGTAATAAAGCACACATTGACATCTCTTTATTCATGGGCTTATGCCCAAACATATACCTTGATCCCAACAACCCCCTATACCTCAGAGTCATATGAGTTAATCATATCACACAACCCGATCCTAGAATCACGGACCAATTGACAGAAGGCTGGGCCGGGTCACATGGTAGGTTGCGCAGCTCAGGATTGGCTAATAGCATCAGGGACCGCCCCGTATTGGGTTTAAAAGGAAGTGTGTATGAATGAACTAATTGGAGCCACATCTTTTTTGCCCCCTGGAGCCCCTCAAGCCAAACACCCGTGGTCTGTGAGCAGGAATCAGAAGTTCGTCGCCAGATAAGTATCATAATGGTCTTCTTCTATTTAAGCCAATTGGCTACACGTATACTGTGTATCCCCTCACTGACTAGTACTGGCTTGGGGGTTCTCCAGTTTTTGTTTTTGTTTTTGTATTTGATGTATATTTTTGACACACACTTATATACTTGTGTCCCCTGACGAACCTTTAGAATTGTAAGAGGAAACGTGTCACGACAAGTGATGTGATATCAAGTTTTGTATGTGTATTTCATTTAGTAATCAGTATATACAAGGACCCAGGCATCCATATGGGTTAATATACCATAAGCAAGGGCGTTATAAGGACAGGCAGTCGAGGCACGTGGACAGAGTACTCCTAGCATCCAGGTGTATCTCTGGGCTGAGGATAGTCTGAGGGATACCTTAGGGACAGACACTAGAAACCCATACGTGTTGCCCCTATCTCCTTCTGTCAGCATCAGTCCTCTGCCTAGTCCTTGGTTGCTCTTTTCCGTGTTTGTCCATGCCCATTTTTGTCCCCCCGGTAGGGACTTCTATTTTAGCAACTTTGAATAAAAGCTATATTTTAGGTAGTTGGTTTCAGTGATAGTGATTTTGACTTTACAACTACCCTTTGATTATTTTCCCTTGATGAGAATACCTGACGAGTTCCTTGTAAAAATGTATTTCAAGTGCACCTAGAAGAAGTCATGCTGTCATGAAGTCAAAAAGTGGTCACACCAGCTATTGATTTGATTTAGATTTCTCGTGTTCATTCACCTTACATTTTGTTAATTGATAAAAATGAAATGTTAAATTAAATATTTAAATTGAAATATTAACACTTCTATTTTTGAAAGCATTCTTACTTTGCATCATTTGTTTCACATCTGCCTACCACTTTTGCACAGTAATGCATATATTTATTCATACATAATTATAAATTATAATAAAAAGAAAAAAAAAAAACATGTCTGCTTCCCCATGTAAGAATAGGTTATTTAAAAAAGTTTCTAGTTCCAAATCAGTTCCAAATGCATAATATAGGTAGAAAAAAACACAACAGAACCATGGAACATTTAAAGCCTGAAGATAATGAAAGTTAGAAATGTATAGTACATTTATTCATATTATACTGTTATTAATCCCTATTATAAAATGTCATGGAGGTTAATGTAATACACGTGTCCTCTATTGCAAAGTTAAAAACTACATGTTTAATTTATTTAATTATGATCTATTGCTAACCTAATTACTTATCTACTAATAACCATTTTAGTACAACATATAGGAGTTACATTTCTTTCAGCTTATCCGGTATAGCATTAATGTATGAAATATAGGCCTGTACTATCTACCCTGGAGATGCTTCTTTTAGAAATTTATAGACCAAGAATATCATTATAATTGTCATGTCTGCTGTCCCTGTGGACATAAACTCCACAGAATTTGCAATGCCACATGAAATCCGGGTTACTGGTAACCTCTCCATGGTGCTGCTGTCATGGTCCTGCCTTATGCTACCTTAAGGTGTGTACATGCTTCTCTCTGGCCTCTTAAAGTGTCAAATCCTTCCTCGGCTAAAGGTCCCTAGGTATTTTAAGTGTAACTGTCCTTCCTGTTGTTTTTTTTATTTTTATATATAATGTAGGGACACAGATGTTAAACATTTTTGTAATCTACTTTATTAAGGAAATATATTTATTTCTACTAGGTAAACAGGGTGTAAAGAGTCTTCTTATAAAAGTTAGCATTGTTAAGGATAAACTGACTTCAGTCTCCAATGAGCAGAAAATGTATGTAACATGCAGATGATTTCCAGCTACCTAATGATACTACCTCAGCCCCTGACTATGTACATGACTTTCACTGTCCATTACCCTGCATATATGACTTGATACACACAGGCATCTTCAGTGCTCAGTTAAAATACTGAAGACTGAAGACAGACTCTTCTTAGTAATGCTAAGTTACAGCTTTGATTAAAAAAAAACACCTTAAAACACCCTCTCCAGGCAGAGGGTGACTGAGCTTTAGGTTACCTGGTGATCTTACCACTAACTCTCCCGCAAGTCTTTTCTGTGTTTACATTAACTGTGTGTTGCCTAGATCAGTGTTTCCCAACCAGTGTGCCTCCAGCTGTTACAAAACTACAACTCCCAGCATGCCCGCACAGCCAAAGGCTGTCTGGGCATGCTGGGAGTTGTAGTTTTGCAACAGCTGGAGGCACGCTGGTTGGGAAACACTGGCCTAGATCTCTAAAACAATCATTCAAGTCTTGGTTTCTGTTCAGATTGTACCTGCAATTTTCCTGCATTTTTAGTGTGTTTTCTATATCCAGAGCCCCTGCTGCTTGCACTAGAGTTTACGACCCCAGTGGGTCAGCTGCCAACTACATATGTGAGGAGGTTTTAGAGTTTAAAGAGTGAATACCATGGAAGTGCCAAAATAACATCCTAAGGTTTAGCCCTACATCAAACCGATTGTTTGGCACTGTAGGTTCACACTTGCTGATCTGTAACGGAAAAAAATCAAAACTAAATCTGGTGTTCTAATTTGGTTGGACTTTGCGATTAACATACTGTATGCACAAATTTTATTAATATAGAACCAAGTTAAAAAAAAAAAAAACATTCTAGATAGCAGCAAATCAATGTTAAACTAATTGTATTCTTTACAAATTTCACTTTTTTTTTAAAATAGTAAATGAACCCAAAATTTTGGTGATTCACTTAAGTCTAAAGATGAGTAAATTTTTTTCTAATTAGTTCAATGCCCATATCAAATCTACACAACTCAGAGATAGACGGAGCGAATAGGCCAGCCAACATATGCAAGAGTCCCCTAGGAGAAAAACATACAAATCAGTTTTTCTTCCAGACAGAAAGTAAAACTCACATCTCACACCACAAGGTATAATATAACTATCCAACATCAATGCTTAGCCTTTTACACAGGCCATAAAGCATTACTTGGATGATAGCCAAACCAACATCTGCACACAGTTCTTTCTGGGTGATGATTTCCCTTCATCTGAGCATAGCAAAGTAAATTGGCTTAACAAACCACAAGCTCAGACTTCTTTGATGGAGAGTTTGATGTATTCTTAGTAATCAGAGAGGCCTAGCTCTTTTTTCCTTTTGGAAGGAAAGGTAATTTGCATATATATATGGGTTTCTATGGAGGATATTTAAATTAGCTTTCCTTCCGAAAGGAAACGAAAGATAAGCCGCTCTGAAACCAAAACCAGCAGATGCAAGATATGATATAACTAGTTTCGTTCGAGCATCTGGATGCTAGGTACATGTTGGTATTCGTCCGAGAGTGGCATGTGCTCGAGCGCAATGCTCGAGTCTCCTCCCAGCACATTTCTTGGCTGCTACGCAACCAATAAAAGTTCAGGGAGGTACTGGCACTAGTGATGATCAAGCATGCTAGGCCGTACACCTGTTCGGCTCGAGCATCTCAATGCTCGGCACATGGCGGTATTTTGTCGAATACCACCATGTGCTCAAGTGCGATGCTCGAGTCTCCGCCCTGGACGTTTCTTGGGTTCTACACAGCCAATAAACGTTCTGGTAAGTACTGCCCTCACTTTAATGCCATAGCCACGTTGGCTGCTGGCATTACAGTGATTGACTGTCCTGAAAGCGTCATCGGGTGCATACCGCCGTAGAGCTCTGGCTCTCACCACTCAACCTACAACCAGGCATGGTTGTGTCTGATAATGGCGGCTTTGGAGCTCGGCAAGCTCACACACATCCCATTCACAGCCCACGTCTTAAACTTAGTGGTTCAGCGGTTTCTCAAAACCTACACCAATTTTCCTGAGCTACTGGTGAAAGTGCGCTGTGTGTGTGCACATTTCCGCATGTAATCGACAGCTTCAGCCAGTCTGTCAACACTGCAACAGTGCTTGAAATTGCCAGCACACTGGCTATTGTGCGACGTGAGCATGCGCTGGAACTCCACATTTCACATGTTGGCCAGGCTTTGTGAGCAGTAGAGGGAAGTAGTGGAATACTAGCTGCAACATGGTCATCACCTTTCCAGTCAGCTGCCGCAATTCACAAGCGAGGAGTGGGCATTGATGTCTGACCTCTGGGAGGTTTTACGCAACACCAGCACCCTCACCCTGTTGTGTGGCCTAGTATTACAAGGAGGGAAAATTTAGGAAGAAGTGAAAGAGTACGTAGCATACCGTGTCAACGTCCTCAATGATCCTTCAGTGCCTTACAACTACTGAGTGTCCAATCTGGACACGTGGCACGAACTGGAGCTCTACGCCTTAAGGGTTCTGGCCTGCCCTGCCGCCAGCGTTTTGTCTGAGTGGGTATTTAGTGCTGCTGGTGGCATAATAACATATAAGGCCCTGGCATATAATTTTTTAGAGGGTCAGCTCACAGCAGGACTTCACCTACAATCTTTTACAGGGTCAGCTCACCTGCATACCCACGCATATATTGTTTTACAGGGTCAGCTCACCTATAGGCCCTTGTACATAATGTTTTACAGGGTCAGCTCACCTGTAGGCCCTGGCATATAATTTTTTTTTAGTGTCAGCTCACCAGCAGGCCCTCACCTACAATCTTTTACAGGGTAAGCTCACCTGCAGGCCATCGCATATAATTTTTTAGAGGGTCAGCTCACCAGCAGGCCCTCACCTACAAGTCCAGTTTCACTATCCAAGAGTCTGGTCAATACAATCCTTACCGCCAGAGGTCACGTAACTAGTTATCACGGACGAGTCTCGTTCATTATTTGAATTAACCAGACAAATCGCTCCACCAAATAAGAACGTCCATGCACCACCACCCACAGAATCAAGAAAGAGCTATCAATCTGTCAATTCTTTCCGTATCCGGGCCGGGTGAGGTTTCCTGTGTTGAGTCAAATTAAAATGCAGGCTCCACTCCTGGTGGTGCACTTCCGTAAATTTCTTTAAGTTTCAGCTTTGCAACAATACTCCCCCCAGAACCCAAATACTTTGGTTTCCCGGAAGCTGCTCGGCAGGTCATGGGAATAACTTCGTCAGATCGCCTGTCAACATGGTTTATGGTCGGAAGTATGACGGTATCTGATCGTCTTCGAACTTCTGACTTTCGTTTTTGATTAATGAAAACATTCATGGCAAATCCTTTTGCTTTCGTTCCTCTTGCACCGGTCCAAGAATTTTACCTGTAGCGGTGCAATACGGGTGCCCCCGGCCGCCCCTTTTAATCATGGCCCCAGTTCCGAAAACCAACAAAATAGAACCGGAGCCCTATTCCATTATTCCTATCTGAAGTATTCAGGCGACCTGGCCTGCTTTGAGCACTGTAAATTTTTTCAATGGTCAGCTAAACAGCAAGCACTCTCCCATAATTTTTTAAATGGTCGGCTCAGCAGCAAGCCCTCAACCATAATGTTTTAGAGGGTCAGCTCAGCAGCAGGCCCTCAACCATATTTTTTCTATGGCAAGCTCAACAGCAGACCCTCACCCATAATGTTTTAGAGGGTCAGCTCAGCAGCAGGCCCTCGCCCCCTAATGTTTTAGATGGTCAGATCAGCAGGCCCTTGCTCCAAATGTTTTAGAGAGTCACCAGCAGGTCATCAATCATAATTTTTCAAGGGTGTGTATGATGCCCTCCTTTATGTGTAACAAAGGATGTATTTGAGTGCCGGTTCCTTGTAATTTTTGGAAGCTGTATCACTTGCATAGGCTTTATGAATATAGGAGTCCCACCACATGAACAATTGTACCACAATGTGAATGAGGCCCACCTTTATGTGATATACAGGTTGTATCGGAGTGCCTCTTGCTTGTAATTTTTGGCAGAACTTGCAATTTATATACAAGTAAATATACAGGAAAGAATGTTTCCTAACAATTTTTCTGCTAAAATCGATTTTATCTTAGTTTTTTGTGTGTATTATTATCAGTCTGCAAAAGAGGCGTACTACTCAGACAACATCGTTCTCAGCAGAAACCTGGGAGTCCAAGATGCATCCAGACATCCTCCCCATGCTGTGCCCGAACCATTTTGGTGGTGTTTCCATATCAATTTCTGACCTTTTCCTATGAACCAGGCACCCTCCCCTCTTCAGAGCAGTGGGTGCCTGGTTTAATGCTCGGTTTCTCCCATTGACTTCCATTGTGCTCGGGTGCTCTACCGAGCACCCGAGCATCCCAATGTGTTCGGCCAGAGCACCTGAGCACTTTGGTGCTCGATCAACACTACTAGAGTATCATTTCTTGGTCTACAATACTCTTTATGCATACTAGGCACTCTCTATAATGACAAAAAGTACTCCGAGACCCAACAAAACCCTCTGTCAACTAAGCCAATTTTCTCTGTTCTGAAGGGTAATTACCTGGAAACTTCTGTGTGCAGATGAAATGCTTGATTGGGTCTTATCCAGGTTATGCTGTCAAGCCTGTGCAAAAGGCTACTTTTAATAGCAACATTATACCTTGAGGTATGCAGCACCCAGTTTTTCTTTTTATTTGGAATTAAAAACTAATTTGCACATCTCTTAAAAAATGGGAATATGTAAAGTGTAGATACCAATCTGAGCTCAGCCTGTGATTTGAGAGAACATATGTGCAATGTGTCCTGGCCGACACCAATTACAGACACAAGCCAGGCATATTAATAGGTAGAAAAGTCAGGTTTTTATCAGAGGGTCAGTGTGTATGTGTGTTTTAAAGTGAGGGGGGCATTTGCTGGCAAGTAGAAAGTTTCATATAATGCACTGCCATCACCAAAATCCTGCAGTGTGTGCATAATCCCAGCACCTCAAGCAGCATACATTTAGCTGGAAATGCTGCTCAATCGTACCTTTTTTTGCAATATTGCTGTTCTTATAATTGTGCAGTTCAGTACTTTCCAATATGTCAAAAACAGTGTTCGTAGAAGGGGACTTTTAATTGCACCTCTTTTTATTACTGAAAAAAAAAAAAATCTGCTGCAATGTTCAGTGCTTCAATACTAGTGTGTTCATAGAAAAAAACAGGTGCAATTTGGCTACCATTCATAATTAAGCACTTCAAAGCTTTTCAGTACGTCACAAACAGTTTGTTCTTAGAGAAGTAACATTTAGAGTAGTTATCTTTTAACTACTGAAAAAAAAAAACATCTATAACTTTGCTATTATTTATAAACAGTTCAGTGTATTTTAATGCATCAATACCAGTGTGTTTATAGAAGATGACTTAATTTTCCTCTTTTAATTACCAGAAAACAGCTATAATTTTCCTACTATTTAAAATTAAGCAGTTCCACGCTTTTAATTGCGTCATTACTAGTTTATTCATAGAGGGAGATCTTTAACTGCAACTATTATAATAAAAAATATATTTAAAAAAACTACAATTTTGCTACCATTTAATCATCAGTGGATCAATCTAGCAACTTTCATTGCTTAAAGGGAACCTGTCACCCAAAAATCGCCTATTAAGCTGTTTACAGTACCTTATAGTGCTGTATAGTCGTTTCCTGATGCACTTTTTGTTAGTTTTGCAGCATGTATGCTCAGTCAGAAATCGATGTTATATTCAGCTGCTGCCCCGTGCTTCAAGTCAGGCTTGAAGTCACGGGGGCAGCGGCCTCGGCGTCTTACATGGCCCTCTCCCCGCCCCCTGCCTCTGTGACTGACAGCCGAAATCCGATTCCGGGACCGCGCTCAACGGCCGCATGCGCAGTAAAGGGCGGCAGGAGCGCGGTCCCGGCTGCCGCGCGTACTACGCGCCGTCTTACTTTCGCCGCACTGCGCATGCGCCCGACATCCTGTATCAAACGCGCCCGCGCCCAGATGCCGGGCGCGGGCGCGTTTGATACAGGATGTCGGGCGCATGCGCAGTGCGGCGAAAGTAAGACGGCGCGTAGTACGCGCGGCAGCCGGGACCGCGCTCCTGCTGCCCTTTACTGCGCATGCGGCCGTTGAGCGCGGTCCCGGAATCGGATTTCGGCTGTCAGTCACAGAGGCAGGGGGCGGGGAGAGGGCCATGTAAGACGCCGAGGCCGCTGCCCCCGTGACTTCAAGCCTGACTTGAAGCACGGGGCAGCAGCTGAATATAACATCGATTTCTGACTGAGCATACATGCTGCAAAACTAACAAAAAGTGCATCAGGAAACGACTATACAGCACTATAAGGTACTGTAAACAGCTTAATAGGCGATTTTTGGGTGACAGGTTCCCTTTAATAGGCCTAAATATAAAGTGTCAGGTAAATGAAAGAGTGTAAAGTGAATGTCTCGTGCTTCATCATCATATGCAAGTTGGAATATGGGTGGTTGCAGTAGTGCAAACAGCAGCAGCACAGTTAGCATCACATGTCCAGCCAGTAGCAGAAGTAGCAGCTGATCATAGTTCTACTTTGCTTCTGGTAGGTGCCATATTTTGATGACAAAGAGGATGACATTGTGAACACTCTTCCTCTCAGTCACAGCAAAATTTTATCAATCTCATCTCTAAGGCCTCATGCACACGACAGTTGTGTGCATCCGTGGGCGTTGTGCCGTTTTCCGTTTTTTTTCGCGGACCCATTGACTTTCAATGGGTCCGTGGAAAAATCAGAAAATGCACCGTTTGGCAGCCGCATCCGTGATCCGTGTTTCCTGGCCGTGAAAAAAATATGACCTGTCCTATTTTTTTCACTGCCAACAGTTCACGGACCCATTCAAGTCAATGGGTCAGTGAAAAATCACAGATGCACACAAGATTGTGATCCGCGTCCGTGATCCGTTTCCGTTTTTTCCTATCATTTCAATGGCAAACTTGACTTAGATTTTTTTTTTCATTTTTCATGTCCGTGGATCCTCCAAAAAATAAGGAAGACCCACGGATGAAAAAACGGTCACGGCTCACGGACCTACGGACCTCGTTTTTGCAGACCTTAAAAAAAAAATGGTCGTGTGCATGAGGCTTAGTCTGACAAAGAGGCTTTGAGCCAGGGCATTGGTGTGTTCCTCCTTGCGGCTCCAGATAAGCATTTCATTATCTCTGTCTTCACTGCCGCTCCTAGTGAGGTGCCTTCTTTTTTCCCAAAAAGAGACAACAAAAACCCTACGTGCTATGAAAGATTTTCAACACAGTCTACCTTTTGATGAGTTGTTTGAGAACAGTCAATATTTGGACTGCCATGAGGAGGAAGATTAGGATAAGGCAGGGTACCAAATGCATAGCTGTGTTTATGGTAGTGGTAGTAATAGTATGTGCACTTGTAGCCATGGTGATAGTGGCAGGGCAGTGGCAGCCAAACTAACAGTGGCACTCGGGGCAAATACATAGAAGGGAATTGTGAGGACAGCAAAGGAGCCCACAATAACATATCACAATCTGATAAAAGTAGTGGGGAGTGTGAGTACTATGATGATTGTGCATTAGACAGAAACTGCTGAGGAGGAGGAAGGTGGTGGTCATGGTGGTAATAAAGAGCATAGACATAGATGTACTGAAAAATCTCCCAAAAGATTGCCAGGGACAGATCGACTTCTGCTATATATGTAGGAGCATCTCCTTTATAGTGTTTTTTTTTTTCTTCTCCACAGTGCAGCAGATAAAGGCCCTGCTGTGTGCAAGATCAGTAGGATAAAAATAAGCCATGGTCATTCAAATACAAACATAGGCACAGTAGGTCTATTAGAGCGTATGATGCAGCATCATTAGATCCAGTGGGAAAATAAAATTGGCCAGCAATCATAACAAAACAGTCTTTCTTATCCCGGTCTTCTTTACAACAGTCATGTAGCATTCACATACAGTACACTGTCCTTGTTATCGTCATCATCAGTTCCTGCTTCTCCAACTCAGACTCCTCCTCATTCTCCATTTCATCGTCAGTCATCAGTAATAGAATGTGTGGCCAGGAAACAATTCTATGTACCTAGCAATTCACTGGTGTGCAAGCTAAACTCTTACCAGGAAAAGTTGTGATGGTGCAGTCGCTGCCATACCACTTAGTGTATTCTGCTGCTTATGGGTAGTGTTGCTAGCAGGAACATACCAAGAAGCCATTGTTTCTACAAAATAGCCATCCCTGCCTTGTTCTCATGTGGCGGAGAAAGCTGGCTGCAACTGACAATGTCCAGCAAAGTGCACACCAATGCAGACACTTGGAAAAGCTGTAATGGCACAGACAGTACAAGTGTTTCATGGCACACTGGGTCAATGTTTTGAGATGGAGCACCACAGGAACAAGGCCAGGTCCTATGCGTACCTTCACATTTATGTAAGTCTGGTTCCCACAACAGCAGTTATCCGTCTCCTGCACATTATCCTTAATGGATGTCCTCCTGTCCCCAACAGCAGCAGGGAAGAGCATTGCTGCTTCTCCCCCTCGCTCATATAATATGTGTAAAGTGAAGCGCTGACATGCAGTATTAGTTTTGATGAGAGAAGCCACACAGTGGATCAGTTGAGAAAGTACAATTAGAAGCAAATACTGTATACTGCTGACTCTCTCCCCACCAACTACAACTGGCCAAGGTGGTCAGTGACAATGGCAGGGACATTGTGGCTCAGCTACATTTTGGGGAAATACTACGTGCTCCATGTATGGTGCACTTGATAAATTTTGTGGTGCAACAATTTTTAAACAATAAAACTGGTTTACAAAAGGTGCTAGCCATGTTCAGTAGACTGTCCTTGCATTATTGCCATCCTTATGAGGCAAGAAATTCCCTCCTGGACTTGCAGCCACAGAAAGGTCTTCCATTGCAACACTTGATCTGCAAAGTTCAAACTGACTGGAGTTCCATCTTCATATGTTGGAGTGTCTGTACAAGCAGCATAAAGTGGGGAGTAATTTCATAATGCAACAAACAACAACCGCAGGAATATTTTTTTTATTTTTTTTTATTGCATTCATGCAGTGACAGCTCATCAGAGACATGTACTCAGGCCCTTTGAAGAGCCCATCAGTTTTGTCAGTAGGGACAACTATGGCACGAATAATGTCATCCCCCTGATATTATATTATTTATATGCCCTGTAGCTGTTGGGGACCCACACGGACAAGAAGGTCATTGCAGTGGGGAGCAGGACGAGCAACAACCTCAGGCACTCTGGCGAGAATGGCAAGCTGGATGCTTGTTTGCTTATTAACTTATAGCTATATCATTGGCATAAAGCAATCTGATGATTACTTGATAGCCATGCTTCTAGACCCTCACTATAAACGCAAAATGGGGAAATGCTTTCCTGTTGCCAAAATGGGGGTCAAATTGCTGTAGTACCAGGAAACAATATGTACACAGCTTGCCACAGTTTCTACAATTTCCTCTACGTGATAAATGTCATTTGCTGGAGTAAGACAACACCTTTAACAGGGTGTTGTTACCTGTAGTATTCTGACTTAAATATTTGTACCCATATTTTACCTTTTTTAATATACAGTACATGATATATAAATGGGAACTCATTTTCTTAAAGATTTAAATATTAAAAACAAAAATATTTTCTTTTAATTCAAGATATTTTGTAGCCTTTTTATTGAAATTTTATGATAGTTTCACTGTCCCCATATTTTTACAATTGTGACAGCAGAGTTTTAAGGATCTCCCTGTAGATTTGGCAGCAATATAATGTGTTGGTTTATTTCAAGACTACATCTTTTCAGACAGTTTTATTTTTGTTACTCTTGCACTATATGAAATACAAATGGAAGCATCTATCTTTCTCTTCAGACTCACTTAAAAGAATGTGCTAGCGTATGCTTTAGATTCTACATAGAGCTTTCAAGCTGGTACATAGCATAAGCAATCATAGCATTGTAAGAAAAAAACTGGTGAAACTCGAAAAATTGGAATATCGTGCAAAGTTCATTTATTTCAGGAACGAAACTTAAAAGGTGAAACTAATATATGAGATAGACTCATCACATGCAAAGCGAGATATTTCAAGCCTTTAATTGTTATAAATAGGATGATTATGGCTTACAGCTTATGAAACCCCCAAAGTCACAGTCTCAGGTACCCTTTGCTCAGGGGGTATGGATTGAGGATTAATTAGCTGACTAGATTGTGACACTTTGAGCCTAGAATATTGAACCTTTTCACAATATTCTAATGTTAAGTTGCATTAATTCAACTACTTTTAATTTGCATTACTGAAATAAATGAACTTTTGCACGATATTCAAATTTTTCGAGTTTCACCTGTATAACCACAAAAAGGATATCACAGTGAAGGATGTGGTAGCACCAATAAGAAAATATGTTCCATATAAAGACATATATTGTACTTTAACCCCTTAATGACACGTGCCGTGCATGTAAGGCAGGATGATCGGGCAGGTGCAGGTGCTGCACCAGCCCGATTAGCGGCAGGGGTCTGGTAGTCACTGACAGCCGGACTCCTGCTGCATACGCCGACATCAGTGAAAACACAGATGCCGGCGTATTAACCCCTTGTAGTCCGCAGCCAAAGCTGACCGCGGCATGCAGAGGGTTTGCAGAGTGTACAGATGCCGTTCGCTTCTCCATTGGGTCCCAGCGCTGCAGTGACGGGGACCCAATGGCAAAGGAAGCAAACCCGATGCCTTCCATAGGCATCGGGGCTTGCCTCCTATGGAAGCCTGTGAGATCCTGCCCTAAGGGGTCCCTCAGTACACACAGTACAATACAAGTTATTAGGGTCTTGATATGACGATGCAAAGAAAAAGGTTATATATTTTTTTCCAGTAGTAAAAGGTCTGAAAATCTATAATCATGTTGTATCATTATAATCGTACTGACCTGGAGAATAAATGTAACAGGTCAGTTTTACCAAATGGGAAATGCTGTAAAAACAAAACCCACAAGGATGTGTTAGATTTTTTTAAAAATTTTTTTTATAATTCCATCGCATTTGATTTTTTTTAACTCTTCCACAACATTGTATGCAACCATAAATGGTGGATTTAGAACGTGCAGCTTGTCCAATAAAAACAAGCCCTCATATGGCTATTTGAATGGATACAAATAAATAAATAAATATTGCTCTGGGAAGGCTGGGAGTAAAAAAAATAATAAAGGGAAAAATGGAAAATGGCCCGGTCCTCAAAGAGTTAAAGGAGTTAGCAGTGATGGATTTTCAGTACCAAGAGAGATTTCTAAACTTTGGTCTGTGTGATTTGAGAAAAAAAAAAAAAAAAAAAAAACAGCTTTGGGGAGATCTAATCTATCTAGTGTACAAATATATGAATGGAAAATACAAATATCTTTCTGGTTCAATATTTTTATTAAAGTTATTGCAAAACAGAAACAAAGTACAATACATAATGCAAGAAATCATAAATAAAAAACCCACACTTTCCACATTTGCCTATAAAGTGCAATATATAATGAAAATGTTGCATCAACAAGTACTGTCATTGTGTCAAAACATGTTTAACTTAAATGCACATAAAAAATGAAACAAACATGACAAATATAACACGTAAACTGCCGCAGTGGTTAATAAATATTATCTTTTTATACTAGGCCTGTAACCATGAAAAATTGTATTCTCTATATCTAGAACAGGGGTCAGCAACCTCCGGCTCTGCAGCTATTGCAAAACTACAACTCCCAGCATGCATAATTGCTCTTTTCAGAACTCCCATACAAGTGAATGGAGCACGCTGGGAATTTCACAACAGCTGGAGTGCCAAAGGTTTTTTAACATTCTCTGGATCAACATGGTGAGATCACAGTTTGAACTTGATGAACCTGTGTCTCTCTTTAACCTTATAAAAAGTACACAACTAAATATAAATATATTATTTTGATACATACTAAAGTCAATAGTAATGATAATTGCTTCACTTTTAGATGCTCGCCTCTTTCAAAGTGCTGAGCTATAGAATGATTCAAGTGAAAACCAACCTTTTTGTTATACTTTTACTGTTAGTACATCAAACCTTCTACATTACATTGTGTATATATGTATACACTAGTGTCGAGCGAGCATGCTCGGCCGAACTGCTGTTCGGCTCGAGCATCACTGCGCTCAGCACATCGCAGTGTTCGGACGAATATTGCGTGTGCTCAAGTACAATTAAACACAATGAAAGTCAATGGGAGACCCGAGCATCAAACCCAGGCACCCCTGCTTTAAAAAAGAGAGGGTATCTAGTACACAAAAAAAAGGTCAAAAATTTATGGATACCCCATCAAAATGGTTTGGAAACAGCATTAGAAGGATGGCTGGATGCATCTTGGACTCCCATTACCTACGACATACAATAGACAACCACACAAAGGCTATATGCCAAAAGCCGGGTATGTGCAAGCCAAAAATCTATCTATGAGACAGATAACAGTCAGCATACCTTACAATGTGCACTATGAGACATTCCAAACCAGCTCTCATCTAACTGAGAACCATAAGCCTCAAATTTGCTTCATATCTGTTAAATGACCGCTACTGAATCAGTACAAGCAGGGCAATAGTCCTCAGATACACCCTAGAAAGCTTATATTACCACAGATAAAGTGCTAGAAGATGTATGAATGATATCAGCAATCCGATATACACCTCAGTGTTAGCACAGGCTATTATAGGCTGAGTTCTACACAGTGTGTAGACTCTGTTGAGCAGGATGCCCCACTTACTAGCGCCCTAACAAGACGAACAGCGCAATCTATTGGTTTCATAGTTTTATGACAAAGCTATGAATCCAATAGATGGCGCTGTTCACGAGTAGTGTAGAATGCAAATATTCTAATTGCAAATTTTTATCGCAAATTTTCCATACAAATGGTTTTTCAGCTAAAAAACAAGGCAGATTCTGCTCATTTGCATGTGTTTCCCATATGCCCATGTTTATACAAATGAGTTTACATGACAAAACTGTATAGAAAGGTTATTGAATATTATAGTTAGGACAATCAGAAAACTTTTTGTCACTCTAATGATAATGATCTAGGTGCGCAGGTCCACCCAAGCCATTCAACAGATATGAAGCAACTTTGAGGCTTACTGGCTCTCAGTCAGATAAGAGCTGGTTTGGAATATCTCATTGTGAACAAGGCTGCCGTTGTAAGGTATGCTGACTGTAATCTGTCGCATGGATAGATTATTGGCTTTCACATACCAGACTTTCAGCATATAGCCATTGTGTGGTAATGGGAAATCAAGATACATCCAGACATCCTCCCAATGCTGTTTCCAAACTGTTTTGGTGGGGTTTCCATCAATTTTTACCTTTTTTTTTTTTTTGTGACACTCTCTTCTCTTCTGAGCAGGGGTGCCTTGGGTTCTCCCATTGACTTCCATGGTGCTCGGGTGCATGGTAGAACACACAAGCCTACTGATGTGTTTGGCCCGAGCACTTTGGTGCTCGATCAGCACTAGTATACACATATTAGTTAATATTTTACCTGTCTTTTAGAACAATTCATAGCTTTAATGCAGAACCTTTAACATTCATGCAACTTAAAAATATTCTTCAAATCCTACAATTCTAAGCAATTTATCAGAAATCCTAGTAAAGCTCATATCTTTATTTGCATTATGAGACCTACTTTTTATAGATTTGTTCCTTTGAGCTCAATATATTGACTAACTCTATGCTGACTGCAAAAATGAATAACTCCTTATCCATGCATAATTTAACATATTGAAGGTGAATACTGTAAATGATCTTTCGATTATAATTTAACATTTCCAAAGTCAAAAGCACAATACAAGCATTACATAATCATGAAAGGTGTTCTTACTATGTTTAGTGTTGGAACACGGTTTTTCTCTTATCCTCTGATTCTTTTCAAATCTGCTAATGACACCTGTAGTATTTAAATTTGGTGAAAATTATATGAAAGGATTTTTGCACTGAGTTCCAGAACTGATGCTGGTCATAATTTTGGAAGATGATAAATGGGATTGAGCTGCAATACGAGGCACTGCAGCTATAAAATGTTATGGTGCTGTTCCTGGCAAATAATGAAGAAGCTGCAGTGATTGCCTCATTCAAACAGCTGACTGGTTGGGATTCTGGGAATCACACTCCCACCAACCTGATAGTGTTGACCTATCCTAAGGATGTCATCAATTTTTAACTCCAGAGAATTCCTTTAAATAATAATTATACTCTGTCACCCCATAATATAAAGTTCTTACATGTCCCATTGATGGTCTTAAAGTGGTCATGCAGTGCACAATACCGATGATCTATCCTTAGCATCAGATGGACTCTTGCTCTCGGCAATCATCAGATTAGCTGTTTGGAATGTTAGTGGCTCTCTTGCGTGCTCTAGTGATGAGCGGTAGGGGCAATATTTGAATTTGCAATATTTTGCAAATATTTGGGCGAATATTCGCCATATATTCGAGAATTTGCAAATTCATGATCTCCAGGCATCATTTTCTTGATTGCGAAAATTTGCATAAAATGTGCCTAAAAAATTTGCATGGGAATTCGCATGAACTGGTATTTAAAAAAAATAGATAAATATTTGCGATTAGGAATATATTTTGCAATATTCTAAATATTTGCGAATTCTTGAAGTGCTGATATTTGCAATTAAAATTCACAATTCAAATATTCGTGATCAACACTAGTGTGCGCTGCTTCCCATGCATAATTATCTGTGCATTGTCATGCTTCTAGAGGCTGAGCAGTACAATTAAAATTTTTGTCCCATTCAAGTGAATGAAATGAAAAAATGTCCTCAGTTTCTATGTATTCTTTTAAAAAGGGTTATCCCATTAACTAAATATTTAATTTCTTTGTAAGATCAAGCAAACATAAATTTTCAAATAAAATTTTTAAAGAAATGCTCCAGTGTCTAGTTATTGCTGGTATGTGTTTTTATTTATGCCCCTGATATTGTTCACTCACTCTATCCCCCATATACAAGAGTAACCAGGCAATGGGAATGAACTACTAGAAATACATTTTCATCTCACTATAACCATTAGTTAGATGTCCCCAAAGAGAATAACCAGTTAATACCATGGTAAGCATGAAACAATATCTAAACAATGGAACATATTTTTTTATATTTCAATTGTTCTATTTTGTGGGAACTAACAGAGAAATATTTAGTTGCAATAAACAGATGTGTCCACAAGTGTTGGTTGAGCACCAAAGTGCTCGGGTGCTTGGGTGCTGGAGTAGAACACCTCGGGATGCTCGGGTGCTCTACAGTAGAGATGGCCTTGCGGTTCGCCCCGGAGGTCGGTTCGTGGCGAACTTTGCTCGTTAGCGATTCGCCGAACATGCGAACATATGGCGATATTCGTGCCCACCATGTTCTTTTACATTGTGAAGAACTTTGACCCATCCATCAGGTGGTACAGGACAGACAATTGAGATGTTTCAGCACATGGACATAACCCCTACCTTGTAAATAAACCTGATTTGGGCGCCATTTTACTTTCAGTCTTTTGCCAGTGTAGGGAGAGGTTGCTGTGTGGAGCAGGGGCATACTGTTAGGGACAGACAGACTGTTAGGGACACCAAACGTTAGCTAATAGGGCCACAAAATTCCTTTTAAGGACTGGTATAGGTATGCTATGGATAGGTGTGACTTACTGGGGGTGTAATATACTTATAATAAACTTTCTAACATAGAAAATATATTAAAGTGCATTTGTATTGTGCAGTAGTTGTGTGCAGTTCTGCTGTGATACTGCAGCCACAGAGAGTGCCAAAAGCTATTTGAACAAATAATTTCTACTGGTGTGATATACCAGTTGGCCCCCGAAAAAACTGATTGAAGCAGGGGTATTATTTACCACTAATATACATTCTATATAGTGCATTTGGGTAGTGCAGCATTTGTCTGCGTTTTTGGTGCGTTACCTCAGCAACACAGAGTGAAAAAAAAAAAACTGATTGAATCAGGGGTGTTATATACCAATAATATACTTTCTATTTAGTGCATTTAGGTAGTGCAGCATTTGTCTGCGGCTTTGCTGCGTTTTACCACATCTACACAGAGTGGAAAACAATATTTGAAGAAATAATTTCAACTGGTGTGATTTACCAGTTGCGCCCCCAAAAAACTGATTGAAGCAGGGATTTTATATACCAATAATATATGTTCTACATAGTGCATTTAGGTAGTGCAGCATTTGTCTGCGTTTTTGCTGCGTTTTACCACATCTACACAGAGTGAAAAACACTATTGAAGAAATAATTTCTACTGGTGTGATTTACCAGTTGCCCCCCAAAAAAACTGATTGAAGCAGGAATTTTACAGTCAGGTCCATAAATATTGGGACATCAGCACAATGCTAAAAAATTTTGCTCTATACACCACCAGTTAGAATAGTAAATGAACACAACCTATAATAGGAAGCTGGTCACACTTGTATATAATGACGCCCAAAGTATACAAACGTTAATTGAATTATGGATAGTCTTAAAAGATAAGTCTTTAATAAGGTAATGTTAAAATGATAGGCTCAACAAATAATAGTGTAATGACACAAACCTTTCCTGGAGGACAAAAAGAAGAAAATTATTCCCTGCCAACTACAGTGAACTGGTCAGGTTCGAAAAAATGTGGAGCCAGGAGGTGTGAACACTGGCCCACTCGGAGGAGTGAGTTGGGGAAAAACAAAGGTGATAGATATATAGGGAGGGAGACAGATGCTGGGTCTCAACCCCTACATTTATCCCTGTGTTCAATCATATGTACTCCTACCGTCTGACCCTAGATGGCCCTCAGACCTAATGTTTGACTGCCCAGCTTCGTCGGAAGTAGAAAGGACCAGTCACTTCTAGAAGATCAGATACAATGAAAAGAAAAGAAAAATGACGACAAAAGAAATTTGTCCTTGTCCCTACGCGTTTCACTGGCTTGCGCCAGATCATCAGGGGACTCAGATATCACCAGGACCTCGGGTAAATAGTGACAGGCAGTATGTGCCTATCTCAGCTATCAATGTTACGCTGAGGCAGCATAGGACACAATCCTATATATGACAGGCAGTACTTAGCTTGCTTGGTGTTCTGCTCGGGTCCGGGGTCCGCACCTATCCTGCGTGTGGCAGTGGCAGCGGATAATTAGTGCTGGCGTCCTTTTAAAGACGCGCGCGTCCTCTAGGCTCCTCCCCCCCGTACCATGTGATCGATCACGTGACTGTGACGTATCCGGTCGCGTCACACGTTGTCGTCACGTGATCGAGGGCGGTATCAGGCCGTCCATGCTAATGCGGCCACATCCCTCAGAGGTGATTGGTCGCATAGCAGGAGGGGGAAGCGTCTACAGGTAGAGTCTATTAGTGGCAATGCGGAGGTGAGCCTCTCCCACTCCCCACCATAAACCCTATTCCTGACGAGTCAGGTAAAGGTGCATCACTCCCTATTGTCATGGGAGGCGCTACCAAAGGTATTTTGGGCAAGTTAGATATGTAACAGTTTGGATGGCCATTTATAGGTGGTATAGAGATGAATGACCAAAGAACATTAAACATTAAAAACGCAAATACAGTGTGCACAAGAACAGATAAATGAATACCTGTATGTAAAAAAGCTCCTAAGCTGTAGTCGAGTGTCATAATTAGTATATTCATGAATACATCAAAACTGACGCACAAATAAAGAGATCACAAATGGCGTATGGGATACAAAATAGGATACATGTACATATGAGGAATGTATACATGTATACATACAAAATAACGCAGGGATGCCCCTTTTAAGCGGGAGGGGATGGTGACTGTTCCAATTGAGGAGGGCATTGGTGGAAGTAGGTTTTCTGTAGGTTTTGGTATGATACCAAAACCTACAGAAAACCTACTTCCACCAATGCCCTCCTCAATTGGAACAGTCACCATCCCCTCCCGCTTAAAAGGGGCATCCCTACGGGACAGTATTTAAGAATGAGGAGGAACTGTTCCAATATGAGAGATTTCAAATTACAAGCCGATGATTTACGGACAAGATTTAAGGCTAAGGGTTATCCAGATTCTACCCTTAGGGCAGCATATCAGAAGGCTTGTTCGAAAAATCGATCCGAGTTGCTGCACCCTAACAAGGCAGACAAAGGGGATAAACAAATCTGCCTGATCGGTACTTTTGATGGGGCAGCCAAAGAGGTACGGGAGGTAATTTCCAAACATTGGAACATCCTGTTACTCGATCTAGATGTCAAGGATGTGGTTGCGCCCTCTGTTAACATCACTTACCGCAGGGGTCGGTCGATACGTGACAGACTTATACGCAGCCACTTCAGCGAGACCGACGACCGAACAGAAGGCTGGTTAAAACCGCCGGTGGGCTGCTTTCGCTGCAGTAGCTGCGTGGCCTGCCCGTTCATCAAAAAAGGATGTACTTTCAAAAGCAACATTACAAATAAGGTCTACAGTATCAAGAAATTCTTGAATTGTAGATCTAAGGGAGTCATCTACAAGGCCACTTGCCATTGTGGACTAGAGTACGTGGGTAAAACCACAAGGGAGTTTCGTAGGAGAGTGGGGGAGCATCTCGGAGACATCAGGAACAAACGGGATACCCCCCTCGCTAAACACGTCGAAATTAGCCATAATGGTTGCTCTAAAGGCATCACCTTTATGGGTATTGAATCCATCCCCCCATTGAAGAGAGGGGGCAACTGGGACAGGAGGATATTACAGCGAGAGACGTGGTGGATTTTTGAGCTTAAAACTGCCCATCCTACAGGCCTCAATGAGCAGCTTTCATTCAGCTCGTTCATTGAGGAATCTAGATCCACACACTAGCTCGTACCATCACCTGCATCCTCTTTAGACATACCCTCTAGTTCCCGTCTATATAGGATTAGGACACCTTTAGCTTGGTGTATAACATAGGATTTAAACACCTATACCTTGTGGGTGGTCCATTCCCATGACACACCCTCACACACTGTATTTCATATACATATACTACGCCATCGGAGATCCCTCCATCTGGGCGTTATTTTGTATGTATACATGTATACATTCCTCATATGTACATGTATCTTATTTTGTATCCCATACGCCATTTGTGATCTCTTTATTTGTGCGTCAGTTTTGATGTATTCATGAATATACTAATTATGACACTCGACTACAGCTTAGGAGCTTTTTTACATACAGGTATTCATTTATCTGTTCTTGTGCACACTGTATTTGCGTTTTTAATGTTTAATGTTCTTTGGTCATTCATCTCTATACCACCTATAAATGGCCATCCAAACTGTTACATATCTAACTTGCCCAAAATACCTTTGGTAGCGCCTCCCATGACAATAGGGAGTGACGCACCTTTACCTGACTCGTCAGGAATAGGGTTTATGGTGGGGAGTGGGAGAGGCTCACCTCCGCATTGCCACTAATAGACTCTACCTGTAGATGCTTCCCCCTCCTGCTATGCGACCAATCACCTCTGAGGGATGTGGCCGCATTAGCATGGACGGCCTGATACCGCCCTCGATCACGTGACGACAACGTGTGACGCGACCGGATACGTCACAGTCACGTGATCGATCACATGGTACGGGGGGGAGGAGCCTAGAGGACGCGCGCGTCTTTAAAAGGACGCCAGCACTAATTATCCGCTGCCACTGCCACACGCAGGATAGGTGCGGACCCCGGACCCGAGCAGAACACCGAGCAAGCTAAGTACTGCCTGTCATATATAGGATTGTGTCCTATGCTGCCTCAGCGTAACATTGATAGCTGAGATAGGCACATACTGCCTGTCACTATTTACCCGAGGTCCTGGTGATATCTGAGTCCCCTGATGATCTGGCGCAAGCCAGTGAAACGCGTAGGGACAAGGACAAATTTCTTTTGTCGTCATTTTTCTTTTCTTTTCATTGTATCTGATCTTCTAGAAGTGACTGGTCCTTTCTACTTCCGACGAAGCTGGGCAGTCAAACATTAGGTCTGAGGGCCATATAGGGTCAGACGGTAGGAGTACATATGATTGAACACAGGGATAAATGTAGGGGTTGAGACCCAGCATCTGTCTCCCTCCCTATATATCTATCACCTTTGTTTTTCCCCAACTCACTCCTCCGAGTGGGCCAGTGTTCACACCTCCTGGCTCCACATTTTTTCGAACCTGACCAGTTCACTGTAGTTGGCAGGGAATAATTTTCTTCTTTTTGTCCTCCAGGAGAGGTTTGTGTCATTACACTATTATTTGTTGAGCCTATCATTTTAACATTACCTTATTAAAGACTTATCTTTTAAGACTATCCATAATTCAATTAACGTTTCTATACACCACCACAATGGATTTGAAATGAAACAAACAAGAGGTGCTTTAACTGCAGACTGTCAGCTTTAATTTGAGAATATTTACATCCAAATCAGGTGAATGGTGTAGGAATTACAACAGTTTGCATATCTGCCTCCAACTTAAGGGACCAAAAGTAATGGGACAGAATAATAATCATATATCAAACTTTCACCTTTTGATACTTGGTTGCAAATCCTTTGCAGTCAATTACAGTCTGAAGTCTGGAACGCATAGACATCACCAGACACTGGGTTTCATCCCTGGTGATGCACTGCCAGGCCTCTACTGCAACTGTATTCAGTTCCTGCTTGTTCTTGGCACATTTTCCCTTCAGTTTTGTCTTCAGCAAGTGAATTGCATGCTCAATCGGATTCAGGTCCGGTGATTGACTCGGCCATTGCATAACATTCCACTTTTTTCCCTTAAAAAACTCTTTGGTTGCTTTTGCAGTATGCTTTGGGTCATTGTCCATCTGCACTGTGAAGTGCCGTCCAATGAGTTCTGAAGCATTTGGCTGAATATGAGCAGATAATATTGCCCAAAACACTTCAGAATTCATCCTGCTGCTATTGTCAGCAGTCACATCATCAATAAATACAACAGAACCAGTTCCATTGGCAGCCATACATGCCCTACCACCACCATGCTTCACTGATGAGGTGGTATGCTTAGGATCATGAGCAGTTCCTTTCCTTCTCCATAATCTTCTCTTCCCATCACTCTGGTACAAGTTGATCTTGGTCTCGTCTGTCCATAGGATGTTGTTCCAGAACTGTGAAGGCTTTTTTAGTTTAGGCAAACTCTAATCTGGCCTTCCTGTTTTTGAGGCTCACCAATGGTTTACATCTTGTGTGAACCCTCTGTATTCACTCTGGTGAAGTCTTCTCTTGATTGTTGACTTTGACACACATACACCTACCTCCTGGATAGAGTTCTTGATCTGGCCAACTGTTGTGAAGGGTGTTTTCTTCATCAGGGAAAGAATTCTTCGGTCATCCACCACAGTTGTTTTCCGTGGTCTTCCAGGTCTTTTGGTGTTCCTGAGCTCATAGGTGCAATCCTTCTTTTTAAGAATGTTCCAAACAGTTGTTTTGGCCACGCCTAATGATTTTGCTATCTCTCGGATCGGTTTGTTTTGTTTTTTCAGCCTAATGATGGCTTGCTTCACTGATAGTGACAGCTCTTTGGATCTCATCTTGAGAGTTGACAGCAGCAGATTCCAAATGCAAATAGCTCACTTGAAATGAACTCTGGACCTTTTAACTGCTTATTGTAATTGGGATAATGAAGGAATAACACACATCTGACCATGGAACAGCTGAGAAGCCAATTGTCCCATTACTTTTGGCCCCTTAACAAGTGGGAGGCACATATGAAAACTGTTGTAATTCATATACAGTTCACCTGATTTGGATGTAAATACCCTCAAATAAAAGTTGGCAGTGTGCAGGTACACCACGGAGTATAGATCCCAAAATGTTAGAATTGTGTCCATGTCCCAATATTTATGGACCTGACTGTACCTTCTTTCACAAATAATGCTCTTCTATAGGGACTTTTGTCACAGAGTAATTTTGAAAATGACAGGCAGAGGAAGTGGCAGGCCATTACACAGGGGTGGTAGGGGTCGGGCAGGTGCACCAGGCTGGAGCCTAAGTGGGAAGTTGCAGAAGGTGGGTGCGATTATGTCAAAGGACGCACCAGACTTCCGCTTCTGCACCCTCCTCATCCTCTCTATCTGCACCCTCTTCACTCTCTGTTGTGTCCACCTCCAAAGACACCACCACCATATCCCTTCTGCTCGAGTTAGAGGAAGTATTTTCCCATACATTCCAAGACCATACCGATGTGCAGCCATTCTTGGCATCGGATCAGGAAGAGGAGGTATCAATGGTCGCCACCCAGCAGTCTGACGACAGTACCCAGATCAGCCCAAGGAGGGTGGTCCCTGCTGTTGCTGCCTACTCCAAGATCTCTAATGTCAGTGGTGGTGAAGGTGACAAATCCGATGATGACGTGTCGATGGACGTCACATGGGTGTCCACACGAGAGGATGAGGAGGGGAGTTCAGAGGGAGAGACAGAGCAGCAGGTAGGGAGGAGAAGCAGGCATAACTTACAGCGCACAGGATTCAAAAAGCAGACTGCTAATGTATCTGGAACGAAACATCCACCATGCACGTCAGCACATGGCTCTGCAGTGTGGGCTTTTTTAAATGTTTCCGCTGCTGACAATAGGGTTGCCATCTGCAGCCTGTGCTGTCAACGCATAAGTCACGGTACGCCCAACACTCACCTAGGGACGACCGCCTTAAAAAGGCACCTCGCCCCCCATCACCGAGACCAGTGGGAGCAACACCGTCAGAACTCACAAAGCCACACTCCCGGCACTCACTATCCTGCCTCTTATCCTTCTCCGCTCTTCTCCCAGTGATCCTCCACTCCCCCTTCGACCGTGCCGTTGTCGCATTCATCTGGCAAAAGGCAGGCTTCTAAACTGCTAGCCCACCAACTACCGACATATAAACTGGCGGACTCGAAGGCCTTTAGAAAATTTGGACATATAAACTGGCGGACTCGAAGGCCTTTAGAAAATTTGTGGCCATTGGAACACCGCAATGGAAGGTCCCCAGAAGGAAATTTTTCTCCCAGAAGGGCATCCCAGAGCTATATGGCCATGTTCAGCGGCAAGTGAATGTATCTCTGGCACACAGTGTCGGTGCCAAGATACATCTGACCACAGACACATGGTCTAGCAAACACGGGCAGGGAAGGTACATAAATTTTGCTGCCCGGTGAGTGAACCTTCTGACGGCCGTCAAGCATGCAACCTGTGGCACCAGTGTAGATTTGGTGTTGCAACCACGGATTGCATGCAGGCCTGCCTCTTATTCTCCTCCTCCTATTCCATCCTCCCTCTCCTCCTCGGCTGACTCCTCCTTTTCTGCTGTTATCATCTCTTCCACTGCGCCCCCCAAGATCCCCAGAAACAGGTGAGATGTTGCCATGCTGTGCTGCATCTGCTGTGCCTGGAAGCTAAGAGCCACACCGGTCCTGCACTCCTTTCAGCTTTGTGGTCACAGGCAGATCAGTGGCTAACCCCGCTCAATTTTACAGTTGCTAAAGTGGTGTGTGACAACGGTGCCAATCTGCTGAGCGCACTGAAACAGGGCAAAATGACACACATGGCAAACGTCCTGAACTTAGTCGTGCAGCGATTCGTTGCTAAATACCCTGGGGTCCAGGATGTCTTGCAGCAGGCCAGGAAAATCTCTGGCCATTTTAGAAGATCTTATACAGCCATGGCTCACCTTGCTGACATTCAGCTACAACACCACCTGCCTGTCAGACGTCTAATTTGTGAATGCCCGACGCAATGGAACTCCACCTTGTATATGCTTGATAGGCTGCTCCAGCAGAAGCGTGCAGTTAATGGCTACCTGTACGAATTCTGCGGCATGACAGGTTCTAGGGAGCTTGTTTTTTTTCACCGTGCCAGTGGCTGCTCATGCGCTATGCATGCAGACTTCTGCGGCCATTTGATGAGATCACCAAACTGGTCAGTTGCAGCCAGGGCGGAGCATGCATTGCATTGTGTCATTGATCAAGCCGTCGAGGAGCAGAAGCAGGAAGATGAGGAAGTCGCAATGCTGGATGAATTCCAAGGGGGAGCTACTCTATCTGAGACAAGTCAACAACAGGAGTCTGAAGAGGAGTCAGAGGAGGATGGTGCCAGGGCGGAGGAGCAGCAAGAAGAGCATGCTTTAAACGTTTCTGTGATCCCTGGTGTTGTCCGTGGATGGGGGAGAAGAAGGAGGACAACATTATCATGGATGATGAGCAGGAGCCAGGCCACTCCAGCGCTTCCAGTTTAGTACAGATGGGGGCCTTCATGCTCCAGTGTTTGAAGAGGGACCCCCGTATAAAAAGCATAAAGGTCAAGGACCTTTACTGGGTGACAACGTACTTAGACCCCCGGTAAAAACACAAACACAAAATGGCGGAATTGTTACCACCATCACAGAGGGCTGTCAGAATGCAGCACTTCCAGGCCTTGCTTCGAGAAATGCTGAATTCTGCTTTTGTGGGCGCTGGCAGAGGAATTTCCACTCACAGAGAAACAGTTGCGGGTACCAATCCAACAGCGCATGGAAGAAGTGGGCGGTTTGAAGATGTGTTGGTCACTTCGGATATGAGATCATTCTTGCAGCCAACCCATTGACAGCTGTCCTCCGGATCTAGCCTCAGCGAACGCATAGACCGACAGGTGTCCGACTACATCAAGTTAACGGCCGATGTGGACGCTTTGAGAAGCGATGAACCCCTGGACTACTGGGTGTGCAGGCTTGACCTGTGGCAAAGCTGGTAAAATTTGCCATGAAACTGTTGACTTGCCCCTCGTCCAGTGTCCTGTCCGAAAGGACGTTCAGCATAGCAGGGGATAGTGACCGATAAGCGCACTCGCCTAGCTCATGACTACCTCACATTTCTAAAAATGAGGCATGGATCTCGGAGGAATTCAACATATGTGAAGAGTCGACCATGTTTGATTGAAATTCCTCATGACAGCCCACAAATATCCGCCACCACCCAGAACAAATCATAAACGGCCTTTTATGTCCGTTGAATACCTAATGTTTTAGACCTGTACTGGCCGACAGTTACATATTTATCCTGTGACCACCTATTGTACCTCTAGCCATAGAATCCAAAGTTCTTTGCTGTCAGGTGAATGCCTTTTAGCTAATATTTGGAGCCTATACTGGCTGACAGTTACATTTTTATCCTGTGACCGCCTAACGTTCCTCCAGCCACAGAATCCCAAATTATTTGCTGTCAGGTGAACGCCTATTTGCTAATTTTTGGGGCCTGTACTGGCCTACAGTTACATATTTATCCTGTGACCGCCTAATGTACCTCAAGCCACAAAATCCAAAGTTCTTTGCTGTCAGGTGAATGCCTATTGGCTAATTTTTGGGGCCTGTACTGGCCGACAGTTACATATTTATCCTGTGACCGCCTAATGTACCTCCAGCCACAGAATCCAAAGTTCTTTGCTGTCAGGTGAATGCCTATTGGCAAATTTTTGGGGCCTGCACTGGCTGACAGTTAAATTTTTTATCCTGTGTTTGCCTAATGTACCTCCAGCCACAGAATCCTACAAAGTTGTGTGCTGTCAGGTGAATGCCTATTGGCTAATTTTTGGGGCCTGTACTGGAGTGGCGAAATCTCACAACAATACTTAGTGCACCAATCACTAATATCTCATGAGATCTTATAAAATGTGAAGTTGTGTGTACCGCGAAAAAATTAATCGCATTATTAGGGATTTTCGCAATAGCGCTTTTTTTGAACACTCGATCTGCATATACAGTGATTGTTATAACATGCATGTGAAATGTAATCAAATGCACAGCTTTCATGTCAAATTGCTTACAGTGATCAGAAATTCTTCCTCAATGTAGTGAAAATTGTTGCCACCCATCTTTTCTGATCGCATCCAACTTTGTTCTGGAGGAAACCCAGTTGCTGTAGTAGGCTACACATATTTTCTGCTGATCTGACCCTCTAAAACATTGGGGGCAAGTGCCTGCTGCTGATCTGACCTTCTAAAACATTAGGGGCGAAGGCCTGCTGCTGATCTGACCATCTAAAACATTAGGGGCGAGGGCCTACTGCTGATCCGAACATCTAAAACATTAGGGGTGAGGGTCTGCTGCTGAGGTGACCATCTAAAACATTAGGGGTGAGGGTCTGCTGCTGAGCTGAACCTCTAAAACATTAGGGGCGAGTGCCTGCTGCTGATCTGACCATCTAAAACATTAGGGGCGAGGGCCTGCTGGTGACCCTCAAAAACATTATAGGTGAGTGCCTGATGGTGACCCTCAAAAACATTATGGGCGAGGGCCTGCTGGTTACCCTCTAAAACATTAGGGGCGAATGCCTGCTGCTGATCTGACCATCTAAAACATTATGGGCGAGGGCCTGCTGGTGACCCTCTAAAACATTATGTGTGAGGGCCTGATGGTGACCCTCAAAAGCATTATGGTTGAGGGCCTGCTGGTGACCCTCAAAAACATTATGGGCAAATGCCTGCTGCTTATCTGACCATCTAAAACATTAGGCGCGAGGGCTTGCTGGTGACCCTCTAAAACATATGTGTGAGGGCCTGATGGTGACCCTCTAAAACATTATGGGTGAGGGCCTGCTGCTGAGCTGATCCTCTAAAACATTAGGAGTTAGGGCAGCCTAATAAACATGTTGATATGATGGAGGAGGAGGAGGAATAGTGTTGATAGTGGTGGAAGGGGTGCATGGGAATACAGTGTATTCAATACACCATAAAAGCCACATTTAGAGTGCCTTTATGTTCAGCCGCTTTCCCCTGGTGGAGTAGAGAAGTCCGTTGCAATCCAGGCCTTGTTACTTTTTATAAGAGTCAACTGGTCAGCATTTTCAGTTGACAGGCAGATGCGCTAATCAGTTATTATGCCCCCAGCATCACTAAATACACTCTCTGACAAAACGCTGGCGTCGGGGCAGGCCAGCACCTCCAAGGCATAGAGTGCCAGTTTGTGCCACGTGTCCAGCTTGGACACCCAATAGTTGTAAGGCACAGAGGGATCACTGAGGACTCTGACATGGTCTGCTACGTACTCCTTCACCATCTTCCAAAATGTTTCCTTTCGAGTGACACTAGGCAGCGCATCAGGTTGAGGGTGCTGGTGGGTTTCATAAAACTAGCCCTTGGAGAGTGTTGCCCTGCCTCTGTTGGAACTGATATGTGTTCCCCTCGTCTCCCTTCCTCGGTTGTCCAAGGAACTACGTACTCTGCAGCCAGCGTTGTCAGCTGGAAATTTTTGGAGCTATTTTTCCACAAGGACCTTCTGGTATTGCACAATTTTGCTCGTCCTCACCACCACAGGAATGAGACATGAGAAGTTCTCTTTGTAGCGGAGGTCGAGAGGGGTGAGCAACCAGTAATCGGTGTTGGTCAAAATGCGTACAACGCGAGGGTCACGGGAAAGACAGCCTAACATACCATGTGTGCCAGAGTACCAACAGACAGGACTTTGCTGTCTTTATCAGGAGGATAACTCTCAATCTCCTCATCCTCTTCCTCCTATTCGACCCATCCACGCTGAATGAATGGAATAAAACTTCCATGGGTACTACCCCCTGTAGTATAGGTAACCGTCTCCTGCTTCTCCTCCTCTTCATCATCATCATCCAATTCGCGCTGAGAAGATGAACTGAGGGTGGTCTGGCTATCACCCCGTATACTGTTTTCCCCCATTTCCACCTCTTCCACATGCAAAGCGTCCGCGATAATTGTGAGCAGCGAGCGTTTGAGTAGACACAGAAGTGGGATGGTTACACTGATAATAGCGTTATCACCGCTCACCATCTGTGTTGATTCCTCAAAGTTGCGTAAAACCTTAAAGAGGTCAGACATCAATGCCAACTCATCGCTTATGAAGAGCGGAAGCTGACTGGAAAGGCGATGACCATATTGCAGCTGGTATTCCACTACTGCCCTCTGCTGCTCACAAAACCTGGCCAACATGTGGATTGTCACACAACAGTCGGTGAGCTGGCAATTGCAAGCGCTGCTGCAGCTTTGCGAGACCAGCGAAAGATGTTGATGACTTGCAGAAATGGGCACACACGGTGCACCTTCACCAGTAGCTCGGGCAAATTGGCGTAGGTTTTGAGAAACCGCTGAATCACTAGGTTGAACACATAGGCTAAGCATGGTATGTGTGTGAGCTTGCCAAGCTCCAAAGCCGCCACCAAGTTACTGCCATTATCAGACACAACCATGCCTTCTTCTAGGTTAAGTGGTGAGAGCCACAGCTCAGTCTTGTCTGTTATCCTCTGCTACAGCTCTGCGGCAATGTTGTGTTTGTCATCTAGGCATATCAGCTTAAGCTCGGCCTGTCGCCTCTTCCCCACTGCAGTGCTACAATGCTTCCAGCTACTGACTGATGTCTGACTGGTGCTGCAAGATGATAATTCAGAGGTGGAAGTGGAGGAGGAGAAAGAGAAAAGGGGGTGGTAGCCACTAACGTAGGTGGTGGCGGAAACCGTGATGGAAGTAGGGCCCGCAATCCTTGGCATCAGTAGCACCTGTGCCATCCCAGGATACAACTCGCTCCCGGCCTCCACAACGGTCAACCAGTGAGCCATCAGGGAAATGTAGCTTCCCTAGCCAAAAGCACTTGTCCATGTGTCAGTTAAGTGAACCTTCCCAGTAACTGCATTGGTCAGGGCACGGGTGATGTTACGGGACATATGCTGGTGTAAGGCTGGGGACTGCACACCATGAAAAATATTGGCGGCTAGAGAAAGAGTAACGCATGACGGCCACCACCATCATGCTGCGGAAAGTCTCAGTGTCCACAAGCCTAAATTGCAACATTTCCAGGGCCAGCAATTTGGAAAGGTGCACATTTAGTGCTATGGCCTGTGGGTGGGTGGTTGGGTATTTGTGCTTTCGTTCAAAGAACTGGGGTATAGACATCTGTACGCTGCGCTGGGACACAGTAGTGGATGTGCTAGCTGATGGTGATTGCGAAGATCTGGGTGCATGGCGGGAGGCATCCGGGTCTGCGTCTTGGATAGTGGATTGGCCAGCATGTAACACAGGGAAAGAGGAGGTAGTGGTGTGACCCGCAGACACTGATTGTGGACCCAGGCATTTGGACCACCTATTAGGGTGCTTTGATGCCATGTGGTGGATCCTGCTGGTAATGGTGAGGTTGCTAGTGTTCACACCCCTGCTCATTTTGGTACGGCACAGGTTTCAAATGACAATTCTTCTTTTATCGTCTGCACTTTCCTAAAAAAAGCACCAGACTGCGGAGCACCTACCCCTTGGCAAGGGAGCTTGCTACAAGGGGGTGCACCGAGGAACAGTTGCAGGCCTGATTGGTGTGACCCGCCTTCTCCCTTTTGCCACCCCACTGCCTCTTCCAGCCTGTTGCTGTGCTGCAGAATCCTCCCCCTCTGTACTGCTGTACTCACTCAGCTTGCGACCTTCCCAGGTTGGGTCAGTGACATCATCGTCCACCACCTCCTCTTCCACTTCCTCACTCTGGTTATCCTCCTGACTTGTTGACCTAACAACAACCTGAGTGATTGACAACTATGTCTCATCCTCATCATGAACCTCTTAAGACACTAATTGCAGTTGACTTATTGGCAACTGTGTCTCATCATCATCATCCACTTCGTGAAACACTAATTGCTGTTCCCCACCATCATGTTTTTCTGAATGTGGATGCTCAAAAGTTTGGAAATCAGGGCACAATATCGCCTCATGTCCCTCTTCAAGCGGGCTTTGTCAAAAGGCCCAAATCAAGAAATGGCTATGAAAAGAGCTCCTCGGAATATCCGAGTGTGGGATCACTTGTTTGCCAAGACTCTCCATGGTGGGAGGAAGGAGGATCAGGGTGAGGATTCTGTTGACAAGACTCTTGGCTACTGAGAATGGACTCTGTGGAAGACAGGGTGATGCTTAACCGACCGGAAGCATTATCTGTTGCAATCCAACCTACCACCTGGTCGCACTGGTCTGACTTCAAAAGTCGTGTCCTGCACCGCCCTGCAAACTGGGATATGAAGCTAGGTATCGTTGAGGAGTGTGTTTCTTGTGCTCTGGCAGCAGGCACAGTTTCACAATGCCCAGGGCCACGCCCTCTGCATGCAACATCAGCAGCATGACCACTTCCCCGTCCCTTACTGCTCTCCTTGGGCATATTAAATGGTATATATGCTTGCAAGTCTGTCACACGTACAGTAGCACAGGTTTTGTAAGTGTATGCATAAATAAAGTACACAGAATGTTACAGATATTTTTAGGATGCACACACGTTAAACAGGAGATGTAGCACAGATAATGTCGCTGTCTGCAGCATCCATGAAAAAAGTACACTGATGGTCACAGATAATTTTAGGATGTGTAAACATTATACAGGAGGCATAGCGCAAGTAATGTCGCTGTCACCAGCGGCTAATTAAAAATGACACTGAATTAATGTCACTGATATTTACGATGCGCAAACGTTATACAGGAGGTATAGCACAAGTAATGTCGCTGTCACCAGCGGCTAATAAAAAATTACACTGAATTAATGTCACTGATATTTAGGATGCACAAACTTTATACAGGAGATGCAGCGCAAGTAATGTCGCTGTCACCAGCAGCCAAACAATTGCACTGAATGTCACAGATATTTAGGCTGCGCAAATGTAAAATAAAAGATGTAGCAGAGGTTGTGTCACTATCAGAAGCGGCACTAACGATTGCATGCAATTTAGCACAGGTTGCGCTAATAATATATATTGCAGTCAGATACAACTATCGTCCTTAAAAGGACTTTTGGGTCTCTAACAATTTGTCACGAGGGTGTCAAGAGCCACGCCTGACTCCGTTGTACCCGGGGTCAGGAGGTCGCAGCAATTGGCTGCACGCTCTATGTAAGATAGGGATGTTTCCTTATTGTAGCTTTCTGGGTTTGCTTTGCAAACCCTTTTGGCTCACTCAGGGATCCGTAGCTCCTTCTCTCAGCTGTTCCTTGTCCAGCACTCCCAATCCTCCTTATATTTCCCTCTCACACTTCTCTGGTTGCCAGATATAGAGCTTCCTGCCTGGACATCTATTCTGACCCACTGAAGCTGTGTTGCTGCGTTCTCTGATTGTTGCTTTAGAACGCTACCCTCCGGATCCCTGTTGGACCTTTGTGGACAGTTGTTGTCGTCCACCTGGGTGTTTGTGTTTGTCTGTGTTTGTCTGTCCTCTCCCTGGTGTTTCCCTCCTAGTGCAGTGGTGAGGACTAGCGATCCCACCGGCCCGTTCATTATCTAGGGTTAATTTCAGGGAAAGCCAGGGTTTAGGCACGTGATCGCCGCACGGGTGAGGAACCCGTCTAGGGACGTCAGGGCAGTCAAGTGCCAGCCGCAAGGAGAGTTAGGGGTCACCACCTTTCCCTCTCCCTTGGGCAGGACTTTCCCTTTTTCCTCCCTGTGCGTGTTGCCGGTCATTACACAATTCCATGCAATTTGGCACAGGTTGCGTTAATAATTATATTGCTGCCAGATACCACAATAGTCCTAAAAGGACTATTTTTACTAAAATATTACTATTTCCCTCCCTACACTATCTGTCCCTTTTTCAGCACAGCTCTCCCTGACTAAGACGGAGCCGAACACATAGTCTGAAGAAAGCACAATTTAGTGCTGAAATGCGTCACTATGTATTAATAAGTGACTGAATAAATTCTGCAGTGAAAAATCCAATAGCGAGTGCCGGTCTTCCTCCTTTATATTGCTTTGTTGGGACGCCCGCCCGCTGACACGTGCACCGCAAGTATTCAAGTGCAGTGCCGAGCATCATCTATAACATGAGCCGAACACATGTCATTGGGTGCTATATAGCACCCGATGACATGTTCCAGCCAGCCAATCGCTGTAATGCAAGTAGCCAACATTACAGTGAGTGCTAGTACCTCCGCGCACGTTAATTGGGCAGAAGAAAACTGCTACGCATACCATTTTTTTTCCCGGCCAATTCTCGCCATATTGGATTGCTACTGCTAGTGTGCAACTAGCCTTACTCATCTCTTGTGCCTCCCTAAATGCTGTATTACACCAGCAGATTATCTTGCCAATTTCTGTCCAACCAGACCAATAATTAGTGTGTATGACAAAAGATCTGTGTGTGTAACTGGTCATTTGACCAATCATTGGTGAGAAAATTTGTCACATAATCTTCTGGTGTAATACAGCCCTATTACCAAGTCATCTGCATTTTCTCTGATATCTGTCTGGTGGTCAGTGTGGGAAGGTTAGGGGAGTGGTTGGAGGTCCTCACAATGTTAGATCCTTGATACACCCTACTACAATACACTCTCACTTTGAAATATATTGTCTATCTATCTATGTCAAAGTGGCTGGGCAGCACTGAAAACAATACTAGAACAAAGTAGAAAAAGGGGTGCCAGCGGCTGTGGCGGTGATCCTCCAGTCAAACCATAAATGCTAAAGGAAGTTCCATGGCACTTCCCAAAAATAGATACGTGTTTATTTCACTGGATGCAGCATTTCAGTTCTCCCTCTGGAACCTTTGAGAAAGGTTCCAGAGGGAGAACGGAAATGTTGCATCTGTTGAAATAAACACCTATCTATTTTCGGAAAGTGATGTGGAATTTCCCTTTTTATCTATCCATGTATCTATCTATCTATCTACTGTATTTTTCGCCCCATAAGACACACTTTTTCCTCCCCAAAAATGTGGGGAAATGCCCCTGCATCTTATGGGACGAATGCTGACATTTTTACATCACAGGTTGCGATGTATGAGTGCGCAGAGAGGGACTGGGAGGAGGAGCTGGGGGCCGGAAATTGCGGCGGGGCTGGTGCAGTCACTGTACTCCGGCCCTGCCGCTCCAGTGCTGCACTATACAAATATAAAATGTCTCATTCAATTAAAAGTGATTAAACATGCCCCCCCACTTTTAATATAACACCCTAACAGCTTCTGTAGAATGCAGGCATGCAGGCTTGGCGGGTGGCAGCATAACTCCCTGATGTCACGTGCCTACGCCGCCTACTTTATGAATGAAGGGTGTAAGGTAATATTAGGAGTAAGGGGGCATGTTTAAGCACTTTTAATTGAATGAGACATTATATATTTGTATACTGCAGCACTGGAGCGGTGTGGGAATCTGTGGATGACAGTTTTATGGGGGACATTTGTGGATGGCACTGTTAAGGGGTGGGGTGTCTGTGGATGGCACTGTTATGGGCTGGGGGGTCTGTGGATGGCACTGTTATGGGGTGGGGGGGGGTCTGTGGCTGGCACATATATAACAGTGCCATCCACAGATCCCCCATAACAGTGCCATTCACAGATCCCCTATAACAGTGCCATCCACAGATCTCCCATAACAGTGCCATCTACAGATCTCCCATAACAGTGCCATCCACAGATCCCCCATAACAGTGCCATCCACAGATCCCCCATAACAGTGCCATCCACAGATCCCCCATCACAGTGCCATCCACAGATCCCCCATCACAGTGCCATCCACAGATCCCCCATCACAGTGCCATCCACAGATCCCCCATCACAGTGCCATCCACAGATCCCCCATCACAGTGCCATCCACAGATCCCCCATCACAGTGCCATCCACAGATCCCCCATAACAGTGCCATCCACAGATGCCCCATAACAGTGTCAGCCACAGATCCCCCCCTGTAACAGTATCCTTCACAGATCCCCCCTATAACAGTGTCCATCACAGATCCCCCATAACAGTGTGTCATCCACATATCCCCCATAACAGTGTGTCATCCACAGATCCCCCATAACATTGCTTCATCCACAGATCCCCCATAACAGTGCGTCATCCACAGATCCCCCATAAGAGCGCCATCCCAAGATCCCCCCATAACAGTGTCCTTCACAGATCCCCCATAACAGTGTCCTTCACAGATCCCCCATAATAGTGCCATCCACAGATCCCCAGTAATAGTGCCATCCACAGACCACCATTAGTTCTAAACCCACCAAAAGCACACCTTTTGGTTAAAAATAATTTTTTTTTCTTATTTTCCTCCCCAAAAACCTAGGTGAGTCTTATGGGCCGGTGCATCTTATAGGGCGAAAAATACAGTATCTATATATCTATGTGTCTTATTTTACTTATCTTCCCTGTGCCCTGCTTATCATCGTGGTAGAACAATAGTACATTGTGATTAGAGAGTAATATACCAGGTTCAGACAATGAAATTAAATAATAACCTTGGCATTGGAATTATACTGTAAATAATACAGTATTTAATATACAAGAAACCATTTGCCTATGTGAGGAGTGGAATTACAAGTTAACACAGATGTGTTGATTTAGGCCCCTTTCACACGGGCGAGTTTTCCGTGCGGGTGCGATCCGTGCGGCGAACGTATGGCACCCGCACTAAATCCTGACCCATTCATTTCTATGGGGCTGTGCACATGAGCGTTGTTTTTAACGCATCACTTGTGCGTTCAGTTGAAATCGCAGCATGCTCTATATTGTCCGATTTTGACGTGACGCAGGCCCCATAGAAGTGAATGGGGTGTGTGAAAATCGGATGGCATCCGCAAGCAAGTACGGATGCCGTGCGATTTGCACGCACGGTTGCTAGGAGACTGTTGAAGGAAGGGTCATATTTAAATATATATGTATATATGCCGTGACATATATACATATATATTAGCCCTTGTATATGGGCTCCTCCAGGTGGGATCTGTGGATATGCACAGAGATGTATGTAGGCCCCTTGGCAACATGCATCTCTGTGTATATGTATTAATGGGAGAGATGTGCCCCCTTTATAGAGATGTGCCCCCTTTATAGAGATGTGCCCCCTTTATAGAGATGTGCCCCCTTTATGGAGATGTGCCCCCTTTATGGAGATGTGCCCCCTTTATAGGAATGTGCCTCCTTTATAGAAATGTGCCCCCTTGATATTATATATGCCCCCATATGTAATGTCCGTTCCTATATGCCTATGGATGTGCCCCAAGCATCTATAGGCATATATGGCCGGAATCATGCCGCTTGCTGGAGGGGGAAGGAGACCGACAGTTGGACAATCGTGTCCAGCGTCGGCCTCTACAAAGGACAGAGGATCAATAGATCCTCTGCCCTTTGTCACCATCTCCGGCCGCGCCGGAGATGATGCTCCTAACAGAGACATGGGAACAAAGAGTTCCCATGCCCCTGCGAGTGGCTGACCTCCGGCGCTGTAATTACAGCGCCGGAGGTAAGCGTCCGCTTCACAGGCGGGAGGATCAAAGGATCCCCCCCCCCCCTGGAAGCGCGCTCCGAGATCCTCGGGCCGGCGCGGTGACGTCATATCACCGCGCCGGCCCACGTATTGAGGCCGGCGGTGCGCATGCGCACGGCGCGAATAGAAAGACTGCGAGCGGGCGCCGCCAAGTTTAAATAGACCGGCGGCGCCCCGCTCAGCAGTCAGGTAAGTACACCATCAAGCGATATCATCCCCTGGACTGACGAGCCCCCCTGGACGGACGAGCCCCCCCTGGACAACGAGCATTAAGTATCATTAAACCCCTGAATTATACCCCCATAGCCCCCCCTGGACAACGAACCCCCTGATTTATACCCTACCCTATACCACCAACGCTACCCTATACCCCCTCCTATATACCCCCCTGCTGCTATATACCCCCTGCTGCTATCTATATACCCCCCTGCTGCTACCTATATACCCCCTTGCTGATATACCCCCCCGCTGCTATTACCCCCCGGCTGCTATATACCCCCCTGCTGCTATACCACTAAACGATCCCCTGCATTCCCCTGGTTACCACAACGAACCCCTAACCCTCTGTGTTCCCCTATAGCCCCTGTTTCCCCCCCCATAACCTTTGGCTACCCTTACCTTCCCCTGTCCTGAGCCCAATCCCCCTGTGTCTCCCCCAGGATCCCTCCTATTCCCCGCTACCCTGGTATAGTGCTACCCCTGTTACCCTTGCTGTGTTCAACCCTTATTTTGTGGCAGCCCTGTCGTGTCATCCCCCAGGTACCTCACCCCTATTACCCCATAGGGATAGTATAGATCCAGGCGGGAGGGCTGTTATACCTGTATGTGTGTATTGTGTAGTTAGATTGTGGGTGGAATTTGGCAATGTACTGTGTAGTGTAGTCAGAACCGTGTTAGTATATTGTATTAGTGTGTGTATTTATATTGTAGTGTGCGGTTATAACAATATATATATCTATCCCCTTGTTATAGATATATATAGTTATAAACCTAATACCTTTTTGGTTGTAAAGTATCGCCACAATAGAGTTAGTATATTGTTGACATTGTATTACTAAGGTATTATTAATAAATACCGTGTCATTTATCCCTATTGTGTAATGTGTGATTACTAGTGGTAGTCAGTAAGGCGCGTGCAGCTAGTTTAGTGATTAGTGTAGGGCAATCAGTAGTGATTTGTTGTTCTCTAAGGCATAAATAGGCGGAGTCATCACAAGACGATTACGCCTATTTATGAATATTAATTATTGAGATTTATATAAATATCAATAATTAATATCCCTTGTAACAGAGACGATCGGGATGGAGACCCGATCATTATTATTTTCCCTTATAACATGGTTATAAGGGAAAATAATAGCATTCTGAATACAGAATGCATAGTAAACCAGCGCTAGAGGGGTTAAAAAAAATACAAAATAATTTAACTCACCTTAGTCCACTTGATCACGAAGCCCGGCATCTCCTTGTGTCTCCTCTGCACTGAAGTTGAACAGGACCTGGGGTGAGCTTCTCCATTAAATATCGGTTAAGGACCTTCGATGACGTCACTCCGGTCATCACATGGTACGTCACATGATCTTTTACCATGGTGATTCACCATGGTAAAAGACCATGTGATGACCGGAGTGACGTCATTGAAGGTCCTTAACCGATATTTAATGGAGCAGCTCACCCCAGGTCCTGTTCAGCCGCTCAGCGCAGAGGAGACACAAGGAGATGCCGGGCTTCGTGATCAAGTGGACTAAGGTGAGTTAAATTTTTTTTTATTTTTTTTAACCCCTCTAGCGCTGGTTTACTATGCATTCTGTATTCAGAATGCTATTATTTTCCCTTATAACCATGTTATAAGGGAAAATAATACAATCTTCAGAACATCAATCCCAAGCCCGAACTTCTGTGAAGAAGTTCGGGTTTGGGTACCAAACATGCGAGATTTTTCTCACGCGAGTGCAACGCATGACAATGTTTTGCACTCGCGCAGAAAAAATTGCGCATTTTCCCGCAACGCACCCGGCTCTTATCCGGGCAAAAAAACTGACGCCCGTGTGAAAGAGGCCTTACTGTTTTCTAGTCTTAAGGTTCCTTGGCATGGAACAACAGAGCAGCAGATCGTTGGGAAGGAAGCATTCCTACCTGACGATCCTATGAATGCTTGTTAGCAATTATCTTTGGCATTCTCGACCGTGTAAAGGGCCCTTTACTTGACTTGTGAGCTATTGTTCTCTCATCCATCTACCCATATATGAACTTTGTTATTAAAAATATCTACAGAAACAAGTAGCTCAATAGATGTCTGGATCAAAGTTCACGGGTGAGACTACAACTAGACATTTTTATCACAGTAGAAAAAAATCACTCTGAAATCTCTGTGACATGAATGTCCATAGGGAATGCTTCTCTGGAGCGAGTTAAATGTTAGAAATAAAAATACTGTGAAATCGATGCAGACAAGTAAAAAGCCAGCAATATTTTTTAATTACTTGATAGAATTTCACAGCGATTTCCAGCCTAATTTTTCCTCCATAAAGTAATATAAAAATCAGTTGTCCATAAAGTAATATGAAAATCACTAAAATTGCTTATAAATAGCTACTTAACCCTTAGGATACCAGAGGTTTTTTTCATTTTTGCATTTTCATTTTTCTTCCTTATATTACTTGAGCCATAACTTTTTTATATTTCCGTTCACATACAGGTGAAACTTGAAAAATTTTAATATCGTGCAAAGTTCATTTATTTCAGTAATTCAACTTAAAAGGTAAAACTAATATATGAGACTCATTACATGCAAAGCGAGATATTTCAAGCCTTTATTTGTTATAATTTGAAAGATTATGGCTTACAGCTTATAAAAACCCAAATTCACATTCTCAGGTACCCTTTGCTCAGGGGATATGGATTAATTAGCTGACTAGAGTGTGACACCTTGAGCCTAGAATATTGAACCTTTTCACAATGTTCTAATTTTAAGGTGCATTACTGAAATAAATGAACTTTTGCACGATATTCTAATTTTTGAGTTTCACCTATAGCTGTATCAGGGTTTATTTTTTGTGGGACAAGTTGTACTTCAATGCCACCATTTATTATGGCATACAATGTAGTGGGAAGCAGGAAATAATTATAAATGGGGTGGAATTGAAAAAAAAAAAAAAAAAGCAATGGCTCCACAGTTTTACGGGTTTTGTTCCCACAGCATTCTGTTTGTGGCAAAACTGACCCATGCCCTTAATTCTCTTGGTCAGTACGATTACAATGATATCCCATATGTATAGATATTTAACATCTAAGTAGTGTAAAAATAAAGTTTAACTTTGAAATAAAAGTCACCATATTCTGACCCCCATAACTTTTTTATAGTTATATCTACTGAGATAATTTTTTGTGGGACAATCTGTAGTTTTTATTGATACCATTTTGCAATGTGTGACTTCTTGATTACATTTTATTAAAAAATTTGGGTAAGAAAAGCAATGAAAAAATGGCAAATTGTCCATTTTGACCCTTTTTTCCGTTCGCCGTATTGGAAAATTATTTTTATATTTAAATAGTAAAAGCATTTTTGTTCACAGTAATACACATGATATTTATATGTTATTTATATTTTTTTATTATAAAGAAAGAGGGGGTGATTTAAACTTTTATATTTTTAAAAAATATATATTTATTAATATATTTTTCAAGTATTTTTTGCTTTTCTGTTATGATTTTGAAGCTCATATTTGAGCGTGAAAAATCAAATTTTAATTTTTTAATTCCCTAAAAGATTTGAGTTTGTTTTTCAATTGAGTGGTACAAGTTTATAGGTCACATTAAAGGTTGAAAAAGTTCTGAAATGATTTATCTTTGTCTCATTTTTTTACATCACAGAAACCTGACATTGTAACAGAGGTGTGTAGACTTTTTATATCTGCTGTATGTACAGGAAGTAAGTTCCCGACCAACATTGTAATAGTAGGGTATGTTGATCGGGCGGGTACAGGAGCTGGGCTTGCCCGATCAACAGCAGGGGTCCAGCTGTTATTTGCTAGAATCGCTGAAAACTCAGTATACGGGCAGGTTAACCCCTGAGATGCCACGGTCAATGCTAACTGCTGCATTTGGCGGGTTAACAGAGAGTGGGGGATCCCTTTCTCAACAAAGGCCTTGGGGCCTGCCAGCAATTCTAAAGACATACAGTGCGATGCTAATCTCTATAAAGTGTTGTGGATTATAGTAGCGCTTCAGTAGCGCTTTCCCTGCATCAATCCATTTAATAATGAAAGAAAAATAGACATATTAGGTATGGCCGTGTCCATAATGACCAGCTCTATAAAATATCACATGATCTACCCTGTTAGGTAAATGTAAAAAATAAAATGCCACAGCAGCCATTTCTTGGTCACTTCACTCACAAAAAGCTTAATATTGAGAGATTAAAAAGTCATATTTACTCTAAAATGGTACCAATGAAAATGTCACCTCATCCCATAAAAAAACAGCCCATCACCAGAAAAATCGAAAATGGCTGTCAGAAAATGGTTCAAAAACATTTTGTTTAAATGCTGTGTGTATAATTAATTAAAATAAAATAAAAAAAAACTATGCAAAATTGGTATTTCTGTCATTATACTGACCATAAGAATAAAAATAACATTTTTTTCCACATCACAATAATAAAACCCCAAAAGCAATGGCTGAGTTGTTGAGTCTCAAAAAGCAAAACATACAGTAATCAAAAATGTATATGTACCCCAAAATAGAATCAATGATAATGGCAACTTATTCTGTAAAAAAAATAAGCCCCTACATAGCTCTGTCAAGAGACGTATGATTGTCAGAATATTTGCTGCACTGGTACCTCACAGGCTGTTTCATAGCAACACGGCCCCTAAACCAATCTATGAAAGCGATCCTTTCCATCTGAACCCTGCAGCATACCCAACAGCAGTTTATGTCCACATTTCAGTACCCAGTAGAACCCTCTATTAATTCAAGTAGTGTGGTGTGAGTCTTGGGTGGCACCAGCTGGGCACAATATATTATGTAGAGAAACGCTTGCAGTTTTAACTTTGCACTTTCCCCTACTCATTCATTTCTGCAAAATATCTGTGGTGTCAAAATGCTCATTCAATCCTTTAATACCTTCATGGGGGGAGTTTTCAAAATGGGTTCACTTCTCAGGGGTTCCATTTCTTATTTCACCCCAGATCCGCTACAGTTGTCAGCACAAGCGTTGTATATCACCACATTGGTCCTTAAATGCACAGTGTGCTCTTTTACTCCTGACACCTCTCTAACATTCAGTCAAAAGAATACATAAATATGCAGGTTGTTTCTAAAATCAGGAAACAAAGCATAATAAAAGGGCTTACTTTTCACATAGGCACATGATGGGCAAAACATATTGGGTACTGAAATGCCATATCTGTAGAAAAATAACAATTTTCAGCTGTGCATTCATTTTTACAAAACACCTGTGGAGTCAAAATGCTCACTACATCCCTTGGTAAATTCTGTGAGAGGTGTGGTTTCTAAAATGTGGTCATTTCTTGGGGGTTTCTTTTTAATGTAACCTCACATCCTCTGCATATGTTGACCATTGTTGTATAAATCACTAGTGTTGAGTGATTAAAGCATTTGAAGCGGAATTTATTCCAAAGTTTAGAAAAACTTCAATTTGCAACAAATCCTAATTTCTTGCGCTTCATGGCAACAAATTAGTTTTTCCTAAAATGGCAGCTACACATGTTAGAAAGTAAAAGTAAGAAGCCTGGCAATCTACAAAAAGCTATTCCCTGTGATGTCCTAACTCTATAAAACCGTCATTTCACTCAGTCTCCGTCATTGTCCTGTGAGCTGAGCATAGTGGCAAGTGCTAAAAATGATTAATAGAAGAATATTGGAGAGGGAGAGGGCAGGGAGAGTGCAGGGAAGTTTTATACTGTGTCAGTTTTATTTATTTATTACTACATTTACATTTTCCTATGTGAGACATAAATGTAATTGAATATGATTAAGATGAAATCCTTTATTATTCCAGTGCCAGCATGCCAACCAATACAATCCAGTCTGCACCCCTTAGGGGGCCAGGTCTTAATGGTGACCAGCCTCATCTTTTGCTGGCTTTACTTCTTCCAAATCATCCTTCAAAGTCTCCATATTCTAGAAAAGTCACCAAGATGCAGAGAGGAGGAGCTGGATGTTCCTGGTGACATTCTCATCAATATTTGATTATGTTGAAAAGGAGGAAAATCTGATGGCAGAAGAAAGGCTCCTACTTGTATGGCAGGAGAGCGCTGGAGTTGGAGTAGTGGGTATGCCAGAGCTGATTAATATTCTGTGTTTACTGTCAAATAAGTTGCATGAAATTGTAGGCAAGAACAGCAATACAATGCATATTGTGCCCCCGACCCTATACCAGCAACCGCCCCTGTTGTGCGGCCATTAACAATGAAGACTAACTTTACAGTGTAGTCTTCATTATTAAATTCAAGGCAGTTTCGGGGCAATTAGCATTGCAGTTCTTTACCACAGCACAGCCTTTCTGTGTGGCCGTACCCTAAGGCAGAGTGGTCTGTGTATACCTGATTTTATAGTGTTTTGTGACAAATGAATTTGTATTGTAATGAATTTCTTGGCTTTGAAGTTGCCGAATTGAAGTTACCAACTTCGAAGTTGCCGAATAGAAGTTTTCAAAACTTTGCTTATCTCTATAAATCAACAAATGAGGTCTCAAATGTATGTGGTGCTCTTTCTCTTCTGAGCCCTGCAGTGTGTCCAAACACTTTACAGCCAGTTAGGATGTTGACATAATTAGGAGAAAATGGATAACAAATTGTGGGGTGCATTGTCCCCTGTCATCTCTTGTGATCTGGAGTCATAGCAACATTTTGTTGGAATACATTTTGTTTTTATTTTCACAGTTTTGTGTTTATGAATTCTATGAAACACCTATTGGCTCAAAATGCTGATTACACCACTTAAAAATTCCTTGGTGGTATATGTTCCAAAATTAGGTAACTTTTTGTGGGTTTCCATTGTAAAGGCACCTCATAGTCTTTTAAAATGCAACATAGCGCCCAAAAAACATTCCAGCAAAATTTGCCCTTTAAAAACCATATGGCACTTCTTCCCTGCTAGGTGACCATGCAGCGGTTTATGACCACATATAGGGTGTTTCTGTAAGGCCTCATGCACACGACCGTTGTGTGCATCCGTGGCCGTTGTGCCGTCTTCTGTTTTTTTTCGCGGACCCATTGACTTTCAATGGGTCCGTGGAAAAATCGGAAAATGCACCGTTTTGCAGCCGAGGCCGTGATCCGTGTATCCTGTCCGTCAAAAAAATATGACCTGTCCTATTTTTTTGACGGACAACGGTTCACGGACCCATTCAAGTCAATGGGTCCGTGAAAGAACACGGATGCACACAAGATTGGCATCCGTGTCCGTGATCCGTGGCCGTAGGTTGCTTTCATACAGACGGATCCGAAGATCCGTCTGCATAAAAGCTTTTTCTGATCTAAGTTTTCACTTCGTGAAAACTCATTTCCGACAGTATATTCTAACACAGAAGCGTTCCCATGGTGATGGGGACGCTTCTAGTTAGAATACACTGCAAACTTTGTACAAGACTGCCCCCTGCTGCCTGGCAGCACCCGATCTCTTACAGGGGGATATGATAGCACAATTAACTCCTTCAGGTGCGGCACCTAAAGGGGCTAATTGTACTATCATATTCCCCTGTAAGAGATCAGGGCTGCCCGGCAGCAGGGGGCAGACCCCCCCCCTCCCCAGTTTGAATATCGTTGGTGGCACAGTGTGCGCCCACCATTCCCCCCCCCTTCCTCCCTCTATAGTTAAAAATCGTTGGTGGCACAGTGTGCGCCCACCATCGCCCCCCCCCCTTCCTCCCTGTATAGTTAAAAATCGTTGGTGGCACAGTGTGCGCCCACCATCCCCCCCCCCTTCCTCCCTCTATAGTTAAAAATCGTTGGTGGCACAGTGTGCACCCACCATCGCCCCCCCCTTCCTCCCTCTATAGTTAAAAATCGTTGGTGGCACAGTGTGCGCCCACCATCGCCCCCCCTTCCTCCCTCTATAGTTAAAAATCGTTGGTGGCACAGTGTGCGCCCACCATCGGCCCCCCCTCTCTCTATAGTAGTAACAACCATTGGTGGCAGTGTGCGGCCTCCCATTCCCCCCCACCACAGTAGAAGATTCATACTTACCTGCTTGCTGCTGCGATGTCTGTGACCGGCCGGGAGCTCCTCCTACTGGTAAGTGACAGTTCTTTAGCAATGCGCTGCACAGACCTTTCACTTACCAGTAGGTGGAGCTCCCGGCCGGTCACAGACATCGCAGCAGCAAGCAGGTAAGTATGAATCTTCTACAATTGTACTATTGCTAAGTAACCATGGCAACCAGGGATGCAGTAGCTTCCTGGTTGCCATGGTTACCGATCGGAACCCCAGCGATTAAACTGGGACTCCGATCGGAACTCCGCTGCCACCAATGATGGGGGGGGGGGAATGGGAGGCCGCACACTGCCACCAATGGTTGTTACTACTATAGGGAGATAGGGAGAGGGGGGGCCGATGGTGGGCGCACACTGTGCCACCAACGATTTTTAACTATACAGGGAGGAAGGGAGAGGGGGGGCCGATGGTGGGCACACACTGTGCCACCAACGATTTTTAACTATACAGGGAGGAAGGGGGGGGGGCGATGGTGGGCGCACACTGTGCTACCAACGATTTTTAACTATAGAGGGAGGAAGGGGGGGGCGATGGTGGGTGCACACTGTGCCACCAACGATATTCAAACTGGGGAGGGGGGGGGCTGCCCCCTGCTGCCTGGCAGCCCTGATCTCTTACAGGGGTATATGATAGTACAATTAACCCCTTCAGGTGCGGCACCTGAGGAGTTAATTGTGCTGATCACGGCCCCCTGTAAGAGATCGGGTGCTGCCAGGCAGCAGGGGGCAGTCATGTACACAGTTTTTCAGTGTATTCTAACCTGAAGCGTCCCCATCACCATGGGAACGCCTCTGTGTTAGAATATACTGTCGGAAATGAGTTTCACGATGTAGCTCATATCCGACAGTATATTCTAACATAGAGGAGTTCCCATGGTGATGGGGACGCTTCAAGTTATGTTCGGGTGTCCGCCTGGCCGTGCGGAGGCAAGCGGATCCGTCCAGACTTATAATGTAAGTCAATGGGGACGGATCCGTTTGAAGATGACACACTGTGGCTCAATTTTCAAACGGATCCGTCCCCCATTGACTTTCAATGTAAAGTCTGGACGGATCCGTCTGAGGCTATTTTCACACTTTAGAAATGTTTTAACAATATAATGCAGACGGATCCGCTCTGAACGGAGCCACCGTCTGCATTATGAACACAAGTGTGAAAGTAAAGGGACTCCTGACTTTACATTGAAAGTCAATGAGGACGGATCCGTTTGCAATTGCACCATATTGTGTCAACGTCAAACGGATCCGTCCCCATTGACTTGCATTGTAATTCAGGACGGATCCGTTTGGCTCCGCACGGCCAGGCGGACTGCCAAAACGACTTTTTTTTCATGTCCGTGGATCCTCCAAAAATCAAGGAAGACCCACGGACGAAAAAACGGTCACGGATCACGGACCCACGGACCCCGTTTTTGCGGACCGTGAAAAAAAACTGTCTTGTGCATGAGGCCTAAACTGCAGAATCAGGGTAATAATTATTGTGGTTTATAAAACAAATAAAGAAGCAAAATATTTGCTATTGACCCTTGCTGTGTTATGAAAAATATTTAAAATAAAAAAATGTGCACTATGGAACATCCATTAAAAAAGTTTCTAAAAAGAGTTTTGAATAATTTGATAGTTGGTTTCTATTAGGGAAGTCACTTCAGAACTGAATTGGTCCTATATAGCCGAGCTTTTCCCTGTTGGTAGGTTTTACCCCACCCTAATGTCATTCCTGGTCTCCTTTATCTACAAACATGTGCCCTAACAAGCTTTAATGCGCCCACTGACTTGGTGTGAGGGCTCACTAAACTGATCTCTCAGATTTATAAGAAGTGTACCCATGCGCTTATGTGAAAACCGCCATTGATAGGGATTTTGGAATTTACTTCCTACCCCGTCAGAAATATCACAGCTTTTTTCGACGCCTCATAAGATTTCCAGATGTGTCTAAACACAGGAGAATGAATATGAATTTCTCGCTAGGTGATACAAACCCCCCAACATCACGTGTTTATGTAGTGCTAGTGGGTCGGATACCTGCTGGAGATTTCTAAATCAGAAAGGCTCCTTTTTCCATATCTGGTGGACCTGCCCTCTGATCCAGACTTGGTGGTCCGAGATTTTTGGCAGGTGCAGTAGGATTTGCAATATGTCTGTTCCAATTTCACATCAATTGGCCTTGGTTGAATCTCGCCCACCAACTCTACTCTTGACCCTTCACCGCTTTTCAAATCCCTCATCAATGCAGCCCGCCTCTTAATTCCACGTTATTGGCTTTCCACTGATATCCCATCTATATGTCATTGTATGGGAACAGTTGATCAAATATATAGATTTGAAGAGATCTCTGCATGGGAGAGCCGTATGATAGCCAAGCATAGGAGCTGTTGGCAAGCTTGGACCTTAAGGACCTTTATTTGGCATTTTGCGGAATACAACCGCATATCTGTCATATATCAATTACTCACGTGTCGTCAGCTTAATTTCTAGCTTATTGTTCAGTACCTGTGAACTTTATTGTTCCCAAATACTTGTATGTTTACCTTTATCTTAAATAAAGATTTTAATTTTTTTTTAAAGTGGGTTTTTGACCCAAGAATTTAAAAAAAAGTTGGATCTGTCTGAGGGCTCATGTACACCAACGTATGTATTTTGTGGTCTGCAAAACACTTTTCCACAAACAAAATGGATGATATATCCATTTGACGTCAGTGTTACATCATTTTTTTTACTTTTATTTTTTGCTGATCCATTGTAATAATGCCTGTCCTTGTCTGCAAAACAGTCAAGAATAGAACACATCCTATTTTTTTGTGGAACAGACTTGTGGCCCCATAAAATGAATGCTTTCGCATATGGGCCACAAAACAACGCAATGGACACTGACAAAAAATCAGTTTGTGTGCATGAGCCCTTCAAAGCAAATCAATCAAAATTAGAATCAAATTTAAAAAGAATCAACGGTTTCCACATTTTCAGTAAATTTGGGATTTGCTTTATAAATAAAACATATTAACCAAAATGTATCACTAACATAAAGCACAATATTAGTGGTGGACGAACAACGGCCGAGAGGATTCGCGATCACGCGAACGCGATCAAATGTTCGCGAACCGCAAGTTTGCGGCGGGCCCTATTCACTTTAATGGCAGGAAAACCTGAAAAATCTTCAGCTCATTATTGCAGCCACCAAATGCTTACAGGAAGTGCACAAATCGTCCCACATCATTGACAGTGACATACCAGAGGGGAATCAATGGCAAAAATTCCCCCCCAAAAATGTATTTTATTCAGGGGCCATTTTTATATGTCTTAAAGGGAAACTGTCAAAAATTTGGCCTGCTGCAACCTAGAAAATGTTTATGTTAGGCCACTGGAGTGCAGGCCCCAAACATTAGGTATTCAGCGGAGAGAAAACTTCAAGTGATTATGTGGCTGGAGGTATATTAGACGGCCATTGGATATCAATTTTACTGTGGGCCAGTACAAATAAATGTCAAATACATATGTTTAAAAGAACTAAAAATATAAAATTTGATTAAAAACATGGTTAACAAAATCCTCCCTCTTGAATAAACCCCAAGTAATAATAGATGAAATTCGATAACACGTGGTTGTCATAGGTGCTGAATTCCTCCGAGGCCCCAACAATTAGGCGTTCACCGTACAGAAAAGATCAAGTGATTATGTGGCTTGAGGTATATTAGACAGTCAATGTATATCAATTTTACTGCAGGCCATTGGACTACAGGCCCAAATAATTATTCATTCACCGGACAGAAAACATCAAGTGATTATGTGGCTGGAGGAACATATAACATATTATAACACCGTATAACAATTTTACTGTTGGCCAGTTAGATTACAGGCCCCAAAATTATGCATTTACTGTACATAAAAGATCAAGTAATTATGTGGCTGGAGGTATATTAAACGGTCAATGGATATCAATTTTCCTGCAGGCCAGTGGAATACAGGCCCCAAAAATTATTTATTCACCGGACAGAAAACATCAAGTGATTATGTGGGTGAAGGTATATTAGACGGTCATTGGATATCAATTTTACTGCAGGCCAGTACAAATACATGTCAAATACATATGTTTAAAAGAACAAAAAATATAAAATTGGATTAAAAACATGGCTAATGAACCCCCCCTCTTGAAAAAACACCAGATTATAATAGTTGAAATTCAATAACACGTGGTCGTCACAGAAATTAAATTCCTTTGAGGACCCAAAACATTAGGCATTTACCATACAGAAAAAGCGTTTTATTCCGCTGTATTTACATAAGACAGGGACCATTATTTGTTCTGGATGGTGGTGGATATGTGTAGGCTGGCATGAGGAAATTCAATTAAATCACAGTTCCTCACAGGTGTTAAATTCCTCCGAGATTCATGCCTCATTCATTTTTATAAATGTGAGGTAGTCCACACTGTCATGAGCTAGGCGAGTTACGATCCCCCTGCTGCGCTGAATGTCCTTTCGGACAGGACTATTGCAAGTGGTGGAGCAGCCTGGCTCCTGCTAATTGCCCAGGAGAATTTTATCCTCGGTCTCCTTCCCCCATCCACGGAAAACACCAGGGATCACAGAAAAGTTTTAAGTCTGATCTTCTTGCTCCTCCTCCCCCCAGCCCCCATCTTTCTCTGACTCCTCTTCAGACTTCTGCTGACTTGTCTCAGATGAGGACCCCCCTTCCCGGGAATTAATTCAGCATTGCAACTTCCTCATCTTCCTGCTCCTGTTCCTCGACTGCTTAATCAATGACACAACGCAATGCACGCTCCAGAAAGAAGGAGTAAGGTACAATGTCACTGATGGGGCCCTGGCTGCAACTGAACAGTTTGGTGATCTCATCAAATGGCCACAGAAGTCTGCATGAGTGGCATATGAGCATCCACTGGGGCGGTGAAAAAAAAACAAGCTCCCCAAAACCTGTCCTGCCGAAGAGTTCGTACAGGTAGTCGTTAACTGCACATTTTGGCTGGAGCAGCCTACCAAGCATATACAAGGTGGAGTTCCAGCGTGTCGGGCAGTGACAAATCAGACGTCTGGTGGGCAAATGGTGTCACCGCTGAACATCAGCAAGGCGAGCCATGGCCGTGTAAGATCTTCTAAAATGGAAAGAGATTTTCCTGGCCTGCTGCAAGACTTCCTGGACCCTGGGGTATTTGGCAGCGATTCACGGCACAACTAAGTTCAGGACATGTCCCATGCAGGACATGTCCCATGCCGTGTGTGTCATTTTGCCATATTTCAGCACGCTCAGCAGAATGGCACCGTTGTAACACACCACTTTACCAACTGTGAAATTGAGCGGGGTTAACCACTGATCGGCCTGTGACCACAGAGCTAAAAGCAGTGCAGGACAGGTGTGGCTTTTGGCTTCCAGGCACAACAGCCGCAGCACAGCATGACAACGTCTCACCTGGCATGTCAAATAGGTTCTGGTTTGCTGGGGGGGTGCAGTGGAAGAGGCGGTAGCAGTGGAAAAGGAGGAGTAAGCCGAGTAGGAGAGGGAGGATGGAGTAGGAGGTGGAGAAAAAGAGGCAGGCCTGCATCCAATCCATGGTGGTAACACTAAATCAACACAGGTGCCAAGGGTTGCATGCTTGACAGCCGTCAGAAGGTTCTCCCAGTGGGCAGTAAAAGTTATGTTCCTTCCCTGCCTGTGTTTGCTAGACCACGTGACTTTGGTCAGATGTATCTTGGCACCGACACTGTGTGCCAGAGATACATTCACTTGCCGCTGAACATGGCCATATAGCTCTGGGATACCCCACTAGGAGAAATATTTCCTTCCGTGGACCTTCTATTGCGGTGTGCCAATTGCCGCAAATTATCTAAAGGCCTCCGAGTCCAGCAGTTTATATGGCAGTAGTTTGTAGGCTAGCAGTTCCGACAAGCCGACGGTCAGCCGTTCGGCAAGAGGGTTATCCGGCATCATCAACTTTTTACGTTCGAACATTTGGCCCATGGAAGCCTGCCTTTTGCTAGACGATAGTAGATAGAGGTAAAAAATGAACCTTATATAAAGCGGCGCTGCTGCAGAAGACAGGACTCAAGTAGATAAAATAAAGCGGGTCTTTATTTGTATAAGTCTACGCGTTTCTGGGGCGGACTGCCCCCTTCATCAGGACAATAGGTCTGTATATTGTGGGTGTGATTTCTGTGTCTTTTATTCTGTATTTTTGGAGCAATAATTCGGGTTTCTGTGGGCGTGTGCGGGGGCGTGGTGAGGGCTGGGACGGGGGCGTGTACGCACGTGTTGTGTTCTAGTTGCTATGACGCTCCCAGCCGGCATGTTTCATGTGCTGGCTTGATGTTATGTGGGCGGGCCTTGCTGATGTATCGCGGACGGGCCTTGCTGCTATGACGCTCCCAGCTGGCATGTTTCGTGTGCCGGCTTGATGTTATGTGGGCGGGCCTTGCTGATGTATTGAGGGCGGGCCTTGATGACGTGCTGTATGGGCGGAGTGACATACAGCACGTCATCAAGGCCCTCCCTTTCCAGAATCTGTTTCCAGATTCTGGAAAGCGTTTTGTACTCGTCTGGGAATTCAACTGTTGTTTTCTTCGGCTTTTCATCCTCAGTCGAACGGACAGACGGAGCGCACTAATCAGAGTCTGGAGACTTACATGAGATGTTTTGTATCTGAGAACCAGGAGGAGTGGTCTTCCTTTTTGTCTTTAGTAGAGTTTGCCATAAACAATCGTAGTCAGGAGTCCACTGGTGAGACGCTGTTTTTGGGCCTGTGGGTTTCACCTGCAGTTTGGCACATTTTCTAGTTCTACTACTTCTGGTACCCCTGAAGAACATTTTTTCTCATCATTGTCATTGATATGGCAAATTTTTTTAAATAACTTGAAAAATATGGGCAACAAATGTAATCATGTGGCTGGCAGGAAACGTATGAATGGTCCGGACCTAAGTGTGGGTGATTCTGTGTGGCTGTCCACAAGAAACATTAAGTTGAAGGTACCTTCCTGGAAGTTGGATCCAAGGTTTATTGGCCCATATAAGATCACGGCTATATCGTTTGTCCCTCTGTATATCTGTGGTATCTCAGCAGAACCGCACACAAATGCTGCGCAATACAAATGCACTATATATAAATTATATTATAGGTATATCACACCCCTACCTCAATCAGTTTTTTTTTGGGGGGGGGGGCAACTGGCATATCGCACCAGTTTCAATTAGTTGTTCAAATAACGTTTGTCCCTCTGTATAGCTGCGGTATCTCATCAGAACCTCACAAATGCTGCACAATACAAATGCACTATTTATAAAGTATATTATCAGTATATCACAGTCCTCCCTCAATTATTTTATTTAGGGAGCAACTGGTATGTCACACCAGTTGCAATTAGTTGTCTCAATAGCGTTTGTCCCTTAAAAGGACTATTGTTGCCCTATTAGCTAGCGTTTGGTCTCCCTACACTGGTAAAAGACTGAATGTAAATTAGCGGCCAGACCGGGTTTATTTATAGGGTAGGGGGTGTGTCCATGTCCTGAAATGTCTCAATTGCTTGTCCTGCCCCACCTGATGGATGTGTCATGGGTCAAAGTTCGGCACAATGCAAAAGAATATGGAGCCAGCGGACATCGCCATATCTTCGACTGTTTGGCAAACCGCAAATGAGCAAAGTTCATTGCGAAACGACCGCCGGGCGAACCACAAGGCCATCTCTACACAATATGTCATGATACGACAACCTCAGAATTGCTAGGGTAAGTAAAAACATTCCAAAGGTATTACCACATAAAATGGAGTGTCAGAAAATAGGCTACGTCAGGAAGGTGAAAACTGGCTGTGTCTTTAATGGGTTAAAATGTTCCAGCAGAGTCTAAGCAATAGTAATTTAAAAGCAATTTTGAAGCTACTTCAAAATTTGATCGCGTTCGCGAACCGTCTCAGTAGATGTTCGTCCATCATTATTTGTATGATCTTTCTAAAACCGGTCACCAAGCCTTATAGAGTGATGACCAGGCTAAGGCTACTTTAACACTAGAGTTAAAATCTTCTGGCAGATTGTTCTAGCAGAGAAACGGGCTGCCAAGGTTCATCATATAAGGCATAGCCAGGAACAGCTGGCGTATTGCCAAGCTCCATTGACTATAAAAACTAAGTTTTTTGTCTAGCAAAATTCCGGCACTAATGCCAGAAGCAAATTGGTTCCCTGCTGGGTCTCATTGCAGACAATAGGCTATGGTGGGTAAAGGTGATTGGAAACTAGACTAAGATGGTGGCGGCTCCTGATAGCCAGCCACCTTAGTCAAGGCCAGAGAAAGGTTGCAGACCTAGTTGCTGAGATTGTCTGATTAATGCAGAACAGCCAGTAGCAGATTTCTTATGGTTGAATCCAGTGAAGAAAATGTAGGTGAGCTCTGATGGGAATGATTGGTGCTGAAATGAACAGCGCCAATTAACCCTGAGGTTAGACAGAGGACACCAGTGTTTGACATCCCCTGTTTGCCCTGCGTTTGGCTGGTATACCATACAAGCCAATGGCAGCAGTAGAGAGGCAAAGTGAACAGGAAAAATCTGTCTGCATACAAGTATTCTAGTTGATGACTGTGTGCAGAGATGTTCTCTCTGTGCTCAGTTTTTATTTTTTTATTGTCAGTTTTATTTTAAAAGTAATATTGATAAACAATTACATATTAGTATTGTCAATCATTGTTCATTTAGTACATGAATCATGAAAGAAAAAGCAAACTTTTGAACAATAGCATATTCAGTCATTAGAAATAATGAGTAACAGTGCAAAATAAAATGTTAGCTTTATGTTATGGGAAAAAGATAATTGAAGCAGCACTCACCTGCGTTCAACCACTCAGAAGCACGGACACAGCCCGGACCCGGCTGACATGGATTATAGACTAAAAATGAAGAAATCCAGCTTCTGAAAAATGTGTCACTTTATTCCAACGTTAAAATCTCCACTTACAGATTCTACACATTTCGGACCTAAAAAAAGAAATGGTCCTTACTCATGAGTCAGGACCGTTAAGTTTTTTTAGGTTCGAAACGCATAGAACCTGTACGTTTTATCCTGTATGTGGAGATTTTAACGTTGGAATAAAGTGACACATTTTTCAGAAGCTGGATTTCTTCATTTTTGGTCTAACTTTAAGATATGTACCCAGGTACACATGTAGCAAAGCTATTTATTCTGTTAGTCAGATAACTCCTTTTGGGGAAAAAAAGAAAAAGAAATAAGTAAATAACAGGGGTATTAACAGAGGACACGGCACATAAGGGAAGGTAATCAAGACTAGGTATCATAATCTTTATACAGGGAGTGCAGAATTATTAGGCAAGTTGTATTTTTGAGGATTAATTTTATTATTGAACAACAACCATGTTCTCAATGAACCCAAAAAACTCATTAATATCAAAGCTGAATATTTTTGGAAGTAGTTTTTAGTTTGTTTTTAGTTTTAGCTATTTTAGGGGGATATCTGTGTGTGCAGTTGACTATTACTGTACATAATTATTAGGCAACTTAACAAAAAACAAATATATACCCATTTCAATTATTTATTTTTACCAGTGAAACCAATATAACAGCTCAACATTCACAAATATACATTTCTGACATTCAAAAACAAAACAAAAACAAATCAGTGACCAATATAGCCACCTTTCTTTGCAAGGACACTCAAAAGCCTGCCATCCATGGATTCTGTCAGTGTTTTGATCTGTTCACCATCAACATTGCGTGCAACAGCAACCACAGCCTCCCAGACACTGTTCAGAGAGGTGTACTGTTTTCCCTCCTTGTAAATCTCACATTTGATGATGGACCACAGGTTCTCAATAGGGTTCAGATCAGGTGAACAAGGAGGCCATGTCATTAGATTTTCTTCTTTTATACCCTTTCTTGCCAGCCACGCTGTGGAGTACTTGGACGCGTGTGATGGAGCATTGTCCTGCATGAAAATCATGTTTTTCTTACCTTGCAGACTTCTTCCTGTACCACTGCTTGAAGAAGGTGTCTTCCAGAAACTGGCAGTAGGACTGGGAGTTGAGCTTGACTCCATCCTCAACCCGAAAAGGCCCCACAAGCTCATCTTTGATGATACCAGCCCAAACCAGTACTCCACCTCCACCTTGCTGGCGTCTGAGTCGGACTGGAGCTCTCTGCCCTTTACCAATCCAGCCATCTGGCCCATCAAGACTCACTCTCATTTCATCAGTCCATAAAACCTTAGAAAAATCAGTCTTGAGATATTTCTTGGCCCAGACTTGACGTTTCAGCTTGTGTGTCTTGTTCAGTGGTGGTCGTCTTTCAGCCTTTCTTACATTGGCCATGTCTCTGAGTATTGCACACCTTGTGCTTTTGGGCACTCCAGTGATGTTGCAGCTCTGAAATATGGCCAAACTGGTGGCAAGTGGCATCTTGGCAGCTGCACGCTTGACTTTTCTCAGTTCATGGGCAGTTATTTTGCGCCTTGGTTTTTCCACACGCTTCTTGCGACCCTGTTGACTATTTTGAATGAAACGCTTGATAGTTCGATGATCACGCTTCAGAAGCTTTGCAATTTTAAGAGTGCTGCATCCCTCTGCAAGATATCTCACTATTTTTGACTTTTCTGAGCCTGTCAAGTCCTTCTTTTGACCCATTTTGCCAAAGGAAAGGAAGTTGCCTAATAATTATGCACACCTGATATAGGGTGTTGATGTCATTAGACCACACCCCTTCTCATTACAGAGATGCACATCACCTAATATGCTTAATTGGTAGTAGGCTTTCGAGCCTATACAGCTTGGAGTAAGACAACATGCATAAAGAGGATGATGTGGTCAAAATACTCATTTGCCTAATAATTCTGCACGTAGTGTACACTTGGCTCAATGAAGTAATCCCATAATTGCCAAGTTTTGTTAAACTTATCTATCTTGTTATATATATTAGCTGACAAATATTAAATTTTTCTAACCTCGATAAAACCTTGTAAAAAGGTCAAGTTGGGTGGGCGGGTTAGTTCTCCTCCAAAAACTCGCAATAAGGTGCCTGGCTGCTGTCAATATATGTAAGGTTAAGAGCAGAGAATGCTTCTTCAATGGCATCGGTGGCATGTTTAATAAATAAAGAAAAGAATCAAGTGGGAACCGGATATTGAGAAGACTGAAAATAACCTCTTGCACCATTTTCCAAAAAGGCCAAAGCAGAAGACATTCCAAGAAAATGTGTATATGAGATCTTTCACCCGTTACACATCTCCAACATCTATCTGAAATATTAGAGTTAAGGTGTTTCAGCAATTGTGGGGTATGGTACCAAAACATTACCACCTTGTAGGAATTTTCTCTATGTGTAATGCAAGAGGAGGTCTTCGCTGTCCTATCCCATATAAGTTTCCACTCCCAGGTGAAACAGAGCGGTTAAGAATAATTTCCCACTTACTCATAAAGGAGTGTTTAATAGTTGAAGATGACAAAATAGAATATATCTCTGATATGAGACCCCTGGTTGTATTTGAAAAATGATGTGGGGGTAGAAATGCTTAAGGAATTAAATAGGCTGAAGAGCAGGTGCTGTATTTGTAAGTGTTGATATTTGGAAGATTATGGTAGTTGGTAAAAGGACTGTAGCCTATCAAATGGCAGTAATCGAAGGGTTCTATGGTCTATTATATCCGCAAAACAAAATAGTTTGTTGGAGAACCAGGATCTAAAAAGAGGGATTTGCATACCCATCGGAAACAACGGGTTAGATAAAAAAAGAAGTCAGGGAAGACTTCCCAGAAGCTAGAGAGAATTGACGGTTACATCTTTGCCAAATTGGTCCCAACAGTTCTGGTACTAGTGTAGTTGGTAGTGGAGACCATATAAGTGAGTTGGGATGTACAGGGTCTATCCATAGTTTTTCAATTTCCAACCACCTGGAGTAGGCATATATGTTGGCCCAGGCTGGTAGTCTCCTAAGGCTACTTTCACACTAGCGTTCATAGGTCCGTCCGTGAGCTCCGTTTGAAGGAGCTCACGAGCGGACCCGAACGCCTCCGTCCAGCCCTGATGCAGTCTGAATGGAGCGGATCCGCTCAGACTGCATCAGTCTGGCGGCGTTCAGCCTCCGCTCCGCTCGCCTCCGCACGGACAGGCGGACAGCTGAACGCTGCTTGCAGCGTTCAGCTGTCCGCCTGGCCGTGCGGAGGCGAGCGGATCCGTTCAGACTTACAATGTAAGTCAATGGGAACGGATCCGCTTGAAGATGTCACCATATGGCTCAATCTTCAAGCGGATCCGTCCCCCATTGACTTTACATTGAAAGTCTGAACGGATCCGCTCAGGCTACTTTCACACTTAGAATTTTTTCTAAGTTATTAATGCAGACGGATCCGTACTGAACGGAGCCTCCGTCTGCATTAATATGATCGGATGCGTTCAGAACGGATCCGATCGAACGCTAGTGTGAAAGTAGCCTAAGATGTGTGGCCCAGTAGTATCTTGTGATATCCGGAGCCGCTAAACCCCCTTATGTTTTAAGTGCCGCAAGAGTTATGTACTCTATCCGATGCCTCTTTCCATTTCATATAAGTCTCAGCATACAGGCTTGAAAGGCTCACAACTCCTTTCCAGGTACAGGGACTGGAAGGGTCTCAAACAAGTATAGTAGTTTAGGCAAAATGGTCATCTTAACTGTTGCTATGCAACCTAATAAGGATATGGGAAGAGACATCCATTTGTTCAAAAAAGTTCACGGAACGTGGTTGGGAAGTTTTGGACATATAAGAAGGAGTAAGTCGGGGTTAAGTTTATTCCAAGGTAACGTAATGCCGTGCCATCGAAAATGGAAGTTAGCCTTCAAGTTGTCTAAACTATCAGGGTGGTAATTAATGGGGAGATCTTCTATTTTTGCGGTGTTAACTTTGTACCCCGACAACCTCCCATATGTCTCAAGTAAGTGAAAAATATTTGGAAGTGAAGCATGCAAGTCCGTCAACGTAAGCAGAATATCGTCCGCAAACAAGGACAATTTAAACTCCACCTTATTGACCTTATTTTAACCCCATGTCAGGATGGGCTCTAACGGCTGCTGCAAGGGGTTCGATACAGAGAACAAAGATTAATGGGGACAGCGGGCACCACTGGCATGTACCATTATATATGGGGAAAGCCGAAGAGTGGGCATGGGACATTTTTACTGAAGCAGTGGGTTGGGCATATAGCACTTGTAAGGCAGTAAGGAATGGACCAGCAATGCTAAAGACCTGCAGGGCGGAGTCATTCTTAACCAGTCTTCTGTCCCCTCCATCTACAATATGGGAAGCTCATAAAGTGGTTTTCAGGGGCAATTGTATAGCCCTGGGTTCCAGATTAAAAAAAAACCCCAGTAGACAGCAGGCTTTCCTTTCTTAGGGCCAGACTGTGTGAAATAACATATAAAAAAAAATAACTGAAAAGTAGAGTTGAGCGAACACCTGGATGTTCGGGTTCGAGAAGTTCGGCCGAACTTCCCGAAAATGTTCGGGTTCGGGATCCGAACCCGATCCGAACTTCGTCCCGAACCCGAACCCCATTGAAGTCAATGGGGACCCGAACTTTTCGGCACTAAAACGGCTGTAAAACAGCCCAGGAAAGGGCTAGAGGGCTGCAAAAGGCAGCAACATGTAGGCAAACAAATGTGGATAGGGAAATGAATTAAAATAAAAATTAAATAAATAAAAATTAACCAAAATCAATTGGAGAGAGGTCCCATAGCAGAGAATCTGGCTTCCCGTCACCCACCACTGGAACAGTCCATTCTCAGATATTTAGGCCCCGGCACCCAGGCAGAGGATGGAGGTCCCGTAACAGACAATCTGGCTTCATGTCAGCAGAGAATCAGTCTGCATGTCATAGCAGAGAATCAGGCTTCACGTCAGCCACCAATGCAACAGTCCATTGTCAGATATTTAGGCCCAGCACCCAGGCAGAGGAGAGAGGTCCCGTAACAGAGGATCTGGCTTCATGTCAGCAGAGAATCAGTCTTCATATCATAGTAGAGAATCAGGCTTCACGTCACCCACCACTGCAACAGTCCATTTTCATAAATTTAGGCCCAGCACCCAGGCAGAGGAGAGAGGTCCCGTAACAGACAATCTGGCTTCATGTCAGCAGAGAATCAGTCTTCATGTCATAGCAGAGAATCAGGCTTCACGTCACCCACCACTGTAAGAGTCCATTCTCATAAATTTAGGCCCAGCACCCAGGCAGAGGAGAGAGGTCCCGTAACAGACAATCTGGCTTCATGTCAGCAGAGAATTAGTCTGCATGTCATAGAAGAGAATCAGGCTTCACGTCAGCCACCAATGCAACAGTCCATTGTCAGATATTTAGGCCCAGCACCCAGGCAGAGGAGAGAGGTCCCGTAACAGAGGATCTGGCTTCATGTCAGCAGAGAATCAGTCTTCATATCATAGCAGCGAATCAGGCTTCACGTCACCCACCACTGCAACAGTCCATTTTCATAAATTTAGGCCCAGCACCCAGGCAGAGGAGAGAGGTCCCGTAACAGAGGATCTGGCTTCATGTCAGCAGAGAATCAGTCTGCATGTCATAGCAGAGAATCAGGCTTCACGTCAGCCACCACTGCAACAGTCCATTGTCATAAATTTAGGCCCAGCACCCAGGCAGAGGAGAGAGGTCCCGTAACAGACAATCTGGCTTCATGTCAGCAGAGAATCAGTCTTCATGTCATAGCAGAGAATCAGTCTTCATGTGATAGCAGAGAATCAGGCTTCACGTCACCCACCACTGTGAGAGTCCATTTTCATAAATTTAGGCCCACCACCCAGGCAGAGGAGAGAGGTCCCGTAACAGACAATCTGGCTTCATGTCAGCAGAGAATCAGTCTTCATGTCATAGCAGAGAATCAGGCTTCACGTCACCCACCACTGCAACAGTCCATTTTCATAAATTTAGGCCCAGCACCCAGGCAGAGGAGAGAGGTCCCGTAACAGAGGATCTGGCTTCATGTCAGCAGAGAATCAGTCTGCATGTCATAGCAGAGAATCAGGCTTCACGTCAGCCACCACTGCAACAGTCCATTGTCATAAATTTAGGCCCAGCACCCAGGCAGAGGAGAGAGGTCCCGTAACAGACAATCTGGCTTCATGTCAGCAGAGAATCAGTCTTCATGTCATAGCAGAGAATCAGTCTTCATGTCATAGCAGAGAATCAGGCTTCACGTCACCCACCACTGTGAGAGTCCATTTTCATAAATTTAGGCCCAGCACCCAGGCAGAGGAGAGAGGTCCCGTAACAGACAATCTGGCTTCATGTCAGCAGAGAATCAGTCTTCATGTCATAGCAGAGAATCAGGCTTCACGTCACCCACCACTGCAACAGTCCATTTTCATAAATTTAGGCCCAGCACCCAGGCAGAGGAGAGAGGTCCCGTAACAGACAATCTGGCTTCATGTCAGCAGAGAATCAGTCTTCATGTCATAGCAGAGAATCAGGCTTCATGTCACCCACCACTGCAAAAGTCCATTTTCATAAATTTAGGCCCAGCACCAGGCAGAGGAGAGAGGTCCCGTAACAGACAATCTGCCTTCATGTCAGCAGAGAATTAGTCTGCATATCATAGCAGAGAATCAGGCTTCACGTCAGCCACCAATGCAACAGTCCATTGTCAGATATTTAGGCCCAGCACCCAGGCAGAGGAGAGAGGTCCCGTAACAGAGGATCTGGCTTCATGTCAGCAGAGAATCAGTCTTAATATCATAGCAGAGAATCAGGCTTCACGTCACCCACCACTGCAACAGTCCATTTTCATAAATTTAGGCCCAGCACCCAGGCAGAGGAGAGAGGTCCCGTAACAGACAATCTGGCTTCATGTCAGCAGAGAATCAGTCTTCATGTCATAGCAGAGAATCAGGCTTCACGTCACCCACCACTGTAAGAGTCCATTTTCATAAATTTAGGCCCAGCACCCAGGCAGAGAAGAGAGGTCCCGTAACAGACAATCTGGCTTCATGTCAGCAGAGAATCAGTCTTCATGTCATAGCAGAGAATCAGGCTTCACGTCACCCACCACTGCAACAGTCCATTTTCATAAATTTAGGCCCAGCACCCAAGCAGAGGAGAGAGGTCCCGTAACAGAGGATCTGGCTTCATGTCAGCAGAGAATCAGTCTTCATATCATAGCAGAGAATCAGGCTTCACGTCACCCACCACTGCAACAGTCCATTGTCATAAATTTAGGCCCAGCACCCAGGCAGAGGAGAGAGGTCTCGTAACAGACAATCTGGCTTCATGTCAGCAGAGAATCAGTCTTCATGTCATAGCAGAGAATCAGGCTTCACGTCACCCACCACTGCAACAGTCCATTTTCATAAATTTAGGCCCAGCACCCAGGCAGAGGAGAGAGGTCCCGTAACAGACAATCTGGCTTCATGTCAGCAGAGAATCAGTCTTCATGTCATAGCAGAGAATCAGGCTTCACGTCACCCACCACTGCAACAGTCCATTTTCATAAATTTAGGCCCAGCACCCAGGCAGAGGAGAGAGGTCCCGTAACAGACAATCTGGCTTCATGTCAGCAGAGAATTAGTCTGCATGTCATAGCAGAGAATCAGGCTTCACGTCAGCCACCAATGCAACAGTCCATTGTCAGATATTTAGGCCCAGCACCCAGGCAGAGGAGAGAGGTCCCGTAACAGAGGATCTGGCTACATGTCAGCAGAGAATTAGTCTGCATGTCATAGCAGAGAATCAGGCTTCACGTCACCCAACATTGGAACAGTCCATTGGCATATATTTAGCCCCTGGCCTTGGCGACCTCTTGCTCCTCCTCTGCCTTGGCCTTGGGCTTCCACTTGTTCCCCTGTGACATTTGGGAATGCTCTCAGTAGCGCGTCTACCAACGTGCTCTTGTACTCGCGCATCTTCCTATCACGCTCCACTGCAGGAAGTAAGGTGGGCACATTGTCTTTGTAGCGTGGATCCAGCAGGGTGGCAACCCAGTAGTCCGCACAGGTTAAAATGTGGGCAACTCTGCTGTCGTTGCGCAGGCACTGCAGCATGTAGTCGCTCATGTGTGCCAGGCTGCCCAGGGGTAAGGACAAGCTGTCCTCTGTGGGAGGCGTATCGTTATCGTCCTGCCTTTCCCCGCAGCCACGCACCAGTGATGGACCCGAGCTGCGTTGGGTGCCACCCCGCTGTGACCATGCTTCATCCTCATCCTCCTCCACCTCCTCCTCATCCTCCTCGTCCTCCAGTAGTGGGCCCTGGCTGGCCACATTTGTACCTGGCCTCTGCTGTTGCCAAAAACCTCCCTCTGAGTCACTTCGAAGAGACTGGCCTGAAAGTGCTAAAAATGACCCCTCCTCCTCCTCCTCCTCCTCCTGGGCCACCTCCTCTTCCATCATCG